>NW_027266277.1:5752500-6952500 GCF_022045235.1 Haliotis cracherodii | reverse complement strand
ATTTTCTTAAAAGCAGCCAGACCATTGCTGTCCCAAACAAATTTCACCTTCTTTTGCCAGCAGTGAGAGGGGCTACCAAATGTGAGAAATTTTGACAACATTTACAGTAGTAACCGGCAATACAAAGAGAGAAGTTTCTTTTATGTTTTGTGGAATTTTGAAATAGCCTCCACCTTTGCTTGTACGGGCTGTCCCTGACCTTGGCCAATGACACGACCTGAAAAATGTACATGTGCCTGTGAAAATTCACTTTTCTTGTAAATTTACAGTCAACTTGGCTTCAGTGAGTCTCTTGAAGTCCTCTTCCAGCGGTTATCCCACTTCATGGAATGACTGATGACATTGTCAACGTAGGCTTTGACAGCCTCAAGATTGGCTGTAATGTCATTGATGTGATGCTGGAAGGTGACTAAAGCGTACTTGAACCCAAATGGCATCACTTCGTAATGGTGAAGTCCACAAAAGCAGATACTTGCATGACACGCTCAGTCAGTGGAACCCGCCAATACCCCTTAGCTACCCTTAGGTACTTAGCTTTACCGATTCTGTCGATGCAGTCATCGATTCTATGTATTGGAAAAGAGTCAATTTTAGAAACAGCGTTCACACGTTTCATGTCCGTAGAACATCTTTAACTACCATCAGGTGAACTTCAGTCACAATGACTTGGTTCAATAATGTCATTGTCCAGCATGTATTAAATCTCCTTCTTCAGAGCTTCAAGCTTGACTAGATTCATCCGGTACGTATGTTATTTCACAGCGTCACCTACATCTAGATCGTGTCATACAAAATCTGTACGACAGGGCATATCACTAAACAAGACTTAGTGAGCAAATTCTTTAATTAACTAACTAAAGTACTCATGGAAATGAAAAAAACCTGTTTTTTCATCTCAGATTTTAAATAAATGCAGTTAATATACAAAATATATAAATATTCAAACAACTCAATAAGTACTAATTGGGCCTTGTCACAAATACAGCGTATCAAAGGTTTTTATGTCTTTTTACACGTAAAAGTGTGTAAAAATATGAACGTAATAGACTATTGTGAAACTCAGCATATCAAGGTGTCAGTAGATCAAGGTGAATGTCCATGACCTATGACACCTTGACGACAGGTGAAAACAGGTGCATGAAACCCACGTGCATGTGATTTGTCAGTGGTTAGTGATTTGTGAGTGGCCTTGTGGGATAGTGAATCATCGTCAAAATATCAGAACATAAAAGTAACATATTCCCTTATCAAACAACAACTTACATGTCATTATTATTATGTACATAAACATAGCTGTTATTTTTATTGTTGTTTTGATAACTTTTTTCCAGACTAATTTGCATAATGCCTACAGCCTGTTTGTGCCATTTCAATTTGGACTTAGTTTTATTTTGGAATGTTGAAAGTGCCTACAAATTACCTCCTATAAAGTACATTTTGTATTGAGCACTGAGATAAAAGTAGCAAATCCAGACTAGTACTTTTCCAGTTGTTTTGCTATTTCGTATTTACATCTACGTAATGCTTTGTGTCGATTATTAAATCCAGCAAAACAGTTTTTTTCAATTTCCATGAGTACTTTAAGATACTTGGGACTTCAGCTCAGATGACAAATGACTTAACTTAGCATCCAAGTTAACTAATACTTCAGAATTATTAAGCTTAGGGCTTGCATAGTCAGCAATGCCATCAAACTCAACAAAGTCACAATTCTCATTAGTATCACAATGTGAAATAGTGGCAACACACTGAATAGGTACATTGTCATTTCCTTCATGATACTTTCTAATCATATTGATATGACAAAGCTGTATCTTTTTTTATGATGGTCTGGTCGTAAAACATAGTCAGTATCATTGACATTTCGCCAATAGCATACGGAACGTGGTACCTAGCATGTAATGCTTGACCAGGGATTGGCGAAAACACTAAGACTTTATCGCCAGGACTGAAAATTCTCTGTTTAGACTTTTTGTCATATTGTACATTCATTTTGTCCTGGGATTCCTTGAAGTTATCCCCAACAACTTAACTTTTGAAAGCCTGGACTCATTTTAGACCTATCTTTAAGCTAATGTTTTAAATGTCCTTAAACAGTATGGCCAAAGACAAGGTCAAAAGGACTAAAACCTAGGGACTCAGTTGACACACATGGTATATTTTGCAAAATTTAGCCACATCATGCCGCAAATTACGTCAAATGAAATGGGAATTTGTTTTGTCACATGTATTGTTCACACCCAAATGATCTACCAAAGAAGGTTCATGAGCCAAACTTAAAACATGCTTTTGATACCAATTTGGAAGAACATTTTGATAGAAAACGTTCCATTTATTATCAGCAGGCACATCTGGTAGCCTCCATCCTTGAAATGATAGCAAACTGGAATATTGTCAGCTCCTTCTGATGAGAGTGCCCTTTTGGCAAGAACTTTAAGTTATGGGTCTTCCTCCTGTAACTTAACTAACTGCTCCCTACCTAGAACTGGTTCCTCAAAAGCCAAACTGTCAGATTTTTGAGTACTCAGGTCAAGAGAATGACCCATAAGAGTGCAAACACACGAAGAGAAATACCTTGAAATTCTTTCTCAAGATTTTCAATACTTTCCAAAGTGCTAGGCTCAAGACAAACATCTTCCCCCTGCCAAAATATTGCCAAATAAGCAAGTCTACACCTTTAACAGTTAGAGTTTCTACCACTCCAACCTGACCAATCCAGAAACCAAATCTGTATTCAAATTCACCAATTGCAGAGGTGCTATGGTAAAACCACAAAATCCCTCTAACAAAGTCTCAGGGGTCTCAGATGACACCTCCGAAAGTGGCAAAATGCAGTCCATAATCAGAGTTTGAAGTTCACCAGTATCCCTCACAGGGTAGAACTTGACTTTTTGTCAACAAACTCAGAACCAGATTTGTGAGAACTAGATTAGATGAACTATCTTTACCTGATTTGTAAGCCTGCGAACGTCTGCCTGTAAATCCTGACTGCTTAAACCTAACCCTGTGAATTACCGAATAATCATCAGCCAAAGTAGCATCCTTGTGTAATTTTCTGCTCATCGAGATATGCCCGTTGAAACACACTGCTTAAAATCCTACATCAAAACAAACTGCCTCAAATTATCACCATTGACCCTCTTTGAACTTCACCACCTATCACTGTTTCCGTCTCCCTTGTATCAAGAAAAGTAGAACCATTCCTTTTCTGACCTAAACGTTTGCCTGTAAGCTTCAGGAACCATTTCATAATTATTCAAAACTTCAGCTGTAACAACCTGATAATCAGCACTCCTATCAATAGCGGTAAGGCGGTAAGTAAACTTTCTGAGCTTTTCCCTCAAACACTTTTTGCAGCAGCATGGTCCCTTTCTTGCAGCTTTTGTAACTGTTAGCCACTTTTTCAAAATGTAGGAAAAGCTTCTCAACATCACATTCAGAGAAGGGCGGAAGAAATCTTATCTGCTAGAAAAGATCAAACAATTCATCACCTGTTGGGGTACGATGAGAGAGGACATTCTGTAAATCATATTGCTTCAGCTAAATTTCTTTATCAGCTTTAATTTCTAATTGCTTAATCCGAAATTCCCTCTCTTCTTTTCCTTTCCTAACTTCTCAGCTTCTAATCTCAATTTGTCATGTTCAGGCTCAATTCTCAATATTTTCAATTATACCAGACACAAGCATCTAAATATCGTAACTTCCTGACATCCGATCACTGGTCAAACACATTACAATGGGCGTCTGTCGATTGCCAACAGCTACAATCACTGTCAAACGATAAAATCCACAACCATATAACAACATATTCACAAAAGGTATTTGAGACAAGTAGAATTAATACCATGTGAATTTTTTAAATCCCCAAATTATTTGCTTGACTTTTTCCACCATCTGACCTTTTTACCACACAATATATATTTGAAAAATATATGCCTGAAGGCCCTTGATATTCTGAAAGTTGTTTCAAATTAAAAGTGGGATGGGATTCAGAAAACCCTCCTCCAACTGTACAGAGCACTTATCCACTCTAAACTGGATTATAGCTCCATCATCTATGGATTTTTACAGATGGATCCAAGGATGGTTGCCAGCGTAACCGTAACCGTCATTGAATCTAGGACTATGTCTTCACGACTACAACATAACAATCTAAGGATAAACAATTTATATTAGTTTCGGACTATAACATGTAAGCATCTACTTTTAATCCAAATTGTTCGATTTTATAATAAACCTGCTACTGGCCAATATGACCTCGTTTTTTGTTGGTTACCCAGCCATGTTGGAATCATTGGTAACACAATGGCTGATGCTGATGCTAACTAAAGCAGCACTCAACAGATCTGTGACGCCACTTCTCATTCCGTACAGTGATTACGAACCAGTCGTTAGATTTTGCATAAGAGATCTCATGCCGTTACACCAATGAATATCTATTGAAAGGTGAGGATCCTCAGTTCTGCATCCCTTGTGATGAGAGAATCACCGGCTAGCATGTCCTGATCAACTATGTTGATTTTTGTTCACAAGGGATAAATATTTCAAGGTTTCATCTATAAAAGATCTTTTTAATAATATTTGTTCTCATTTAAGTTTTTTAAGAATCAGAATTGTATCATAAATTTTGTTAAAATTAGTAGAATGAAATTATTGTCCCCCCTGAGAGGATATCGTAAGTCCATGTCATTAAAAAAATATTTACATCTACTACGCTTTTAAACGTAAAATGTTTGTCATTTTAAGTGTGGCTAAACGTACGTACAATCGCCAGCGACTAAAGGGATGGTGTTAATCCTGCTGGGTCCATGCAGGTAGCAAAAGTTTCAAAAACGCATTTGATCTTGATCATTAAAATTTAATGTTGACAAAAGTACTGAATTTATTTACACTTCAGCTGTCCGTCAAGGGTGCACGTTGTCGTCCCTTCTATTTGTGACGTATGATAACGAGTTATTGTGTATTACAAGAACATTATGAACATGGCACATTGATAGATTATGATTTTGAGGCTATTTTTATATTATTAGATGCGGACGATTTCATCATGTTTGGAGATAGTAGTATTGTTACCTTACAAAGTAAAATATATATATTGAGCAGATATTGTGCTAAATGGAAACTATCAGTTAATATAAATAAAACAATAATAATTGTGTTAGAAAATGGTTGTACACTCTCATGTTTTAATTATGGTTGTAATGTTGAATTAGTGTCCTATTATAAGTATTTGGGAATAATGATTTAATGTAGAATTATTGTCACTCAGGCTTGTACCACATTAGCTAAACAAGCGGAAAAAACATTATGTACATTAAAAAGATTTATGTATATCTTTAAAAATATCCATAAACAGTCCACAAACACCTTTTGTATTATTTGACAGTTAAACCAATTTTACTTTACTGTTTGGGAATCAGTGTCTTTTATTCAAGGAAATAGGTAGAAAAGGTTCCAAATCAATTTTGAAAATTCATATTTGTTGTGGAATATAGAGCCTCCTTACAAGAGAGAGCTTTGTCTGATTGTGGACGGTAGCCTATTTCTGTTGTTAAGATATTGGATAAAGTTATTATGATTTGACAATAGTATGTACGCCAGACGATGTTATCTAATGCTTAAAACAATATGATAAATTAAATGATCTAAATTGGGTCTCACAACTTAGAATGTTGCGGATTTTCACATGTGTGGTTTTTACATGGCACCATAAAGAATATAAAACTTTGCCACTATGTAAATCATATTTAATAAATATCAGTGCCTGCAAGTTACGAACAAATGATTTACAGAAGCATAGTCTTTAGCTATATTTTCAAATTGTAATGCAAACTCAAAAGATGAGCATCATATACTCTTATTGTGTCCACATTACCAACAAATAACAGAAATATGTATTCCAAAGTATTATTATGACTTTGCAAACATGAGGAAATCTGTGGAATTAATGTGGACATTCACTCTTCAAAAAAGAAACGCACAGGTAGATTTTTAGTAAATTTATTGTACCTAATAAAGTCGATATATTTTTAAATTTATTTTTAATTTTTTTTTATACATTGTTATTTCACCTTTTCCCTGTTACATGAGGAGGATGGACATCCAGGGCAATGGTCACCCTCACATTCTGAAGACACTGTATGTCTACATTTGGGAAAAATTAGATACAAGTATTGGCAATGGTGCCAAGGTGATTTTTAAGAAATATAACCAAACATTCACACAGTCAAGCATTCAAAATATTATTCAAACACTGATCCTGGCAAGAAACAAATATGAGAAAGAGATACATATGTTATTGCTGTTCTGCTTCTTCAAACAATATGTGATAAAAGATCCATGATTTGTAAAATGTTGCGACATTACCATTTAAAAAGGCTATATTCTTCTCAATTTTGTATCTCAGACAAACATCTTTTTGAAATATTGCGAAGCAAAGATTTGTTTTTTTTAATCTACAGAAATATATAAAAGATTTAGCCATTAAAATAAGAAGATCAAAAACTTTTTCAGTAACAATATTTTCATTAACACAATACACGTTCAGCACTTAATTTCATATGATGTATATGGTTACATTTATTTATCCAATCTAAGAAGGTTTTCCAAAATACTTGTACAAGTTCACATTCCCAAAAAAATGTGTACTATAGTTTCATCATAACATTTGCAAAAAGAACAAAGTGTGGTATCAGAAATATTCATCTTAAACAACAAAGAATTAGTTGCAAGTATTCTATGTATGATTCGATACTGAAACCAACGCAATTTCACCTCTTGTGTTGCTTTAAAAGGCTTAATACAAATAATATTCCAATTCAATTTTCCAAACTGTAACTCCCACTTTTCCTGGCCTCGTGTTTTTATATCAACAAATACAAGAATATTATAAATATATTTAGAGCCTGTACTTTTAGAGAAGATCTTTTTAATAGCACAGCGATGTTCTTCTACAGAGTCAGTAGGGAGTTTAGTCAAATTCAAACTGGTCAAATATCCAAGAAAAAAAAAGCCAAGAAAGTTGATTTTATCTTGTACATGTCTTTAAATTCTTCAAAAGATATGAATTCATGATTATGATTTACAATGTCTGCTATTTGGGTGATACCTTTATCAACCAAATCTTTCAAGAATATTGGTAATTTATTAACTTTGATGTTGCGATTGAAAAAAATAGGTTCAGCTAAAAACTGCTGAAAGTATCTGGTACAATCTTCTTATCAAAATCTACAAAAGCTTCATAACAGTTTTTCCAAAATATTTTATAAAACAAACACAGCTTCTTTTCTATAAAACAAGATCCAAACTCTTCGAGTTCATTAACAAAAGGAAATGCAGACTTGTGGATGTCTTTCCACCTTTTGATATCTCCACATAATAACCGCCTTATCCAAGTAATCTTAATAGATTTTGAATACAAAAATATATTAATCATACCTAACCCTCCCTGTTCAACAGGTTGACATACTTTTAGTGTTTTAACTTTATCAGTCTTTCCGTTCCACAAAAAACTTAAAGAGCATGTCATTTAATGTTTTAAGAAATTTTTCGGAGGGATCTGGCAATGATAACAACAAATAGGTAAGCTTGGATACAAGTAAAGATTTTATAACTACAATTCTACCAATTGGTGTAATAATTCTTTTCATCCATTTCTGAATTATTACTTTCAATTCATACAACTTATCTTTAAAATTTAAGTCTGACATTTTTTTCAAATCAACTGAGAATTTAATACCTAAAATTCTAAATACCTCTGGGTTCCAGCTTATTGGACAATTCTCCATGTACTTATCTTTACAACCTCTTTTGGAACCAATCCAAATTGCCTGAGATTTATCATAATTATTTTTCAGACCAGAAATATTTCAAAAATAAATTAAGTGTTTCAATACTAGCTTCAAAAGAGGACTGACTACCATCTAAAAGCAATTCAGTATCATCACATCAAAAATTCTTTGTCTTCAATAAAAATACCTTTGATATTAGCATTAGAGCGAATCAAATTCGACAATATTTCTGCACATAAAATAAATATATAAGGAGACAATGGGTCACCCTGTCTGCAACCTATCTGAATTTTAAACCAAGAGGACATGTTACCATTTTTAGACATAGCACTCTTAATATTAACATAAAAAGTAGAAATATATTTCCTTAAATTATCTCCAAAACCCCAAAATTTCAAACATTTGTCAATGAAAGGCCAAGCAATAGAATCAAAGGCTTTTTCAAAGTCAATCAAAAGAAGTAACCCAGGTATTTTTTTCTTTTCAGTATACGATTACATATCATATATCAAACGTATGTTATCCCCAATATAACGGCCAGACATAAAGCCAGTTTGGTCTTCATTAATAATAAATGGAAGTTTTGCTTTAATTCTATTTGCAATACATGATGAGGCTAATTTATAAGAAACATTAAGTAATGAAATAGGTCTCAAATTTGTCAAAAACGTTTTGGTTTGTCACCCTTTGGGATACAAACAACAACCGCCTGTTTTAGAGTAACTGACAATTCTCCTGTCTTTAAGCTATAATTATTTAGAGATCTCAATTAAAATTGTCCTATATCTTTCCAAAAGAACTTGTAGAATTCTGAAGGAAATCCATCTGAACCTGGGCGTATTTGATTTGGCATGTTTTTTAATGCTATAGCTAATTCTTCTAAAGTAATCATATTCTCCAAATCTTTATTAGCCGATTTGTCTAAAATTGGTAAAGTATTTTTGTCAAGAATAGAGCCTAGATCAATATCATGTATGCAATCTTCTCTGCTACTATATAAATTTTCATAAAAGTTTGCAGCTTCAATAATTATTTCAGTACTATCCGTTTTAGTTCCAGGTTAGTCATTGACTTGCTTACAAAATTTCGTTTTTCCAAATTGCAAAAATAACTACTAATTTTTCACCTTCCATTATCCATTTAGTTCTAGATCTAATAGCTTTACCTGCCATTTTATGTTTCCTTATATCTTCTAACTCATTTCTTTTTTCCTCTAACAATTTAAGTAATAGTGGGCGAGTTCTCAATAGATTCAATTTCATCTAATAAATTCTTTTCTTTTTCAATTCTTTCCTTTTTCTTGAAAGTTGAATAGGAAATTGTTTTACTCCTCAATTCCATTAATAATGTTTCAAAAAATAATTGATCATTAATGTTAAATTGAAGTAAGTGGTTTTCTATATCAACAATATCACCTTGATAGTCCAAAGCATATTAAGTTTTTATTTTCAAAATAGTTTCTTTGACTTCCTTTACATAGTTTTTGTCCATCAGTAATGATGTATTAAATTTCCAATAAGTAGAACGTTTTTAAGTATCTTTGAATGAAATATCAATATCAATAATAGAGTGATCAGTTCTATATCCTGTTTTAATCCTAGCATTAGTTGTAAAAGGGTATAAAGATTCAGAGATAAAAAAAATAATCCAATCTTGCTTGCTTTAGTGGAGACATTTTGCGCCAAGTAAATTTGTCAGGGTTGAAATCACTCCAGACATCTACTAAATTTAATCTCCAATAAGTTCTAAAACCTTTTCTCTAGCTTTAGGATTATTGATGTTAACATAATTATCTACATCAAAGGTGCTATTTAAGATTAGGTTCCAATCAGCAGAGAAAATATAATCCTCATTACCAATATTCTTAGCCATGACTTTAACATGCTCAAAGAAATCAGGAGAATCTGTATTTGGGCCATACATATTCACTAATGTTAAACGTCTATCACAAATTGTAATATCTAAAATAAGCAAATTCCCATTGTCATCTGTATGAGAATTATGTATTTTATAATCCACATTTCTATTAAATAAAATTGCCTCTCCTCTATTAAAAATACAGCCACAACCCCATTTGTTGGTAGATCATAAGAAGTAGTTACAATAAAGTCATTATTGGCGCACTTACCAAATAATATATGAATTTCCCGAATTGTCCTTGAATGAAACACAAGACATAATCCATTCGAACCGTCCATACTACGTGAAAAAAGACGTAGAAGAAACTTTTGAACGAGTGGAATGTAGGTCAAATAAAATAACACATTTCACCATTTTCGCAATCACTGAATATTCTTAGAATCCAAAAAGTCCAATAGATTAATATTCATT
The DNA here is from genome assembly GCF_022045235.1 of Haliotis cracherodii. NCBI lineage: Eukaryota > Metazoa > Mollusca > Gastropoda > Lepetellida > Haliotidae > Haliotis > Haliotis cracherodii. Next base: position 6,942,379 of record NW_027266277.1, on the reverse strand, counting down.
AACGTTGTTAACGTTCATGTGAGAACAGGATCCTGATATTCCCCTAGAGTTTTCCAATCTGACCCGATATCTTTTCTGTAGTAAAGAATAACATCCGTCCCCTTCACGCGATCACGAGTCTGTAGATTGTAGTTTTTACGAATGATCGCTGATTTTTGTAGTAATCTTCCTCGCAGTTTCTTCAAGTCTAACTGGTAGATCCGCTCTGATCGAAAGACCAGCCTCTGATAGGCGTTTTCCTCTGGCGAAAGTAGCCTTGATAATAGCTTCCCGATCCTGCACAAGAACAAACTTAATAATGATTGGATTTGGTTTGTCACTTTCGTGGAATTTCGGTAGACGATGTATGTTCACAAACATCATGTTTTCTACAGTCTGTTCATCCAAGTCTAGTTTGTCTTTGAATATCCCCCGACAATTCCGGCGATTCTAGTGTAGTGATTGTATTTGGCACTCCATAGACTAGAAAATTAGATTTTCTCGAGTAAATTTCTGCTTCTAAAAGTTTCTTTTTCAGCATGTTGATTTGGTCTTTCATACTGACTTCCGTCGAGTCGAGTCGAAAATCTGTCGCCAACTCCACACCATCAACTCTTTTCGATAATTCACATAATTCCGCCGTGACGGTATCAATTCTACATCATATTTTATCCGTAATGAGTTTCAGTTCACTTCGAATGAAATCCTTCCATTTGTTATCAACACGTCGTGTGTGCGATGATGGAGCGGAATCTGGCATCGAAACAGTTTCTTGGCCCTCCGGTATTGCTGACTGTAAATACTGGCCAATAGTGCCCCCAACAGATTCTTCACTCTTAGTTTTTGGTGATCCCTTCATTGATTTGCACTTAGAGGCCATGATGTTTTGGATAATGTTGGGTTTTGATTAGAGCCCCCGCCGATTGCGTCCTCACGCTGCCATCGCCAAACCGGAAGTCGATATATTTATTTTGATATCATAGATACAAATATGAAAATTTGGAGCTCGATAGTCACATGTTGCTTGAAACGCGTTGGCCAGTTGTGGGAATGTCTGCGGCGTGTTCTGACGTTGACGTACACGTCGATCTAGTTCATCCCAGAGGTGTTCGATTGGGTTGAGATCTGGAGGTTCCATCGCTGAGATGGTTCCTGACAGTCTGGTCCGATATCCTCCTCAAACCAGGAATGCGTCCTGCATGTCTCCGTAGCTGTGACTTTGCGATGACGTTGGTGGAACAGTCGCATGGAGCGATCCTGTGCAGGGGAGGTAACTCTTGGTCGGTCGGTTCTCGGACGGCCTGCAGTAAAATTGAACAGTGTGTATCGGTCACAAAGGCGCCAAATGGTGCTGTGGTGGACGTAGACGTGGCGTGCAACAGAAGACTGCGATTCCCCTCTTTGGATACCTCCTATCGTGTCTCGGCATTTTCGAACTTGAAAAATGTTGACAATTGATTGACAAATTATAGGCTTATGCTTGCCTTTTTATAGCCACGAATAACGAGTGCCATAACTTGCGAGTGCCATAACTTGCGCGTGCATTTTGCTTTACTGTTTTCCTCCTGGACTTTTTTGAACTAGTGTGAAAACTATGCCGTTTAAGACATTGCAAATCGACAATGGCTGCGTTTTGACCGAATTTTTTGTTTAGTCAGGTTCAATGAACTACATACTACCTGTGCGTTTCTTTGAAAAGTGTAAAACAAAAATATATTGTTTTAACTGAGTTTAAGTGAGCGAGTGAGTATGGTTTAACGCCGCTTTTGAACAATATTCCAGCAATATCACGGCAGGGGACACCAGAAATGGGCTTCACACATTGTACCCATGTCGGGAATCGAACCCGGGTCTAACCACTAGGCTACCCGACCGCCCCGCTGAGTTTAGCATGGTTAAGTCAAGACATGTTGCATAAATATCATGTGTAACTGTGTTTACATGGCGATCTGTAACATGACACTGTTGAAATCCACCGAATCTACTGCGGCCTCAAGACCTAGAATTCTAAATTAATCAGTCTGTCCGTCTGTCTGATACAAGTTATCTTAGCTTGCTCAAACCAAAGACATACGTTTAACCCAAATGTGATTAAATAGTTTCATTAATATTTTTTTTACAGTTTCGCGTGTATAATCCTTACCTGAATTCAATAGAAGACATCTGACGAACTAATTAACTTATGAGGCTGTGGTAAAGAAGCACTATTGCAGACTTTTTTCTGTTGATATTTCAAACGCAAAAATATGTGCTTTCTAATTGTCAGGTCTCTTTTGCAGAGGTCCCGTTGTGAGATATGTTACAAAGAGGAGCGTGAAGACAGGAGTCTGAAATGGAAACTATTGCATGCAACGAAACATTGCCGGTGCTTACAGGTTACCCAGTGAGGCCAGTGGAGACTATAATCGGACTGCTGGCATTCTTCAGTTTGCTGGGTACAACCGGCAATGCTTTGGTTTTGTATGTTTATACAAGAAAGCGGAACAAGCTGCCTTCAACAATCTTTATAATCTCTTTAGCAGGAACCGATTTGAGTGTTTGCATTATTGTTATGCCATATACAATGACTGTTGAATATCTGGACTATGAAATCAAGTACGATATTTTGTGCAAATTGTATTTGTTTTTGATAACGTCCAATGTGCCATTCTCGGCTTTCATCATGGTCGCGATTGCGGTGGATAGATATATATGCATTTGCCATCCCCACTGGCATGTGTTGGATACGAGAAGAGCCAAACTTATACTTTTTTCGTTGATTGTTTTTTCAATGATTCTTGGAATCATCACCGCATTAGCTTATGGCGTGTATCAATACAGTACAAAGATTGACGAAGCACAATTATTCGATCGCAATTCTACATCAATGACAAGTTTAAATGGGACCAATGCCAAAGACACACATCTGTGTATCAACAAACCAGAGCACGCCAATTGTACCGAAATAGCCGAAAATAGCATAAATTGCACCGATGATGTTCCCTTATGGCAATTCGTTGATTACATCGGTGTTTGCAATCCAAACCAACTTATTTTTACCAGAACGTTTCGAAAAACGTACCAGAAGCTTTATGCTGGAATGTTTCTAGTTGCTTTTATTGTTGTGTTTGTACTTTACATTCTCATCTACAAATCGGTTCTTGAGAGGAGATCTAAAAAGATGAGACAAAGACGTAAAACCCAACTGTCTCTGTATAGAGAAACGTCAATGACCGAGACTCACTTAACGATGGCAAACGGAAGCTCACGAAACTCGGTCACGAGAAGAGAGAGCAAAAAGACCATGCTGGACATGGACGGGTGCATTAAAGAAAAATACTGGCTAGCTAATATTAGAACGGCGTTAATGTTGTTTGTGGTAACACTTGCGTTCATTATAGCATTCCTGCCGTCTTGGCTGATGGCGCACAGAGTGGTGCCTTTCAATCCCATTGTGTTTTACCTTTACTTTGCATATAATGTTTCGAATCCTATCATTTACGCCTTTATGAATCCAGCATTCCGGCGTGAACTTAAAGATTTGATCAGCTGCATGAGATGTAAAGACATATGACGCTCTCGGTGACATATACTTGTACCTGTTGACAAAGTTTTGAACTTATGAACAGTGTATTGTAAATCATGTAGTCGTTTTTCTACTATACACATTTCTTTCAGGGACATCTTGTATTGCCTATGTTGGTTATTCTTGGAATTTCATAATTTAATTATAGTCACTATCCCGCCTTTGAATTTTAAGGTCAATCAAAATGTTCACCTCGTTGCCATGGACATAACAAATTAATGTGTCATTACAATAGTAATTGCACTTATAATTCCCCTGAATGCGTTTGCTGATACCGCCTCTGTGGTCCTGTGGATAAGTGTCGGCCGGGAAAGAGGAAGGGCCAACGTCGGAGGAATGTCATCATCAGTTAACGGATTCGAGCCGACATCGAGCCGATGTCGAGCCGATATCGTGCCAACAAGTGCTAACTTACAGCTGACTAATTTTTAATTCTAATGATAGTTAACAAATATTTATGTGCTATATAATTTATAGGAATACTTTATGTCCCTGAATACACTATTTCCAACATCACTAATAATCATTTATTTATAAATAAAACTCCATAGGACACCTGAAACCAAGGAGCATTCCGGGATAGGTCGAATGGGAAGGATTTCATGTTGGCGCAGTGACATCAGAACGACTTCAAACAAAAACGATAACTCTATTTTTTTCGAGTCCAATAGTAATAAAAGTTACAGTAGCACTCGCATATTGCTGTTCATGAAAGCATAAGGCTTCTTTGATATATCAAAACAATATTACAATTATTTGTTGAAAACATAATGTAACGTGATTTATCTCAGCTGTTCATCTTCTATTCCCAAATGTATATTTCTAAATACGATTTTGAAGTGAACAATTTACAGTGAAAACTATGTTTATAAAGTTAAATCAACTTCCTCAAATTTCATGAACATTTAAGAAGATTTTTTTCTGCTTAAATGGGCAATTAAAGCAAATATGTTTTATAACTGTAATAAGCCAAAATGCTCGTTCAAATATATAAGTATCCAGTTTTGTTATTTAAACTATTCAATTAATTACATTCATTTTCTGTAAACCAATTCAGTCAGCATGTATTGCTATATACTAATAAAGTTATCTTTTATACTAATGAATTTAGAACTTTCAGTCTGCTCGTGTAATGTTAACGAGATGGGGCGGTATGAGTCCGGCTCAGTTGATGGATTCACTGGTTTAAGAACTGGCTGCACCATGGCTGATTTCAAACTTGTGTGGCGAAGTCCAGAAAACCAGATGTGGTTGTATAGTTGCAGTCATAACTTTTTAATTTGGTTGGGGATGTGTTTGAGTATTGTGTAGCTAATGATATCTATTCCTATGGCTGAGACTGTGTTTTTCGGTTTAGAGCTGTTTGCAATTCATAAGGTTATGTATAACATGTTGGTTTTGGGGGTATATTTCGAGATTATATTATTTCATATGAATTTAACTCTATGCTTGGTGGAGCGGACTATGACCGAGAGGTGTGCAGCCATTGCGTTGAAATATTAGATTTGTAATGTCTTTTCATTATGTTGAATATTTTCCATAATGGTATTTTGTTTTCCAAGTAATAAGTAGCACAAAAGGCTCGCTATATCCAATGTTTATTCCTAATTCAGAACATTCACCATTTCCAAACACACTCGCGTGATAGCCTGTTTATTTGTTCGTATTAAAATTTATGTAATTGTTTTATAAGACATTGAGTATCATGTCTCGATGGTCGGCCCATGTACAGTTTACACTCGCATTTAATGTATTTTTATTCTGTACAGCGAGTGACCTTCTAATAAAAAACTTCTTCTTCATCTTCTTCTTCTTCTTCTGTTAGTTGGATATATAATAACATGGTTTCACGCAGGTATACATGACAGCGAGATAATAATACTGGTTTCCACGTTCCATTAAAAAAGGAGACTCGAGGGGGTGTCGTAGCTATATACTTAGAGATGATCACACACACACACACACACACACACACACACACACACACACACACACACACACCGATCGTCGGGGATAAGGACAAGCCCGTGATAACAGGCGAGGACATTTCCAAACTCAAGGACGTGGTCGAGATCAAGATGAAGATGGATAACAACGCTTAAACAAAAAAAGCCTATAGTGAGGGGGAAACACAACAATAAAACCGAAAGAGAGTGAGTGAGTATGGTTTTACGCCGCTTTTAGCAGTATTCACATCGGGGGACACCAGCAATAGGCTTTACACATTGTACCCATGTCGGGAATCGAACCCGGATCTTTGGCGTGACGAGCGAACGCTTTAACCACTAGGCTACCCGACCGCCACATGTGCTGAAAGAAGCATTACTGAAAAGCATTATTTAATTTAATTAAACAGGCGATATTGGGCACATAACTAGTGATTATTTAATCGGTACTGTTTAAGAGTGAAACGTATTGGGAAATGAATTTTCAAAATTTCCAATGCTTGTGGTGAATGGCCTTTCATTCATAATTAGAGTACCTACGAGGATCACCCAACATTTCAGTACGTTGATAGATTTATTTTTTGGGGACAGAGGTTGATAGTATAACGAAGCTGTGTTCCTGAGAACAGTAAGTGAGTGAGTTTTTAACAGTATTCCAATTATATCGCGGCGTGTCAGCTTAATGTGGGAGGAAATCCCGAAGTGATGCAGGTCTCAGACATTTACCACTTCGGTGAAACCCACGAGCACGGGTATGGTGCTGAAAAACCTAGAAACACACAATCATAGGTTTCTGGCGTGCCCAAGGGCCGCAATTCTGCCTAGGGAATCGCGGCGCCTTAGACGACTGGGACGCCCGAGCCACCCGTACCCCCTCCTGAGAACAGTGTATCATTAATTAAGAATAAAGAAACAATAGAAAATGTGGTAAAAGTTCACAGTTGTATTATGATAAGTTAAATGTGACTAAAGAGCGGCAATTTAAAAGTTCAAGACCCCAATTGGCACTGAAAATGATAACTAATTATTAAACCAGTACACATATACAAGCTGATCAGCTAAGCAACTGTATAACCGCTATTATAAAAGATGGCTTAATCAACACTGACAATCGACGCAGTCAATTGAAGTATATTTATAGGCTTCAGGCAAGATACAAACGGTAACACAGTATACATTGCGCGGTTCATCAGTTCAGATGAAACAAGACTGGAGACTTGCTCCCCTTCAAATTCCAACCCACCCACCCCACTAGTTGCCTAAGTGTACACATAATTACAAATATTTTCACATCTTGACCATATACATTCTTTCTTCCATTCATAATGTGGCACACACACTTTGCCAATGGAATTTGCCATTCATATTAGTAAATGAAATAATTACATACGTAACTATTAGTTACATGAAAATGAAAGTACTATTTCATCAACCCAATCATAGCCATTTTAAGTTTCAGTGAAAGGAAAAACAAATCGAAAATTGATTTAAGCATGCTAACACACGTGGTATTATAAGTCTGTGAGTGACACTTTTGTAGTCAGAAGGAGAAATTAAATATTGATGTACCGCTTAGGTCCCAATTTTGCAAAAAATTCAGCGTTCCGATGAGTTCTGATGAAAATTCACCCGACAACCTCTTTTTGGGGTCCCCGTTTTCCGTAAAATCCGATAGAGATCCAACTTTGATCAACTTCTTCGCAACGCTGCTGCCCTATGTTTCTATGCTCCAGCAACAAACTATGCATCAAGATGCAGGGAGATGTGGCTGAGCAGTGATTGGGGCATGAATAGGCCTATCCTCCGTCTCTGCATCTTCAGGAGGAGGCACAGAAGAGTCTTCTGGCACTTGAGATTGTTGAGGAGTGCTGGGTGGTCTCTTCTTTTCCTTCTGTCCTCCAACATTTCTGTGCTGTAGGGTCCGATGAAAATCTGCGAAGTGAGTGTAGGCTGACTCTTCTTTCGTGGTCCGTTGCTCATCAGATGTCACCGCTTGCTATGCGATATGTGTCGGATGGCAGTTGGGTTAATGAGCGATTACCCTCCGATGTCAAAACGGATAGCAATCGGACGGTGCTAAATATCATGTTAACCTCCGATGAGAATCGAATTGGTGATGGGCGGCTATCAGGCGCGTCGGGCAGACCACAGATTGCAATCAGATGAGCGCCAGATGACTGTTAATTAAGTTGCTGACCAGCAGCACCTCCACCCTCTCCATCTCCTTTGACCTAGCTCAAAGGAAGAGGCCTCTGGGTAAAGCCTCGGCTAAACCTAAGCCTCAGAAGACACCTACTCCGGCCTCAACCCTCCCCGCACCCCGCCAGGTACAGAAGGCCCGGCCACCGAAGAAGAAGAAGTCTCCACCAGTCTCCACGTCTCCACTATAGAGATTGAGGAGACTCTTGCCTCTTTTTAGATTAGGACAGTAATATTTATATTACTTTTGGGTTGCACTTTTTTATTTATTCATTACGCTTTTTCCCCCCAAAATGGTATAAGTGCAATCCCGTGTGCGAGATACGCTTTCGTGTAATTATTACACGCGGAAAGCACACGTTTAATCACCGATAAACCACCACCACAGACTACAACATTGCAATCGAAGCTGTCAAACAAGCACCATGTCTGCAGTAGGACCAGGAGACGAGGATGATTTGGGGGGAGTCGGACATATCAGTCGATTCTCTCGATTCCGGCTCCGAGTCAGACTCTAAGGAAGAGAAAAGCGGTAAGTAACATTAATTCATTTTCAGTAAATTGAGTATGGATACTGTCAGTGTCAAAGCAATGGCGGGAATATGAATTTGGTATGGGTTTTTTTTTGCAATTTTTGAAATTGTAGGCTGTTTCTACTATGACTTAATGGTATCGTAGAGATTTATAACACTGTAAACATCGCATCAGGCCCCGAGATCATGAAATTGGTCTTAGCTCAAATTTTGTTAAGCACGAATTTTGTCTTAAGTTTTTAAGGTTTTGCTTAGCTGAGATTCGGTCTAAGACAGGATCTTGAAACGGTCTCAGCAAAATCTTAGTCTAAGTCTTAGACAGCCGTCATAGGAACCAAGGCCGTAGTTAACTTTTTTGACAGGGGGTGGGGGGTTGGGGGTCAAATATTTGTACAAGTATCACTTGTCCCCAACTTGATTCAAATAAAGCATTTTTTAAAATGTCTACATGTGGCCAGGCCTACACGTTCCTTTGCTAAAGTGCAGGAAAATTAATGGAAAAATATCTTTGTTAAAAATGATTTTTTTTAAATATTATCTTGAAGGACACACCAGTTCACACTTTTGGACCCGAAGCCATATTTTTAAAGGGGCATCATGTGTCGGTTCTTATAGCCTGAATCTAAAAAGTCTAACTTATTTTCAAATGTGAAAATAAATAAATTATATGTTTTATACATTTTAAATGGTATATGTTATTGATATATCATTATGAATGGAGATCAAATTTTAATGAAAATTGACCATCATTGTAAAGCTTTTGACTTTAGTTCTAACCCTGGAAATATTTGTGTCATGATTACACAATTGTTAACCAGCGACGACTCAAGGAAGACCTTCATTTTCCATTAATAAAGTCACAATTATCCTAATCTTTATATAGTTGTGATGAAGAATAATTCAATCTGTATACAACTAAAAAGGCCGCAGGTTATATGTATATATACAAATTACTAGCAAAATATTAGTCTTGATGAAAATAAACTTGTCACATGAGGATTGAAACTGTGTTGTGAAATATGCACTAGATCAACAGGGTCTGAAATAGTCCCTTCAATAAACTAAATATATATTAATGATTGGGGTATAAATCAAAGAATGATAACAAAAATAAAATACTTTGGAGAAATGACAAACTTCCATGAAGCAATTTGCAAAACCTGTGTATCCAAGGGAGGTAATATAGGGCATAAACAAATCACATTATCTCCCCTTAATTATAAATCATGAGTCAGCAGTTGCAGAGTTCCAATTCTCATAAGAAACATCCATTAAAATTTGCAAATGCAGCGATAGAAACAAACATTTTAGTTCACTGGTCCTTATGCTATAATGATAACATACAGCAAAACCCTATAAAAATGGCAAATTTCTAGTCCTTATGATATACCTTAATCTTAACCGGATGTCACGACATGTGCAAAGGTCTATCGCTCTTCTGCACACAAATATATAATCAGGACAATGACATCGAAGTTAAAGCCAGCCAACTTATCCGGGGATAAAACAAATTTCCAAATCTTCCGATTGTTTTAGAATAACAATGGGATTTTACCCGTGTGCTGGACACGGACAGCTTTGATCTCGGCAACAGCATTGCCTTTGCCGAGGTGTGCGGCCCTGTCAACCCTCCAGGTAACAAGACTTGATAAATACAAACAACATACTGAGATAAGATTAACTATTATTATTAAATGCATGAATTTATTAATCAACATAGACAATGTCTGTCATCCAAAACTAAGGAAGTAATTGTTTCATATATGGTGTCTCCAACAAAGTTAATTACATGTTTAGGTTTAAATGTCGATGTACATTGTATGATGTTGAGATTATCGTTACATGTATCAAATACATTGATATATGTCAGCATGATTTATAATAATTCATGTGGTCATAAATTATGATTTATGTTTCAGATCACGATGACCCTCCTATATGCTATTTCGATCTGCAACCCGGAGGAGGGGATGCAGGGCCGCACTCTATCACCACAGAGCATGGCTCGGGCGTGGAGACTCGTAGACCGGGAAGAAATGCGGGCATTTCTTGGACTCTTGTTGGCCATGGATGTCTTCAAGAAGCCAACCATCGCTTCCTACTGGAATGAGGGAGACAAGAACTGGGTTCCGCCCAAACCTTCCTTTGGTGGGACAATGCCGATGAATCGCTTCCAAGTCATCATGCGGTTCCTCCACTGTGTTGGTCAAGCAGTTTCCCCATCTGTGTGCTTCATTGTAAGCAAGCGCATAGTCGACGAAGTCATCTATATCCCCCGCCCATTTTAACACGTTATGCCAAACCAGGTAACTGACCCAACATTTCTCTTAGCCCATGTCAAAATAGCTGCAATGGAAATTCTAAATTAATATTCTAAAACTCCTGAATATCAAATGGCACCTGTTCAGTATGTGCTATATATATATAGACATGCAATGTTTGGCAAGGAAATATTCAACAGTTTATTTGTTATACTCCATAAGTGAACCCACCCAAAATTAAAACTTAAATCCAACTTGTTGCCACGGAAACGTAAAAAATATTTAAAACAAATACAATTCCTTGAGAGAAAATGGCACAGTTCAGTGTGTGCCTGGTAGACGTACAGACGGAACCCATTTCTATATAACTAGTGCGTGAGTATGACTTACCCCGCACTTGCAATATTCAAGTGACATCACAGGGAGTTGTTGTAGATATATGTACTTATTGTAAATATGTATATGTATATGTGTGTATAAATATTAAAGGATGTCTTTTTTTGTGAGAGAGTATGACGTCACGCCGTTTTGCAATATAACAGCATCATCATGGATATTCATTGTATATTGATCCTTGTCTATTGTATATAATTATGTACTTACTGTTAATGAAGTGAGTTTGTTTTATGCCTCTTTTAGCAATATTCCTGCAATCATGTGGCAGTTTAATATACATAGGTTCATATTAGGTTGTCTATTTATTGTCCATGTTATTATTGTGTGTATGTAATGATCTTTTTGTGAGAATGACTTCCCACTGCATTATTTAAATTATTATTAGATATTATTTTAACTTTATTGTACATAGTATATTTATTATTCACATGTAAAAACTGTCAATAAATATGTACATGTATGAATTGAGAGATTTGTACTTTTGTCTTATATATCTCATTTAAACAGTTTTGTGACTGATGATACTTTTAAAAGGAACAAAAGTTTGCCACTAACGTGGCTATATCCCCTGCCCTTGTTGCAGAATGTATGACAATTAAATCTAAACAAACCCTAACCTTTTTTATCCACGGTGGGACTTGTCATGGAAATTGTTAAAAAAGAAGAGTTTGGAACCTCAGTCTATTTCGTTGCCATAGAAACGTAAAAAATAAAATTTTCTTAAATTTATAAATAGCAAAAGGCACCAGTTCAGCATGTACTTGACAGACCTGCAAAGTTTCATGAAAAAATATTGAACGGTTTCTGAGTTACGCTCCATTTCTAGTATGAAAAATGGGAAAGCAACCGGAAGTGATGAAATACCAATTGTATTACGTAATCGTCTTTCGCATGCATTTCGTCTGAGCCTTTTCAACAAATGTTTAAGCAGTGGCGTAATTCCTGATTCATGGCGACAAGGTATCATCAACCCAATCTCCAAAGTATCCACAGCAGACATGCTATGTCATATAGAGGCATTACTCTGATAAATGTTGTGAATAAACTGTTTTCTTGAAGTTAGGAAAGGATGTCGCTGGTGTTGACGGGTAATCTGCCGATCTTGTCGAGGTGCGGTGACCCTGGGACGACCGCTCCGAGGAAGGTCATCTGTGGTCTGTGTAGCATTGTATCGATGCAGGAGACGGTAAATTGTGGTTACGTTAACGTTGAAATAACGGGCAACATCTTGACAGACTCTCCAGCTTCCACATGTCCGATATCCTGGTTTCCCTGAATTTGAGTTAGGCGGGGAGTAGTATAGGTAATGGAGGTTCTGGACCACTTCCACTGGAGCCAGATTTATATACCTTTACCACCACTACAGATGGAATTTTTTATGCAAAAATTATGATGCGATTCAACGAGAGTCATGAGACGTATTAAAAGAAACATCAATAATTATTAATAATGGATAAAATTTACTTTAGCCCACGAGGATATTGGAAAGGTGTAGGAGCAATAAAAAAATTAGCCACCGTGGCTAAGGTATCTAAAGATGTGGCCAAGGATTGGTTAAAGAAACAAGCGATGTGGCAAATATATTTACCGGCACCGCGTTATATACCGAGAAAGAAGTTTGATATTTTTACAACGAATGAAGTTCATCAGGCCTCTTGTTTCTTCCCCACGATAAGGTAAGACCCAAAACGTATAAATACGCTTTAACCATAGTGGATGTGGCTAGTCGATACAAGGAGGCTGAGCAATTAACCTCGAAGGATTCAACAGAAGTTGCTAATGCACTAAGTCGTATATATAAACGCGGACCACTGAAATGGCCGAAGCTATTTCAAGTAGATCCCGGTTGCGAGTTTATGGGATCGGTAACTAAACTGTTAACAAAGCATGATGTCGAAATCAGGCGAGGTGAAAAAGAAGCCCACCGTAGTCAAGCTATCGTTGAAAGATTTAACCGGACATTAGCGGAACGTTTGTTTGGCTATCAGTATGGGATCGAAATGAAATCGGAACGATTGAGATCAACTGAATGGGTGACACGATTATCAGCTGTTGTATCAGCGCTGAATAATGAAGTAACGAGAACCATCCGATGCGATTAAAATGAAATCCGTGACTTCCGAATCTTCAACACCGACGAGAGGTAAAGAACAAAAAAATTCCGGATAGAGTAAGCGTAAGATATTTATACCAGCCCGGTGAAATCGAAGGACGCCTACGTCGTGCAACTGATGCAATTTGGTCTCCTAAGACATATAACATTAGTCGATTGGTTATGAAAGAAGGAGAGCCTATTCTTTATTATCTTAAAGATGGACCGGCCAGGGCATTTGTGCGAGAAGAGTTGTTCATAGTTCCCAACAATACAGTATTACCGCCCTAAGTAACCATAAGCATAGGTTGTTACACCATCCTTATCAATCCATCTCTTTGTATCTTAGGGGGATAATTACGTCTTGTTCATTCTTAATCCATGTATCCTATGATTGTAACTTCTTAAACAGTTCATCTCGTGTTTGAACGTTCTACCATTGAATAATGCTTCTTTATACTGTTCGTGTTTGATATGTTTTTTTACCACATACTTCTTAACACCCTTAGCTTTTCTTATCTCTCCATTATCAGACTTCTTTATAGAATACATCTTAGGTCTTAATCCGACATACTCCGCTATAGGAGTCCAAGCACATTCATTCTTCATCTTACCTAACACCTTTTTATTTACAAAGTTGTGTGTAACACTATCCAGTATGGCCAGAGGCTGTGTAGAGGTGAGCTTATTGCGTTCACCAGAAGAAAGGTTACTGAGCCCCCTTAAAGGTTCGAGTGTCATTTCATGTCCAGGCGATGGTCATAAATCGGACAGTTGTTGACCGGTTTATCGTACCACGATCTTGTTTTGACCCCCCTGAAGATTTGAGGGTCACAGCCTTCCTATATAAACCGCACTGTCAGTGTCGTCGGTGAGAGAGGCAGAGAAGGGTGCTGAACACTGACCAGGACCAGACCGACAGAGCAGTCCAGAAGAAAACGGCAGAAGAACACGAGCCAAGCTAACAGTCAAGTCACGGCTCAGAAGGCCAGCACACTGGGACGAGCTCTGGTCACACTGGGTCACGCCTGAAACAGCCCATAGCCTCTCTCACAGTCTCTGCCACGCCCTTGTTAAGTGTTCGTTGTACCAGCGTATAAAATTGGCCCTTGCTATTAAAAAAACCGCTGAAACCGAAGATCGTGTTTGTCTGTTGTGCTACAAATGCAGTGGATTATCTTTTGGGTAATCGCTCGTGTCGTACATATCTATTTTTTCTGTCATATCTTTATACACATCCTCGGTTTGTATTTCCATCAACAAAGAATCTGTATATAACACCTCGCATCTATTGCCGTATTGCTTCTTAAGTTTGTTGTGATAAAAGTCATACATTAAGTGTTTTGACAAGTCGAGAATACTCATGCCAACGTACACCGGTCTGTTGAATTTTATATTACTCTTCTGCATATGCAACGCGGCTAAGTCGTTATCGAATATCTTGCTTCTGTTTAAAGCCGGACTGGCTATAAGTTTCCTGAGTCTTTCTTCCTCATTAGGTCTGACTAATTTAACATCAACACGCTTCCTTAGATTCTCCATAGTTTTACCAAATACTGAGTTATTCATGAGCTTATATAGATTCTCTTCGAAATCGCTGGTACTTATCTTTCTTAAATCTGTGTTCAACCTTATATAGGGCTCCGTCCAAGGGCTTTGATCAAACTTTAGAACTCTGTGTATTTTCTTTAGTTTCATACCTAACGATAGATATAACTGGAGATTTCTGTAGTGAACTATATATTTTGTCTTATCCCTCAAATTTGGTACGAGTTTTTCTACGTTAGCTAACCTAGTATTACCCATCAAGGAGTGTTGATATTCCGACAATTTTATCCACACCCCAACCCTTACCTCTATTAGTCCAGCGTTCTAAAGTTTCCTGTAAAAATATTGATAACACCATCAGGCTTCACTACATGAAAAAACTCGTATCAATTTATGGTTCCGTGTTTGTTACATATTTGCTTAAATCACTTGCGTTTCTTTTGCGTGTGAGTATATTAACGTATAACCTGTTTTATATATGGGCTCTCGCAATTCTTTTAGAATGGCCTGTGTACTTTGATAATAGATGTATATTATTTTATGTATATATTGCTGTACATGAGGTGAGAGTCTAATAAACTGTACTTCTGTCTGTCTGTCTGTCAAATGTGAGCGTTTACATGTGTTAACATCTGGGCGTGAAGTGCCGATGTAAAAACAACATACTTTATTCAAAGGATCAGCCAATAAAACGTTGATTGATTGTTCATATTATTATCTAACTATGGTTTTGTAAAAAACCTTGGACATTATGAAAATAGTTGTCAAGTGGGCTTTCTCAGCTGACCTTTGAGACATGACACCTAAACAGACAAACAAACTAAGCGATCAGTTGAGAAACGAACACGGGTTATAATATCTACAAACGAAAAGCTATATGTATATATATATATATATATATATCAAAATATTTGATTCTTACAGAGACACGAGACATCGAATAAGTTCATTTGTAAAGCTGTAGACGTATAGGATATTGTTCCTCTATGTGGGTATTCACGGAAACATTCCTTGAACAAAGTAGCTGCCTATATCTCTACATATAACTTTGGTAGAATGTTAAAATGGTATTTGCATTTTGTTTTCATTCATTTGATGTTGCAGTGAATAGAATCATTCTTGTTCCTCTACGTTTTCGTTGGGAAGTTTTTCGACAGATGTTGTTTTCAAAAGCCTTTTCGACTGTAGGCGCGTATGCTTTACAGTCAATGTGAAAATGTAATTCACTCAGGCTATCTTTGAAATGTCTATAAAATATACGATAAAATAAGCAAGCTCAGGTGAAATATTTTCTTTGTGTTGCAAGTCAAAATAGTGTAAACGAAAATCGCATGATACCAAGCAAGTGACTTATCAAAACCTCGTCACCATGACCTATGCAAAGATACCTACATTTCCTACATTTCAAGACTAAAAGCATATTAGTGATCACGGGCATCAAATCACTAATGATAATTCTGAAACGCCACTGATCAGCCTAGAATCGTTTGGAATATTTTGGAAAATACGCATACACGAACGCCGAAGTGTACGTTCCGCCATATTGGATTGTGTTTACAAAATGCCGGTTATGAGACACCTCCTATTCGATCAGGTATATTTCAAACTCAGCTGATGTACATGTTTCACTGAGTTTCTCATACATTTTAGAAACAAATGACAAATTCAACAGAAGCTGTTAAAGTTTCCGTCCTGTGTGATGCCATGACTGACGCTAAGTCACGCACAACGACGACGGTAGTTATCTGCATTTCTGACTAATTCTCTTTGTTACATTGGAAAACAGATTGTCAGAATGTTTGTGATTACTTACGTGACACACTTATCTATACTCAACAACAAAAGTTCCTGTGACACCAATATATTAGTGTATTTTTCAAACAAGTAAAGTTTGGTTTTCAATATTGTAGTACATGTATGGAATCAAGTAACAAAAACGTAACTGCTACAGAAAAGCATGCATTCCATGCAAAAGTTGACTTTTATGCAAGCCCCGTACATTTCGCTACCCAAGAATGGGTATAAAAACATGTGCGTTAACGGGATTCCATATGCATTGTTTAGCATCGTGCTGACAACAACCACTCAGAAAAACAACAAAATTACGCAATTATTCAAAATTACGAAATTCCACGCCACGAAAATGAGCGAAGCAGGATCGAGTCAACATTTGGTGTTTATGGCAACGTTGGCAACAGACGAATGTAGTCAGAGACCTACGAAATCGATTCCCGCCAGCAACAGTGACTGCAAGAAGCATCCCTGGCCTTCGACGAATATCTTCACAAACCGTACGTCGTCGCCTCAGATGTGCAGGGATCGTCGGCAGAAGACCTGCCAGACGTCCCATTTTGACAGGAAACCTGGACAGCCATGCAGTGGGGACAAGTTCTATTCACTGACGGATTCGAGTGTACCGACATCGAGGTAAACGTTGCGTCAATCATTGTGTCATGGAAGAAGATTGGTTTCGGGGCGGTAGTGTTATGGTATGGGGTGGGATTACAGCAAGACAGAGGACCCGTTTAATAGTGGTAGAGGGAAATCTCAATGGACCGCGCTACCGTGATGAGATCATCGGCCCTGTTGTTCTACCGTTTTTGCGTCGTCAAGGCCCTGGCATTACCTTTCAACATGACAACGCCCGGCCTCATATTGCTCGACAATATGAATGTCATCCCCTGGCCGGCTCGCTCCCTTGATCTCTCACCAACCAAGCACATGTGGGATGAGATGGATCGGTGCCTTCGACGTCAACCACGTGTTCCACAGACAATCCAGAAACATGCTCCACCATATATGGACAGATATTCAACAGGACTTTGTGCGAGGCCTGGTCCATTCCATGAGACGAAGATGTGTTCTTTGCATCGCTACCAGAGGTGGACACACACGCTATTGATTTGTAAATTGTCATTTTGGCATGTTCATGTTTTTTTATGAAATCACGCATTTTCTGAAGTCAGTATGGCAAATGTTTCATTTGAACACTTACAGGAGTCTTTATCTGTTGGAAACCGAAAATTGTTTCAAATTTGGTAAAAAACATAACTTTGCATTAAATCTTATTCAATGTCACAGGGACTTTTGTTGTTCAGTATATATGCACGACTGTATTTTCCTATAACCTTGTGACAGTTGAATGATCTTAAGCATGTATCGATATGAGCCGTGGTCCATGCATATAGCATCATGTAATTCTAAACCTGAAATAAAACAGATGCAAAAATCAATATTAGACGTCTCCAATACGAAATATGCAGTGCTGTAACTGAAAAAGAAAAGGAAACATAAAACAATTAATCTGAAACACTATTCGAAATATACATATTGAGATTTCTAATGCTTGTGCTTCTTTTTTAATCACATCATATAATCATGCATCAATCCTCGAGGGATAGTATGTTCGGGTTCCCTTTTAGCCTCCTGTAAAGTGAATATTTCCTAGTGAATCTTGTAGTGCTTTTCTCCATTTACTATTTTATGCGCTTAGATTCGTTTTACTATGAAAACGTCGCGATCCTGTAATTCAAAGTCAGGATTCTGTGCCTGCTTGGGGGTAAATGTCTGAGGCGTCGGGGTGGTCATCTCCGTATGATTGTTGTCAGATTGAGACGGAATCGTTTGGTTGTCTGTAGCAACAACTGGGAGTGCGTTAGTTGGTCTGCCTTTCGTGTTAAGAAACCGTTTCAGCCGGTTAGCGTGGATAACTTAAATACTCTGTGATCATGACAATAACATAGTATGTAGGTGAAATGTTGCAATTCACTTGAATCGTCATATTGCCTATATGCTTTCGAATAATCTCTAAGGTATCTGATATTACACTAAGAGGGTAACGAATTGGAATGGCATCATACATCTCTGATGGTTTATCTGGTGCAGTCAATATCGCTATCTTGTCGTCGTAGTCAGCTGGCTTGGCGAGATCATTGCCTTCACGTACGGTTCCTATCAATAGCGAACAAACAGGAAACCTGTTCAAAATGAGTCATCTGATTAAGTTTTTGCCCCGATCGATACTGAACTGCGAAAGTGAAGTAACTTATTGTTTTTCGGGAGGAGTTGTATATACGCGTAATATCTGACAGCGAGAGAAATTTGTTCTTGCTCTCTCGTCACTGTTTGTTGACCAGCAACAGGTGGAAACAAAACACCATTTACCCAGTGTGAGGTTGTTCCCGGTCTTGGCAGCTTCGCCCGAACGCAACGGTCCCCAACAGTAGTGTGTGGCTGCACGTGGAATCATAGACTATGACGCGTGATCCGATTTCTATTGTAACCAGTCTCGTTATTGTCCTTGTGAAGTAAACGTCTTGTGTTCGTACCTCTGTGTTGAATGTTATGTGGGCCAGAAGACCTTACAATGGTGGCAGCGGTGTTGAAGCGTGAACTCATGAAAGAACTTTGAAGAAAGTGCTACTTTAAGGAGAAATTCAAGGAATGTGCTCTTCATCGAACTGTAACGTGAGTTTGTTCCATTTTGCCATTTTGACCTTGTGGTTGAAATTTTTCGTCTACTTTGTGATTGACTTTGAACATTTGAGCAAGAATACTATTCCATTCATCATGGCTGAAGGTTGTACAAGTCAAGAACACTCTGGTGATATCAAGCACTTCCGAATTCCTTTGTTAGATCCAAAACAGTCAACTTTTGCGAACTTTATTGAAAATGTGTATGAGAAAAAAGCTTGGGGTCTTAATTGGAACTCTGAGAAGAAGTTACGTGGTTTAGCTTTAGTACTTCCTGCAGGGTTTTGCTCACGGGTATTTAACGATATTCCTGACGATAACAAAGCTGATTATGCAACTCTGAAAAATGCTTTGATTAAAGAACTTGATAAGGCCCAAGAGCGTACTCAAACTGCTGCTAGGGATTTCAGAGACATGTGTCAAAAACCTCATGAATATATTGATGATTTTGCCCACCGTCTTCAGATCAAGGTTGATGAAGCGTACCCCTCATTCGCAAAATCAAACAAAAGTGAACTTTGTGCTCAAAGATTTTTTGATGGCTTATCTAGTAAGAAATTGAGAGAACAACTGAACATTGCTATTTGTCAGCAATCTAAATCTCCAAAATGTGATGCTCTAGTAGACATAGCTAGACGTCTTGCGGGTTCTCTGTGTGAGGACAATGATAAGTCTGTGTTTCTTATCAAGTGTAATCATTGCAAGAAGCCAGGTCATAAAGAGCGACAGTGTTACCAAAAGAAACGAGATTTAGGTTCATCAAATAGTCACAGCACATATACTTTTTCAAAATCAGCGGCAGCTGATGGTCAAGTGATAAGTCAAGGTACAGAAATGTTCGGTGTTATAACTGTCGAAAATATGGACATATCGCGACTAATTGTCCAGATAAATCCCCGGTACACTGTGTTTCTTCAGATACCAATTGTAACTTTTCCCCTAATCCTCAAAATTCACCAAACACCAAAATCCGTCTTGGTAGCGAGTCTTTCACTGCAGTCATAGATAGTGGATCGAGCGTCTCGTGCATAAGTGTGTCTTTGCTTAAGAGAGCTTTTCCAAATGGTGTTTGTCTAGAAGAGACAAAATCTAAATTGACTGATCTGTCTGGTTCTTTGTGCGTTATCGGTGTGTTCGATACAACTATACAGATAAGTGGTGATATCTATGATTGTAGATTCCATGTGTTGGATGTTCGTGATGACCATTTGTTGCTAGGATGGGACTTTGTGTAGGTTTGAGGAGATAGTGTTGAAGCCAAAGGAAAAGTCAGCTGACTTTAGAAATCTGGTTACTGATTGCAGTGTACACAAAGTTCATATTGCTGAAAGTACTACTATTCCACCTAGAAGTCAAGCAGTCTTGAGAGTAGCTATTTGTCAGTCAAATGTGGCCGAACATGTTATGATAGAAAAACATTCTGAGTTTGAATCTAGAACAGGTTTGTTGGTTGGTAGGTGTTTTCTAAAACGGATGATGCTCATGTTATCGATGTTGTCAGCAAGCGAGTCTATAGGTGTCAGACAGTAGGTCAGGCATCTAACATCGTCGGTAATCAGCCTGTGAATGATTCTGTGTCCTCGGATTCTTGTTCCACAAATTGGAAAATAGGTCCTATTGACAATGAACATGAGTTAAAATTATGCAGTTTGTTAAAGCAATATGAGAAAAACATATTTGGTGGGTTAGGTTTTGTGAAAGACTTCACTTATAAACTGAATCTTAAGGATGGTGCTGATCTCAGTCAAGTTCGACATGGTCGACGACAATTCGGTCCTCATATTGATGACATCATCGACAAACAGACACAATCTATGATTGAGCAGGACATAGTTGAACCAAGCAAATCTACTGTGTTATCACCAATAGTTTTGGTCCGCAAATCTGATTTATCTCTGAGATTTTGTCTAGATCTATGTGCTATTAATAAGCAGATAAAAGATGAAAATTTCCCATTGATGTCTCCAACTGAAGCACTTATGAGACTTAAGAATTCCAAATATTTCAGCTCTCTTGATATGAATGTAGCTTACAATCAGATAAATCTTGCTGAACAATCTCGTCCTCTCACTGCATTTCAGACAAGCTCAGGTGTCTACCAATTCAAACGAATGTGTTTCGGGTTAAAGACTGCGCCATTAGCCTTTCAGCGTATGATGCATGTAGTACTAGGTGGCTTGACTCGTGATCATGTATTGGTGTATTTGGACGATGTGTTGGTCCATTCCCCTACAGCTGATGAGCATTTGAATACTTTGCGACAGGTATTTGAAAACTTTGCATGCACTGGTGTTACTTTGAGGGCAGACAAGTGTTTCTTCTTCATGGAAAGTGTCCAATGTCTTGGTTATGAGATTTCTGCTTCAGGTGTTAGTCCGGGTAAGAAAGGTTTAGAAGCAATCATGCAGTTTCCGGTTCCGACTTCGTGGAGGAGGTTCGTTCGTTGGTACGTCTTGCAACGTACTTTCAGAGGTTTATTCCAAATTTTTCAGATCTTATTATGCCTCTCAGTCGTATTGTTGAAAAACGTGTCTACTGTTGGCAGTCGCCACATCAGGAATCTTTTGAAAGGCTCAAGTTGATCTTGACGTCTAACCCTGTTTTGCAACATCCTGATTTCAGTGCAGAGGCGTCGCAATTCGTTATACAAAGTGATGCTAGTAAGACAGGTTTAGCGGGAGTACTTTTGCAAGATGGCCATCCCATCAGTTATGCTTCAAAGAAACTTTCAAAAACTGAACGAAATTATTCCACTATCCACCTTACAGAAGACCTTGCACCAGACAGGAACAACTGTTGGACCATTTTGAACAGTCAAAATATAAGAATAATAATTCATGACAGCGTTTTGAAGTATAAGGAAATCTTAGCCTAAAATCAGAGTCGCTAAGTCGTCAACATGTCGAAAACGTTGTTCAATTTAAATGTTACCAACAATGGGTGGTGAAACATCTGACTTTCGCAAAATAATGCTTTCCACGGACCTGAGTCATTGAAAATTTGAAGACTGAGCAATCTAATAGTATCGCCTGAATCCACAACTGTAGAAACTAACAGTTCTCCCAAAATAACATGAATCCTATGCTTGTTGTCGTTTTTTGAAGCGACTTGCCAGTCAGAAGATTTAGTCTGCTTACAGCATCGAGCATTGGAAACAGGTGGGTCAAAAGTTTGCTCAGCACAGTGGGAAAGTTGCCTGAAGGATTGTGACTATAATTGTTAATTGTTGGGTGGGTTCCTGAGTAATGCCAAGCTCTACATATTCCTTTAAAATGTCAAATTTTCAGACAAAATTGAGACTGTTCTTGGCACACGGGACACCTATCTGAGTAAAATAAAACATACTTACCACCACTGATGAGGTTAGCCCCACTCCTCAAGAGTGGGATGCCGTCGTCAGTGATGCTGTTGGTCCGGCTGGTGCTGAAACTCTTGTGTCTGCTCTCACGACCGAGTTGGGTAGAGAGGATATTGTCCGAGGGATTGGGGATACTGATTCTGACTCTAGTGAAAATTATTGATCTCTGACGGCCAAAAGGCATGTGTCGTCAAGAGGGTAGCCAACTGTTTGCTTAGAGTATCGATTGCCACCGTACTCTATATAAGAGCGGAGGGGATGCGGGCGGGGGAGGGGATGAGAGGCAGGGAACGGTGTCCTCCGTAGAAGGGACGTCCGATGTTCTCATAAAACAAAGAATGGGATCATCATAAACATTTTGTTAAAGAGAAAGCCCGCATTCTCTACCATGTCGTAACTGCTTTCGGGTGTCAAGTGGGACCCTACTACACTTACTAAAATTATTGTCGTTCCTTGTTATCATTGCCAGTTAAGCCATGACTGTGCAGCTCGCCCTGTCAGCAACGGCTCATCCCAGTCAAGGAGTGATTGGTCTTACTCCCAATTATCTCCATCTACATTTATACTCGCATAATAAAGAAACGCAACACCAGCTTTCTACTCGCATTAGTTTTACTTACTCGCTATCCATCTATCAATACACGACAGGATCAGACCGGCAAGGCTCGTCACTAATTAGTGGGGTGAACTTAGAACGGTCGGGGTTTGACTCAACTGACTGCAAACCGCGTTCTCTTCTCCTAATGTTGACAGTATCATTGTATAGGGTTTGGGCCTGGCCTGTCTTTGTCACATGTACTCATAGATCATTTTAATTGGTTGGGAACAATATCAGACCATGAGCTCGTGTTTATTTCGTTATCAGCTAATTACCGGAACCTACTGACCGATTAAAGATGTCTATTGATTAATTGACAACACCCGAAATATCCTGCCACTCATCGCTCTATTGATTTCCAGCTTGTTTGCACCAACACCACGGCTTTCTGTCTCCATCGTTTTAAACGCTATAATAATCATTTTAAAGGTTGACTATAGAATAATTTTCTAATTGTTTTAGAAGCATTTTACCTAAATAAAAATATTTTACCGTTTAAATTGGAACTAATTTCAAAATGTTATGAAGAGCCGGAAAACAGCGAATACGCTAACAGTCAAAATGTATCTACATGCTAAAGAATAAGGGAAATGATTCTATGTTACTTCGTATAACCACAAAGCATAAATATCACGGTATATTATTCAAGTACAATATAAATATTTAATTAATAGTGATTCATAAATGTCAAATGTCACTGCATCTCCATCGTTTTCAAAGCTATAATCATCAATTTAAAGGTTGACTTTGGTATAATTTTCGAAGGTTTTGGGGATGCATTTTACCTTATAACAGGTCCCCAAATAAACATTTTTATCATTACGTCAATGTCAATAGGGAAAGTATTCACCAAAATCTTAAATGAAAGACTTTTAATATGGTCATTCGAAAATAACATCATCTCTGAAAATCAGTTCGGATTTCGGAAAAATCGTTCAACTGCAGATAGTTTATTTACCTTATATGGAACAGTGAGGAAATATTTATCAAAATCAAAAAGTATTAAAGTATAACTGTTTTTTCATCGACTTAAGCAAAGCTTTTGATTGCGTAAATCACTCCTTCCTGTCTACCAAAGTATGGAATTCATGGGAATTATCTGACAGTGCTTCGATCGTGATATGTTGGTTTGTTTGTTTTTTCACGCCGCACTCAGCAATATCTCACATATATGTCGGCGGTCTGTAAATAATCGAATCTGGACTAGACAATCCAGTGATTAATATCATGAGCATCGATCCACGTAATTGGGATTGATGACATGCATCAACCAAGTCAGCGAGCCTGACCACCCGATCCCGTTATTCGCCTATTACGACAAGCATAGACGCCTTTTATGGCAATCATAGGTTGCTGAAGACCTATTCTACCCCGGATCTTCACGGGTCTCATGATATTTACTCTAAACCGACACAACATTTGAAATACTCCGAAAGACCATTTTTAGTCCTTACACATAATTAAAGTTTAGAGTCGTGATATGTATCTATAACACCTTGACCAAAAACGGGATAACGCCTATAAAATCTGCAATTAATGGAATCATAAGATTTCTTCTTGGCTGCTAATAGTAAATAAAATAATTCTTCCGAAACTTCTACCTTTATTACATCTCTGCCATAAATCCTGTTTTTTGGCTTCAGGTACACTAACTAAAATTTTCAGATTTTCAACAGATTTCCTCTTTATTGTCAATTACACTCACCTAGTTGTTGCTAAATAGTATCGTGACCACCCAATCAATAAGGTAGGCAATGGCGGCTACCTCACTTTTTAACACCTAGAGGTAGATGAATTGGGGAGGGAGTACGTCGGATGTAATGGAGGTAATATTCTTAGAATTATTAACAATGATAACTATTGTTCGATAATTCTTACGTCTTATGATTCCGGTGGGATCTGCCTCTAGTAACTCCTTGTGTAATTTCTTTTTCTGAAACCATTATTTACTGATTCTCATCCTAACGCGAGATAATTTTCCACTGAAATTCCCACTGAGGACTTGTCAAGAATCGGTTACCGAATTACCGTTATATTTGTTGATCTTGATCGTAATAATGATATCGTTTCTAATCTATTTCTGCTTAATGACGTCATTTCTTGGTGCTGAAGTCACTATCGGTTGTAACGTCAGTTCCTGTTTGTCACTTCCCTTTTTCTAGGTAACGACGACTCTGAAGGTTTATTTCTACCCAAAGACGTCATTTCCTGATTAGATGGACCTTGTTCCGTTATTTCAGGTGCTGACGTCACTTCCGGTAATGTTCTCACTCCCGGTCTACTGGAGGCAGTTGATACAAAAGGTGCTTCTAATCCATCCTACGCCTATCAGACAGAATAATCAAGGGTTTACTCCTCGCCCCCCCCCTTTTTTTGATAGGAGGGGGAAATACTACTGTCGGATGATAGTTTGCACCACGACAATAGGCCCAAGGGAATTTTTGCACGTCACGTAAGTAAATGCTGGTGAAGGTGTTTTGTGAGGTCCATTAACAGCTAGAAACTACTTGTTCTACTGAGACTGATGCCCATGAAGCGGGACGCGTGGCTAGGGCTCTGGGCCTAGATTTTCGAAACGATCGTAGTCCTGAAATTATCGTAAAGTTATCGTAAGGAAATCGTAAGCTATCGTAGCCTATTTTCGAAACTATCGTAGCCCTAAGATATCTTAAGATTGTCGTAAATCTAAGATAGCCCCATACCTGTCGTAAGTTGTTAAGATTTATCTTAGCTAAGATCGTTTCGAAAATCTAGGCCCTGATCTCATGAGCTGAGCGGGATCCGAGACGTGGCGTGTAATTCTGAGCTTGTGTATAACTGATGCAACAGTAGCTTTTAGCCAGCCTGCTTTGATGATGTTCTTGTTGGAATTATGTGGCGTCTATGTAGGTCTGTAGCTACGAGATAGAATTTGACAGCTCTGACAGTCTGTCTGGGTGATCTACTGTTAATCCCAAGTCAGGAATGGTATAGTGTCTATGGCCCAACGGTTCCATTGTGGTCGATTGATTCTTGACTTCGATTGAAAATCCATAATGATTAAGTACAGAGTATCGTCCCGTGTCTGAATTTATTGTCTTGATGTAGATGAAGAAAGAAGTCTGCTATCATAGGGCTTGGTACAGCATTAGTTAAAATCCCTTGTAGTTATAATTCCTTGAGCAAACGTAATGACTGGCGCTGTAATCCTGGTGAATAGCCAAGGGGCTGTTGATATCCCAAATGGTAAGACTTGGACCATTTCCGTGACAATGGGTGCATCGGGATGTGAGGATGGACATCTTGTAAATCTAGGCTTATAAGCCAGTCTCCTGTCTTCAGCGTCGCCCGTAACTTCCGTACGTATTCCATCCTGAATTTGGGCGGAGGGACCAGGTATCTTTTGTTGAGGATCTTCCTTATGATCTTCCTTATCATCCTCATTTCGGTTGTATTTTTCTTCGGGACTAGTAAGACCGAAAAATATATACCCTTGGTGGATGGGAAGATACATGGGCTTTGACAACTAGGTTGATAGCTCATGTTTGGAATCGTTCTGCGGTATCTTGTCTGATTTTATCTATCACGTGTCCAAATTTCTGTTGAATGTCGTAGGAGATGATATTGGTAGTGACATTATCAACCTCTTGATTTTGTTGGAGACAGATCTGGGGCGGATCTGGGCTAAAAGTTGTTGACCCTGTAGCCATAAAAGTTGTGAAGACATCCAGACTTGGGAGGAGAGTGCGTCTTCTTGCATCTTGATTATAGTATCTAAAAGGCTACGGATGAGTCCGACTTGATCTGTCCTAATAGTTGTGTCTCCTGTTATGCTTTTATAGGATGACTAAGGGTTGAATGATGTGTCTGATCCTTAATCCGCAAAGGAGGTAATGTGATGATAGAGTTGGGGTTGCGTACCAACTTGTTGAAATCCTCGTCCATACTTGGGAATTCCGGAAGTGGAGCCTGGTGCGTCCTATATAACTTCCGCTTCAATGGAGGTAAGGGAAGTCGTCCATCATGCGTGAGCTTGTGTAGACTATCAAACATCTCGTCTAGCGTAGCTAGGCCAAGGTTATGTCTGATGAATGTGTTGAGACAATGTAGGAGCATGACATCCCGCATATTCCGGCATCTGGAGTGGCAAGTTCTGTCACAGGAGGTTGGAGTACAGGCATAAGATGGTAAAGTTCTTCTATTAATTCAAGGAATGTATAACCCTCCGTGTAATTCCACTGGGGTGAGTCTTCAGCCTTATCTTCAAAGCACTCCGTTTTCGCCTCCGAGTGACCGTGAGTTGCTCCCGTGGGGTCGGATATTCATAGTAATCATCCGTTTCTTCCTCGTAGGGTTCGTCATCCTCCGATGTCCATGATTTAGGTATAATTAACCTCCGTCAGGCTTGTGATGGTCCGTGAGTAACGGTAGCCGTATGGCAGCCATCTTCTCGGTCGGCGGACAGGTCGGTTGAACGGTTGTCTGGACGATCCTGTGTAGTCCGCGCGGATGGCTTGGGAGCCGCCGGCTGATGGAGATCATACGGTGGCAGGACGGTCGACATGGAGTCCGTGCTGTTGACATACGGCGTCCTAACGGTTGGCTGGCTGGAAGGTTGGTCGGTCGGCTGGGTTGTCGTGAGCGGCTGGCCTAGTCCGTGCGACGACCGTGCGGTGTCTTAACGGTTGGCTGGCTGGACGGCTTGTCCCCTTGAGTCATTGGAGTCCGTGCCGGCTGGATGCAGTGTTCCCGTTTACCGGTAATTAACATTTTTTTACCAGTAAAATAAGGCTTGGACTTGTAATTCATGTGACTACCAGTGGACCGGCAAAGTACCTTATAAATCTTTGTTGTTGAACAAGAAATCAGCAATTTCCATATAAATATATTTTTCGAACGAAGCCAGCTTGTCTGTTAATTTGCTATCAGGATTTCCCTTTGTCTATTTTCAGTGCAATGACATAACATGTCTGTTGCTTCAAGGTTAAATACATATTTGTAGCAACTTAGTCTCAAAACATTTGAAAAAAAGAGACAATTTAGACTGATCTTTGTATGAACGATGTGTAGATCTAACTAAGTCACTCCAGAGATGTCATTGCACTGAACATGACGTTGGAAGAATTAAAACCAGCTAATTTTCATACATTTTTTTAATTGTTGAAATTTGTGACTGACAAAGTTTTTAGTTTCAAAAGCAAGCGCGAAAACTATGGGTGGCTTGGTTGCCGTGGACAGTGGGTTGCCGTGAACGGCTGGTCAATGATGGATACCGTGCGGCTCCCGTCTCACTACTTCATTTCTTATCAAACATGGCCATTTTTGGAACAAACAGGAATGATGATTGCATGTAGTTGTTGTGGCCTATCTAATGCGAAAGGTAAATCTATGAACATGCTTTCTGGCTCTTCAGAACTTTCTAAGGTTTGGCCTATACTTGACATAGGTTTCTTTCATAATGTCATGCACATCTAAAGTATTCTCATCCAAGTCCCCCTCTTCACTGTTGTAACCATGCGGGAATGATGACCCTGTGTCGATTCCTGAGTGAATAAAAGTAAAGATGAATATGAGTATGAATATGTCAGCAGTTGCTGTAATGATACCTGTGGGTACAAGCATAATGTATATTTCCTGACCTCTGTGATATGGCACAAGAATAAACAAAGAAACCCCACAGTATGTATGAACTAAATGTCTTGGTTACCATGAATTAACTTTAAGCATATCTGATTGTGGAAGAAATGCATGCTATTTACAATAATAATAGTATAGAATAGTAGGTATGTGTTTGGTATATGCACTGATAGAGATCGTCCTTGGATCAGTCTGTATATAGGGATTTAAGTATTGGTGCACCAGTCACTATGCCATCTACTTGTATCACTACATACCATAACTGCAACAGTATACATGTTCTAAAATAGGATGAAAAGGAATCTTAACAGAAACTACTATCAATAAAGTCTTACCATTAATGGTATGTAAATGGTATCTATCCTGCGAAATATATAGTGGTTACGTAAGGTATGAATGATGTCACACTAGAAATGACTATATACCTGAAAATTGGTGACGTCATTCGACAATTGTGTTTTTCTAAGTTGGCCGTCTTCATCAATACATTTCTTTTCTGAAGAAGCTCATAAGGGTTAAGAAATAATTGGTAATAAAGAAATTCTTACACTCGGATGTGTGTCTCGCTTGGGAAATACAAGAATTCTGGCACTTGTTTCATAAAAATCAGTATGACACACGTTCGTATAAAAATCTCTATTTAAGTTGAGTTGAGTGACTTCATGATGAGATGGTAAGTGTGTGTTATCGATCATATCAACCACTTGTTTGTTGTCATAAGGCTGAAACACTGCCTACTGTTATGCAAGATAATATTCACTCAGTCAGCTACGAAATAAGGTTGAATTTCATTTGTTTCATAAAATTTACCAAAAGTTATGATTCATATCTTTTTAAGATAAGCGTTGAAAGTTTGGTTAATCTTTTGATATTACCTTACCTAATTTGTTCAGGTTGACATGATGAAACACAGATATATCAGATATATGCCCTAAGAACAGCTTTTTGGTTGTTTCTTTACTGATTGTGATTTGGTGAGTTTCAGATGCATTTCAACTAAATTATCTCCGCGGGCCTCCATGGTTGAAAGACAGGCCTCGCAGGACTGCTGTGTGCTGACAACATGTTCCAGTGGTGTTCCATCTATCTGAATATATAATCAATTAGCAAGTAGTACAAGATGGTTGACTCAAGATGAAATGGGGTGGTAGGGCATCATAGTGGTTAAACGTTCACACTTCATGCCGAAAATCTATTTTTGATTGTCCACATTGGTACAATGGGTGAACCTCTGCAGTTGAATTGGCAACGATCACGTCATAATCTAAGGGGGATAACTCAGGCCTGTTAAGCTCGGTAAACGAAGGCCTCATAACGGCATATCATTTCCACACTACTGTGAAAAAAACGATTGTATATTTCCAAACACTGATACTAACTAATTCTAAAATTGCGTTTTGTTTAGAATATGAAAGAAAGTGATATTTGCGTGTACACTTCCCCTTTAAGACACTGCTAGAATACAAACTAAACCAGTTGGAAGAATGATGATGGATGATAATAAAAATCTCACCCTCGTGTCTTTTGACATCAAATATATCAACACTTGTCGATAAAAGTTTAAAACTCCTCAGGAAGTCTCGGAGTTTTTCCCACTTTTATCAATTCCTTTTGATAAATTGATATCACACTTAAGACATTCGGGTTAGATTCCCTATATGTAACTATTTTCAAAAACGCGAGAACGCAAGATCGGGACACTTGACCAATGTAGCGATCTCGCGTTCTCTGGCTTTTGTGTCAATTGCCTTTACAGTCATATGTAACTATTTTCAAAAACGCGAGATTGCAACACTTGACCAATGTCGCGATCGCGCGTTATTGTGCTTTTGTGTCAATTGCGAGAATGCGAGATCGCGACCAGTTTGTTCTTTAACGCCGCGATCAGCAATATTTCAGCTATATGGCAGTGACTGCTATATGAACCAGGTTCGAAGGCAATATTGTATTATATTAACATTGACCGTTTTGTCCAGCTGTCTGTTGCTGAATTCCCTGGTGAATGTTCGTCCATTTTGACAACCACCGAGAGCGTTAACTTTGGAAGTTATTTCTGCCCAAATATCCTTCTTTCTTTCGTTGGTAACGGTGCTACACAACTTACTGTTAAGTTTGGAGATGTTTCTCCACCAACTCGGCTACTAGCTGAATTTCGGAGCTGTCGAAATTCTTGTTTCTATTCCTAGGTTTAGGTGGATACGATGCCAATTTGACAGACGACCGGAAGTAACGCGTACGTGTTTACGTCAAGGAATTGTGGGAAATGTTTAGGGGAAAATCCTAATTTAATGACAGGTTAATTAAATCACTGACATTAAGGCATCATTTGATAATGTTATGCTAATAAACGTTTGATACAACCGATTTTAATGATGCCATTAACATTAAGCATTAAATGTATCATTAGGGTTTAATGTAGCCATTAGTTAATGAGGCTTTGATACAACCGGGTCCTGTTCTTTAAATGGTTTGTTTTGTTTGCTGTTTAACGCTGCTCTCAGCAATATTCCAGTAAATATTCGGGCCTGGACCAGACAATCCAGTGATTGATATCGATCCACTCAATTGGGATTCTGTGACATGCTTGAGGTCTTGATGTTTCACCTACATATGAGTCGCCACATTCCGCAGACTACTTAAACATGAAGCCAATATAGACGTTGTGTTCCAGAGAGGCCAGGCAATTCAGAACATCCTCATATGTAGGTGAAACATCAAGACCTCTCAACCAACTCTTAAAAGAACATCGTACCTCTGTCCTAAAAAAAAGACTCTAAATCTGCTATCTCTGACCACACCCAAATCCACCCCAGCCACAATATTAAGTGGGACAACGTCAACATCTTAACAACAAACCAGAAAGACTTCACGCTCAGAAAATTTAGAGAAGCCATTTACATCAAAAGAATTCAGCCAGCCGTAAACAGAGATCAAGGATACTACATACCTCCAGCTTACCATGATCTCATCAGCTCGCCAAAACAACACTGAACTATTATCTCCCCACTGGCTTCCCATACATTCCTTCTTAGTAATCTTTGTGTTAATCACATACCCATCAATCACTGTACATCAACCCTATCTCTTGTATAAACTTGTTTTATCATAACTACCTATCAATCAGTGTACATCAACCTTATCTGTTATATAAACATCTATCTATTATGTATATATATCATGCTCATACCTAGTTTGTACTAAAACTACCACACTAGCATACATACACGAAAATTGGCCAAATTGGTGTCACATTTACACGGACGGATCCTCAGATCCGACCTCCAAACACACAGGTTTCGGAGTCCATACCACACAACCAACTAAAACCACACAATCCTTCCGACTCCCAAATAACCAATCAATATTCACGGCAGAACTAATGGGCATGGCCTCAGCCCTCCATAATCAAGAATCCAAAAAAACACAAAAAAATCCTAATACTTACCGACTCCCTAAGTGGACTGCAAGCCCTCCAAAACAAAAATACCAAAAACCGACCTAAATTAATAAATCAAATACTAAAAAGCTCCAACGACCTAACAAAAGCAGGCAAACAAATAACCTTCTTGTGGATCCCCGCCCACGTAGGAATATACGGTAATGAAAACGCAGATAAAGCAGCTAAACTATCCCTCAAAATCCCAGAAATAAGCTTAAACTTACCCATCTCAAAATCAGAAATTAAAAGCGTAAACAAGCAAAAAATCACCAAAAATGGCATAACTTTTATCTAAACTCAAATAGCCAAATCAAAAAAGTGCTCAGCAAACCACTAACCAAACCAAAAATTCTCCATCCATCAAAAAAAATCGACAGTAATCACTAAACTCCAAACAGGACACACCAAGCTAAATAACCACCTAAAAAAATTAAAAAACACACTACAGGTAACTGCCCACATTGCAAACAACCAGAAACCCCAGAACACGCACTCATCCACTGCACACACTACCTCACACATCGAACCGCATTATAAACCACCCTCAATCTAAACCAGGCTCTCACTCTAGAAGCAATACTAAACCCACAAAATAAACTAGAAAACTTCAAGGCCTTAGGCGTATTCTTAATCAAAACGGAACTAATAAAACGCATCTAAAAACAAAATAACCTACCAAATCAAAATCACATAAATAAACAAACATCCACCATACCCAGCTCCCTTAGTTCTCCTCCCCAACCCCATCGGCATCTATTCCAAATCTCAAAATTCCCAAATTATATATAAGCAACCCCTAAAGCCCCCTCTTGGGTTGCACACACCACTTTCGCCCCTTTCGGAAACACATTAAATGGCCTGGCCGGGCCCGTGTGCGAAATACGCATCAGTCGAAAAGCGCACGTTAAATCTCGTAAGTAAGTAGTTTGTACATCATTTGCTTGGTAACGGTGTTAGAATGTACACCGAAACGTCGCCCAATTGTAATAGACGTTGCTCATCCATAACAATTTTGTCTTAGTTAATACTGTTATTGTTGTTCAAAACGTTAAAATCATTAGAAGCATTCTGTTATCTACATACATGTATATATTTTATTCTTGTTATAATTTAGGATTTGGGATATGGATTATCATATAATCTCAGAGACACATATAGCTAGGTAATGTATTGCAAGAATAATGATAATACAGTAAACTACGTTTGTAACGAACACGCTTATAACGAACTGACCGATACAACGAACTTATTAAATAGTGCCGACCATTTGGTGTATATATGCTGCAATTATGCTTATAACGAACTACGGTTATTACGAACTAAAATTAGTGGTCCCCTCGAGTTCGTTATAGCATTAGTTTAATGTAGTTCATTTTCGACGTCTGTCGCACGACACATGATCCTACCGCCATTAAGCGCATCGCTGGGAGGATCTGAAGTTTGAATGACTCGTCCGACAAACACAAGGGGGTGGATTATTCATATCTTGTTCAGAGCAATGTAATCCGATCATTGCGTCACATCTACTGTGTCATTATGAACGTCATGACGTCATAATAGTTGCACGGCTGAGAACTAAACCTGGCAAGTTTCACTCAATTGCTTTCATAATATCCTGCTTACGATGCATCTATGCGGCGACACGCACCCAGGTCCTATGTTACATACGAGTATGGAATGGAAATACTCAATATTTGATTATAATCAGCAAAAGATTGTATTTAAATTCCATTATCCGTAATGTCGTGAAATCACGTCGGCAAGCTACTCAAAACACTACCTCGTTTACATGCCCGGCTCATCCAAAACGCTACATATCCTACTTCATCTGTAGTGGAGAATTCGATGTAGGGATTTACACCTACTTGCTTTATAGAACAATCAGTTCTACTGACATGCTCCTGTCGATGTAATAAACAAGACTGGGTTTCGAGAAACGTTTGCAATAAGATTCTTGGGACTATAACGAAAACAGATCAGAAATATCATATAAACCAATTTTAAGGACATAAATACATGACAATATTTTATGGACAAGAACAGTGTTAATAAACCAGAAAACCATTTTCCAAGAAAACTTTTGCAAGGAGTTTGATAATGGAGTGAGTGACTTTTGTATAACGCCGCTTTGTTTATAAAATGCACCATGTCTATTTAAGTAGTTCTTCACTGAAAGAAAATATATTACCTAACGGTCTACGTTACTTAATTGTTGTCTTTCTTTTTCGCAACAAAATGCCTGAAATTACTTACATTATTTGTCATTTGCGTAACACGTGATTGCCAATGTTTGATGAAGCAGACATTCCTATCCGTGGTTTCCCTTGCAAACATTCTGACCATAGATTATGATGCATTATCTATCAAAGTGTTTAAGAGAATTAGCATAGTGTACTCCTTTAAACGTTATTCATTACTATTGTTATCTATTATCTGTTATCAGCCCTGATATATTTAACTATTTTCACTGGCGCATTGCTGACATCAAACAAAGAAACACACCAAATGTTAGGCCAGTGCAGCGTCAGCAATTAACTTTGTTATCTTCAAAGAGTTAGCGCCTAATATTTTAATAGAAGAGAGAAAAATGAAACATGTTGTGCAAATGTATTTGTCTCTGGAATCTGGAATCTGGAATAAAACCACAATGTGCATTGTTAGAGTTAAAGCGGAAGCAATTACCGCCCAATTGTATTTACCTGTTATCATAAAATGAAACTGGTACCAATGCCCTTCATACCCGCCCCACATGCAGTCCGATGGCGTTGGAGGTTGGCATCACATTAGGTCGTTTTGTTGACGCTCCAAGAGTTCAAATACCGAGTTGAATATTCTCAGTTACTATTACGTAGGACTTTTCGGATGAATATGCCTCGCATTTCATGCAGTTCATTTTCTTCGAAATATACATACTTTAATCAACGAAACTTCAAACATTATGGATATTCCTGTTATCTGATTGACAACGTTCATTTGGTGTTCTGTATGCATCAGCAGTACTTCTATCATGGTAGTTATCCTCTTGAACGTGGCTTTGTGATGAAGACCAAAACACAGGCGTTCTTTAATCACATGTCACTAAATCTGGCCATGAAATATCCGGATTTCGATCACCTTTTATCGATCATGTTCACTTCATCAGCCGTTGTTAGGGAACACTCAATGTCACGCACAGCGCCAATTTAAGAAGTTAGTACAGCATCGTCATAATACCACCCTCTGCATGTGACTTTGAGGCGTGTTGAGTGGGAGTAATATGAATGTTCACATGATGTCGAGCATAGTCGTATGGCTGTCCTCATCCTAGACGTGTCTTACAATTGATGCAGCTGAGGAGATTGCTGGGATACTCTTGCTAGTTACAACTATTCTGCAGCGTGAGGTAGGTGTTAGTTAAGCATATGTGTAACTTTGTCAGCGAGGAAGCCAATATGAAACATCGGGTCAAATGAAAAATTGGAGATGATAATTGGCAGACAATAACCGCAACGTTCATTGAACATGAGTATCGTCGACTGACTTGAGCATTGGAAGCCGTGCCGAAAATAAGTATTAATTATTTTCCCACGGCGACTTCGAAGACATTTCCTGGAATTTCCATAGATAAAAACTTAACTCAGTCTGCTATTCTAAGCACTGAATGTACTAGTGGGCGTATTACAGTGGTATTAGGTATTTGGTAAACTACTGCCTATAAGTTAATTCTCCTCACATCCATGTTTTGTTTTGAGCTAAAGTCGGAGGTAAGGCAGAAATGTGCGCAATTGCTGTTTTACTGACGCTTGGTGGTGTATTTGCTTACACCTCCCCATTTAGATGATATATTGAACAAACTATGCGTGCTACATTTATCAATCACATTGACTTTATTTCAAACAATTAAGCTGATGGGTATGTACATCGGGGTAGATATATCGAACTGTACCCAGTCTCATGTTCATATCCTTTTGTATCCAGGTTCTCTCGGTTGGTCCACAGGGCTTGCTAGCCGGTTGTTTTGCGACCGTTCCTGAATGGGCTCAACAGCAATCAATAGGCATATGAACAGCAACATAACGATATTATTGATAATGTCTTTAGATTTCAAAATACTATTAAATATTGTAAATTAAGAGTCAATATAACTTTCGATTGATAATAATTTAGGTTATGGTTCTTATCCATCTTAACCCCTGCTGTACTGTTGTGTGGATATGACGTAACATTCATTACATTCATCACATCACGTCCACACTTTGTTCAAAATTTTAAAACAATTCTTACATTTGGAACTTCCGATCTCATTGATATACAATAATGTTTTGTTTAATACATTGGTAAAAGACACATTGATCACAATGTCACGTTCAATACAGACTTTTTGGATTCGAATACTGAACAGAGACAGTTCATGTTCATGGGATAAATTGGCCAGAACACTTATTACTGAGTATGTGCTAAGTTTTACTGTTAGGTGATGACGAGCCCCACATCATCTAATTCTAAAAGGGCCTAGGTCGCACAATCGTCTAAGGCGCAGCAATTCGTTGTGCTGAGTTACGTCCCTTGGGCACGCCAGAAATCTGTGATCCTGATTCGAATTCTGGATCGCCCAAATTGTGTTTCTAGGTTTGCCAGCACCATTCCCATGCTCGTAAACGTCTGAGACCTGCATCATTTCGGGCCTTTCCTCATTCATACTGCTACGTATTGTATTGTACAAATACATAACAAAGAGACTTAAGAATTCAGAAGTGGGCTTTTCTTTACCCAGATCACCCAGTCAAAATCAGAAACGAGAAGGAAAAAGTGATAAATTGTCTATTCATGTATGATCGAAAAGAACATAGAGAATTTGGCTGAAGAAATATAGACTTGCAAAACAATTATAGGTTTGCATCGTGATCTTAAATGCTTAGCACATCCAGTCACCTACACACAGTGACTTGACGCTTGTTTGCACCAATCGGATACGTCTTTACGGTCATTACTACTCTCCCTCCCTAAGAAAAATATAGACATGTTTTAACTTCCAAGTAATCAGTGTGTTTCGTGTACAAAAATACCACTATTATATTTGATGGTGGTACAGTTTGTGTCGCCATTATGCATCTTCTGTGGTTTTTTGACGAATATCAAATACATGTTTCGAAATATGGATGATTAAAAGAGTCCAGCATTGATCCATGTGCAATCGGATTCTCATATTTCAAACCCTAGAACTTTGTACACTTTATCACTTTTCACAAACGGTTACGTTTATTAGTTGTCTCGAACACTGATTACAATCTCGCGAGTATAGTTACGTTAATACAAAAGGCCGGAAATAGAATGATTTGTTAATGACAGCTTTTCCTATTTCAGTTGATTTAATTCAACATAAGAAATTAATAATTCACTTATCATGGGTTGGCAGAAATCTGTTACATCACTATCTGATTAGTTGGCTGGTTGGTTTGTTGTTTAACGCCGCACTCAGCAATATTCCAGCTATGTGGCGGCGGTCTGCAAATAATAGTCTGGACCAGACAATCCAGTGATTGACATCATGAGCATCGATCCACGCAATTGGGATCGATGACATGCATCAACCAAGTCAGCGAGCCTGACCGCGCGACAAACACCTTTTACGACAAACATAGTCACCTTTTACGGCAAGCATGGGTTTCTGAAGACCTATTCTACCCCGGAATCTTCACGGGCCCACATCAGTATCTGATGCTATGTCTACTGTAGATAATGATAATGATTTCGAAAAGTAGAAATACATACCGTGTCACACTGAGGGGCAAAAGAAACTATACCGCTTAGTTGATTTTATCATAGTTTTGGTTTTAAACTGTAAATTTCTTCAGTTAGCGGGTTATATCCAAGTCAGCACTCACAGGAAACTTCTACATGGTTATAGTTTTAGGAAATATATATATTATTTGATAAATAAAAATAAAAACATTAATATCATTATAAGAAGCATAAATTAAACAACATTTTTTCGCATAATTTTCAACTGCTGCTGATGTGTATCTTTGACATCTTATCGTTGCAAGATAATAGATTTGGTTTTTTTCGACACAGATTACAACGTTTCAAACATGGTACGGCCATATTGTTGCAAGTTCATTTCTTACCCTGTTACTTAACATTCTAAACACCATTTCTTTTATTTTTTACAAACTGTTGCAGGAATGAGTGATGGTTAAATTGGCATCATTAAATTGAACAATAATCATTATAATTTAGTACACCGATAAAACAATGATTCGAATTTTATGAAGCAAATATGTGTTGATCAGCCACCAGCAACCAAACCTAGGCCATCTCGTCGGGGATCATAGGGACTTACTCAGCCTTCTGCACGATACCCCAACATGATTTACATCCTCACTTTAGCTACTTGTGGTTGTGCACAATGCTAGCCAAAATTATAATATGCTTAGCAATGAGTTGGCTGGTTGATGACTGTTTTGATAGTAAACTAAGCGGCAAAAGAAAGTATAGGTTGGCAATTTGTAATTTTCCTAAAAACAGCGATAACTAGTGGAAAGTGGGTATTGGGAATATGACTGCCCAGGAACAGGTACCAAAAAACACTTCACCGAACGCGCCACCTTTGACGGCGCTTGCACGATGACAAAAAAAATGGTGAAACAGGTTTCCCGCCAATGGCATAAAGTGCACGTGCATGTTAGCTGCATAAATGCGTTTGTCTTCAGGGTATAACCACACGTGATGAAAGCACACAAAAGAAATGTCGAGAGATCGAGAGAGAGATCGAGAGAGATCGAGAGATCGAGAGAGAGAGAGAGAGAGAGAGATGGCAGAGGTATGGCCGAAATATGGCCGAAATGGGTGCAACACAGGCCCAAATTGCCTAAAGGTTTGGTTGTACACCATTGACAGTAGCCAGGCTGATTCAACGGTGCAGTCAGACAGGTAGGACACAAGACAGGCATAGAACCGGACGACCCCGAGTGACAACACCACTGAAAGACGGTCAGATACGGCTCATTCCCCTGCGAAACAGATTGATAACGGCGACGGCGACGGCAGCAACAGCGTTGGGACATCCCATTAGCCAACGTACCGTACTACGACGACTTCGTGCTCCTGGAATCCGAGCGTATCGTCCTTTCCGAGGAATGGTACTGACTGCTCAACATCGACGCCTGAGACTGCGATGGGCGAGGCAGATTCGACGTTGGCAAGTGAGAAATTGGCGTCGAGTGCTGCTTACTGATGAAAGTCGGTCTAACTTGTTTCGAAATGATGGCAGAGAACGATTTTATCTACGCAGAGGGGAACGTTTGGCTCCGGCGTGTATTCGAGAGGTCCATCCATTCAGCTGGGGAAGGTGTCATGGTGTAGGGCGGTATTTGTGGAGATCAGAAGACTGATTTGGTGATTATACAGGGACACCTGAACGCTGTGCAGTACAGAGACCAAGTGTTGCAGCCAGTTGTGCGTCCGTTCTTTCAAAACCAACTGAAGGGGACATTGTTTCAACACGACAATGTCAGGCCCAATACTGCAAGACGAGGCAGCTGGAGGTCATACACGCTATTGAAGGCAACTGTGTCGACATTGAACTTGTAGTGTGTCTGACAATGTTTTGGTGACATTTCAGACAACTGTTGAAAATGAAATTTCTTACCCTACCATTGTTTACCTTGAGCTTGCATTACCTGTGATTGCACAATTCCATTCAAACTGTGGTGGATCAATCATGTGTTACCCCTCCCTAGATTATATTATAATTCACAACAAAATTTCTTCGTGTTATTTTTTTTATCGATCATGGAGCTCGACCTATACTTTCTTTTGCCACCCAGTTTAATTACATGTCACACACAGGGGTGGGGGGCAATCAATTTAAGTTACTTTAATCTGCTGGGGAGAGCTTTCAATAATCTTTGTTGGTAAAAGCATGTCACGAAATCTACAAGCAAACAATTAGTTAATCACATACATATTACAAATTTACGAGACAACCAATTTCTTTCAAAGAATCAGATGCCTGCTAACACGGGGGAAAAAAACTTTCAGATTTACTGATTCCTGTATCCCTTGCAAATGCAAAGTCTTACACAATCAAGCAATATATGCTTGACAGTGAATCTTTCATCACAAGCGATACACTTAGAAGTTTCGACCGCATCGGGTTTGAGCAGATATTCGTAAACTGACTGGCCAATACATCGTGGCAAAACGACTTCATCATGTCTTTACTGAAAACCCAAGAGGGTATGACCGATTGTTGGCCAAACAATGGATCTGAAAATATGCTGAAACTGTTACATTGATTTTGTTGATTAATATAGGTCAAAGTACTGCCGGGAATGCTAGAAAAATGCTTTTTGCCTGTTAATAAAGGATATAATTTTCACAGACTGTTGTAATTGAAATATCGAGTAACTACCGATCGACCTCCCTGTGGTTTGAATTATTTCAGTCACAAAGAGTCCTATCGACCAGTTTACAGGAGACAAATTCGACCGAAAACAGGAAGTTTACATCTATTTTTTTGTCCAATGATGGCAGTCTGAAACGGC
Organism: Haliotis cracherodii; assembly: GCF_022045235.1. Taxonomy (NCBI): domain Eukaryota; kingdom Metazoa; phylum Mollusca; class Gastropoda; order Lepetellida; family Haliotidae; genus Haliotis; species Haliotis cracherodii. Next base: position 6,901,848 of record NW_027266277.1, on the reverse strand, counting down.
CTGTAGCAATATGCGCACTTGACGCCGTTATAGTGATAACAATGTAGTCTTCATAAAACATCTAATCCACAAACAAAAGTCATTTTGAGAAAATTCCAGATGTGCATCTTCTAAAACGACGAAATGACGCTGCGTTTATTTTGTTAACATTGCTCCCGTGATGTATGTTACATTACACTTGCATTGCCATAACCATGGTACACGATATGACGTCTGTATTGGGAACTGTATAAAAGTTCTTTACACTTCAGAGAGTTAGAGGGAAATTATTTATTTATTTATTTAGAAAGGATGAATTACAGAACTGCCCAAGCTATATGGCTTTCATTTCATACCACGATTAGTAAACAAAACATGTATAGGGATGGTCTCAAAAACAAAACTTGGATGTAAAAGGTTATTAGACAGCTTTGATAGAGGGAGATTAGGTGTGTATAGTGTACAAGCTTTATGAGCAGAAGGTAACCCTGACTTGTAGTAGAATTTGGGAGGAATTAAAGATACAATTAATGTTAACTGCACTAACTATTGTCCTCCAAGAGATGTGATTTCGATACACTGCGCGTGGTGATGACTGAGCACTTTTCAGGGGAAAATATTCCATCCTGTCGATGAGATCACATTATCTCCGAACCATTCATAACTATCACAGTCAGGGCGTCCAGATAATTTACCTTGGTGAATCATTCCAGTGCCGACACGTGGCTATCGGCAGATGGACAAAAAACATCCACAGACCATCAGGTAAAGGTAATCGTGTCATTGTTTTGCACGCTGGAACCCATGATATGGGGCTTATTGATGGATATGTGATAGTTTTCGAGGCGAAAAAGAAAACTGGTGATTTTCATAAGGAAATTATAGGAGGTGATGTGTTCATAGACTGGTTGGAATTTCAGCTATTGCCCATTTTAAACAACGCCAGTGTCATTGTCATAGATAACGCTAGTTAATATAACGTCCGGGAATCAGATACTGTCGCCCAAACCATGAGTAGTCTGAAGGCGACCATACAGGAATATTTGACATTGTCGACTTCAGACCATATGAAACGAAAGTTCAACTCGTGGAGAAAAAATCGGCTGAATAAGAGCGCTGTAAAGTACAGGACATACATGTATGTGCTGGCGGCACAACACGGTCACGTTGACTTACGTCCGCCAGTCAGACATTGTGAGCGCAACCCTGTTGTGTCTATCTTGGCTAAAAGTAAAGGGTTCCTGGCAACACATAACACAACACTCAAAAGAACATATTCATATACGTCATCAGCGGAGATAAATGCTACCTCAAGAAATCATCTATAGAACAACAAATACTTCTGGATTCCAAAACCGCAACCTTCCAATACTCATCCCGTTTCATAGCTCATAACTATCCCATCATGTTTCCAAGCAAATATAATGCAGTACATATCCTCAATTACTACCCCATCAACGCACATTTCAGTAAAGTACAATGACAGCAATGTTTTGAGACCACCCCCAACTCGGTGACATTTGCACCTGTGAGAATGCATGGGACGGTGTGAGGTAATCACCTCGGGACAGGTGTTAGGTCATTACCATAGGTTATAGGCCCTTTCATACATGCATGACAACACACGAAAAGTTGATCATCATACATTTTAGGGGTAATCAGTTAGGATAGGCTAGATTAAGGCAATTTGCGTTATTTTGATACATGCTCTTTTTATAGTCCTATGACTCGTATTTATTAAATGAAGCCAGAAAAGCAGTTTTCTAGCATTTCCGACAGTACTTTAGTATCTGGGATTCTTGAGGAAACAGTTTTGGAACCAGTGACAGTGGCACTCGGAACTTTGCCACCATCCTTGGACCCTTGAATTTTGCCCTGCATCACCAGAATAGAACCTCCTATAGCTTTATGACCGGGAGCGGAAAATGAATGGTAAGAGCTGTCTGAACTGACGGATGTCCATTTGATTTGTATTTTTATGAGAGTTTCCTGGAGATGTAAACGCTGGCGGTTTGAAATCAGGAATTAATAGCTGTATGTCATTTGATTTATTCTCAAGACATCTGCAATTCCTTCGTATAATGTTTTGTAGATTAATGGCGGTGCTTTCACGGGAGAAACCTATCACGCGAAAGTGAGGAAGACTTTGTAGTACTCCTATTTGTATCCTGTGGTGATGGAGTTACCTCCATGTCCAGAGGACCAAAGGAGTTATGGACCCTATGGGGATCTCTAAAGTAGGTTGGCCTTTGGTGATGGTGTTGGCAGCTGCTCTGGTGTCACAGCTGGTATTGCTAGTGAAGCGGTAGGAAGAGATTGGCTTGGCCCTTGTCAGATGAGGCAGACCTGCAACCCTTTCCTTAGCTTCTTGGAAGGAGATATTCTGTTCATGTTTGATCTTCAAGATTTAAAATTAACGTTGCTTCGCAGGACAGGACTTTGAAGGGGTCATATGGTTCCTACTCCAGTTTGCACACTTCACGTTCGTCATGAAGCAGATGCATGGCGTGACTTGGATCCTTGTCCAAATACTTGGCACGTGTAGCACCGGAGTGGATCATCGATTGATTATTACTAATACCATCTCCGATGTTGTGGCCCTATTATGGTTTTGTGGAAAGGTTGACAACGTTGATGTTTGTTTTGTTTGTTTGTTTGTTTAACGCTTCACTCAGCAATATTCCAGAGGCGACTTTGCTTGTCGAAAGAGACGACTAACGGGATCGGATGGTCAGACTCGCTGACTTGGTTAATGTTTGTCATCGTATCCAAATTGCCTGGATCGATGCTCATGAAATCAATCACAGGATTGTGGGGTCCAGACTCGATTATTTAAAGACCGCCGTCATTTAGCAGGAATATTGGCGAGTGAGGCGTTAAACAACAAACAAACAAGCAAGCAAACAAACCTTTTTGCAACTAACGTCAACGCCAGAGGATAACCTCGATTATCAGCTAAAAACACTAGGCGTAATATGGAAAAGAGCAGTGAAAACTGTTTGAATTGAATACTGAAACTCAGCGATCACACCAGGCGTTAAAAAGCATGATTAGGGTATTTATACTAGCAAAGGGGTAAAAGTTGGAAAGAAGCCCAGTGCATGCAATATTGGATTGAGGGCTTCCAAAATCTTCTACCCTCAAATTATCTGGTGAAATGCGTGCGGGTGAGATACACCTAGGTCTAGCCAAGGCAAAAACACCAATCCTTTCGAACATGGAGGCAAGGGTAACAGCATCACAGCCAATGAAAGAAAGGATTCGTTCTTCTTTATTGTGTTTCAGTGGCCTCTTTTTGGGTTTGACAGTTATCAACTTCCAGAAAACTACATGTACGTTTATCGAGACGTTTTGAGGCAGCATTTTCTGGAAGGCTAGCTGTACCTTATATAAGTTTTGTCTGATTGTTTGTTTGTTGTTTAACTCCGCATTCAGCAGTATTCCAACTGTATGACGGCGGTCTGTAAATAATCGAGTCTGGACCAGACTTATATAGTTTCTCGGTTCCATATGAAAATATATATTTATTATTTTTAAGTGGGACCCCCACCAATAGTAACAACTATTGATTGTGAGATATTTACTTATCCCTATTTATCTGTTTGTTTATAAATGGGGTTGTCACCAAATAATGTTAATGTAAATACAGTGGTGTAAAAAGATGCTTTTACTTGGTGTATGCATCTTTCAGATACATGGATTCGTCGGAGTTTAGAGATCGAGGGAAGGAGATGGTGGACTATATTGCTGATTACATGGACACATTGTCATTGAGGAGAGTGACACCAGAAGTGGAGCCGGGCTACCTACGTGAGCTACTTCCATCTAGAGCCCCCAGAAAAGGGGAGGATTTTACAGTCATCATGAAAGACGTAGAACGTGCGATAATGCCAGGGGTATGTGTGAACTTTGTTTGGCACATAAGGAAATACATTGAGCGGTTTATGTACGAATACGTTAACATGTTAATAACAGCTTGTAAGGTTAAAAAGATAGGCTTTTGAAATATGGATATTTCCGATTTCCCTTTTCTTCTTTTGAAATTTTGAGAAGCTAAGTTTTCTGCCAACTGCTGATTCCAAACCTCTGGGTTATCAGCCTATGGTATTATAACTATGTCCGGTAAGGTCTCAGCACATTTCATTTCGTCAGCGTCTGAAGACAAAGTTTTTGAATAACCTTTACACAATACAACAACTAGGTGAATTCAGTCAATTCAGGTGAGTTTTTCAATCCAGATGTCTATCAAAATATAAAATGACCTGCATGTTTTACTCTGGCAAATTCTCAAATGCAAAATATTACTGGTAACCTTAATTATTTTAATTTATCAATATCCTACCCCCGAACATGATATTATTTAGCGTAAATAACATAAATAATTGAACTATCCTTGATATACAACTTAATTAAATAGATTCCAAAACTAACCTTACGTACACTTATCTATACTAAACTTGACAGTCACTCTCACAAATCACAATCACTTAACTGAATAACTTCTAAACTTGCCCAAAACTCAATGTATTACTGATAGAACATGTGTCAATATATCACACAGTGCATACTGTGAAATCAATACAAACTATACAAATATTTGTCACAGTGTGACATTTTCCCCCGCCGCTACAAAACGATATCTTACATAATTTCCTTAAATTTAAGTAAAGTAGTCGCACAATCTCCACGATATCCACAAAAATTTGAGCTACACCACTTATAATTGCTTTTATTTACAACGGGAAATTGTGATTTCATGTGATGGACAATATAGAATATTTTCTTCATAAGAAAGGATTTAATTTCAAAACCTACAAAATTAACAAATAGTCCGGGCATGAAACAATATCCCTCTCTGAAATTTAAAAGTATTTTAGTGTCTTGGTGGAACATTTTCTCTGCAAGTGAAGTAAGTAAAGCTATGCTTCATGAGTTTACAAACCTGCTACATCTTCACCCACACCAGGAAGTGGTCAGTGAAAAAGACAGAGACTGGTTGTGTCGGTTCAACATTGTTGACAGTGGTGAATGTCAGATCAAGTTCTCCACCGTTGATGCGTATAGATCTTTGTCTGCCTCGCACAAGATGAAGGTCAAATATCTTCACCAACTGACAGAGTTGTGCATGATTAGTCATGTTAAAGTCTCCTGTCAGAACTGTTTTCCCCCATTCCTGTTGGGAGTGAGGATTTTACTTCATTCAAAAGACGCAGAAAGTTACTAAGTGGGCCTGGATGTCTGTACACAACCAATACAGACGTCTCTGAATGTGTAACGATAACTGCCATCAGCTCACGAGATGTTGGACAATCTCTCTTGACTATCACTGATCACCAATACATTCATGGAACAGCCCCTACCTACACGTGTGACCTAGTCAACGAGTATCGCTCTGGACGTTCTGTCAGATCAGCTCTAAATTCAAACTGCACGTTCCTGTCTCAAAACATTCAGATCTCTAACGTATGCCTATATCTCTGCTGACCTGTGGTATTACCTACAAATGGATCTAGAAAGTGCTACGTAACTACTTCAGTTCAAGCGATTATTATTGGGTAAACACAGTACGTGAACCATACACTCTGGGCATAGCTATCTCACAATATAACAGGGAGATGATTAGATTCTGTCCATAAAGGCACAACTAAGTCAAACACCTAATCAAACATACAGGAAGATACAAACACATACAAGGCAATGTTTTTCTCCTGCTTTATGCCCGTTTACAACATGCAAGCCATGTACAAAATTTCAAAAGGGATAATCCAACATTTTCTTGTGACGTGGGTCGCTAAACGAATCAATATCACACATACCTGAGTAATCATCAATAATATAATAATTTCTATCACGAACTCTGGCATTGGTCAATAGTTGATCCATTATGCAATTTAATAAAGGTAATTCTAGATTCGACGCTGCCATTACAGGTTTAGACCATTCACATATTGTGCAAGCTTTTGTAATTAATATGGCGATACCACCCGAAAGTCTCTCAAATTTGTAAATCTGTTTTCGTTGATCTAAAGGTTGAATCGTTGAAATATCAAGCTTATGTCTATAGCTTTCATATACTGATGCCATGTAGTTTCTAGTTTTCTATTCGTGAATTAGACCTTAATATTTGTAGAAAAAATGTTTAACTATCAATGCCGATAGAACCACACGAGGAGCGTCATTAAGTTTGTTGGCATAATATGATGTTGCATTAATACCAATTTATTATCACATTTCAGATTACACACTGGCAGCATCCAAACTTCCATGCTTACTTCCCCGCTGGAAACTCCTATCCGTCTATACTTGGGGACATGTTGTCTGCAGCTATTGGCTGCATTGGATTCTCATGGGTATTGATGTTCAACATTCATTGCATTGTCATGGCTTAGGTTACTCAGTTTAACTATGTAACATCAAGTAAAGAGTTCATCAAAGAAATGTTGCACAGTACAGGTACTCGCTAAACGGGTGGTAAATTTAAGAATTAAGAATCTGAACAACAATCTTTACAAAGTAATGTTGAAATGTCTGGTTATTATGTTAAACAGCTTGGACGGGGCAGAGCATTTGAGGCGAGATTGTCTTTGTCACCCTACCACACATACAAACGGCATGTGTTTGTGTGCATATATTTAGTATATTAATATTGGTGAAGACATTCAGCCGGTAGTATCACTGATGCGCAATTATCAGCAATCAAACGACCCCATTTATCTTTGCCCCTGTGCATATACAATGTATGTTCTAATGCTTAAAATGCTTATTTGTAGTTAACATGTTTATATACACAATGAATCGTGTTTGCGTTTCAGGCTGCAAGCCCGGCATGCACTGAACTTGAAATCTTAACACTTGACTGGGTCGGTATGTCAATATTCAATCATATACCTACAAACCAAGACAAAATTGTTGACGACAACGACAGTAATACAAACGTTAACATCAATGTTCAGCATGTCTCTCTGCACGCAACTTAGCGTATATATGTATGTATGTATGTATGTATGTATGTATGTATGTATGTATGTATGTATTTTTATATTTTAGCACAATGTATATAAATATAACTCGTCCCAAACACAGTTCCTGAGACAGCTGAGGTGTGGCAACCACTTTCATCTCGGTGTGTGTCTGTGGGTCTGTACTTCTCTACATTTAGTTGTGCCTGTACGTAGATGTAGTGGTAGCGTGTGTCAAATTGGACATTGGGTCATACGACTGGTCTGTATTCAACCAGGACGCTTTTACCTTCGATGACCAGCATTCCTTTTGGAAGTATGTGCTTGTCACCAGGCTGGTGACAAGCACATACATCCAAAAGCATTTATATATACGGCATTGATGTATTCATTGCAAGGCAAGTACTTCACATACCACAGTACACTGTGAAGTGACTAAAATAGTAGATGAAACACTAACAATTAAATGTTTGCATTTCTGTGTATGAATGTAAGATATATTCTATAGTTGGCACCAAATTCGTGTGTTGGCTTGTTCATATTGATCGCCTAGGCCTCCGACCTAAACTGACGTGTGTCGTCATCACAGTAGCCATAGTGGCCATAAGTTAAGTTTGGTTCTGATCTAGATCTTAATTTAGATATTAATATATTCATCTAATAAATTTCCAAATATTGGTGGTAACGAATTGTAAAGTTCTACATTTTGTCATTTCAGGAAAGATGATAGGCCTGCCAAGTATGTTTCTGCATGAAAGTGGTATTGGTGGCGGTGTAATTCAGGTATGTGATATAATTTTGTTTGCAACAAGTACGTTAACAATGGCAGGTCTCTTTTTGCAACATTAATCAATCTCTCCAATTAGGTTTTGGTGATAGGGCATGATTTGAACCAACAACAGATTATGTCAATGCCCAGCTGACGGATCATTGTATAATTCCAGAATATCTAAACAAATTGGATGAGTCGAAAATACATTTTTCAGTATGTGAACTTAAGGAAGATAATCAGAAATGATAATAAACTGTTAACATGGATAAATGTACCAAAGCTCTAGGAACAGGCTTGAAAATAGAGGTATTTTCTAGTAATTTAGTGCATGCTGTGTGATCCAACAACACAGGCACTTGCTACTTAGTTTCATAAGTAAAAATTGAACCATGAGCATCCTATTGACTTTTATTGCGTCAGACCTTTTGAAACTGTCAAAGATATATGCAGGTTTGGGGTTGGAAGACAATTTAGTAATGTATGAAAGAGCCTAATTTCATAAGGTGTGGTTTTATCCTACATATAGAGACTGTCAAGAGATTGTCGAAAGGCCCCAAAATATAATCATACCTTAATCACCATCTACTTGTCGCCCGTGATTTCACTGCGAGGATGCGGACATTCCTGGATTCCATTGCATATGATAACCTTGATTTTATTCAAACCGATAGTGATCATTATTCAGTAGATCCAGTTAACATTACAAAAAATAGTATAGATAATGTTGGGCATAATAAGCTTGGAGTTAAATTAGCAGAACTATGTGCAACAAATGCGATCCATGCTTTGAATGGTAGACTATTTGACGACCAGGCTGATAATTTTACTAGGGTCCCACCCAATGGTGCCAGTGGGGTAGACTATATTTTGAACTCCTCCCACTTTTTACCGCCAGTGGCGTACACAAGAACCATTTCCCGCTTTTTTTCAAAATAACTTTCCGATGACAATGAGTAATGCGAAACAACATGAGTTATCAATATTCCAGCAAACATCACGGCGCAGGACACCAGGCATAGGTTTCACACAATGTACCCATGTAGGGTCTTTGGCGTGACGAGCAAACGCTTTATCCACTAGACTCATCATTACTCAAGTCGTGTTAGGGTCACGGTCACTTGGTGTGCAAACAGGAAGCAGTACTTTCTTAAAAATCGGTTCAATAGAATATACAATACAAACATGTCACACAGTGTTCCGATCCAGACTCCTTGGTGGGATAATGAAGTGAAACATTTATGTTTGTTCGCACTCCGCAATATTCCAGCTCTATGACGGCGGTCTGTAAATAATCGAGTCTGAACCAGACAATCCAGTGATTGACATCACGAGCATCGATCCACGCAACTGGGATACGACCTGTATTTTGGGAAATAGTGTGACAAACTCAAGTAATGACCCAAGTGCCTTTTGGAAAAGCTTAAATCATGTGAGGACAAGGCCCCTCCAGATTTATCAGTAAACATTTTTAAGAACCTACTTAACACCAACCCTTACGTACAAGATGGCCATATTCATTTGCTCTTGGAAGATATCGGGGATCTGCTAAAGAATCCATATACAGATGGTGACATTAACTCTTGTCTGAAATATCTTGAATGTGGCCTTGTGATGGACGTGGAAATGAATTCTTTAATACAATATTGTTTTATACAACCACATTTTAGACTGAACTTTTCATCAAAGTTATTGATTGTGACATATTTCCTAATTTGCCCCATCCCCGAATCTGGAAGTACCAAAGAACAAAACAACTGCAGCAGAATATCTCTGATGGACGGACCCTGTAAAGTTTAAACATCAGTGGCAAATCCACCGCCAAGACTACTAAATCAGAGTGTCAGAAAATAATGCTATAACACAGGCATACATAGTTATTCAACTAGAGATTACATTTGTGCCCTGCAAGCAAAGGCAAAAATGTTTTAATATGTCTTAAACTACTCAAATAATAATATGGTGCTTGGTGAGTGAGTGAGTGAGCATTACTATGACTGACCGAACCCCACTCCATATTGTGCAAGGAAGTTTCACTAGACAGTACTATTGGGACAACATACACCCCTTTTTAATCCATTCGGAAGGCGTGTGGGACGACGTTTTGTGTTTCGGGGCGGCAAGGCCCGTGCTCCCTCCACCAACGCATGCATAGAATGCCATGGCAACAATGACCCCAGACCGTTGCCCCATTGAACTCGTCTGGGACATGATAAGGTGACGTTTGCGTTAACGTCATAGGCCGCCGACCACGTTTGCTGAACGTGACCAGGTACTGCAAGAGAAGTGAGACGGACTCCCTCAAATTGCCATTGGGAGACTCATGTGCAGTTTTATGATTTGTCGAGTGAATGAATGTTTGCTCGGTCGTGTTGGTATTCTGATCCAAAAACGTCAATTTCCCACCTTATCGTCTTTTCCCTATCGTCCTTCAAGATCGTTGGGGGTCATAACACCTACTGTCATACTTCACTAGCCGTTGTAATGCGTTCCCAATAAGTTCATCATAATTATACAAGTGTTACGTGGAACAAATATATCTTACAATTTTTTAAATGTTTAGTTATTTCTGACTATTCCCTACGATTGTTTAAGACTATCTATATAATTATGTACTGTTGTAGACATATTCATCATGAAAACTCTTGAGTCAAGTCTCTTGAGATGTTCATGTACATGTACATGATGGTAAAAGTACTTGGGTATCTGACATCAAGTCAATCTCAATCCAGTATCGATTTGATTTTGTCAGCCTCGTAAAGACATTGGCAATACTAAACTCTTCCTATCGGCCAATGATTTAGTTACTGCTGCATTCATTGCACCTCTTATCTTTAAATTTCGTGTAATCATTTCTCAGAGTTACAGTCAATTCTTCAACGTTTCTGTATACCAAAGGAAACTTACAGCTGTGTTTAGGTGTGACAACTTTAGATTATCAGAAAAAAGTGGTAGGCACACAAATACTCAATACCAAGATAGGTAAAATGTGGTAAATAAACATAGGTTAAATGTGGTAAATATATATAAGTACACTAAAAATGGTACTTGGGGAATGTGGTAGGGTACCCATGCAGTATAACTGTACATTCAGAGCAAAGAATTACCGGTGCAAAAAGGGGCGGTCGGGTAGCCTAGTGGTTAAAAAGCGTTTGCTCGTCACGCCGAAGACCCGGGTTCGATTCCCGACATGGGTACAATGTGTGAAGCCCATTTCTGGTGTCCCCCGCCGTGATATTGCTGGAATATTGCTAAAAGCGGCGTAAAACCAAACTCACTCACTACCGGTGCAAAAGGCTTATTCATCTTGATAAACACAGACTGCCCTATCAGTCTTACATCATGCTGAAGTCTCTTGATGTTGAATGTAAAACTTCTTGGATATCTCAAATCAGGTCAACTTTATTCCAGTATGGATTTGGTCTTGTGTGGCTGAGTCAGGGCATTGGCAATTACCACTGTTCATGTCAGCCTTTAAACAAAGATTGTATGACTGCTTCAATCAATAATTGCACTCCTCTTAATTGAAATTTCATCAAAATGTCATTATTACTCTCAGTGAAAGTCATCACTTAATGTTGAAAAATATCTTACTGGTAATCTTTCTGTACTACAAAGGAAACCTATAGCTATGTTAAGATGATGACAACTTTAGATCATCAGTAGATATAGTGGAAGGAATACAAACACTGTACCAGGGCCGATGGAATAGCCTCGTAGTTGAAGCGTTCGCTCGTCACGCCAAGACCCGGGTTTGATTCCCCACATGGGTGCATTATGTGAAGCCCATTTCTGGTGTCACCCGCTGTGATATTGCTGGAATATTGCTAAAAGCTTTGTAAAATTATACTTACTCACAAACACTGTACCAAGATAGAGTCTGTGGTGTTACTTACGATGTTTAAATAATGTTGAAGATGAATTACATGTATTGTTGGTGTGCAATCGCTACTCGCTACTCGCAGGCGAGAGTTAAATGCCTTTTAAATAACTCTGTAAGTAACCCGAGAAAATTAATAAGACAAAATTCTGCACTTTGTCGGACACATGTTCAACCCAATAGTATGCTATTGTATATTTTATTACATTTTATGTAAACTGACGTCGAAAAGAAACTTTACCACTTTGAAAATGAAATTACAAAAAAATAAAAACAGTTCAAAAGTTCAAACTAAATCAAAACAAAACACATCGTCCAAACACAATAATGCTCTATGCAGAAAGTGACACACGTCCACGGCGCGTGTTGTTTTAGGAAATGCGAAAAAAGGGAAAAACATGTGCCGCTTGAGTAGCCGAAATTACGCTGCATTGGGGGTATATAAGTGATACGGATTGCATGTCAGACACTCACAATGATGAAACAAATCCCCATAGAAATGCCATGACTGACCCCCGAACAACGGCGAGCGGGCCCTGGGTATGATACAGCTGGTAGCCACCCATGCCCACATTGCTAGAACCTTTTGTTGATCATGTGTTGCTGTAACTAACCTGATGCAAAGTTATAGACAGACCGCGCAAACATGAGGACCTGGTTAACTGCGCCCAAAGAAGAACGGTACTTGAGTACTTTGCATTTCCGGAATCACTCCCAAGCAGTAATGTCATCAGCGACGAATGCCTGACTCAGAGGGCAGTAACTGTTATTGACATAGATTGAGGTGGGCCCGGACTGTGTATCGTTGGCAGCGACGTGACTGGCAGATAGTCGTCTTCACTGACGATAGCCGGTCCTGTCTGTTCAGAACTGATGGAAGACAGCATGTTTACCGCCGAAAGGGAAGAACGAACACTGACCTGTTGCGTTCAGGAGGTCGTGTCGTATGGTGGAAGGGGTGTTATGGTGAGAGGAGGAAATTGTGGGCAGGCGAGCACACCACTTGTCATCGTTAACGGAAATGTGACAGTTCGGCGTTACATGGATGGCATTCTTATTCCCATTGTCCTACCATTTCCACAACAGCTGCCACCTGTGGTGTCCTTTATCAGCATGACAACGCCATACCCAATACAGCCCGAATCGCTCAGAACTTCCTTGCAGCAAACAACGTCAACGTGTTGCCTTGGCCTGCACGCTCCCCAGACATGTCCCCCCATAGAACACCTCTGGGATGTCATGGTCCGTCGTGTTCGACAGCGACCACACCCTCTAGCCAACCGAGGCGTCTTCAGGGGACTGACTTTTTCTGTGCGCTGGAGTTTAGCAGGGGGTCGTCACACATGCTATCCATGTAACGGGTGATTGAAATTGAGCGAATTTAGGTGCGTGTGCCCTTTGTCATTTGCGTTGAAAGCTTGTTTTGCCAACCCCAAATCAATTCGGACAACTGTCATGCCAATATCGGATGCTGTATGACTGTCATTTAAATGGTGATTGCGTTGAGATTTTGATCTTTTCAATACATTTTACTTTACGCATCTATATATCTTGGTTTCAAATTAGACTGATGGTAAAGTTTCTTTTGGTCGTCAGTTTATTATGTGTCGGTGGTATAAACTACTGAATAAAGGTATCCGTCTAAAAGCTACTCTTACAGGCTCCACATAAACCGTGGATTTATAGTTCAGTTTGGATAAGCGAATAAGCGTATATTCCGCGTCATTATTGTGGGTTCACGCATATAATAAGATATAAAAGTATAAAAAAACGTCTCATTTTCAACTTTCGAGAGTGCAGTGCAGTTGCATCTGGAATGAACCCGCAGATGCAATTTTATACCCGCATTTACTGTTATTTGTCATGGACGTGCACGTGCGCTGGTTGCTGTTATGTGAGTGTTTTGGTGTGTGTTTTTTCATCACCGAGCGCGGGCTCGCAGAGGAGTTAGGACTACTTTCATTAGCTTTATTATTCAGTTTGTCAGAAAACGACTGACCATCTTGTTGACGGTGGATTATTGGATAGGATAATAGTAATGGGTAAAATGTTCACTATTATTACAGACTGTAAAGAAGTTATGGTGGGTATACGATATCTAAGATGTCTAATCATCGGATGTTTTTAAAAATACAAACAGTCACAAATTAGCCACATTACATTATTGAAAGCAGGGCATATTATTCGACATCTATTCATAGCATCATATTAAAATATGAGCTTTGTGAATCTTTATTTCTGCAGTCTTTCCTGATGCTAATAATCTTTGGACATACTTTCACTTTCTTGTACCTGATAATTGTTTTTTAGTTTGTTTGTTTGTTCTTTCAGGCCGCACTTAGGAATATTCAAGCTATATGACGACGGTTAATTTTTTTTATATTCAGCCTTGTACTAGACATAGTACTAAAAATACATGCGGAATGTTTTTAGTTATGCTAATTAATCATTGATAACGATTCTGTTGCGAAATCAATATCATAATTACGTATTTTTCAGGGCTCTGCAAGTGAATGCATACTTGTGGCACTATTAGCCGCCCGACACACAGCTATGAGACAACTCAAGAACCGATTCCCGTTCATCGAGGATGGATTATTACTGTCTAAACTTGTGGCATATTCATCGAAACTTGTAAGTTGAAATTGTATTTCATACAATGCGTTGTATTAGACACATACAGGCATATATTAAACATTGTGAATGTCCCGCAGTCATAAACACGTGAATATCCTTTTTAGAATTAATCTTCAGCAACCTATGCTTGTCGTAAAATGCCACAAACGGGATCTGGTGGTCAGACTCGATGACTTTTGTAGATGCATGTCATCGTATCCCAACTGCTTTGCATCTTCCTGAGGCAAGGGAGTTAACTGACTTAAAAAGTCCAGTTTCCACCCTTGCCGAACGAAGTTGGAATTTCTGGGCTCGACCTAAGCGCGACCAGTGGCGACTACGAGTAATGAACATTCTATTCCCCAGCCTTCTGACTAATCATATTTCATTTCTCATATCACCCTGTATTGCTTCAAACAAAATGGTGGCGCCCACTCAAGACGATCTTTTCGATAATTAAGATCTTAAATGTAATATAACGGATTATTTTTCTCGCTAAGTGCATCTACTCACAAGAGCATCCCAATATATATTCAACAAATATCCATATTACCGTTCGTAACAGTATAACTACTCTTGGAAATCACATTCGTGATACCTGTTGAGAAAAATAAACAGCTCATCTTTGGACTTTTGTTGTATATATTTTGTATGAATATTTGTTGTCCCCAAGTTATAAATAAGATGCAATAATACTACTTAATGTCCTATACATTACGATACTAAATAAAATCATTTACTCAATCGAAAAAAATCATTATTAAATCAAATTAAGTATTATTTTCAAATTCATATCTTCTGACAGATTAGGATTACCATACAGAACAGTATTTAGACCTAACCTGTCAGTGTAAAAGTAGCTGTTTGACCTTAGATTAGGTATGATTAGGACACGAAGACGATAACGAAGACTGCCTTCGTGATAATACCATTAATTACACAATGAAACATCTTGAATGAAACGGTCAAACGTTTGACCGTAAAGTCACTACACTTTAAATGAATGATTTGATTTTCTCTTGTTCTATCCTTTCTAAATATTGTATGTGCATTACTATTATTCTTTGTACAATAAAGTCTTGATCGATAGCTTAGATCAATGCTCATGATCATAGACTGGATTGCCTGGTCCAGACGCGATTATTTACAGACGGCCGTCACACAGTTATTGCACAAACAAAAACATCTAAACGACTTCCAAAGAGCTGGTGAGTTAAAATTAATAAACATATCGGCAGCATTTCAGCCACATAGTAACTAGAAAATTAATGCTTTCAATAATAATGATTACATTTAGAATGTATAATACCCGCCGACAAATGCCAGTAAAACAAATAGATTATAACACAATTATAATAAGTAGGGGGATCATGACATAGAAATGTTAAGATCGCTCTTCTGAAGAAATTAAGCTTGACACATGACTGCCAGAGGTAGAACGGTTTCGAAACCAAACTCTAACACACCCGAAACATTGCACGTGAACCATGCAATTCGTCCCTGCACGTGAGTAGGGGGTCAATCTTGATTTAGACACTTCAGTGAAAGGTCTTCAAATCGCTCTGGCCGTACGTTAGTATTGTTAATTTTTGTTATCGATAGTAAATCGCAAGCTCTCTACTCTTGTTTTAATGCAGTATTTGTAATCAGATTGGGAAGGTGTCGTCTACAACGTGATGAACGCCTGAGGGCAATTGGCATGCATTAAACTGGAAGAACTGAACAAGAGGTAGATATTACATTCAATGTATCCCAGTCTGTCATGTGCAGTCCAGGATCAACTAATCAGAAGCCAGGCCTTAATGAAAACGCTGTTCACGTGCACCAGGCCACCGAGGTTAAGTTGCTGACCACACGATTTGAAATCGTCTTCATGCAGCTAATTTGCATGCTCGGCGACCACGTGTTGTACTACCGTCGATCCATTCCAGCAAAACACCAATGGGTGTTTGGAGCGCAGAAACTGGGGCAATCGCCGATGGTTCCATCATGTAATGTTTTCAGATGACTCAAGATTCACTCTGGATTTCTGGGTAAGCGTGGAGGTGTCATAAGCGTCTTGTCGAACACCATGCGAGCGTTTGTACTGACATGGGGCGGGATCATTATGACTGCCACAACGTCACTGCCTATTGTCAATGGCAGGGTCACTGGACACTACTACAAGGACAACACACTGATGCCAAGAGTTGTGCCGTTTGCACGCCATTCTGAGCCATGCTTCATTGTTCAGAACATTAACGCCCGTGCCCACCGTGCTAGTATTGAACTGACTACCTCCAGTAGCAAAACATCACCACAATTCATTGGCTCGCCATGAGTCCGTAAGTGTCCCCCATAGAGCATGCCTTCAAGATGATAGTGTATGTCTACGTCAAATGCCAGGGCCAGGCGCTGCAAGAAAAGTGGAGAAGACTCCCTTCAATTGTAACTGGGACCTTGATTCGAACCATGCTGAGCCCCATAAACGAATGTTTGTCCAATGGTCTGGGCATGACCCATTATTGATCAAGTCTTCGCAAACGTTCAGACTTTTACCTCGCACCAATAGTTTTTGTGGACCCTTACAATAAATACATTAATAAATTCATATATAAAAACCTGCCAATGAAGGACAGTAAAATTAAAGACTTATCACAGAAAAATGATTATAATTAGTGAGGTGAAATGGGGTTTAACGTCGCGTCCACGATTATTGCACTTATATAGCGACGTGCATGCACATGTGTGTGTGTGTGGCTGCTTGTACTAGTCCGGACTGATGCCGATTTTTTTGTGCTAGCTCACTGAGAAACCATGCCGCAGAATAACATGAATACCTCACCCAGACACAGTTTACTGACTCCGAGCCGACCAGTCCTTGTTTTAGCCCTTAAATGCCGTGCGCCAAACAGGGTGACAACAAGTACCTTTTCAACGTCTTATGGTATGACGCGGCTGGTGATCGAACCCCGGACCTTCCGTTCTCCGGGCGGACGCTCTACCACTAGACCACGGAGACGTTCATCATAAGTAATCATAAAAGGATAGCACTGTACATAACAATACATGATAAAATATGATCTTACTACAGATCGCCAGCAACTTAAGGTAGATCACCGTACTAAGGATCACGGGGCAGGAGTTACACCATCCCTTCAAGTGTTGGCGATTATTGACAAAGTTAGCCTAACATTAAAACGACACATATTCTACGACTGATAACGTGGTAGTTTTAAATTTACTTTGAAAGATGTGTAACTTACGTAACCACGCAGGGGAACAATTATTTTACAGTACCTTAACCACCTCTATGGATACGCCACTGACAACTTCTGTTGCTAATTTAATCT
This sequence comes from Haliotis cracherodii, assembly GCF_022045235.1. Lineage (NCBI taxonomy): Eukaryota > Metazoa > Mollusca > Gastropoda > Lepetellida > Haliotidae > Haliotis > Haliotis cracherodii. Next base: position 6,884,313 of record NW_027266277.1, on the reverse strand, counting down.
ACCAATGTTAAAACGACATATTCTTCAAAAAACAAAATTAACCAAAGTGTTTTAAAAAATACAATTTCCTTAAACAAAATAAAATAAACGGTAATTGATACCATGAAAAACATAATTAATAGATGATGTTTTGAAATAGTTATTCCCTGTGATGACAAAATCAACACTGTCAAGCAGGTGATTCTTTCGTAACAAGGGATACAAAATGGAGGATCCTCACCTATCAATAAATATTCATGAGTATATCTGCTCTGGCCAATACGACATCGTCGCATAATGACCTCATCAAATCAGTAGGTGTGTAACCATTAGATGGTTTAATTTCATGTTATATATTTAAACTTACTTGGGTGTCCCACTTCTGCATTAGATCTCTGATGTTAAATATGATGACAGGTTTGGTATCGCTGTCGGGGATAAGAAGTGGTAAAACAGATTTGTGGAGTGCTGCGTTATCTGCAGGATCAGCCATAGAGTTCCAAGTGATTTCAACATGGCTGGGTAACCAACAAAAGACGATGTCGTAAATGGCCAGTAGCAAGCTCATCATCTTACAATCTTAGTTATTTATTGAAGATAAAACTTTATGTTACAAATCAATATTTTGACTCATGACTCATTAATTGCTGAGATTCCAAACTCGACACATTCCAAAAAAAACATATTTGGGGGCTCAGGCCTAAATGTATCGGTACAGCGGTGTGTGACAGTAGATGTGATTCGCTGATTCATATGTGATTATTAACATCTCTAATACTAAATAACAACATTGCATACATTGTTGAATGTGAGAAACGTCACCTCTGATCTGAATATTGTGGACTAACAGTTAACAATCTGTAACTAGCATTGGTTTACTTACATCCTGTTTGGGTGCAAAATAAGGTTAATTGTCACTTATATAAATAAGTGAATGCAGGACGTGGCCAAGGGATAACCCCCATCGTGTTTGTTTAAGCGGGGGTAATTTCAAACACTGTTGGGGATCGGCGAATGCTTGTCATCTTTCGTGTTTATGGTCGTTGGGCAAAAAACAAGTGCCGACCGCTCTTAGAATTAGGAATGAATTGAAGAACAATGTGCGCAGTACCTACTAAGGTGTCCTGCTTCGTTTGCATTAGTCAGATGATGTGACATCCAATCATAGACTCATAAGACCCGTGAAGATCAGGGGTAGAATAGATCTTCAGCAACCCATGTTTTATGCTTGTCCTAAGGCGACTAACGGGATCGGGTGGTCAGTCTCGCTGACTTGTGGTTGATGCATGTCATCGTTTCCCAATTGCGTGAATGGATGCTTATGATGTCAGTCACTGGATTGTCTGGTTCAGACTTGATTATTGACAGACCGCTGTTCATATGGCAAGAATATAGCTGAGTACGGTATTAAACAACTAACCAGACAAAAACAACCAAAAAAGGTTAAATTTGTCATGTTGCCGTGCGTGTTGAGGCAACGTTTCATCTTTCAGGTTACTTTTCTTGAGTAAAGGTTCCTCCTGTAACGTTGATTTGCGTCTTGTGGCAACTTTCCATTCATCACTTTGCATTGCATCATGAGGCAATCTTGTTTAAGCAAAAATGTACGTTTAGCGGATGAGGAATTAATTTTTATTGTTCTTTTATATAAAACAGGCACATTCATGTGTGGAGAAAGCAGGAATGATAGGTTTTGTGAAGATGCGTCAGTTAGATGTTGATGACAAGTACTCTCTCCGTGGTCAAGTACTGGACAATGCTATAGAGGTGAGTTAACACATCAAGCGCATCAGTTCATACTGGTTGGTTCACGATTCAGTGCTTCACCACATAATGGATAGTGTTATCAGGGCGAAACGACATTACCAACGTTGCCAATACGTTTGGATAGAGGTTTTCCGATATGTGAACGTTTCTGTAGAAACTATGACTGCAACTTACTTGACACTATATTTCGGGCGGTCCACTCAAACGCGGTTTCTAAAGTTACTTCTTTTGGGGAAATATGTCTTTAACATGTATCGTTTTTAATGCAATTACTACACGACATACGGCGTTCATAAGTGTATGAACAACACAATTTGTCGTTCTTACGCTTTTCATGAGACCGTGTTCTTGAAATGACGTAATCACTGACAGACTTCTACCATATTCCTGGGGAAACCCATGGGAATTCCCTAGCACGAAGATATACAGAAGTTTTGTTTTAATTTAGACCCTTTGAACTTGAACTGAGCTTATTAGCATACATTAAAACACGTCAGAAAGATTGATTGCTTGATCGTTCACGAATATCCACGCTACGACCTACCCTCGAGAACAAAACGAAAACATACACATCCTTTGAATTAACCTTAATATCTATTTGACACATCTTTATAATCACCTTTCAATGATCGCCCAGCTATTCTCAATAACCTGTTTCTAATAGTTTTCTAATACAATCCCAAACGCTCCCAAGTATGGTGGCCTAACTTTGGTTTCTAGGAATCTAAGCCCGAATTTCAAATTGCGTCTCTGTCGATACTTTAGTATTTTAGATCTGGTTTGAAACGCAATTGCGTGACTTGTTTACTTGTTGTTTGTTCATATTTTCGAACAGTTATAAAGTACATAATTAAATAAGAGTGAACTTCAAGAATACAATTCAACATCGCAATACATGTAGACATGTGGGATAACGTTGCCTTCAAGATTATTGCACGTGTGTGTGTTTGTGTGTGCGTGCGTGCGTGCGTGTATGCGTGTGTGTGTGTGTTTCCTTGTCTTATCCCAGGCAGTGTAATTAAAATACCATATTTTAACAGCGTGTAATGTCGAGTCCACGGAAGTGTTAAAAGGCATTTTGCGCTAGTTTGAATGTACCTAGTCATCCATGTTCACATAATATCTTGCGAGGTTAAACTGATGTTTACAGGTCTGGCGCCATGGAAATTAATACCTTTAATATTATATTTTCTCCAACAGGAAGATCGACGACTGGGTCTCATTCCTTTCTTTGTAAGTCAAACTTATTTAATTATCCTAAATAAAATATTAACGATGCGCATTACCATGGAATGTTATGCTGAAATTTCTGGGAAAGATTAAATTCAAATCAACTATTCTTCTGCAACTGAACAATAATAGCTGTTGAACATATTTAACGTTTCTTTTCGTGGTCGACTACTGCAATCGCCGGTTTCGATAAAGAGACATCGACCACGTGCGATAATACAGATACATGTCAGCATTTCATTCTTGGAAGGTTAGACTGTTGTCAAATACTGTTCTGTTTAAAGAAGTATATGTGATTAACGTGAGACTTCGCTTGTTTGATACTGAATAATGGGTTCTAGAGACGTCTGCATGTTATGAGGTTACGCTCCTATGTCCATCAGGTTTGTGGCACTCTTGGGACGACAGCATGCTGCTCCTTCGATAACATTCAAGAGATAGGCGAAGTGTGCGCCAAAGAGAATGTCTGGCTTCATGTGGACGCGGCGTATGCTGGCAATGCCATGATTTGTCCAGAGTTTCAACACTTACTTAAAGGGATTGAAGTAAGTTTCACGCATAACAGTATTGTCCGTACTGGCTGAAAGGTCATGCACATGTATGATATGTACGGAAACAAATTATAAAATGTTTTGTGAATAAACATATTTATTGTCAGCAATTACAAAGCGCATACCTGTTTTGTTACTTAACATTGAAATGATTTAATGAAACTCGGGGAGGACGCCTCACATCATAGTTTCATTGAGATTTGTTCGAAGTAATTCAATGTGTTTGATAGAAACATCAGTGTTACGATTTGAATAAATGCAACTGTTGTTGAAACTTGAGAAACATTCACTAGGGCAACCTTGAAGGTCTATGTTTCTAATGTTTTTCCACAGCTAAATATTGTCTGATTTAGATAATATATTTTTGCATCCTTGTGTAAATGTTTTTTTATTACAACACATGTTGCCAGGAATTTATCCTCACATCCCGAGAGGCTGATATGCGACCACTTGTAAGTGACAATTCCCAAATGTATAGTTATGAATAATGTGAAGGTTGATCGAGATGACTTGTAAGAACTGGAACATGGCCGAGGAAGAGGCATAATGTTTCACATTTTTTGTATTGAATGCAATGATGACTACCTCTGAAAATTAGAAAATACGAACTTTACATAAAACAATCCCAATTTTGAACCGAATAAAAAAAACAGTAATCACAATTTTCCTGCCAAGGGCACATAACAATGGAATCCTAGATTAATCCCTGTGTTTGTCAGCAACGATTATATAACTCTGCACAGCATCAGGTTTTCAAAGTCGGATCGATCGTAACAAATACTCCTGGATCCCCAACACAAATACCCTTGTAAGAGGCGACTATGCTTGTTGTAATAGGCGACTATGCTTGTTGTAAGAGGCGACTATGCTTGTTGTAAGAGGCGACTATGCTTGTTGTAAGAGGCGACTCTGCTTGTTGTAAGGGGCGACTATGCTTGTCGTAAGGCGACTAACGGGATCGGGTAGTCAGACTCGGTGACTTGGCTGACCGCCGTCATATAGCTGGACTATTGCTGAGTTCGTCGTTAAACAGCAAACCAACCAACCAACCAACCCGAGATGGGTGCAATGTGTGAAGCCCATTTCTGCTCTCCCCCGCCGTGATATTGTTGGAATAGGCGAAAAATGAGTCACCATATTTTGCAAATGCATAAAAAAGAAATTCTGTGTGACTGTATAAAAAGTTTATGATTTCTACTGCCTCTCTCAACGGCCATTATGTACTACATGTGTTTAAAGTGAATAACATGACATCTGGAGACACAGACCGTGATTTCAAACATATCCTGCATAAAAAAATGAGTGCTTGTTAACTAAAACGTGATGTTACGCGAACCCGGAATTGTATTTATTGACACGCGGTCGCTGATTCTCAATTTCTTCACTGTTTAGGAATCACCCTCTTAAAAACGTAATATTAGTGAGGTATATAAACTCATTGAAAACATCATTCACGTCACCAATTGTAGAACTCAATCTTGACAAGTATCTCTAAGATAAGCATGCGAGCTTTCATTCAAAATTAAGTAGTTTCTGAGCATCTTGTCCCAATTTCACGCAGTATACACTAATTTGAAAAGCACGGAAAAGGGCAATAACTAATTTTCGAACTTATTTGAGCATAGCCCGTAAGATCTGTGTGTAAATGTTGATTTCTCTAACTTAAACAAGTTTTGAGAAAGACGGATGGGCGAACCTCGTTCCTATATCCGCCGCCCACTTCGTGGCGGGGTATAATAACATGTGAAGATTAGCATGCCATGGAAAATGTCAAAATAACTCCAGAATCTTTAAACAACGAACAATGCGACCAATATATACTGAGTCAAATTAAAAACTTCACATTTTTAAAAGTAATCCCATATATGATGTACAACGGACAAATGTATCAGAGAAGGTAATTTTTAATCATTAATGTCCAAAGAAGGATTTTAATTAACGGTGGTAACCATAATTTATTCCAAGCACCTACGGTATTCGGTAATAACATCAACATTTTAAATCATAAGTCCCAAGCACGAGAATCTGATGGCACACAAGTTCAGTAGCGTGTATGGCCACCATGTGCGTTGACAGCTGCCACACAACGCCTCTGCATGGACCTTGTGATGCTTGTGAACACCATTGACGACGCCATTGTTGCTGCAAAATGGTGCCAAGATCTTGCAAATTCTGTGGTTGGTTCTGGAGAGTGCGCAGACTTCTGCCAAGAGCATCCCAGACGTGTTCGATGGGATTGAGGTCGGGAGAGATTGACGGCCAGTCCAAGACGTTGACTCCCGCATTCTGAAGGAAATTCCTTGTCAAAATTGCTGTGTTGGGTCTGGCATTGTCGTGTTGGAAGATCAAACCGGGTCCATGTGCTGCCATAAAAAGGACCAGTTCTGGTGCCAGTACCTGGTCGCGGTAAGCAGCAGCGTTCAGGTTGCCACGGATCACAAGAAGCCTGGAACGTGCGTTGCCATAGAAAGCACCCGACACCATGACACTTCCGCCTCGAAATCTGTCAACTTCCTGTACACAACACTGGGCGTAACGTTCATGACGGCGCCTCCACACCCTCGACCTACCATCAGCAAAAAACCCTGCAGAAAAACAACAAAATTACGCAATTATTCAACATTCCGAAATGCCACGCTTGTCCGAAAATGAACGACTGCGAGCCAGTGGTATGCTTGAAGCAGGATCGAGTCAACGTGATGTTGCAAGACAATTTAACGTCTACTGAAACACCATTTGGTGTTTATGGCAACGTTGGCAATGGACGAATGCAGTCAGAGACCATCCTCGGAGTGGCAGGCCACGCGTAACCGGTAATTGACAAGATTCGAACTGATTTAAACTGGATTCGAAGATTTAAACTGGATTCGAACAACACACCTACGAAATCGATTCCAGTCAGCAATAGTGACTGTTGTCGCCTAAGATGTGCAGGGATTGTCGCCAGAAGACCCGCAAGACGTCCCATTTTGACTGGAAATCACCGTCAAGAACGTCTACATTGGTGCAGACAGCGTCTACGCTGGACGGCCATGCAGTGGGAACAAGTTCTATTCACTGACGAGTCTCGTTTTCATATCAGCCACAGCGATGGACGGATTCGAGTGTACCGACGTCCAGGTGAACGTTACGTCAATCATTGTGTCATGGAAAAAGATCGGTTCGGGGGCGGCAGCGTTATGGTTTTGGGTGGGTTTACAGCAAGACAGAGGACCCGTTTGATAGTGGTAGAGGGAAATCTCAATGGACAGCGCTACCGCGACGAGATCATCGGCCCTGTTGTTCTACCGTTTTTGCGTCGTCATGGCCTAGGCATTACCTTTCAACATGACAACGCCCGGCCTCATATTGCTCGACTTGTTCAGGGATCTCTTCAACAAAACAACGTGAATGTCATCCCCTGGCCGTTCCCCTGATCTCTCACCAATAAAGCACATGTGCGATGACATGGATCGGCGCCTTCGACGTCAATTACGTGTTCCCAGGAACATCGAAACATGCTCAAGCAGATATCGACAGATATCCCATAGGACTCTGTGCGACGCCTGGTCCATTCCATGAGACGAAGATGTGTTGCTTGCACTGCAACCAGAGGCGGACACACACGCTATTGATTTGTAAATTGACATTTTGGCATGATCATGTTTTTTTTAATGAAATCACGCATTTTCTGAAGTCAGTATGGCAAATTAAACCATTTGAACACTTACTTGAGTCTTGTATCTGTTGCAAACCGAAATTGTTTCAGATTTGGTTGAAAACATAACTTTGCATTAAATCTTATTCAATGTCACAGGAACTTTTGTTGTTCAGTATATATTGATACGAGGAACCTTTGAAGGTGCTGAGCCAAAATGTTGTGGAGAGAACACTTGGTGATTGTAGTCATCTCAGTTATCGGTACATATGTGATGGTACTAGGCGCTACATTGAAAGCCCTGGCTACAGCTGATCGGGATTCCCCTGCCTGGGATTACAGATGCCAGGCAATCAAAAACCCTGCACTTTAATACCGTTCATAGTGCTGCTGCACGTGCAGTACGTGCAGCTCAATGGTCCTTTTGTTAATGCTCCGAGTGCGTTTTTTTCGAATCGTACGTGTTTCCCATCTAATGGTTTGCATGTCCTTGTTGCGATCATTTTGATCCGGGAAATGTGTCACTGACACTACAACACATTGTTGGTCCGCTAATTTTGCTTTTATGTCCAAATATATCTGGATTGCGTTTCTTTTTTTGAAGAGTACATGTGCTTAGTATTTGTAAATGTGTCGCATTCTTAAATAACTAACATTCTAACTAAAAGGACACCAAAATAGAATAATAATAATCACTCTTAAGGTTGTGACACTTTGAGTAATCCAAATATTTACATGTTTCTTTTAGTATTTAACACTGACAAGGAGAAGAACATTATATTAGTTACACACTCAGCTGCAGAAGCATTCCAAAGAGCAGATTGTGACGTAATCTGGGAACACTTGCAACTGTACTATGAAAGTAACAGTGAAGCATGGCTTTCTTCGTTTTGCAATCTTATTTGTCATGAGTATTACGAAATCAAAAGTTGCACACCCTAAACGTATACACCGTGTAAGCGAGAGGTGATACTGATTTTGTAACATCTTGAGCAAGGCAATGATGTGTCAACAATCTGCACTGCGAGGGCTGGTCAAAAAGTTCTAAGTCTGACTAACTTTCAACTAAGGGCCATAACAATGTGAACTAGTCAATGTAGTAAATTGTTGGAGAAGTATATTGCAAGTGTATTTGGTCTGTTGAGGTCGTTTGTATATCAGTGACAGACAGCTGAACGTGATAGGGTCCAAATGGACAGAGAAATGGAAAAAAGAACGGGTACCGAGCAGTCATCAATTTTTTTTACTTTAGAGGAAAGTACTCCCTAAGAAATTCATGACGGCATGTCACATGTATATGGGGCCAAGTACTCTAGCTATTCAACTGTTAAACTTTGGGCAGCTAGGCTAGGAGAAAAAAAGCTTTGATGATGACCCTAGGTCTGGAGGTCCCTCAACTGGTCGTTACCATTTCTGAATGTGAGGAAGACACAGGTCGTAGCCATGGATCCAGTGAAACTATTATTCATGAACATTTACAAAGTGCCAAAGTTTCTAAATTCTGATCTTACTAAAAAAAGAACACATTGCAAAAGAAAAATTTACAGCTAATTGAGGAATTCGTCAAATTAAAAAAGAGATAAGTTTACCACTATGATCCCGAGTCAAAACGTCAATCCGTGGAACACTATACCACTTCAAAGAAAATCAAGTCTTCAAGATCATTGAAGAAAGCTATCGCCACTGTATTCTGAAATTCTGTGATCCCTGTTGTTTACTTACAAAGTCAAAAGACGTTTACCGGTGCCTACTATGCGGATTTGCTTCATCGCCTGAGAGATTCTATAAAGAAGGGCAGCGAGGAATACTGACTGCTGGAGTTCTACTATTTCATGACAGTGCCTTCCCTCACACCTCTTGACATGCAAAGGTTGCTGTGCGACAATATGAGTTCAAAGAGCTTGCCCACCGTCCATACCCACCAGACCTGGCACTAAGTGATCTCCACCTGCTTGCTAAACTTCCTTCGTGGAGCGCGCTATGACGACAACGATGACCTCAAAGATGCCGTGATTTGGTTTTTCAGGGTGGCTTCAGAAAACGTCTTCCTGACTGGAATTGAAAAGCTTCTCTGTCGACATGAGAAGCAGGGACATTATGTTGAAAACTAAAACTTTCGCAATTGTTGGTTTTGTTTGTTAGGCTTTGAACGTTTTTACCATCCTCGTACAACTAATGTATTCATTACTTCTTATACATGGTGTTAATTGTGCCGTTATATTGCAAAACATTATTGTAGATGAATATAAAACATCAATTGCAGAAAAAAACCAAAAGAAGAAAATTCAATGTGTCACATCACAGTCACGTTGGCATCATGTGGACACTGGACGTTTTTCAACAGGATTCCTTCGCTATTGAGCAGTACTTCTTCTGCCCAGCATATTATTAATACAGAGATTGTTACATTTGTGTGTCTCTCATAATGATTAAAGGAAACCTCCGTGAAACATTATGTACATCTATGTCCCAACAAAAATCTGCCTATTGTGTAAAACCAATATCTTTGTAAAGTAGTACATAAGTTAGTAAACAGCGTCGACTCTAGGTTAATTCAAGTATGTTATGACCAGTACCATTTCCCATATCTTCTATATTTGCGTCTTTATAACACATTTATGTTGTTTGTTTTCAGAATGCCAACTCTCTCAATTTCAACACCAACAAATGGCTCCAAGTCAACTTTGATTGCTCATTGATGTGGTAGGTATAACTGAACAGTGTCTGTTTGATTTAATTTTTCCAACATAGAGCTGCGTGCCCCATGAAAATTGTATCTGATGAAAGAACATTATGCATATGCGTGCCGTTATATGGTAGTGTATTTTATTGTTGAACAATGTTTTGTTTGTTGTTTAACGCCGCACAATATCCCAGCTATATGTCCGCTCTCTGTAAATAATCGAGTCCAGGCAATCCAGTGATTGATGTCATGAGCATCGATCCACGCAATTAGAATACGATGACATGCATCAACCAAGTGAGCGAGCCTGACCACCCGATCCCGGAAGTCGATCCCGTACGACAAGTATGTTGTACCGATTCTAAAACAGATCTTCACGGGAAACTGCAGTCGTCAGTACGTTACTATGCCAGAGTGGTGTGGCAACTTCCGGAAACGGCGAGACTGGTCACGCATTGTACAGAGCCTGAAAGCACTGTCTAGAAAGTTCTGAAAAGCTAGTTGGGCGGTATAACGGGACAAAAGCATGCCTCTCGCATCTCTCACACAATTGTCTCTCACGTATTTTCATAACGTCAACACCAGCGTGATTATCGCGCATCATTCCTGATTCCCTGCCTTGCCCAAAATGGAAGCTTGACCACTGTCGCCACTTGGTGAATATATATTATTATTATAACTGGCTTTTGCTATCACCACTGTATTTGTGTGTTTGATACTGACCACTGCCATCATATAATGTATTGCCATTGAATACTGTACTGACACTCTACTGGTGCTGACATTGTAATTGCTGTACAGTAATTTGTATTGATTTGGAATACATTTGTTAAGTGCGTACCACTTGGTTGCTTGTTTGTTGGTTTCATACAAAGTTCTATTACGTACAGATTTCTGGGTTAACATATTGTTTCAATTTGGGAATCGACACTTAAGTGTGCGTATGTTAATATACTGCAGCACGATTGTCGTGGAGCAGTCAGCCACAAGAGGTTTACAAATTACACGCTTTTCTAGCTTTTACTTGTTTTTGATATAGATAAATTACACTGAAACAATTAATGGGCAATCCCCTCATATAAACTGACTGAATGTTCGACCATATGAAAATAAACTAACGACTAATAAACGAAGTATTAGAATCATACCACTATGTTCATCTGAAAACAGAGGCTCAAACACATATTCTATATAACGAGTACTTTTACATGTAGCACGCCCTACCAGTTTGTCGTGCCCTGCTTAGGTAGAAATATACTATTACTTGTACAACCAGTTGTTATGGATAGTGAAGAGGTGTTATTTTTATTATGCAGCGTGTTACTCAATTCAGGACATTTACCATCCCCAAACACACATGCGTGATAATCTCTTTATCATATAATGTCATTCTTCAATTATGTGCTCGAAAACTCTCTTCCTGTGTCTCATAGACAATACCTAAACATTGCAAGTTTTCCTCTGGAATGTGCGCATTGATATATATATTACATCAGAATGTAAGTGAAGTGTCAGTCTCACAGTGACTACAGTCAATATATATCCCAACTGAAACCTGTAGCATAATACATATTGACAAACAACAATTCCCTACACAAATTGTTTCTACTTGCGTCTATAAGACGTGACTTTTGTTTAGCGTCTGCGAAGGATGTCCGCTCATAACGTTATGAGGTGCAAAACGAAAAAGTTAAACATTAGGACTTATTTCGACCACATCCAACTATTTTAATTTGGGTAAAAAGTTCCAAGCCGCAGCAGTCTACAAACACAGATGTGGAAACTGATCCCGCTAGGCTAGTGTTCTTGCCTAACTGTTTCGCAATTTATATAATATTATCCAAACTTGCCAAAACCTGTAAAATAGGTGGACACTGATTTCCGTATTGTGGACTATTCTTTTGATAATGCTAGCAATTACCCCAGTATTTTCCTGATAGTTAATTCTGACTCGATCGCCGAAGGACAAGGGCCGAAGCCATGTTTGTTTGTAAACACTGAAAGTAGTCTCTACTTGACCTTTGATCTCTATCCGCATATGACCCCAACGGATAAAGTCTATATCCGTTGGAATTGTCCTATGTTAGCCGTGATACAGATCTAACTTTGGTAACCCATGTAATTTTAAAGATTTTGATTTTAATATTTGAATCCTACCGGCATTGTTCAAACGCTGACAAACTTGATGCCTTTGTCAAAATGCCAATGTCAAGTGCGAAAAGATCAAGAAAGTCTTAAGCCACGTCCACAGTAAAGGTGGACGCGACGAATGACATGTACTGTTAAACGACTCTCCACTAGACCTCGTTCCATTGTTGTTGCCATGTAACCTAATTCGGACACACGCTGGTGAGTTCTGACTAGTACCAGGACTCTAAGAGACACACGGTTCGGAATTATTGAACAATTCCCACTTGAAATAGTGCAGCGAGAAGACGTGGATGGAAAGGAAACATGACCGTGTTCACAACTTCTTCTCAATGTTATGACGGGGATGTTCATTTCAAAGATCTGATCCCAACTGAGAAAGTAAAACCATTCCACAGACATACATGCCAAAGGCGTTAGAAGCTCGGAGGAGAGACAACCACCAAGGTGAGAAGACCAGGTGTTTGGGACCGGAACAGCGTCTAGCAGTGCGGCGGATGTCAGTTACCGTGTGATACTATTCACAGTGACAGTAACCTTCGGAATCAGTAACATTTGGTGACAATTCTAACCTTCTCTCTATCAATCTAATGGTCTAAAAGCACAGTTCTGGTTTAACACGAGATGAAATTAAGTCGTGTGTTGTTTAAAAATATCAAAGCACTAGGGCTTGATAATGTGAATGATAATGGCATTTCTGGTGTTAGGTGCTCACGGTTATGTCTTTGAGCTGCCGGAAAAAAACCCAAATCATATAGGCGTATATTATGCGCATATTCATATGCACAGCTGTAATTGTTGGAAAATCAGCACAATACTTCATGTCCCTTGACTCACCATGAAAAAAAGACAACAGTACAGTAAACAATTTTGCTTTGTTGGGTATATTGTCCTCACTATGTGATGTCTTTGTACTTGTCACTGTTTTAGTGTCCTCAGACAAATGGCTTTATGTTGTTTATCAAAGCAATTTATAAATACAAAGGGGATCCCAAACATCCTGAACATTTTAAACCTATATGTTGTGTTGTTTTGAAAATCCGTTACAGCAATTGTATTGATCAAGCAAACCTTCAATCGATGTTTTAAAAAGCCAAGGGAGAGAACTCTATGGCGACGTCACTAAAACATTTTAAGACGCTTCAATATATTTGCCACATGCATAAAAAAATACAGCTATAATATACAAAATATAATATTCACTGTCAATACACAACAGTGGTATAACTGGGACTGGCTTCAGGGTCATTTTTCACATGTAACAGAATATAAAATAATGTGTTTCTTGTGGTGATTACCTTACAAGAATCTCCTCGTTTGAATGCACAAGCAGAAAGCGTGTCTCCAAATATGTTTGCCATGATTTTGAATAATCTTGAAACAACTCTTCTTCAGTAGACATGTGATTGTGAAATTAGATCCCAGTGACAACAATAACCGCCTAGAAAACTTCATAGCTATATTTGCATTGTTATATGCCGACGTTACGGCTCTAGAAAATATGTTAGATTCATTCATCAGGTATAGTGTTAGTTGGAAGCTTAGAATCAATTTTACGAAGACAAAAATTTGACGGGACTAAGAGTGATTACAAGAATTCCTAAAAAATCAGTAATTATATTATACATAATGTTGATTCTTTTCAATACCTTTCAGAAAAATTACAGTTTACAAAGACTAAGAATCAAAGTTATGCGTTTCATTTTAAGCCAAGGTCGACAACTGAATCTGACTTTTTAATAATTTAGTTACTTCTATCTTCTTTTTGTTTGCGAAGTATGTAGTTCTGAAAACTTAAATAACATATACATTTACGGTTGACTAAAAATTTACTTAAAAGGTATTCCTACTTTTTTATATCAATGTTTACACGAACGTAGTTACAATCTGATGAAAATGTATCTCAGGTAAAGCCATCAAATTATCTTTCGATTTATAACTCGAAAACTTCAACAACCCAACCAATCAATGGACGTGCTTTCTAAACCTTTCTCAACTAACCAGTAACACTAATTGTTCTATTTTATGCCAAAAAGGATGGGATAGTGGGAATCATCAAGGCATATTTTCAAATCCATATGATATTGCAATCATATCTGCTGGGGAGTAGGCGATCAGATTTGACTCGTTCTAATGGCTTGTGTGGTAAGATGGTGGCGGACTCAGTTGTCAAAGAGGTCTGGGGTCAATTCGAAATTTGTATTTTCCAGGCAAAGTCACTAATATAAGTAAAACCCTTCCGTTGGCAAGACATACTGGTCAACCAATCAATGCGAGCAACACCGAGTTGATTGAGAATGATGGGTGGATTTTGACGTTGACGTACACGTCTGCCGAGGAGGTGGGTGAGGTGAAATGGGGTTTGACGTCGCGTTCAAGACTATTGCACAAATATAGCGACGTGCATGCATATGTGTTTGTATTTGTGTGGCTACTTATACCAGTCCGGACCAATGCCAATTTTATAGTGCTAGCCATACGAAGATACCACGCCGCAGTTTAACACGAATACCCGACACATACTGACTCCAGCCCTTGTTTCAGGCACTTTATACCGAACGCCAGGCAGGGTAACAAGTATCATCTTTTCACGTCTTTTGATATGACGCGCCTGGGCATCGAATCCACGACATTCCGCTCTCCGGGCAGATGCTGTCTCCGGGGTAGAAGAGGTCTTCAGCAGCCCACGCTTGCTGTAAAAAGCAACTCTGCTTGTAAGAGGCGATGTACGGGATCGGGCGGTCAGACTCGCTGACTTGGTTGATGCATGGCGTGGATCGATGCTCATGATGTCAATCACTGGATTGTCTGGTCCAGACTCGATTATTTACAGACCGCCGTAATATAGCTGGAATATTGCTGAGTGTGGCGTTAAACAACAAACAAACAAACGTCCCAGACATGTTCAGTAGGGGGCAGGTCAGGCCTGAGTGCTGGCTATGGCATGCTGTTTGAGGAATCGGATCACATCCCTGGCACGATAAGCATCTGCATTATCATCTTGAAAGACGAACGTTGCCCAACACCTTGTGCAAATGGCACCACGGGTTGTCTCAATAGTATTGACTTGTGACTCAGCCATTGACAATATTGAGCGCAGTTCGGCCAGTCATTCTGATACCACACCCTATTATAGACCCATCTCCAAAACGATCATGCTGTACAACGTTAACCTCCATTAAATGCTCATTAGGACGTGTCCAATCTAGGTTCCTTCGGTCGTCGAAGACGAAAGTGAATCTCGATTCGTCAGAAGACATGACATTAGCCCGACGTTGATTATCCCAGTGCTGACGTTTCATACACCACTGACGTCTCTGATTGAAATGACGTGCAGTAAGTTGTGGGATGACACGTGGACGTCGTGCACGCAAATGCCATATCTGCAGACGATTTCAAACCGTCTGAGCATGTATCTTACACCAATTACCTGTTGCAACCGGTCCCTTGTCTGGGTGACATTTTGCGATGGTTTTCTTTATGCCATCGTTCTGACTAAGCTGTTGCCCTTCGGCGTCAAGAACGGCGTCGATCATCGACGTTATGTGTTTGTGTTATGTTCCCACAATACATTAATCTGCTGATGACAGATGGGGAAATATGCAGCGTTTGGGCAACAATATTCTGACGTGCGTCCACCTGCAACATGCCTATGGCACGCAAACGTTCAGCACGTTGCAAACGTCGAATGATCAATGACGGTGCTTCCTCAATGCTTAAATGTGTTTAATACAGTGTCTCTGAGCGTTTCGTTCCAAGAAAACAGTGTGCTTCTGCTGACAACTGAGTCTTAAAGACAATGGTAAATCTGGCATACACCTGTATCCCACTGCGCGTGCTGTCCGATGTCACAATATTGTGTTTAGGTGCTTGATTTGTTTTTAAATTTTCTTGCCACATTAGTCTCTTACTTTCAAGTCCAGACATTCGTGTATTTTCCTCTAGTTTCACATCAAAACAAAATAGCCCTACTTTTTTTTGTAGTATATATTTAACATATGCATTTTATCAATATATTAAGATGTCTCCCTGCAGTTAATCTTACCATTCGTCAAACATTTATGAGTTAAGAATGTAAAATACCAGTAGATCATTCCTCAGGATGGCAGATGTTCGCCGAATTGAGTATGTTCAGCCACAGAGTGGTGGTCGTCAAGCTCCTCGTGATGGGTTTACATACAGGGAGTAGACAGTAAAGGAACTCTGAGATAGCACCAGCGAGGGACAAACACGAGGCCCCTAATGAAGTTAGATTAAGATTAAGATCTATATACCGTGACAGTTGTTACCGGACCCGCCTACAATCATAGCAAAGTTATCACCCGTGAGCTGTTGTTGGATTAGTATATTATCATGACAGAGGGGACGTGGGTAACTAGCACATGGTTAGACATTGGATCAATTATTATAATCACATTCATGATATTCTCTCAGTCGTCGAGAATTACTGAAATACACATTTGTAACAACGCTCAGTTATCAACCATCTATGGGTAATAGTTGTTTATATTTGACTGTTTACGTTATGCTATTACATATTCACAAACAGAGCTGTTCGGTTGTTTTAACGGATGTATCAGCCGCTGGCACTTACTTTTATTTTACTCACTGTCGGTAATACCATCTTATCAAGTAAGATGCAAATTGAGTAAAATAATATACTAAATATATCCGCCGAAATGCGAAAGTTTTCAGCTGTAATATTTAGATCATGTCACTTGCCTCCGGACCGAATTTACAACAACTGGCACAATATGTTGTCCAATGAAGATGCCGTTGATCTCGCCAGAATTGGCATTGTTTATCCCCCGCCACAAAGTGCGAGGGAATATAGGAATAGGTTTTGCACCTCCGCCCGTCACGCATACTTGATTGTATTTGGTTCCGGCCTCATCAGGTTTATATGAGGTCTGATTTTGTTTCACTTGCATAAACACAAAAAGAATATGCAGCAATATCAAACCGACCCATTATATACCATTGAACACGAATACTGATTGTTTGCAATCTTAATCAAATGTATCATCAATGACATTGAGAATAACGTCCGTTATTTTCGTCCATGACTTTCTTTACCCAATGTGCTTACACAATAGCGTGATTGCGACGGGCCCATTTGAAGCAAAAAGAGCAAAGTATCTTGCTTACATTATTTCATTTCTAGCGGCTATAGTGTGATAATACTACATCATATTAATAATTCCATTTAAAGTGTTTGAAGATGTTTTAGGTCCGAACCATCACCACTGAGTTGCAAAACGAACTTATTTCTTAAAGCTTGTTTCCTTAATTCCAGAATCTCTGCACTCTGCACTAATGATGTTCTTTTTGATGCAACGCATTCATAGACAATTTCGTATTGACGACATGTCGTGTTTTTGTTATTTCCGATGAAGATTAGCTGATCGCCAAGGGGTGACATACTGAACTGTATTTTGAGGCAAACAAAGTAAACAAAATATGTTGATAAGAAGCAAGTGTTGACAATATAAGGGGGAACATTTAATCTTTGTTGAAATATCGTACCACATACAGGAAGGTAAGGTGTTGTTAATTTCGTGTGAAAACGAATTATGTTGAGAAAATGCAAAAGCGGACCTCAAATGCTATTTACATGTTGTGTAAGATGGTTGTCGACTTCTCGTGAGGTGCTGTGGTATTCCTTGTCCTCAGCGTCGCCTTTGACTGTTACATTCCATAGCACTCTCGGTTTGGTATAGCTATAGCTTTGGGAGTGCCACTGACGGGAGTGGCGACTGTATTGTTTGGCCGCTAGCTGGGCCTGTGACCAGGTTTGTCATTGACACCAGTGGTAGCTGTGGCCTTGCCATTGTTGACATATCTGCCATCGGGGAATTCAATAATGTTTGCACTTTTTATAGCATAGTGTGCGTCATCATGCTGATGATTGTTACTTACACATGACAGCAAATTTCTCACATTTGGAACCTGCTGTTGCATGGATGCTGTTCACATCGAATAATGTGTATCATTTATGCTGATCTGTTAACATGTGTTTGTTTTTTTATAAACTGACGTGCACTAGCAAATAATTGAATGGATTTGTGCTTGTAATCTATGTATTTCCTACCATCTACAGGGTCAAGGACAACGAGGCACTTACAACTGCTCTAACCGTGGATCCTCTGTATCTGCAACATAAACATGGCGACAAGGCAATCGATTTCAGGGTCTGTATATTTGCTTCATGCAGAACTAACTGCTTTATTTATTAGTTTGTTGTTTAGCTGTTCGATGTCACACTTAGTGCAGCTTTATGACGGCTGCCAATAGATAATTGAGTCCCATAGTGTGACCATCGGAGTGAGCAGATATGCTCCTCAAATGACATATACACAAAGAAAAGCACACCTCTATTTCTGAACCATGACAAATGGCAAAAATCATGGCATGGGATGACTAACCACAGGAGCTGGGCGATACCAATGTCATTGGATAGAACAAACATCTGACAACAAATAAAGAAGATTTTGGAAAGTTGTGATTGAAATTTACAGACAAAAACATCATGGTAACACAGGTGTTGTTTTTACCTTAGACCATATCTAATAAAAGTATGGAGTTGCAGGATTAAAAAAAAGAGTTACGTTTGATGTTTCATGTGAAAATGTTCCTAAAAGTCTCTACTTGACATGACATGATCAGTAGCGGGTATAATCGCCACGTGCCTAGGTGACGCATTCCACCTTACGTCTCATGCCTCCAGTCAGACGTTGTATCTGTTGATGAGTCAACAACAACCACTCCTGATGCAATGATGCTTCCAATTGGCGTAAATCTTGTACAGGAGGATCTCGTGCCTGTATGCGCCGCCCCAGATTATCCCAAACATGTGGGCTCAGTGCTGTGTTGTTATTGGATTGGCATGGATTGCATGCGAACGATGAGGCCTGGCAATTACAATTGTATTATTAAAAGTGTTACACATTGAACCTTACAAACCCAGAACACATTACGGGGATTCATACTAATCTATCCTTAAAATGAGCAACAGGTATACAACGTGTCGCAATCATTGAGTGTGAATAAGGTCATATTGATTAAATATCATTCACCGAATATGAAGCAATATCGGGGGGAATTCTACTATTATGATATTTCCACAATTCCCGCAATGGAAAACAAGGGGGTACAACTCAAAAAGAGGAAGGGCATCGGGTGTGACACTGATCCGTCAAATATATATTGTTGGCAACAATCAAAAGGCACCAGTTTACCTCACAATTTGGTGAAGAATTAGTACGGTTACTGTTATTGTACACTACCGCCACTGGACCTACCCGTCGAGGACCAAAAGTCCTCGTAGAAAGAGCATCCTCGATTGTACTAGGAAGTTGTAACCACCAAAGTCTGGAGCTGCTCGATATATAAACGAAAAGATAATTATTGCATTGGAAATTTGAATCATCCCTTTTGTCATGCAAGCAGTCTTTGTTTTTACACTCTTAATCTGTATGATCAGTATTTCTAGCTCAGGTGTCTAAAGAAGTTTAGGTAAATATAACTTTATATAATGTAGACAAAAATAAATATCACAATGGAAAACAAAACCCAAACACATACATGTATGCCACATTAATTAGTAATTAGTATCGACCTATTCAGTTTATTCAGCAGCACAGCCTCATGGCCGAACGTTACAGTTTTACGTGACACTATAGACCTCTGAATATCCGGGGAAGAACAGGTATTTAGCAATCCATGTTCGCCGTAAGTGGGGACTACGCTTGTCGTAAGCGGCGACTAACGGAATCGGGAGGTCAGGCTCGCTGAAATGGTTGATCCATGTCAACGTATTCCAATTGCGTTGGACCTATGCTCATGATATCAATCACTGGACTGCCTGGTCTAGACTCGATTATTTACAAACAACCGCCTTATAGCTGGAATATTGCTGAGTGCGGGGTTACACAACTAAGAAACAAACAATATGTGTAAAGTAATCACATTGGATGGACATCAGAAAATATGATACATATCTGCACACGTGCTACTGTTTACTCTTTATGTCTGCAGCACTGGGGCATTCCTTTGAGTCGGCGGTTCCGGGCGATAAAGCTGTGGTTCGTTATTCGAACATATGGATTAGAGGGGCTCCAGCATCGTATTAGAGAGGTATGTTGACCAAGTCTCCCACACTTCACTCCAAACTCTATGTTATAAGAAAATAAGCCGAATAAGCATAATCTAATCTACAACCAATGAATATTCTTACTGATCATAAGAAGATATCGTCTCTATAAAGAGTTTGCATGGATGATCCATTACCAATAAACATTCATACTTCTTCACTGACCCCGACACTGCGACTTGACAATTAAGTTTAACTCACGTGGCCTGACATGCCATTTGAGCTTCTGTCGTTACAAATTGTCCGTCGGCGGCCTCTCTGAAAATTTTCCTCTCCGAAATGGCTTTGTGGATTCATGAAGCCATCGTTGGTTTATAAAAAAAAATTAACAACCTCAGCCCACTTAAAAGGGTCAGAGGTCTGCGGATGATATGGTCACCTTATGTAGTATCAGATTTATTGCAGTAGCCATATTGGAAAATACAAAAATATTGCCATTACTCAGTGATAGAAATGTCATCTGAGTTTATGTAGTCGCAAGTTGTCCGTCGTCAGATTTCACATTTTGTTTGCATTTTCGGCTTCTTCCCTTTAATGAAGGGATAGGTTCAGCTTAAACGTTGCGAGGATGCAGTTACTCGGGAAAGGTTTGCGTTTTGTTGAGCCGTCATATAGCTGGAATACTGCTGAGTGCGGGGTTACACAACTAATAAACATTTGCTTAAGGCATCAAGAGTGGGGTTTCAATATGGCTGATCTATTTATGTTTTCAATATCTTGGTCTCCATTGTTGAGAAAGCCAGATCCGTTAGTTGGATAGTCACTTCTGTAGTATCAAGTCTCTTCGAGGCATCTTGCTATTGGGAAATATTAGTCATCCGTCGTAAACACCTCTGAAGAAAACACTGGACAAATGATTGTGAAACCTCACTTTGTTCTCGCCATGGTAGCATGGCAATTTCTTCAAGATGTTCGAATACGATTTTCAGTATGGCCGCCACAGCGGCCATATTGCAAAAAAATATTTATGGACATTTCTCAGTCATTTTTGTTCATATTGTAACGCCTTTTGGTATGACGAGTTTGTAGTGGGCAACAGTATATGTTCTGTTTAATACGATGTTTTAATCTTGATCTCGACTTGACCTTTGCACTGCGACCACTTTGAAAGCTTTTTGATGTAATGCCTGTTGTTATATATGCATTTGAAAGTGGAACCCAACACAATATCTTTATGTTCCGTGTTTTGAGATATTGTAAATTTGGTTCTTCATTTGCATTTTGATAATTCTCTTTATGTTTTGTTTCCTTGCAATGTGAACTTCATCTTCCCAGGAGTCACTAGACCAAAGATGGAGAAACTTCACATGATTGTTGTCTCCAATGAATTTGTTCAAGAGGTTTGAATCTAATTTTCAATCTGGTCACCATCTATACTGAAAACCCGTTTTCCGTTACTGCTCAGCTTTTCTCGTCAAAATCCACTGTAATGCTTCCAATTACTCTGTAACCAAGTGAGTTTATGTCTGCAGATCTTCTCCTCAGAAACCACTTCACATGCTTGCAGTTTTATTATTAGCTGGGGACTTACATAAATTTTATGGGAAGTGAGATACATGTATTATAAATTGTGACCTTGAAGCGACGTTTATTCTTTAGCAACGCCAATAAATTCTCATAAATTTCCGCTCTGTGTATATTGTAATCTTCTCCTGTGAAGCTGAACCAGTTCAAGCAGCATTAGGAGAGGTATTTGAAGGGTGGTCCAGGCAACGTTTCAGAGTCCTATGCCTAGGAATAAATAGCAAACAAGTTCAAGCAGGCCAAAAAGTGCCCTCAAGTACCCATAGCACGGCCAAAGCCAAAATACCTTTTGTTTTGCCCTTCAGAGTGAGACTAAGTGACTTTTAAGCCTTTAAAGAGAGGTCTCGTTCTTGTGAATGACTAGTTACAAAACACACATGACCATATGATCCTTCTTACCTCACACTAACCTTTGAAAAGAAAGAGCTATGCACTTTAAGCATGTGCTTAAATATCCTCCTCTGATAGTGCTTGTGAGATAAAGTTGCTTGGAAAGCTGAAACTTTGTATGAATATTAATGGCAATAAGTAGTTTCACGTAGGTTCAAAGCAACATTTCACTTCAGTGTCGTAGACAATGTTGCAAACGTAAAGTTTTCTTTTTCTAATATTGGTTGGTTGGTTGGTTTGTTGTTAAACGCCGCACTCAGCAATATTACAGCTATATGACGGCGGTCTGGAAATAATCGAGTCTGGACCAGACAATCCAGTGATTAATATCATGAGCATCGATCCACGCATTTGGGATCGATGACATGCATCAACCAAGTCAGCAAGCCTGGCGTTAGTCGCCTTTTAAGACAAGCATAGTCACCTTTTACGGGAAGCATGGGTTGCTGAAGACCAATTCTACCCCGGAATACAATCAAATCAACAAAATAATGGTGAACTTAAGAATATTAAGAACTGGAAATGAATTTTTGAATTGACTTGAATATGCTGATACTGTATGTTGATGTTTGTCACCATAACATGTACGTTGTTTTCGTTAAATTGATATACTGAGAAGACATTTACAAAATAAGAATTTAAATTTTGTGCAACGTAAATTTTGTTGTTACTTTTAATATGGCATTCTATCAGATCTTTCAAACTATTGTTGAAATTGGAAACATTTTGTCAAAACATTCCTCCTCAATATTAGCAGAAATATTTGAATATCAATGCTCACAGTAAATTGTGTGAAGTGTCTATCTCTTGTGACAGTTTATAATGCTGAATCCATGCTGCATGAGAAAACGGCCATATCAATATTTCAATTCCTCGCACTGTAAAACTTCTCATAAACCACGTGATGAAATTTGGTATTTGATGAGTTTGTTACGGTTACAAATGTTGTTTTTGCAACAAAAATAAAAATTCTCCTGGGACAGCATGTATTTTATCTCATCTTCTCCCAAATTGCCAGACTGAGAAAGCTGAACTTTGGCATGCATGTTTCTCAGTGATGACGCCATATGTGTGTTTTTCTTTAAAAAATAATTGAATATCAATGAAAGCACGGTTAGATAAGTGTCATTCATTGTTGCGATTTCAAACTGCTAGCCAGGTGAGCTACAGTACCGTGGCACTCTAGTTTGTCCAATGTCTCATGTACATATATGTATCACGTGTGTATATTGTGTTCCAGCATGTACGTCTTGCAAAGCTGTTTAAGAAGTTGGTGGAGACTGACGATCGTTTTGAAATAATGGGTGATGTGACGATGGGTTTAGTTTGCTTTCGATTGCAGGTACATTGGTGTTGTTATGTGCTTCTCAGTGTTGATAAATACTGTTTTACTCCTAATATTAAATTACGTCATTCGCGCAGATTTGAATAGACCAATTCAGACTAAATAGACGTATATCCCATTGAGATATTAATATGCCTACGCCTATAACAATGGTGAGTTCCCGTTTCTACTTTCTAACTCATCTTGACCAGATTGTTTGTTTGTTGTTTAACGCCGCACTCAGCAATATTCCAGCAATATGACGCGGTCTGTAAATAATCGAGCCTGGATCCGACAATCCAGTGACTGACATTATGAGCATCAATCCACGCGCAAGACATCTGTCTTTAACTTTTATATGCCCAACTCTACATTTGCTGTCCACGACTGGAATATGTTGGTTGACTCCTTACGATCTACATAATCTATTGTTATTGAAAAACGATTATACACTGACTCACTTTTAAAAGTCATATTCGATGGTTTAACTATTTGTCAAAGTGGACACACAAAATAAAATTAAGTTGCACTGTGTATTGAGGAATGCTAGAAAGTGGAGGCATAAAAGGGAATATGACGCCTGTTAAAGAACGCTTGGGATTAGAGCAGAGGACAGCCGTCGCAAACTATTTTTACGTTCAGCAAAAAACCGCTGGCCATACTGACGCCGTCTGCTCTGCTTCATGCTTCGCCACCACCTAAACTATTATCGCTTGCAGCAAGAACAGCAACGAATGTCATTGGAAACCATGGAGGTGAGGTGAAATTGGGTTTTACGTCGCGTTCAAGATTATTGCACTTATATAGACTCTTAGCCGACCAGGACTTATCTTATCCCCTTTATGGAGAGTACCAGGCAGGTTAAAATCAAGTTCCATATTTTACCGTCTTTAGGTTTGCTCTAACAAAGGTTCAGCTTTTGAGGAATGGAGGACTGCGGTACCGTCGTCCTTATCGGGGCAAACCGTGCGTCATCATCATCCTTCCGCGCATCCTTTGTTTTTGCAGCCGTCATATAGCTTGATTATTGCTGAGTTTGGCCTTAAACAACAAACAAACAAAAATTGTTGATGCAATGCCTTAACTTGAAGGAACACATGTGGGACTAGCTCGAACGATGTATGTGCTGACGCGAAGCGCCACTCCATGACGTTCCTTTCCATGTCCAAAGATGGCGACCACCTCAGCCTCAGAGTAACGAAGGAACACCCCAGCTACTTCCCACGTTACCCGCTTTCGTGACTTAATGCGTCGCCGTTATTCTCTAGCCTTTGCGCAAATGGTGGTCACATCAGATACTCACCGCTTGTTCTTGGGTTGGTGCTGTAAACTTCCATGTTGCTGCTGAAACTTTCATCCGCCAGTGTCTACCGAGCATTCATTTGTCACACTAGTAAATATTTACTGACCTCATTTATTTCGAGTTAACGATAACTATACGTTTTCATTGTGTGTTAAAACATATTAAGAAATATATACTCGCGGACAAAAGTAATTGTGCTTCATATGAAGTGGTGTAAAATGTTATGTCATTGAACATGTCGCTATATGGCTGAAATAATGCCGATGCGACGTTAAATTTTAAGTTGGTCATTCGTCTGATCAAAGATTTATCATATAAACAGTCATGAAACATCTCACACCTGGTATACAGTAGACAGCGAGCAACACGCCCTAAAAGATTGGTGGTGTAACAACTCTAATAACAATGTCAATATCGGATGTGACCACCATTTGCGTAAATACAGGCGAGGCAGCGACAGCGCATTGAAGACACCATATGACTGAGGAAAGTTTGGGGATGTTGTTCCAAATGTCAGTCAAAGATTGTACCAACTGAACTTACGTTACCGGATGGATGTTGTCGAAGGCGTCGTTATTCCAGACATTTTATTGGGGAGAGGTCTGGAGAAACAGCCGGCCATGGCGGTGCAGGAAACCTATGCTGCAAAAAAATTGATACAACACGTGAAACATGGACGTGCATTTCTTTCTACAACCCGGCATTTGCACACAGGGTAAAACATGATATTTCAGGGTATTTCAATGATGTCATCCCGTTTGCTTACGCCATTCAAAGTTGCATAAACAATGAGGTGCCACCTCATACTATTACAATTCCTAACAACTGACGAAGTTGAGGAACACAGGCATCTCTATAAAGTATGGATGCCAGTAGACCCTTGTAGGACAAATGGCTGTCCAGATGAAATCTGGACTCATCTGAATAGTATACTGCCCCAGTCGTGTTTTCTGAACCACAAATGCTGTATACACCAAGCTAGGCGTGCCTGGCAGTGACATGGAAGCAACGTTGGGTGTATCGCTGTTTGGCCCAGATGTTGTGCTCCCTCAACCGGTTGTGTATGGTGCTTCTACTAATTTGTCTCAACCCATGAGCTGTGTATTTTGGCATTGCTTCCGTAGATGAATCTGTCCATGGTTATTTTACGCCAACAAAACGTTTTAACAGCTTTTAAGTGTTTTACTACCTTAGGGAGACAAAATAACACCATTTAACATGTGTATATTATATATTATTGCCTGTAGTGTGTTGTTCTGAAAATTGGATCAATCATATGTGTGCATTATCTTAAATACAATCACGGAAGGACTTTCTTCATGCACAAAGTATTTGAGACACATGGAGTTAATACCACGTGGATTCCCAAGACTCGAAGGATCTGCATGAATGTTTGCAATCTCCGAAAAGAAGCAAATTCAATTCCGTCAATACCTTTGATTTTTCAACTTTGTACACCACTATTCCACACAACAAATTCAAGGACAAAATTCATTCCTCGAGGCATGGGGATTTGTTTGTAAACGTGTTTGACCATAGAAATAGTTTGGGTACAAATCAGTACAATTTGTCCAAAATAAACGGTTTTACTGTGAAAACAATGTGTAAGATATTGGACATCATCATTGACAATGACTCTGAGAAATATATGGATAGGACAGATTATGATAAGATGACCGCGGATATATTTAACTATAGTAGACAATATTTTATTAATTATATTGTTTAAAGTTTTAGCACTATTTTGGAAACAGGTGTTTTCCCAGGCCATTGGTCAACAGGTGGTATTGTAACGCTTCATGGGAGTGAGGAAATTATAGGGGTATTACCTTACTGTCAATATTTAGAAAAATAAACTTTTGGTGTTTTGATCAAGAGAATTCCGAAGTGGGCTACCGTCAATGAAAGGGTTGGATATGCAACAAGTGATCAAGTGATAATTTATTTACAACGTGTGAAAAGATAATTGTAAAATATATGTTTTTCAACAAGTTGGGTAGGAACAAACTTTTGTATCTTCGTCAAAATGTTCGAATATATGGGAAGATGTTACAGAGAATTAAGAGTACGTGTTCGGTATTTACGTCTAGTGTAATGAATTGCATCGTTATTACATGTCCTGTCATTGTCCGTTATTATTATCAAAATCTTTAATAGTTGTATTGAGAAGAGGTGGGAACATGGACGTATGGTGACGGTAACGTTGAAGTTATTAAACAATAACATTTTCTTGGTATATTTCTTACACGTCAGTTAAATCTTTGTTAAAGTGTACAGTTATTGTTAATATCCAGAGTATAGATGTACCAAGCAGCTATGTTATTGATGTCTTGAACATGGGTTACTGGCTTCACGTACGTTTGCTCCAAAGTTGTCACAACATTCAAGCCCTTGTAAAGCTTTTAAAAAGATTTATGGTAAAAACCTAAATGGCATTTGCAAATTCGAAGCATCAGTGACAAACATTATGTCCGATGCATTTCCCCATTTTGACCCGCACCATGTCTTGTCGTCTTCATTATGGTGACTCGCCAACGCATGTTGCCGTAACGGGTGCCATCTTTTCGCGAAAACCGGGTATCATCACTTTTTGATTGCAATTCATAAACACGTGATCATGATACAGTCGTAATCGTACAATGGTGTCTGCGTTTAGTAGAGATGTCTAATGATTATGGTAATGTATTTCTCTGTTTGTATTTACTATTATAGTATTGGGAGTATATGTGAAAACCGATGTTTGTTTTAAGTGTTTGGGGAAACATTAATCACTTCAATCACATTCCAGAAAGACGCTATTTGTTTGATCCAGTTCTTAGACACACAGTTTATCATAGGCTACTTAAAACTTAACCCTCAAGAAATATCATTTAACCATATACAAGACTTAAACAGCAACTTTCATTCCCTGGACATTCTAGGCCCGAGTGTAAATTAAAGCGACAAGACCTTCACAATCGTCATAAGAAATCTCTGCTGCAGCCAGATTTGAATTTGTGATCGCGATATCTTTTTACAAATACATTTCTTCATGAAATCGTAACCGTAACAGTTTTGAAAGAATACCGAAAATTGGTTCTGGATGAGTAAATGACCCATCTCTGGACAGAATACATACCCGGTACCAGTAAGACCCTATATAAACCGAAATGAGGATACGGTTTGCACAGTGGCCAATTTTGTGTCGGCAAGGGTCATTGCCTGAAGATAAGTTTTGTGCCCCAGGCTGCATTGCCTCCAGGACGCCACTGTGTAACTGTGATGTTGATGTTTACAGCCTCGCACAACCTTCACTCACTATATATGTTTTACAGACGAATGTTTGTTATAACGCTCTGGCTCTGACAGGTCATAATTTCATTGCAGGGCCCCAATGCTGTAACACAGAAACTACTTAAAGTTGTGAATGATTCTGGGAAGCTGCACATGGTGCCTGCTCTCATTAACGAGCACTATGTTATCCGATTTGCCATTTGCGCTGAGATGGCTGATGACAAAGACATATATTTCGCATGGGACGTCATACGGAGCTTTGCTACAGATCTACTGATGTATCAGCGCGACAGCAACAGAGACACGGAGAAGGAAAGCTCTGAAAGCATCAGTGAAGAGGATGACGAAGTGTTTCCAGAATTTGACAGTGAGCTTATTTTCGACAATCAAAGATGCAACATGCAGAGAGCACGACTTCGAAGGAGTTTATTTCTTAAGATGGTTTCTGATCCAAAATCATACAATCCACGGGTTCTGAAATCGTTACATATTGACAATCGACGCCATAGAAGTCAGTCGTTGGGAGGGGGGTCATCCAAGTACCACCAGACAGGGGACTATTACTTTGGAACTCCAGTATAATGATGTAACAAGTCACAGTTCACAGAAACTGTCCTGTTTCTAGCCCTCTATTGCTGTATCTAGTATCTCATTTCCTGAAAGATTATTCTGTCTCGCCAAATTATCTCCTTCCCTTCAGTTATGTCCCCTGTGTGTCGTCATATAGTTGTACCATCTCATAATGTTAACCTTTCTTAAATCGTATGTGTTGCGGGTTCCCTGAGCTAACTTCAGGTTTCAGTGTGTCATTAGACAAAACTTTCATTCTATTTGAAGTACTTAGGTGTAATGTTACTACATATGCCTGCCTATATACTGTCACATTGTGTATATGCATACATTCAAATCTGCCGTCATATTTTGTAACACTCTGTCAAATGTGTCATGATTTTATGTACACGCGTTCATGTATGTACATGTACGTGATATTTGAAGAAACAGTGATTTCGATATTGTTGCTGACCCCAGCTCCTGATGAGCTGCTTATTTGTGTAAAATAGGCAAAATAAAATCCCACTCTACAATTGATTTTGTGTTGCTTGTGTTCAAATGCGCAATTTATTGAAACCAATAGTTT
Source organism: Haliotis cracherodii (assembly GCF_022045235.1). Lineage (NCBI taxonomy): Eukaryota > Metazoa > Mollusca > Gastropoda > Lepetellida > Haliotidae > Haliotis > Haliotis cracherodii. Next base: position 6,855,214 of record NW_027266277.1, on the reverse strand, counting down.
TCCCAATAAACACCAGGCAAAACGTATGACGTTACTGCACTTCGCTAAGACATGTATGTCATGTATATCGCTGTTGTAATCTTTTGCGACATGCTTCACACTTGGGGCAGCACATAAACAGATGTAACTTAAACGATAACTGAAACGACAATTTATTTCAGAATTATTTTAGAATATGTCTACATTTTGGTTTATATATACCATGCAGACTTGACACAAGTGAGTAGTACATTAATGTTACGTTCCCGAGCTCAAACGATACATACCCTAAGTGATTGATATCATGCGAATAAATGCTCGTTGTCCAATTGCTTACACACAATACGTGTAAATAAAATATTTGAAATTACTCGATTGTGATTGGTCAATCAGAGGTATGAAATCACAATAACCACCTCTCATTCACACAGCCGATGTAACGGCCGTATCAGTACGGAAGCTAATATGTATAGAAAAGTACTTCTTTCTTATGATGAGTCTTTGTCGGTAGGCAGCTGTGGGTTACAAAATGCAGAGTTGCAATTACTATGATGTGCAAAGTTTGTGTGGACGTCACATTAGAAATAGACTGAGAGAATGTACTTAAAGTTGTAGGGACCACAGAGAGCTTAAACTTTGGCTTTCTTTCTATAGTCAAGTGTGGCGTTTTATTTCTATGCCACTGTTGACAGCCGAGGTATGGCGTTCCACTCTCGAATGAGATATCACATGTGTCACATGTTTTGTTCTTCTGTCAGATATAGGCTTCATAATATCTCTTACTCCCTGCAAACACAGAGCCAAAGCTGACGGTACTTCAGTGACCCACCTCAGTGTTAACATCAAGGGAACCAGTTCAATGAGCATATGCAACACTCCAGTAGTTTGGTGCCGCTACCTCAGTCTCCAAGTAACACTTTTATCGAATTTGTATGCGTGTTGCCCCTGACGTTTAATATGAACCATTTGGAGCATCATAATACGTCTAACACAATTTTGCCAGAAATGGACACATTGTTTCAAGAGCCTGGCGTTAACGTTCATAATCATGCGGTCTTAGCCGACTGGGGATTTGTAACGAGATCAACACGCCAAGTTCTTTCCTGGACGAGTCTAACAATGTTCTCTGTAAATACCACTACAAGACGTACACGGATTTCATCTCTCTAAAAACACCCTCTATCGACAGCACCTGTCAGCCCGCCAGTCAGTCAGTCAGTCTTAAAGACATAGTTGTTCTCCATCCGACCTGTGCCGTTCCCCATTCGCCCCGCACTGCAAAACAGCCATCGATCTGATTGGTTATAAATAAAATATACACGGGAATGTTTCTCCTTTCTGTCGTCTGTTAAATAATTCTACGACTCTATAACTCTATCTTACATAATCGTGATATCAACAGTTAATTGGCAAGTCGTTACTTTCTTTTCATGATGCCTCATGCGCTACGCATAACAATATATTTGCAATCTTAATTATCTTATATAAAAAAGTTAAAAAGTTTATTTCGTACTTTTCCAACTCCTGATAGTTCATGAAAGCAGAAGACGATTAGATCTCTGTATGATGTATATAATGAACAGAAACCAAGCAACGCAGCATGATGTAGATGTACTTTCATAAAGACGAGCCTTTAAATGCATACGTTTACATTATTGTAATGTTGAAATCCCTCTGAAAGTGTGGAATATATTTTAGAAAATCTCAAATAAAACAAAATATGCAAATAATTGTTTTCTAATTTGCCAGTCAAGGGCATCTACTTTTGAATCCCAGATAAATAAATGTTTACTCTAGACAGTACAAATGGTAGGCTGTAAATAATATAATACTTAAAGAAGACTAATACCACTGCAAGTGTACATATAATTCGATATGTTGTTACCGTTTGGCTTATTCTTTTCTGGAAAAATAATTTTCAGTTGAATTAAAAATACTTGAAATAAAACTGTGTATCCCTACATGATCAAGGTTAAAAAAACACTGTGGCCATAGAAATTGGTATGCATAAATCACACAGATAAAGATGTATATTAATTATATGTTACAGTTAAAACGTTTAACCAGTTGTTAAGTTAACTACCAGACATTTTCAGATATTATGTGTAATACCTGATTCACTCATAATATTTGTTTATGTGTTGTTTAAGGCCACACAACATTACAGCAAAATGATGGCTGTCTGTAAATAATCGAGTCTGGACCAGACATTCCAATGACTGACATCATGAGCATCGATCCACGCAATTGAGACAAGATTACATGCATTAACCAAGTCAGCAGGCCTGACCACCCGATCCCGTTAGTCGACTTTTACGGCAAGCATGGGTTGCTGAAGACCTATTCTACCCCGATCCTTACGGGCTTATTTTTTCAGGTAGTATACATAAACAGTTATTATGTATAATATATCATGAATCAAAATATTGTGGTACATTGCTGTGTCATTATGAGGAATAAAATGGACTTTGATGTCAATTTTGATTCTGTATCAATGCAATCAAAATATTGTCGTCACATCGCAATCCCGAAAACATCAGGCGCTATGGTTTATGTATTCAGTAGTGAAAATCTCTGCCGTCGATTGAGCGATTCCGACTAAATCATGAGCATGTGTATATGAATCACTATCAAAGAGTGATGATACCAATTGTTCGTAAAAGGGAATGGGAGCCTGTTGCTCATTCTCATGTTGAGCACGCCAGTCGATATGAAATTCGCTGCATGTTTCACAAAGTTGTTGACAATCTTGCTGTGTCGAATTTTAGAGTGATGTTTTGTTGACCCGAAATTCTCGAGAATTTTTCATACCGTTTTGACTATCGATATTTACCATATCAAAGGTATATGTAGAAGATTTTCTTGAATTCAAAGGAATTAAAGCGTGTCATATTTGTAAAGTACTAGCAGACGTCAAACAAGACCACTGTGGAAATGGCAACTTTGACAGGGGGTAAGCGCTGTCCATGTCAAATCGGATGTTTGTTGGTAGCAACTACCATTTTCTCGCTGGACAGTAAATAAAGTGATTTGATCCGAGCACGTGGAGCATGTTTAGGCAGATTTTTAGCTCTTTGGCATAATAATTTGAACTAAATCTTACTGATATCATGCACCGAAGGGCCTCCGAGCCACAATCGAAAACTACTTCATACCAGCGCAATGTAGTGTCAAATATAGCTTTAATGGGCTATTTTAGGATTTGTATCAATGTTCAAGATTCAAGATTTTTATTCAGTATTTTGGGCCATGTGGCCTAGAGTACAATTACAATTACACTAATTGCTGCGGCACGTGATGTCAGGCAAATAAATACAAGTAGTCTTATTTCACATTAAATACATGATTTAAGTATAAGGCCAAAGCCTTTACAATGTTGATATTTTTGGAGTTGAGAAGATTACATAATGCACAAACTGTGATTATCATGATGGACATTGGATAACCAAGGCAAATAGTGGTTTCTGACAGAAGAATATTTTGAACATAAAAACAAAACATGAAATTCATCCTCTAATTGCCTCCCTTTACAGTGGGTACATAGATATGTCTTCATTTGTATGTTTTGACTTTCGTAGTATGTTAATCTTAAAACCGTGTAGCGATATTCTGAATTTACAATATGATCTCCTGAGTGATTTATTCGTGAAATTATTGATGTAAAATTCTGGCTGTAAAAGTGATTTCAAATTTGCATAATGTGACAGATATTTTGATGAAGAAATAGTCATGCCACTCTTGAGAATACATATCACTCAGCCTTTGTTTTATTTTTAGTAAAAATAGATTTTCATCGCCAATATGTTGAGAGATCCATACAAATGAAAAGCCTGAAGAAAACAAAATATATCTTACATCAGACACCCAGGTGTGTTTATCATTGTCATCTAACTGTTTAAGTAGATTGTAACATTGTTTTTGATATCGACATGGATTCATACGTAGCAATCTCAACCATTATTTAAGTACCCTTATTTTGCTAAACACGAACATATTTAATCACCCAGTTTCACCAAGAATAGCTTTATTAGAGGCATATTTTCCGACACAAAGATAGTTTTTAGAAATAGGACGTATGTACTTTTTCTATACATTCATAATATTTTGACCCCCAGATTTCAGCCCCATAAAGTAATATAGAGGCAATCTTACAATCAAACATTGTACAAGCTGTTTCGAATGTTATATAGCTATTTCTTTTGAAAGCATGATAAATTGCTCTAGTGGCTTTAGAAGCCTGTGATGCTAGGCTTTTACAGGCCATTGATCAGATTAGCCTTGAGGAGAAAAATACTCCAAGATACTTGTAGTAAGTGACAAGTTTTACATTTATAGAACCATAGGACCATTTTTCATTTTTTCGTATAATACCACCGTTTCGGAATACAATTATTTTTGTTTTATCAAGATTCACACTTTGGCCCCAGGTAATGCAAAATTTTCTTAAGATATCTAATTGTCTTTGTAGACCAATAACTGTTTATGAGAACATAGTCACATCGTCGGCAAAAAGTAGTAGCATAATATCTTCAATACTTTCTGAAACAAACACACCACGACAGCACGTTTTGTAAATGTCAGTTACAAGCTCATTAATAAAGAAGATAAACAAAAGTGGGCTTAAGATACAGCCTTGTCTTACACCGGAGCTAGTTGTAAACAAATCTGTTTTACCTTTGTCTGTTTTTACACAAGCCTTAACAACAGAATACATACTAGCTAAGACATTATACAACTTACCATGGCAACCTTTTTGTAAGAGCATATATAATAGTTTTTTCCTTTCCACAAAGTCAAAGGCTTTCTTGAAATCAATGAAAGCACAATAAAATCAATGTCATCCAATTGTGTGATGAATAAATTCGGAGATAAATGTAAGAAAATAAAAACTGTACAAGTTGTTGGTAGTTGTCTGCTTGAACAAAGTTCCTGTCAAGGGTGTTGGAATAATACTTTCTGGATAGTTATTATTAGAAAGTTACATTGATTTGAACAGATTTAGACAACAATGATATTGGTGAAAACTTTTCTGATAAAAACATTTTAGGGTGTTTTGTAAAACTCCCTTATGACATTTCAACTACCTTGTTTTGGCCGCAGATAGCTGTACACGTCCTCATGTAGCTTTAGGCAATAACGCATATTTGCTTTCTTGTTGAACAAGAAAGAAGTGAGCAATACTCACATACCCCCGTTATCCCCGCTGGTCAACAACAAATAGTAACACATGTTTTTGCAAATATATTTCAATCTAGTGGGGTATAATCAATGCTTAGCACAACATAATTCTTGAAATCCTTTGATACTGAAAATTAACAACAAAGCATAACGCATACTTATTATACATTAAATGAAAAGAGCAAAAGAGAATTACCGTAGTTCCTCTATCAAAAATCTGTCTCCAATAAATGTTGGGTGATTACAGTTTCAATGAAAATCTCAATCCCCCATTACATTCTGATCTCTACTGCTGAGTCTGCAAGGTCTGCAAGGTCTGCCATAATTAATGAAAGCCGGGCATATGAGGAAATACAGTATTTGTAAAATGACTCCCAAAACTTAACTACATGATTTGTTAAGACTGCTTGTTTCTTATATTGAACTTGACTTGTACTGCACTATGGTCAGAGTAGTAGACTGGGACAACTCTTTGATCTGCAGTTGAGCTTGATCTCAGGTAAGCATGGTCGATGCAGGATCCAGCAATGTGTATGGGTCCTAGATCAAGTGATCTATACTGGTATGAGTCAAACAGTTCAACAAGCTGTCCATGTTTAGATGGAGAAGCATCCTCAGAAATGTTAAAATCTCTGATTTTAACTTCAATGTTTTAAAAACTAAGATCGAGTTCCAGTGACAATTGACCCCCAAAATCTCCCATGTTACCAGTGTTCACTACGAGGAAGTAGATCACCAAGAACACCTTTGAATAAAAATTTGATTGAGGAGTTTACATAAGAAGATATATCAAAAGGACCAAAAATTGTTGATATAAAAACACATAATTGGCGATTTACATTATATTGTAAACATGGATCGTACGAAAACTCTGCCCAAAATTTATGTTTCACCATGATTCCATGGAAACGGCAAAAATAAAAAAAATCAGATTCTTCAAACTAGCAAAAGGCACAAGCACTCATTGTGGTAAATGTGTGTAGCAAGCTTGATGAAGCTAGGATGCATAGTTAAAAAGTTATGGGCCGTACAAAAGCTCGGACGGAAGGACGGACCGCTATTATACCCCCGATTTACTTTGTAAAGGGGGTATAATAAAAACGATAAGACACATTTAAAAAATCATAAAACACTTTTTTTTAAAAGCAATGTCCATTGTACGTTTCCGATTATATTATATTTGTTTGTTTGTTGTCTAATACCACACTCAGCATATTCAAGCTATATGACGGCGGCCGACTATATTATAAGCCTTTGTTTATGAATCACTATCAAGTAGTTACTTTGTGAAAGCTTTGCTGAGGCTTGGAATGTTGTTAACTTGATCAAACAACTATTAAGCAAACGTTGTATGTCCTCTTCGTAGAAAGAACATGTTCTATGAAACGTCAAAAGTGAAATGTAGACACCAAACGAAGGAGCTGCTCGAATATGGCTCGTCAGAAAGAGAAAGCTGAAGTCATCCTTCTTGTCCATACTACTTTGTATGTGGACAGTTTTTGTCACCTGATGCATAAATCTAAATATGAAACAGATAATTATGTTTAACAATTCTATTTTATTTCTAATTTTGGTGGAAAAATTGGTGGCTATTCCACCGTAATTGAACGATATCAGATCACCGACACACCTAGAGCTTAACCCCGAGAAGATGTGGGTCAGAATTGGTCTTCAGTAACCCATGCTTGTCGTAAGAGGCGACTAATGGGATCGCGTGGTAAGTCTATAGGAAAAGTAACATGCAAAGGTACAAGTGTGGTAGACTACTCAATTTCAACATACGATGCTTTTCAGTACATATCAGATTTCACAGTACATGAATTTGATCCCTTATTTTTAGATGTACATAGTTTAATCTCTCTCACACTGAACATACCACCAATAACCATAGACACTGAACCTCACAACACCACACCCATTCAAAACAAAACTAGGAAATGGAACAAAAGACTATCTCAGGAATATACTGCTGCTGTCAACACAGATGAAATCAATCACATCAACCAGCAACTTATAGAGGTAGGATTCGGTGAAAACAAAGAAAATAGCCTTACTGACATTGTGGATAAATTAAGTGAAATTTTCATCAAGGCAGCTAAAGATACATTTGGAACTTACACCATCAGGGAATCGAACACTGTAAAACATGTTAAATTAATTAAACCATGGTTTGGCAAAGAGTGCAAATAGCACGAGGGAAGTACCACAAGGCCAGGACGTTTGTTAATAAAGATAAAACAACACAAAATAAAATGAGGCTCGTAAACGCAAGCAGAACATATAAAAAATCTCTTGTCAAATATAGTAGACTCCATAGAGATGTGTTGCGAAAGAAGATAGATAATCTGCAACAATATGACACTAAATCTTTCTGGAAATTGTTTAAACGTGGAACAAGAAATGATGAATCACCACCTATTGATGAGCTTTTTGAATATTTTAGGGCCCAGAATGAAAATAGTGAGATTGAAACAGATACGAACATTGAATTTAATACAGACTCACATGATACTGTTCTGAATCAGCCAATAACAACACCTGAAATATTGCATGCTATATCACAGCTAGAACACAACAAGGCAAGTGGAATAGACAACATTATAAATGAATAAATCACAAGTACACAACATATTATGCTTAAAACTTATGAACTTTTGTTTAACAAGATACTTGACAGTTGACATGTTTCAACAACATGGCTAAAAGGAATCATAAAACAAATTTACAAAAACAAAGAAGACATTAATAATCCAGAAAAGTACCGGCCCATTACATTAGTCAGTTGTCTGAGTAAACTATTCACCTCGGTTCTTAATAACAGACTTAACACATTTTTGGAATCAATAGATGCTATATCAGAAGTGCAAGCAGGATTTAGGATGGGATATTCGACAATGGATCAGATATTTACTCTTCATAGCCAAATAGACATCTTGAAGAATCGAGAACAAAAATTATTCTGTTGTTTTATTGACTTTGAAAAAGCATTTGACACTATTTGGATAATTGGACTTTGGGTAAACTTATTAAAGAAGGTATACACGGTAAATGTCTACAAGTTTTCCTAAATACGTATAAAGGAATTAAATCATGTGTGACTAACAAAGATGAAACAAGTCCAATGTTCTCATGTACTAAAGGTTTCAGACAGGGAGATAACTTATCACCTCTTCTTTTCTCAATCTTCCTAAATGACCTAGAACATTTTCTTATATCTCAAGACTGTGAAGGTATAACTGTTAATAATGACTGCCAAGAATCAATTATAACTACATCAATAGTTCTTTTGGCATTATTATACGCCGATGACACAGTACTAATAGCAAACTGTAAGGAAGACCTACAGAATCTACTAGATGGATTCACACAATACTCTAAACACTGGAAATTGAAAATTAACGTAAAAAAGTCCCAAGTAATAATTTTTGGAGGAATCAGGAAACACTACGAAACCAAATTCTCTCTGTGCAATAAACATTTAGAAAAATTTAAATCATACCAACACTTAGGTATTATATTTAATAAAAACTGTACATTTAATGTAAACAAGAAAGAAATTTGTGAGAAGGCAGCAAAGGCAGTCCATTTTATCTTAACAAAATCTAGATATTATAACCTATCTTTAAGTTGTCAGTTAAAACTATTAGATGCTATTGTTCTACCAATTTTAATATATGGATGTGAAGTATGGGGTTTTGAAAAATTATCAATGATTGAAAATGTACATTTATCTTTTTTAAGAAAACTAAATCATGTAAAGAAAAGTACACCTTTATATATGATATACGGCGAAACAGGCCGAAAACCTCTGTATATTACTGTCTTGCAAAGCCACCAAACTTTCATTAATTGTGTATAAAAATTTGTATTAAAACTACACTTTAAATAATCAACACCAAAATTGACTAAAGTTTGTTAAACATATTCTTGTTTCGACAGGTAATAACAATGTTTGGATAAATCAGTCATTTTCATCAGTTGATTGGCTTACATGTGTGATTAGAACTTGTTTGGAAGAACAGTTTATACAACGGTGGAATTCCGATGTCACAAATTCAAGTAAAGGAAAATTTTATAACGTCATTAAAGATAAGATCTCACTGGAAACATATCTGTGTAATTTACCAAAACGAATGTACATGTACATACCACTACTACTTTTCAGAACTACTTGCCATTATTTACCGATTGAATGTGGAAGATGGAATCACATCCCTTTATTAGATAGAGAGTGTACTGTTTGTAAAAGCCAATACATTGTGGATGAATATCATTATATTTTTAAATGTGAATATTTTAAAGAAGTAAGACAATCATACATACCAAAGACTCTTATTGTACACCCATCTATGTTTAAACTTCAACAGATGTTTCATTGTAAAAATAATATCTTCTTATCAAAATGTTGTAAAATAGTAATGGCTACATTTAAATAACTATTATAGCTGCCATTACTATTATTCGTCACATCTCTTGTAAAACCTCAACATGCTACTTTTTGTAGCCTTGGGCGCAATAAAGTTCTGTTCTGTTCTGTTCTATTCTGTTCTGTCGGGCTGGCTGACTTGGTTGATGCATGTCATCGTATCTCAATTGCGTGGATCAATGCGTGTGATGTCTATCACTGGATTGTCAGGGCCAGACTCTGATTATTTCCAGACCGCCGTCATATAGCTAGAATATTGCTGAGTGCGGCGAAAAACAACAAAAAAATGAAATGAATCATTTCGAAAAAATAATTCAACGCAACAGTCGGGAACGTATTGAATTTGCCGAATTTCTTTCCTACGTTGATGACATTATTGCCTCTCTTTGTAAAGAGTCAGTAACAAATATTGTGGATGCTCAAAGTGATTTTGATAAAGATATAACTTTACATGAAATCGATTTTGCAATTGAATGTATGAAATCTGGAAAGGCACCCGGGCCTGATGTAGTACCGATAGAATTCTGCGAAAATGCTCCTCTTTGTATTAAGATATTACCAAAAATATACAATACAATATTGATGACAAGTATTTACCCGTAGCATTGGTCCTATGGTGCTATTCCGTCTGTGTTTGAGAAAGGTAATCCTGAAATTCCTTACATTAGAGGCCCATTACCCTCCTGGATGTAGCGGGTAAGATCTTTGTAAGATTATTTGCAGTAGACTAATTACATGTTCAAAACAAGAAAATGTTATTGCTGGAGAACAAGCTTGTTTTCGTAAGGGATGTCTTTTTTAGACTGTAGATAATATTTTCATTGTTGATACTATTATAAATATAATTTAACTGTGCGAGAAGAGAGATAGAGTGCATGCTGCGTTAATTGACTTAAGAGCTAATTTATATTCAGTGTATCGAAAAGAAATAGTATTTAAACTTCAGTTTTGGCGAAGTCTTTTGTCACAGGAAGAAAATGCTATCTTGAAGCATTCGTATTGTGTTTAGTATCAGCGAGCAAATATCATTATAATTCTAGTTTTAGGAAGTTTATTCTTCCCAAATACTATTGCAAAGCTTCAACTTATTATTTGTGAAAACTCTGACGAGATAAACATATTTGTCTAGCCCTTATTTCAAGGATGTGCTAATACTGTGGTTACATTCTTAGTAGCATTATTTATGTATACTTTGTTTAAAAGCAACAATTCAATGTTTGTTGCACGCTATACCAGTTGATAGTCCAGATGTACCTAATACTGTCATATGTAATTATGTATAATGGGTCGGTGGCCTCTTTACGCGAAAAGACCATCAAACCTTCAGTTATATTAGCGCAGGATATAGTGTTGAGAGCCGAGAAGAGCACGCGCAGAACACCCATAGAGCTTACATACGCTGTTGAGAAAATTAGCTAAGTATCCACTCCCTCTCGTATGGAATCCCCGGTATAACCCTGTATCACTGGGTGGCCGTATTTACGTGGTCATGATGCTCATTTATGATTTTACTAAGGATGTAATTAGTGCTGGCCCACCCAGCTCCTTTGACTATTTGACAAGGACTGTGCACAATAAACATTTGCCAACAATGATGTTTATTCAAACCTCTGTTTCTTACATCTCCGTGTGCATTCAGATTGCGGTGTCTAACAGCGTGCAATCAAATGTACATTAAAAGGAGACAGGTCAGATCAAGCGACCATGATTAAAAAGTAATACAATATAGAATTTATACTTAACAACAAAAGTTCCTGTGACACCAATATTTTTAGTGTATTTTTCAAACAAGTAAAATTTGGTTTCAATATTGTAGTACATGTATGGAATCAAGTCACAAAAACGCAACTGCTACAGAAAAGCATGCATTCCATGTAAAAGTTGACTTTTATGCAAGCCCCATGCATTTCACTACTCAAGAATGGGTATAAAAACATGTGCGTTAACGGGATTCCATATGCATTGTTTAGCATCGTGCTGACAACAACTACTCAGAAAAACAACAAAATTACGCAATTATTCAACATTCCGAAATGCCACGCCTGTCCGAAAATGAGCGACTGCGAGCCATTGGTATGCTTGAAGTAGGATCGAGTCAACGTGATTTTGCAAGACAATTTAACTTCCACAGAAACACCATTTGGTGCTTATGGCAATATTGGCAACAGACGAATGAAGTCAGAGACCATCCTCGGAGTGGATGGCCACGAGTAACCGATAATCGACAAGACAACTGGATTCGAACAACACACCTACGAAATCGATTCCAGTCAGCAATAGTGACTGTTGTCGCCTCAGATGTGCAGGGATTGTCGCCAGAAGACCCGCTAGACGTCCCATTTTGACAGGAGACCACCGTGAAGCTCGTCTACATTGGTGCAGACAGCGTCTATGCTGGACGGCCATGCAGTGGTGACAAGTTCTATTCACTGACGAGTCTCGTTTTCACATCAGCTACAGCAAGTGTACCGACGTCGAGGTCAAACATTTTGTCATGGAAAAAGATCGGTTCGGGGGCGGCAATGTTATGGTATGGGGTGGGATTACAGTAAGACAGAGGACCTGTTTGATAGTGGTAGAGGGAAATCTCAATGGAGAGTGCTACCGCTACGAGATCATCGGCCCTGTTGTTCTACCGTTTTTGCGTCGTCATGGCCCTGGCATTACCTTTCAACATGACAACGCCCGGCCTCATATTGCTCGACTTGTTCAGGATTCTCTTCAACAAAACAACGGGAATGTCATCCCCTGGCCGTTCCCCTGATCTCTCACCAATCAAGCACATGTGGGATGAGATGGATCGGCGCCATCGACGTCAACCACGTGCTCCACAGACACTCCAGGAACTTCGAAACATGCCCCAGCAGATATGGACAGATATCCCTGGACGCCTGGTCCATTCAATGAGACGACGATGTGTTGCTTGCATCGCAATCAGAGGTGGACACACGCGCTATTGATTTGTAAATTGACATTTTGGCTTGTTCATGTTTTTGTATGAAATCACGCATTTTCTGAAGTCAGTATGGCAAATTAAACAATTGAACACTTACAGGAGTCTTTTATCGGTTGCAAACCGAAATTGTTTCAGATTTGCTAAAAAACATAACTTTGCATTAAATCTTATTCAGTGTCACAGGAACTTCTGTTGTTCATATTTGTATTTGTTTGTATATAACAAAGCAACGGTATTAACAATATAGGCCTGTTTTGCAGGAATATGTGTATACACATACATGTATGCTCACATTACATTTAACTACTTTTGTATACGGTCAACGGAATGCACTTTGATTCTGTAAGGAATACCTGCTTATGACATGACCCCAGTATTGTGCACATCTTAATGTTATAGATAGTATTATTAATGTCAATTCTAAAAAACCCAAAATGCAAACTAAAATCAGGAATTATCCACAAAAAGAGGGTACGACCTTCATCTCTATGTATTTCAGGCGAAAGAATCAGCTCATCTCAGTCCAATATCATGTAGTCGAGGGGAACTGAGTTCTCATCCGGGTAGTGTGTGAAATGGTTGGCCGATTTTATCAACCCGTCTGATTCCGGGACAAGCCGAATGCCTTCTTGCAGGTTACGGAAAGGGCGAGTGGTGACGAATGAGGTTAGGCCATCTCCTATACTACTCACGTAAACACCCGTGATGTATCCCATAGTTACGTCCCTTTCGTAGATGTTTACTTCCTATTCACTCGGTCTCGGTGAATCCTTTTTGTCTCAAGCATAAAGTCCGTAGATTATGTGCCAGTAAACAATTTTAAATAAGTGCTTATAATTATTTACTTAGTCATCAGTTATGTCAAAACCTATGCCATCGCATTTAACAAGAATAGTTCAAGACATGTAATTCATTCAGATTCAGACCTTTGATCCAAATGAGAACATTTTGAATGTGTGAGAAAATTGTGTTTTTTTAAGAACTGAACGCAAAGAGTAAGATAGGGCGGTGGCTGCTTGGATTTTATCAAAACATATAAATTTTCATCAGAAATGCTTGAAAAAAAAAATTATGCTTCAAACTGCTGACAAAATGAGAAAGTTTTTGTTATAAAAAATGTATTGCTGCGAGAGTAATTTAAAAAAAAGGATTTAGACTCATAGTTATATTTACAAAATATCTGTTTTTTCAGATGTAGCTGAAACAATATCAAGTCTCCATGCAAAACCGCAGCAAGGCAGCGGCGGCACATTGGAGACACCAGATGATTGAAAACAGCCTGGGGGATTTTTTTCCAATGTCAACCGGGCGGTCGGGTAGCCTAGTGGTTAAAGCATTCGCTCGTCACGCTGACGACCCGGGTTCGAATCCCGACATATGGGTACAATGTGTGAAGCCCTTTTCTGGTGCCCCCCCCCCCCCCCCGTGATATTGCTAGAATATTGCTAAAAGCGGCGTAAAACCATACTCACTCCCATGTCAACCAATGATTTTGCCCCAGTCAGCAAGCGTCACCGGCTGGTTCTGGTCCTGTCGTGGGCGTTGCACGATATCTTCCCAGACATATTCTATAGGGTAGAGGGAGAAACAGAGTTATGCCACCTTAAAATGTCTGGTGCAACGTATGGCCCGGTATTATCCTGCATGAAGGGTAGGACATGACCTCAAACAATGTCGTTCCGTGAGCGTACGTCATTCAAATTGACATTAACAATGATGAGTTGTGTTCTTCCATGATGCCACCCCATATCATTATACTTCCACTCTAAAACGGACACGTTGAGTAACGCAAGGATGCCTGTATAACGTAGACCTTGCACGACCATCAGAGCTGTGCAGATGAAATCTGGACTCATCTAGATCTGTGAACGGTCTACTATCCTACGCTGTTCTTCTGAATCTCAGATGCAGTCTACACCAAGATTAAGCTAGGCGTATCTGAAGGTGACGCAAGAAGGAAAATTGGACGTATTACTGGACGTCGGGACCTGCTCTTGTGTTCCCTCTACAGCACGTAGGCCTTGTTTTTCAGCAAGCCGTGGCATTGCTTAAGTTTTATTTACAGTTAAACGAAATTGTTTCTGTATGAGCACCTGAAGACTAAACAATCCTTGTGTGCCATTTACATTAAAACACACTTGTTAGTGTCATCCTTCCAACAAACAAGCAAACATCTAAATTGTGCGCAGTGCACGTTCAAATTGTCAATTACGTGTCGAAGAGATTTCTTCATGAATATGTTTTGAAAGTTGCAAAATATAATTTCAGAATACATTTAGCACAGCTACTATTTTCCTGTTGTACCAGCAGTCAAGACATTCATCAAATGATAAAGATTAATATGACATTAGCTGCATCATTTGTCTTTGTTTTTCTTTCTAATCTTTGGTTGAATGCTTTGTTTATCCTTTCGTTAGTTGTGGAGAAAGTATTTCCAAGCGGCCTTAAAATCTGCTACTCAACACTGTGTTCCATCTGTTCAAAATGTAATATCAGTTGTGTCAGTTTAATGTAGGAGGAAAACCAGAGTTTATGGAAGTCTCAGACGTTTGCAAATTTTGTGAAACCAACGAGCACGGGTTTGGTGCTTACAAACCTGGAATCATAATCGGGGCTGACTCGAAGCACGTGGGTTCGATGTTTTCATGGTATGACAGCCGTGTGTCGGGTTTTAGCGCTTCATATCATGGAAGGGCGTCAAACATGATTATCTAGACCAACAGGTGATAGTCAGTGTAACGGTAATGTATTTGAATATAAACTAAACATACATTATGTGTTAAATGATAATAATAACACTATAAGTAGTCTATTTCAGGATTTGTACTCTCAGATATATGTAAATCGAACATCATCGAATAGAAATAAGAGCAGGCATCCGCAAGACGAATTTGTTTGGAAAACGTGTATCTTACAAACGAGCATGAAACATCCACTCTAAATGTCGCAATGATTTTAAGAGATGTTTTGATCGGCTTAAACTGAAAGAAAACTTTTCAAAACTAAGGACAAATTTAACATTACTTAGGAGTTGATGGGTAGCTAATGGGGTACGATTAGTATAAATGTTGAACATACGTTAGAACACGATCGCTAAGAGAAGCACATAACAGACCTCACGTGGCGGCGGCATGCAACTAAGGCATTAAAGGCTTTTTGTCGCCATTTCATTATGTTCACAAAATGGTGATGTAGTCGTTCTACACATATACACCATTTAGCCATAATGTGTACATAGTGAAAACCAATAAGGGACATCTTGCGTTGATGGTTCGCCATATTGTGAAATGCACTCTGGGATGGCATTGCCTGCCTTCGTAACCTCCAGACATGAGTGCTTGTGTTAAGCCTGAGCTGGAATGCTGGGCCAAATTTTAGTTCAATTACGGCGCCGCAATTTCCTTATGTTCGTCACAAACGTCAATCAACCAGTTGCCTAGCGACATCTTTGTTGTAACGTTAGGCTTTCAGTCGAGCCAGCCCAGGGATCTTTTATGACACTATACACGAGCTTTGCCTGCGGCTACATTTCTCCGCACAAAAACAAACAGTACAGAACATGAGCTATCTCTCGTTGATCGAACACAGGGAAGAAAATCAAGAAAAGTAAAAAGTTCTTTGAAAAGCTGTATAATTGCTTTCAGTCTCGAAAGGGCGTCCCATCTTAATAAAAGCGTTATCCGTAGGGCCAGGGATTTTGGTATTTGTACACCATTGATTCAAAGTCTTCGTTTGTGAATCAGTCCTGGTTTATTACGAGTTTTCAACGGACAAATTGAGAGTATCAATCAAAGAGAACCAATAAACTAGAGGCGATAATTGACGCGTGATGGGCGATGATTGACTCTAAAACAAATTTCCCACCCTGTAAGTGAACGATAACAATTTTCACATCATCCTATTTGCTTTCTATTCAGTTTCACTGCCCAGGAACCATACTGACCAAAATTATTCTTCCTCTTATGATGTAGACGACAACTGTTCGTATGTTTCGACATTAAAAAAGCATGCTAAACTACGACATATACATACTGACGGTTGTTAAATTTTATCCACGGAATGAAAAGTCAGTTGACAGTATCGTACTGGTAACATATCGGGAAAGTCAGTTGACAGTATCGTAATAGTTACATATCTCTAAAGTCAGTTGACTGTATCGTACTGGTTACATATCAGTAAAGTCAGTTGACAGTATCGTAATAGTTACATATCGATAAAGTCAGTTGACAGTATTGTACTGGTGAAATATCGGTACAGGCAGTTGACAGTATCGTAATAGTTACATATCGGTAAAGGCAGTTGACAGTATCATTATAGTTACATATCGGTAAAGGCAGTTGACGGTATTGTACTGGTTACATATCGGTAAAGTCAGTTTTCAGCATCGTAATAGTTACATATCGATAAAGTCAGTCGACAGTATCGTAATAGTTACATATCGATAAAGTCAGTTGACAGTATCGTACTGGTGAAATATCGGTACAAGCAGTTGACAGTATTGTAACAGCTACATATCGGTCAAAGGCAGTTGACAGTATCGTACTGGTTACATATCGATAAAGGCATTTGACAGTATTGTGCTGGTTACATATCGGTAAAGGCAGTTGACAGTATCGTAATAGTTACTTTCGGTAAAGGCAGTTGACAGTATCGTAATAGTTACTTTCGGTAAAGGCAGTTGACAGTATTGTACTGGTGAAATATCGGTAAAGTCAGTTCTCAGTATCGTAATAGTTACATATCGATAAAGTCAGTTGACTGTATTGTACTGGTTACGTATCGATAAAGTCAGTTGACAGTATTGTACTGGTTACATATAGGTAAAGTCAGTTGACAGTATCGTTATAGTTACATATCGATAAAGTCAGTTGACAGTATCGTAATAGTTACATATCGGTACAGGCAGTTGACAGTATCGTAATAGCTACATATCGGTCAAAGGCAGTTGACAGTATTGTACTGGTTACATATAGGTAAAGTCAGTTGACTGTATCGTACTGGTTACATATAGGTAAAGTCAGTTGATAGTATTGTACTGGTTACATATCGGTAAAGGTAGTTGACAGTATGGTAATAGTTACATTTAGGTAAAGGCAGTTGACAGTATCGTACTGGTTACATATCGGTAAGGTCAGTTGACAGTATCGTAATAGTTAGATATCGGTAAAGTCAGTTGACAGTATCGTAATAGTTACATATCGGTAAAGTCAGTTAACAGTATCGTAATAGTTACATATCGGTAAAGGCAGTTGACTGTATCGTACTGGTTACATATCGGTAAAGTCAGTTGACAGTATCGTAATAGTTACATATCGGTAAAGGCAGTTGACTGTATCGTAATAGTTACATATCGGTAAATGCAGTTGACTGCATCGTACTGGTTACATATCGGTAAAGGCAGTTGACTGCATCGTAATAGTTACATATCGGTAAAGGAAGTTGACTGTATCGTACTGGTTACATATCGGTAAAGGCAGTTGACTTTATCGTACTGGTTACATATCGGTAAAGTCAGTTGACTGAAT
Organism: Haliotis cracherodii; assembly: GCF_022045235.1. NCBI lineage: Eukaryota > Metazoa > Mollusca > Gastropoda > Lepetellida > Haliotidae > Haliotis > Haliotis cracherodii. The sequence continues at coordinate 6,837,150 of NW_027266277.1, read as the reverse complement.
CGTAATAGTTACATATCGGTAAAGGCAGTTGACTGTATCGTACTGGTTACATATCGGTAAAGGCAGTTGACTGCATCGTAATAGTTACATATCGGTAAAGTCAGTTGACTGTATCGTACGGGTTACATATCGGTAAAGGCAGTTGACTGCATCGTAATAGTTACATATCGGTAAAGGCAGTTGACTGTATCGTACTGGTTACATATCGGTAAAGGCAGTTGACAGTATCGTAATAGTTAGATATCGGTAAAGTCAGTTGACAGTATCGTAATAGTTACATATCGGTAAAGTCAGTTGACAGTATCGTAATAGTTACATATCGGTAAAGTCAGTTGACAGTATCGTAATAGTTACATATCGGTAAAGGCAGTTGACTGTATCGTACTGGTTACATATCGGTAAAGGCAGTTGACAGTATCGTAATAGTTACATATCGGTAAAGGCAGTTGACTGCATCGTAATAGTTACATATCGGTAAAGGCAGTTGACTGTATCGTACTGGTTACATATCGGTAAAGGCAGTTGACAGTATCGTAATAGTTAGATATCGGTAAAGTCAGTTGACAGTATCGTAATAGTTACATATCGGTAAAGTCAGTTGACAGTATCGTAATAGTTACATATCGGTAAAGTCAGTTGACAGTATCGTAATAGTTACATATCGGTAAAGGCAGTTGACTGTATCGTACTGGTTACATATCGGTAAAGTCAGTTGACAGTATCGTAATAGTTACATATCGGTAAAGGCAGTTGACTGTATCGTACTGGTTACATATCGGTAAAGGCAGTTGACAGTATCGTAATAGTTACATATCGGTAAAGGCAGTTGACTGCATCGTAATAGTTACATATCGGTAAAGGCAGTTGACTGTATCGTACTGGTTACATATCGGTAAAGTCAGTTGACAGTATCGTAGTGGTTACATATAGGTAAAGGCAGTTGACTGTATCATACTGGTTCCATATCGGTAAAGGCAGTTGACTGCATCGTAATAGTTACATTTTGGTAGAAGAAACTGAATTGTAAAATTCAATTTCATATTTTTCACGCTTAGTAAACCGCATATGGTGTGTCGTGTCGTGTCGTGTCGTGTCGGGTCGTGTCGTGTTTTTTATGTATGTTTTGTAATCCAATATCATGTGCTTTATATAATATCTATTGCTATTTGATGGTATGCCTATTACAAGATGAAAACGATTCTAGAATTTAAGATCAGCATGTCTTTGTCTATCTGTATTTATGGAGATTATCTATTTGAAAACGCTGTTGCTGTCGCACGTGTGTGTATCTGGCATGGCGCACTTACGCATTGTGTCTATTGATGTAGTTTTGTTCCTGGATATATCACAAGCTCTGTGTATAAATACCTGTGTAGATTCCACTATACAATTTGCTGCAGCGAGTAAACATTCAACTTAACAATCAAAGAACACTCATATTTTAAATGACAACAAGCACTCGTCTTCTCACCGTTCCTTTCTTTCGGAAATAACTGACAGTTCTTGTACTCCAAAGGGACTAAAACTTTTACCGTGCATATCATGCCGTCATTCAGAGATCGTGCTTGTGTCTGATCACGATAGAAGGGTGAGGGTAAACTGAGCTATCCCCTGATAAATGCACATCTCCCTTTTCACATTAATCACACAAACACACATTACAGTGTCACACAGGGTATTATATCAAGGATAGGACCAACAGTTTGCCATCGTGAAGACAGGCAATTCCGGTGATTGGTGCGATTCTATTACACAGGGGACATTTAATCAAGCAATCAAGATGGGAGTTTCATTCATGTGTCAATGAGATTTGCCACATACCGGTGCCTTAGCCCATTCTTAAATGCCTTTGTTTATTATTTGAAGAATGCACACAAACCACTGCCAATCGCCAGATTAATTTAATTCACACTGTATATATTATTGAAACTGAAACACTGTGCTAAGTATATCTCTACGTGTGACATGTATTCAGAACTAAACACTGGACTTAATAGTTACATTGGATAGACAAAAAGTGACAGTGTTTGGGTATCCTTCACCCTCATAAGTTAAGTCATGGATGTATACATTAAGGTTTCAATAATCTAATCTACGCTGCAACATTGTGTTGAGCACATAACCAGCAAAAGAGATATGACGACCATATTGACAAGGGTATTGACATGACGCGGTGATGTAGCTGGAGTATATCTGACTGTGACGCTTTACTGTCATATCCTCAGATCCAAAGTCAAGTGGTTGTTCTTAGCAAAATTTTGAATCAGGGCCAACACAGGTTCCTCTAAATGCCGTTTTGAAGTTTGATGCTCCCCTTTGATTTCCATCTATTACCGTGTCATTGTGTTGCTCAATGGTATTCTTGCTTCCTCGATTACACAGTTGTTAAATTACCAAGATGCGTTAAAGCGATTGTATTGCCTTGCGGTCTTTTCTACCCGATAAGGAAGCCGATTATATTGGGATCAAACAGATTATTAGAACCAAACCAAACCATCGTTGAAGTGGAAATTAGTTATAAATAGCTCTCATGTGATGTCTTTATTAAAATCGGTTGACAAGGGGATTTAAAAGCTTTGCGTTTTGGGTGATATTGACATATACCTAACTTTATGGATCTCAGTATAACGTCTTCTGTATGTATCGAGTAATTTTCCTTGAAGTCTATGGCCTCTAGAACATCATGCCTAAGGATTTCTTGAGCCTGTATCAAATCACGTGTTGCTTTCATTAGACTGACATACTACTTCGGTGTCCACCCAGCTTTATCAATGCCTCATTTCATGTAGGCGTTTATGCCATCATGTATATATACTTATGATGGAAATATGACAGGCCGCTGTCGCCACGTAGAAGTATTACTGTGCGGCGGCGGGTAACAAAACACACTTACTTTTTGTAAATTGTGTGATTGGCGGGTACTTCCGGAAGGCCAGGCCATGCTAACCCAGATGAATGGTTATTGTCTGACCTCAACAAAGCAACGTGTTTCTCATCAGCGGTCATGTTCGTACCATTAATAAGAACACTTTGAAGAAAAGGTTATTGATGTAAGAACATGGTGCATATTACATTATTTCGAGTAAAATATACTCAGAGGTAAAAGATACAAAAATATGTCATTTTTCGGGACAAGTTGTCAAAAAACAATCAAACAAATGCCATCCGTAGTTTCGTCACCAACAATATCTCATAGAAAACATCTCTGAAATGTAGGGATAGGATCTTAACAAGAACTGTGCTGCCCTCATTACTTATTTATGCATATGAATCGGAATTTCTGCCCTGATTGGCCAAATAAAAACAAGGAAATTAACTATGCTTCATGCATATCGATGATTAATATCGTTCAATGGTCAAACAGCCAATTCCTGTCCACTGATTTACCCATTTGAATTAGAATTATAACAGACCAGTGGAACCGCTTCATCTGCTGTAGTTTTAGATCAATGCCTAAAGATCTACAACAAGAGGGATGACTTCAACTTCCAATAATCACCTTTCCCTTTATGTTGATATTCCAGCAGTTTGAGCCTTTTTGAGATACGATCGAGCATACTCTTGCGATAAAGGTATCAGTGAGTGAGTAAGTGAGTGAGTGAGATGGGTATAACGCCGCTTCTAAAACGAGCACGGGTATGGTGCTGACAAACTTAGAAACATATTCGGGGCGAACCGAGATTCAAAGCTACAATCATAGGTTTTTACTGTGTTCTAGGGACGCAACTCTGCACAGCGAATCGCGGCGCCTTAGACGACTCCCCCCTCCCAGCCCCCCCCCCCCCCCCCCCCCCCAAAAAAAAAGGTATCAAAAAGCATCCTACTTCTACAAAGATGTTTTCACAGGCTTACGGCATTCAAGGCCTCAGTAAGACTTTCAGTAGGCTTTGTGGTGGACATGTTGAGGACAATACCATATTGACACACTTGCTTTAATGTTTCTGTGTTTCGTCTGTTGAACAATTGATTTGCCTTTGCATGCGTTTATGACGGTAGCCATAGGTGGGTCATGAGGCACTCATCTTTTCGCGAAACACATGTTTATGATAAAGTCGGAATCGGAATCGCACAATAGACTCTGTTTTCAGCAGATCTTACTTTAAATTATTGAAAGGATGTTGTCGCTTTCCTTTATATGTTAAAAATATTAATCCGATATAATATGAATCGGCGCGAATGAACACAACCATTAAGCCATGTGTCATTTCACAGGGAGATATTGTTTACAAAATGGTTGAAAATGATTCAATTTTAGAAAATGGGTAACCAAATCTTTTTCGTCACCGTTCGTCTCATGCTAAACTGCCAATATTGTTGGGATCGATACACTACATTAATACTCTCCAACTCCATGGTGAACACCGGTGCCTCGCCTGGCATATCCCCGAGACAATGCCATCTCAAATGCAACGTTCATGAATGAATGAATGAATGAATGAATTTCTTATTTCACAAGTGGATCACTATTACGTCACAGAATATCAATGATATGTTTTCCCATGTACACTGGTTCATAATTCCAGATTGTAAGTTTACTGAGCCCCAGAATATTGCGAGCATATCATTTTCTTCCAGAAGTTCAATGTGAACATATTTTCGATATCCAGTTTGTCAATGAGGGTGGAGAAGAATTCATTTCGATCATTTATAAAATATTCACAGTGTAGAAGTACATGTCTGTCATAATCATAGGCACTTCAGCCACATTTAGAACATTCCCGTGATGTAATGGGTCGGGAAGCTATCGTAAGGGAATATTGGATGCAATACCTAAGATGAGGATAAGTTAGTGCTAGTTTCCATAGTACATGTAGTTTAAGTTTAGAGTGAACTGACCTGTATCGGACCACATCCTCTCTCAATGACAGTCTGAGTTTCCAACTACCTTCTTCATATGAGGATATTGCATCACATACAATTCTTCTCCATTCTGTTTTACAAGGAAATATTCCAGTACTGATAAAGTTCAAACTGAATTTTTTAAGGATATATTTACAAGCAGTTAATATCATTGTGTCACATATTCTAGTGCTAGTTTTGATATTATGAGCATTGACTAAGGCTAAGTATGCACATATAATATGTTTTATAGGAGATAAGCCTGAGTTTGTACAAAGTCTTTCGAGGAGTAGTAGACTGCATTTGTCTATGTATCCTGTCAGCGTCCAAATTCCAAGATTTGCTATGGTTGAATCAGTTGATGATTTATGGTCTAGACCTTGGATGAGTCTCTATCTGAATTGTATCTTTCCCACGTATGCCGCTTAGCAGCTCACACGCGTAGAAGCTGGTAGAGAGAACAATTCGGTGCCATATTTTAACACATACAATAGAGTGGATATCATAGCTATTTAAACCTACAGATTTCGGTTTACTGTGCGCCTTGCGTTTTGGCAACATCGCACTATCATATTTGTACATGTCAGTTTCCTGTGGAGGATAGTAATATATGTACATATGTGTTCGCCGACGAATCAGTAAACCCTGCGCAAGTCCTCAACTTTTGTATTAGTAAGAGTAAATGTAACAGAACAATAAAGACATGCTTGTCTTGATCGAATAAGTCACGCGTTTTATCGTCCACTGCCGCATCTGACGTCACTACGAGTCCTATCATTGGTCAGTGCGAAAGCTGTGCAATTGAGATTCTGAAATGAATGGCCGCTTCGAAAATATCATTTTGCGTATATCTTGGAGTTCATGTTCTCTATCGCTATTTTACGAACTTCATAAAACATATATCTTGTATTTGACAATAAACCAACTATCTATAAGGACAGGGGAAGTGTACATTTTCTCGGAACCTTCTTATGAATACTCTTAAGTCGCTAAGTACATTCGTTGCTAAACGTGACACATGGGAGTCTAGTTATTACTCTGAGGGTAACGTTTATCTAAAAGCAACGTGGGAGAAACACTTAGACGGAATTCCACCGTATCTAAGGTAAACCCTTTGGACATTACATAGCACGTGATGTGTCATGTGACTCAGGCACCTGTTTACAATTGTTGAAAAGAACATAACTATTAACTAAAGACGGGCCTGCAGTTGTATGTTTCAAATTAATCATATACACAAATTTATAGTATGTCTGGTATTTCGAGGTCATCACGCGAGTGGGAGTGTAAATATCCTGTATTAGGAATCACCATTGTAATTAGCCAGCCTTGGCGAGCTGTGTGGATTGCTGATGCAGGATAGTCTTTCGGGCATCCCTCGTCTACACTGAACGGAGTTTGAATATGAATACCTTTGAATACAGATGTTTCTGACTTGGTGATATCAGTGTTTTTGCTATTAATAACGTGTTTTTATTGTCTTACTATCGTCGTTGGAGAATCCTGCGCACTTTATTATCAGGTTTGCTGCACTTTGAGACAACAGTCAGTGATCGAACTATCAGTTACGTACGAACTTTGTATTCATACACGAACCTTATAACAGCGACATCTTTCCTTCAACGTATTATTCAGACAATGTTCAAATTTTAAGTGAGTAATATATAAATTACTCCACTCGTTCCCGTTAAATACCGTATCAACACTCGTTGTAATAAAAACGGATCTAGATATTGAGTCAATGTTATACCAAACGCGATGTAAAGAAATATCAGTCTATGGACAACTATTTACGGAACACATTTGAAATGAAGGAGGTGTTGACAAACATAATAAATCATGCGTGTGTATATATCTGTGTTTGTCTGTACAATATAGTAAGAATTAAATAAGTGGAGTAAGATTGAACACAGTTTTAATTAGCGCTTTCAACTCGTACCACGTACGAGTCTCATCAGGCCACAGCTGAATAACGGACATGAAGTAGTAACATACAGTTACGTGACGTCATAACATTTAGGAGAACTATGACGTCACAATACCAAGGTGACAATGGACAAATAACTTACGCCTTTACATTTAACTTAGGCGCGTATTTATGAATGAAATGATGCTCTTTTTGAGTGAGTGAGTATGGTTTTGCGCCGCTTTTAGCAATATTCCAGCAATATCACGGCGGGGGACACCAGAAATGGGTTTCACACATTGTACCCATGTCGGGAATCGAACCCGGGTCTTCGGCGTGACCAGCGAACGCTTTAACCACTAGGCTACCCGACCGCCCCTGCTCTTTTTGAAACAATGTAGGTTCATGATCAAGATTTAGCTTATATGGCGGGAAAAATAAAAAGTTGCCACATGTATCTAAATGTTCACTGAGTGGAATCGTGCGGTTGTGTGGCTGCTTTATTTGTGAACGGTGAAGATTCATTCTTCTTTTTAATTTAAGTTCTGTCTTTCCGATATACTTTTCATTGCATCCGCTGAAAACAATCAAGTAAATAACATTTCTAGTATCACAAGTCATATTTTGTTTTACAGTAAATTTAGTGTCCTTTGTAATTTGGACTGAACAGCCTTCAGTTATATTGCTGCAAGTTAGGCAACGTTTGTCACCGCACTTAGAAACCTGTGGAGTGATGACAACAGAATCAAATTTAGAACTTGTCAAAATCTTTCTAAGATTTTTGGTTGTCTTTGGCTGTTGATAATTTTGTATTTGCTCAATATCTTCTCCATTTTAATACTTTGATTCAAAATAGGCAGGTATCGTTGAACCATGGATAAAGTTTTTTCATGATTAGGGTTGAAGGTAGATACTGGAGTTAAATTATTCCCCATATTGTTTTCTTCAGTCTTTTCTCTCAGTTTTAGTTTCTTAATACTTAGCGCCTTCTGTATGCTATCTTCAATTAGCTTTTAATTTTGATGCAGTAGGAAACTCTTAAGTTCAGCAAGGCGAGTAGTTTTAACATCATTCCCGGAAACAATGGTACAAATACGTCTTGCGAGACAGTAAGGGATATTTCGTTTTGTATGATACGGGTGACATGATCCGAAATCCAAATATTGGTGCGTATCAGTATTTTTATAAAAGATATCATTTTGTACAAATCTCCCATATATCAAATTGATTCTTACATCGAGAAAGGTTAAACTGGATTCGCTTTTTTCCATAGTGAAATTGAGTGACGCATTAAGTGAATTTAAAATTTCATGAACAGCTGCAAGCTGACTTTCACTGGTTTTTAATATGATAAAACAGTCGTCTAAAAACCTTTTCCATGAATATTCAATTTGTTCTTTCATAGATTCACCAAGAGTATCTCTCACCTTATCATAAAACATATTCTCTCTAAAAAAAACCCACACGGGTTGCATAAGTAGGGGCTACCTTAGTATCCATGGCTACTCCTTTCTTTTGTGAATAATAAGATCCATCAAAATAAAACATGTTATTGGTAATAACCAACTTCAATGCATCAATGATAAACTCATCCGAAAATCTATCTGATATTTCATGGCGGTATTCTTCCAGCCAGGATCTGATAGCTTCCAGTCCGAGCTCAGTCTCAATATTACTATACAAACTAACAACATCAAAATTAACTAACATAGATCCTTCCGGTACCAGTGTAGGTAATTTACATAAAAAATCAATGTTATCTCTGAGAAAACTTTTTACATGTTTACATAAAGGCTTAAGAATAATATCTATGAAATTGCTAAGACGCTGAGTACAGACTCTCGGGTCCATCCACAATTGGTCTAAATGGTAAATCTTCGGGATTTTCAACAGAAATAACTTCACAATTTTTATCATTAATTTCCTTTTGAATACATTTACTTTTATGTACTTTGGGTAGGCCATAAAAATTAGCGGTTTTAGGTTCAAAATTGGTAATATAGTCCTTTTCTTTGTCTATAATTTTGTCATCATACTTATCTAACAATTTCTTAACCTTATTCTGGACAGATTTTTCTTCTCTTTTACTAGAATTGCTATAATATTGATCATCATTTAAAATGGACATTATCTTTCTTTGACAAAATGATTTATTCATAATAACAATAGCACCCCCTTTATCGGCTTCTTTAATAACGATGTCTGTATTATTTTTAAGATTAGTAAGGCCTTTCAATTCACAATCAGATAGGTTTTGTTTTGTTTCTTTTATATGAATAGGAGCACTTTCAAGTCTATCACAAAAGCCTTCCAAATATTTTTCTCTCCCGCGTGGAGGTATAAAACTGGATTTATTTTTCACCAGACTTTCACCATATTTCCTATTGTCTGCGTCATTATCCCATTTAACGTCGTTGTCCTCTTCAGGTTCAAAATATTCAGCCAGTCTCACTTTTCGAGTAAAGTTCTTTAAGTCTGTTTTGATAGCCTCCTGATTGGGCGTAGGTGTAGGTGTAAACTTTAAACCTTTTTTCAGTAAACTGACTTCATTTACACTGAGGGGATGACAAGACAGGTTTATGATTTTAGGATCTTTTATGTGATTCCCTCCCTTTTCCACCTTGGGAGTCTTGGCTTTTCGTGGAAACTGCCTCTTCCTAAAAAATATTTCTTAATTGCATTGCCGATGTAGGTAACGTTGTCACCATCACACTTGTTTCCAAACGATTTGTTTTTATGATCACGTCCTGGTCCGTTGGGACCCCCGGTGTCGGCCATATGATATAATATTCTTTAGTTTATTCCCACCTTTGTATCTATTACTGATGCGCCTTCGTATCTCTCCTTGTGAAAGGGGTTGCTGTGGTGAATGAACTGGTACAGAATTCCCAACTGCGACTGCATCGGCAAAGGTTTTCCCGCATTTAACAAACTTTGACTTGTTGTTATTTGTTTTAGGCATTTTTATCTGGGATGCTCGATTCCTCATCACAGCGTGTTTGTTAACAGATGCATGAAGGGTGTGATCTGTTTGCTTCTTATTTTTGAAGAAACTGTTCCCATATCTTTCTTGATATCTCAGCAACCAGTTTTCTTTTTGTCGCCACTTTTCAAATGCGTTTTCTTCATCTTTGTTGCAATAATCTTTCCAGATTTTATGAGATTTTAAGGACTGGATGTTGTGTTTCCTGAAAAAAAGTCTGTTGTCAGATTTTGATGAGAAGTTCGCTAGTTACATACCACTGTTTACATTGAATAGTGCTTAATTCCTGACACACCCGTGAAGATCGGGCCCATGCTTGCCGTAAAAGGGGACTATGCTTTTGGTAAGAGGCGCTTAACGGGATCGGTGGTCAGGCTCGCTCGTATCCAAATTGTGAGGATCGATGCTGATGATGTCAATCACTGGATTGCCTGGTATAGACTCGATTATTTACAGACCGCCGTCATATAGCTGAAATATTGCTGAGTACGGCGTTAAACAACAAATAAACACTAAACATTCCTGACAACTAATCATTGTCTTAATACAAGGGTGGCCCAGTCGTCTAAGGCGCCGCGATTCGCTGTGCAGAGTTGCGTCCCTTAGAACGCCAGAAACCTATGATTGTGGGTTCGAATCCCGGTTCGGTCCGATTATGTTTCTAGGTTTGTCAGCACCATACCCGTGCTCGTGGGTTTCACCGAAGCGGTAAACGTCTAAGACCTGCATCACTTCGGGCTTTCCTCCCACATTAAGCTGACACGCCGTGATATGACTGGAATACTGTTAAAAGCGGCGTTAAACCCAACTCACTCACTCTGCTGAATCGGAACAATGTAAAACAGTTACAATCATTGTTTTAAAACTAATTACATTGTCTCATTTGTTTCTTGTGTTGTTAGGTAATTTTGTCATCTTTTAAAGGTTAAAGAGGGGTGAAACGAGCAGAAACATCACTGTATTTATTCGTTCTGGGGAATGTGGAAGTAGCCGTCAGTGTTAAAATCATTGTAAAATCAACGTACATTGTAATGAATATCAAAATGTGTCCTTCATGCGCTCTTCACATTAAAAGATTACAATGCGATATGAACAGTAATTAACTTGAAAAACGATTTTTATATAATTTTGTTTTATATATATCAATCTTGTTGATTTAGATGAACGACTTTGGTGTTTTTGATTACGGTGTTCTCATCTGATATTAGATCCTGGCTTCCGGTCCATCTTTTGCATATCGAACTCACAAAAGTTCAAACTTGAACGACAAATGTTTGAAATATTTTGTAATTGGGTATAACATGTCACTACGCCTTTGATAATAAGTTTACTCAGTCACAAGAAAGGATCAATTCGTATGCGGTCGAATTGGGGAAGAAGATGACTGATGAATAGCCAATCTCCAGTAATGAAATATCAATCCTGAGTTTGTCTGTGATGCGCGCATACTTGCAAATCTCGTGGTATATACAATGTGTTGCATGATTGTTTATTTACCCCTTGATAACAAAATCTATATATGAATTCTAAACAGCCTTGATGTTTTTACCCCTTTCAGCGATCTTACCTTGAGTTAGTATTCCCTCTACACTTATCTGTCACGTGGGTGTCGATTAGAACAGTGATAATTTTGGAATAATTACAGTTGAATTCATGGCTATTCTACAATCATTCAAGCACAGGAACAAACAATAAGAAACGTTAACAAGCTGGGAATATCACTTGGGAAACTGCCAAAAGAGTCCCAAGAATTCAATAGGAAAGCCCTCTAAAGACACGATTTCAACATTGAATATCACTTGATTGAGATTCCTCACACAAAGTCAATAAAGTCAAGTAGCGAAAGAACAGTTTGTTGTCTTCTCGTCATATTGGATCTTTTGCTCTTGCTTCTGAGATCTTGCTTCGCAAATATATTTCAGTAATGATATGTCTTTCTTACAAAAAAGTTTTTCTGTACATGTCCCATGAACGTATATTATAATTTCTTGTGTAAATACTTTGTTCACCATGGCTTATGTATTCTCATTAACCCAAAACTGGACCGCCTAATATAAGTGTTGTAGTGTATGGGATATATGCCCGGGAGCGGAAGGTTGGTGGTTCGATTCCCTGACCGTGTCATACCAAAATACGTTAAAGCTAGTACTTGCTTGACATTCAGCATTAAGGATTTTAAACAAAGACTGATGGACTATGAGTCAATATACTTGGTCTGACTTGAGTACCCACGTTAAATTGCGGCATGGTATCTCATTGGGCTAGCTCTATAAAACGGCGGAGGTCCGTCATGTGTGGAACAGCCAGAACACGACGTTCAACCCCAGTTCTCCTCAATACAACTTTCACGAAGAGCCCTATGGTTTAAATACACACGCAGACTCTTGACAAAGTTTAGTGTGGTATCCCTATCGCAAAATTAATTTCAGACAAACGTTTTCATTCCAAGTAATGGTGTATGGCTGATAATTGGCCAATTAGCTATCATAGCGCCGTTTGCCTTGACAAATGTATAGAGACCTTATGTATCCTAGACACACCTAAAAAGTGTCTGTCGGAAATAGTATATCTATTCATTAATACTTACTCGATGATGAAAAGCGATGTTATTCATTGAAGACAATGCCTTACAGATAAACAGTGACAAACATCCAATTTATAAAGCTATTTGGAGGAAAGTAAGTGTAACGTTCTACCAAAAGAATAACTATAACATAGAGACTTAACCTTCTTCATATTCCGTGAGCATAAGCTCGTTTTGATAATCACATGTACTACACATGTCCTTGAAATATAATTACAAGTTCCACAGATCTTATTTGCCTTGAGAAGTATTGGAACGTTTCAGTATCCAAGAAAGTTCGGAGAGGATCATGTTTATTACGTCCACCTCGCAAATCATCAATTTACTTAAGGACACAGGTGGGGGTAAAGACTCGTTTTGGCATCACCGGTACAGTCCAACAAAAAGCAAATAGTATTTTCCAGATAAGATGTGATAAGACCACAGTAAATTGGCCTCGGCTCGTATCGACCAGCCAGCACGTGTGAGCTCACCGGTGGAAAAGATTAGTCAGTGTTTGCCAAATGGGTTATCGCATAAATACGACGACGAAAATAAATATCTATTTTAGTTGGAGTTGTGAATGATTTGTGAACTTGTTAAAGGTCTAATGTACAATACGCACTTAATATGTTTGATTTGTTATGATTCTTGCAGGCATATTTGTACCTTTGATGTCACAGAGTGTCCTTTATTTCATTGTCTTTGCCACGTGGCAAGCGTAAAGAGGCTTACCCACAATAACATGTAGGTGCTATAAAATACACTCACGATTGGTGTTAAATTGTGTATTTGGACATTGGAAATACACAAGTATCATTTAAACATTCACCAAATTGTCATTTGGACCCTGGAAAACATTCCCAGCAATAGTGTAATATTTGCTGATGCATTTCATCCTTAATAACTGCACAATCAGGCTAACGATAGCGTGACACGGTGTGACACGGTAACGCGTTGAAAGGTTTCACAGGTGGAAACCTTCGACAGATCATCGGAAATGTCACATCGAACAAAATAATCACATATTTTAGTACACGCTCTGCAGTGAATATTTCCAGGCCTGTAATTCATGTAGCGTCGTCTTCATAAATAAGTTAGCATGCATATTTGTCTGATGGAAGACAGCATGCGCGGGCGTTAGATGCAATGTTGTGCTAATGTTATTTATTACTCGCCCGTTGAAGTACCACTGTTTCATAACAATAAGCTGGTATGACACGTGCCTATACCAGGAACTAGTTTCACTAAGAATTATTGCAAACTCTCAGCAGCGCTTGGCTTCTTCATTGACATTGCGTGTGAAATGACATATCACAAAGAGAATTTCACACTGTATGCACGCTCAATGAACCCAGCAACCCTGTTGTTAGGCTGATGTCACATGATATCTCACAACAAACGTTAACAAATTACGTCATAAGGTTATGTGACATGTTTGTAAACTTTGTGGTGCTGGTCCCTGTTCCACAATGCAATCTTAGCGCAAAGACTATCGTAACTCCTTTACTTTAGCATTGACTGACGACAGTTGCAGCGTTAAGCCTATCGTAACTCCTTTACTTTAGCATTGACTGACGACAGTTGCAGCGCTAAGCCTATCGTAACTCCTTTACTTTAGCATTGAATTACGACAGTTGCAGCGCTAAGACCATCGCAACTCCTATACATTTGCATTGACTCACGACAGTTGCAGCGCTGAGACTATCGTAACTCCTATACTTTAACATTGACTCACGACAGTTGCAGCGCTGAGACTATCGTAACTCCTATACATTTGCATTGACTCACGACAGTTGCAGCGCTGAGACTATCGTAACTCCTATACATTTGCATTGACTCACGACAGTTGCAGCGCTGAGACTATCGTAACTCCTATACTTTAGCATTGACTGGCGACAACTGCAGCGCTAAGACTATCGTAACTCCTATGATACTGTCTAACATAAATATAGTCTCTTTCTCGTCAACGGTTAAAATCAGCTGTGTGTCATTTTATCTGATGAACTGATGGATGTTGTTTGGTACTTGTTGTTCGTCTTCAATCGTTCGTCATACTCTATGTAAAATAGGATTTTTATACTCATTTAGATACGAGCTTGGCAGAAGAGTACATGTCATCATCTTCGATGTTAAGCATGCCTATCGTGTAGATAAATGTTACCGTCTTTTTATGTTGAAATCACATTTGACCGTCTGTGAGAACTTTGCAGACTATTGAATTACATCAATCTACATTTTAATAACAGTAAAAGTTGTTAATTGTATCTTCCTTCAGAAATTTGAAATCTACGATCGTTTCGTCAGATAAAGTTGACGCTGTCTCAAATATATTTTGACAATAATCAGCTGCGCTGAGTCAACTCGCAGGCTTACACCAGTGTGACGAGAGACTGGTCTACCGCCTAGAAGGAGAGCGAAAATAGATTTCGAGGCAATGCCGGTATCGTAGATGTCACAGTCCTACAAATACAATATCCGCCGGACATTGTATCCTAGGGTCAGTAGTCCCGGACAACGATACCTAGTGATCAATACCTTTGGACATTCAGTACGATGTAACACTGTCCCATGACTACTAATCTTACGGAATCGATGTCCTGGGCTCGGAACTAAAGTCCTATGTCTTGTTTTTCTGCATTATGTTCCGGTACACATTGTCTGTCGTTAGGAACCAATGCCCGCGCCAAACAAAACCAATTATTCTAGGTGTAGCACAGGCACAGTGGCACTGTGCACAAGAAACGTTGGCTTATATATTTTGTTTCACAACGAATTCATTGACGTAGAGGAATACATGAATCAATGAACCAATTAAACGATTACTGCTGCTCGGTCCCATGCTGTCCATGTACATAGATTTGACATCTTCATAACCGTAAAACCATGATACATAATATACATATCGTAGGTAATTACTAGTATGTCTACGGAGAATATTTTTAAGTTCATTTTTACACCGCATTTTGAAACATATAAGTACGAATTGTTCTTTTGAGTATGGTGTGAACCTCCTTAACAGAGTGAGCGCCAAACTGTATGAACGTCGGAGCCAGTCTTTCTTCTTTCACCCTATGACATGCGTAGGTGTTATGGAGACCGTGACAAACGTTATCTGCAAGTGCTTCCCGCCTCATATATAGCCATAATATCTGACAACATACATCGCACATCTTTCTGGGTCAGTAAAAGGACACAAGGCCTTCTTGGGAATCATAGCACTTGTCGCAATATATCAGGAATGAATGTTCGGCGAACGAGAGTTGTAAGCTGGCGTATGGCCATGGACTTTAGTCACTGGGAAACACTGTCCTCGGGAACAGTCCTACCGGACCTAGACTACTTTTACACCGGCACGCAAAAACACGTTTTGTCCGTATGTAAGATAATGCATAATCGTGTTTCTGATACTCGGGGTGCATAAAACACCGCTCAAAACGAAACTACAGTCCGTAAAATCGCTTGCTCTTCCGCCTGACACCGCCATTCCCCCCCCCCCCCCCACACACACACACCCTCCAAACACCCTACTCCCAACCCCCGGAAAAGCCAGTCCGTCCATGGTGATTCTCAATTTGCGACAACACTCGTTTATTGATTTTTTAGTTCTGTTTGATTTATCCTTTAATTGCACACAATGTAATTTGTTTTACTCTGATATATGTGATATCCTAACAAAAGTTGAATGTTACACACTCAGACGTGTATCAATCTATGCAACTAGCAGGTTATTATAGACACTATGCTGCTCTGTAACGCATCATTAAAGCAATGATATAAAAATATAATGGAGATAAGAGGTACTGAAAGATATGACCTTTAAAACTCATCAGAAAAATATTGACGACATGGGATCAAGTGGGGATCATTAAAGGAATATTACGAGCATCCAGTGTGGGGCTCTCATTTTGTTAGAATCACGTTTGCGACGCAATCCGATATCTTATGAACGGCGACAAATCTCTTCTGGTAATAAAAACCGCGTTCTATCAAGCTTGTCTTTTCCTGTCGTCTTGTGGACTGACGATGTTCCATGGGAGACTGCCCCTTGGAACTCTGGATCAAGGAACTTGAGAGCCTTTACCAGGATATAAAGGGTATTTTTTATCGCCATAACGTGATAGAAGGTAATAGATTATTTCACGAAGCAATGAGTGAACGTTTTTGTCTGACTTTGTCGCTTGAATTTCAACTTTCTGCACGTGCGTTTGATAAAGTTTATCCTCCGTTCTGAAAATTGATTGCAGCTTACGCCTCTGAAATTACGGCGGATTTCACTTGCTGGATGTATCTTAAGCCTAGTTGAAACTAAGTCTGCATAGTTTAAGTGTACCAGAATCAGACTGTTCCATAACTAACTGAATTTGATGCGCTTATATTGAGTTAAGTACCACCGAGGCATAAACAGAATTTTCTATAAAGGTTATCAAAATGTCAATTTCCTTTAAAGTCTCGGAAAAGGAATTACATCTGAGAACGATCGCGGAGTGAATCCTACATCAACAAAGCTACCTCTTTTTGAACAAATTTAGAAAAACGTTTTTATGAAAAACTATACTAAATTTATTGTGTACATGTATGTCCAAGAAACGAGGTACATATGTTGGCCTTCCATTTCATCATGTATCAATGGTACAATGTATATCAATCGCTGATTCAGTTGCATGCATTGTAGGCATACATACACGACGCCCGTTAAACGTGTATCATTGAGAGTATTCCGGGGTTTCTGTCATCTTCACAAGACTGACGACCGAACCAAATCATTTTTAACGATTTAGCAACCCTACATAAATCCGTGCAAATTGTAAAAATAAACTTTTAGGTTGAGAAGAATAACATTAGAAATCCTGACAAAATTTCCACAAGTGCAAAAAAGGCGAATACACTGCCGTTTTCATGATCTTTGGTAAGGCCATAGGCTATGGTGGCCAACTTTGATTCGCATTCCTTCGGACTCAGCTCTCAGCCGAAGCCGAACTTTCAAACTATACAATGTCAGCGTTAATAATGTTAACCCTGGGTTTACATTTTACTGCATAACAGTCTGCGCTAACCGTGTTAACATGACGAGCTACATAACAGAACAGACACAATTGCAATTTAAGCTGCCTTTGTAGACACATTTTACAAAACTGTTCACCTTTCAGTCTTGTAAGTTTCGAACGAAAAATCACAACACTGTATCGAAAAACTCCCGTGTCGTCGGCAGGGTATGAAAACCTTAGGGTCATACGACAGTGATGGCTCAGGGCAAAGCATATGTCAGCCATGGCAAATAAGTAACACACTGTTCAATAGGAAACTCTTTTTCCCAACGTAATACAAATGAACTTTGTAGCCGAAAGAAGTGGTGGCCGTGAGGACATTGCCTAATCGGCTTCAATTACGGCCGCGACAAAGCAATAGAACGAGGCGAGAAAGCGATATTTCCCATAATCACGTACATTAAAAAAGGGTTATAATATATAGCTTACACATAGACAAATGATGTTTGTATTGTTTGCATTGTTGGTCATCTGGCAGATTTTGACTTGAGTCGTATAAAGGCTCATCCGGATTCAAAACGACAATTATATTGATTGTGATGATTGTATATTTTGAAGACAAAAGTTCTACATGTACACTGTTATGTTTCCCTTCAAACATTCAGATAGGGTAGGTAAATGGTTTCACCTTACAGTCACCTATACGAGTTTTGAGACCGTCACTAACCCGAAACCTCATTCTGCATGTGTCATCATAAGCTCAGTTGCATTTAACTACAAAAGAAATAACAAAAGAACAAAAAACGCCCCCCCCTCCCAACACATCAAATATATCATATGGTCCACCCCTTGGTGCTAACAAGGAGTATGTTAACAATTCATTGCTCTTCTTCATTTTCATTCACATAGAAACACATGGCCAAATAGTGGTCGAGAGGGGATATCGCTTTACCGCGAAAAAGAGATAAATCGGCAACACGAGACGAGAAAGCGATTCCCAATATCGCTTTCTCGTCACCTGCTATCGGTTCATGGTCTCGTGGTATCGCTTTCTCTTCTCGTGTTACAGCTTTATTGCACTCTCACATGTGAAGTCCATAAAGCGATGTCTCCTCTCGGCCACGATAGTTCAAAGTAATATGTACATTAGCGTGCTGATAATCAATTTCTAAAATGTGGGCTTACTTTGTCCCTGTCATATAAGGTGATCCACATTTGTATATCGCCAAGCTTCATTAGCTTTGTTTTGTGCTTAGAATCAATTCCGAGATGTGATTGCATATTTTTTCAGTGATAGCGAGTGCAACAAGTGGACAAAATTGCTAAGCTTCATTAAGTTGACTTTAGTGACCCCACATAAGTAATCATTTTTCAAGGATATATGACAACAAATAACATTAATGGGAAATGTTTTAGTTCATTAATTAGTGTGACGTCACCTCCTAGAGACACCAGCTGATCACTCTCCCTATTGTAAAATAGTAACAAGGTAAGAAACTTACTTTAAATTAACTTTCAAGGGGTAGTAGAACAACTTAATTCTACTATGAAAGGTTGGGGTCATATGAAAAGGAAAATTCCACACTCGCCCACAGTTTCTTAAATTCCAAGGCTGTAAGGTATGGCGCCAACGCAAGCGTCGCTGTCGATGGATCTGTTGGGACGATGACCGGTCTTCTGGATTCCAGGCTCGCGAAGATGGTTCCTGAGAGTTTGGTCCGATGTCCTCCTCAAACCAGGGATGCGTCCTGCAGTCTCCGTAGCTGTGGCATTCCGATGACGTAGGTGGAACAGTCGAATGTAGCGATCCTGAGCAGGGAGGGTAACGCTTGGTCGGCCGGTTCTCGGCCGGTCTGCAGTGGAATTGAACTGTGTGTATCGGCCCCAAAGGCGGCAAATTGTGCTGTGGTGGACGTTGATGTGGCGTGCACAGTCGGATTTGCCACAGTCAGTTTACTCACGAACCCCCTAAGTGTATCCCTTTGCGATAAAAGGTTCTAGCATATTGTGCTTGTCTGCACGTGGATTCACATTATGAAACAGTCGATGTAATAGATGTATTTTCCCATGCGAGAGGGCATCTCCTTGTTAACTCCTTGACAGAAATTAATGTGTATAATAAGTTTTAATTATTCTCCTGAATAACTAAATACTTGTTTTTTTTATCTTTGGTGTGATGCTTCTATAAACAGAGATCATTGACGGATCTGCCCAGAAGGTGAAAGCACAGTAAAAGTGTCTGTGTGGATTGAATACACAGCTTCAAGTTTTTTTCTTCTTTTACATGTACATATCGTTCATTTTTATATCTGCCATTCCAACAGATTGCCTCAGTGGATATCGGCAAGCTGAACTATTTTGTACTATCCATCGAATTTCTCTTCTTCGACCACCAGTTGATTACAGGGATAGGTAATTCGAAGCTTTCGTGTGTTCCGGGTCATAATCCTGAATGAATTTTGAAGGTACTCTTTTGGACATTACAAGCTTAGTATTAATGTTTTCTGGTCATATTACCGTTTGAGAGTGATTGCAAAATTGAACACGAATTGTTACACTGAAATCGGTTCGTACAGAACTAAGTTGTGAAACTGTCAAATAACCACACAAGATCCATGATTAACTAAAGATAATTATTGATCGATTAGGTTTACAACCACAAAAGGCAGTGCCACAGGTCAAATATGGGGCGTCAGCAGTAAATACAAGGTCCTATTACATATGTCTGTATTCACGAATGTCCAAGGTGACTTTCGAATATCTTGAATGCAGCATGCGCACGTGCTCTCTTCCTGAATCCCGTAAACATTGTTGAGAGCTGGCTGGCAGTCATTGCTGTCAGATAGACATCCCTCCGTGTTTACACATTACACTCTTTTAAACACGTGTAACAATGTGTACAGAACTCGAAAATTTAAAACAGCTTCTACTTCTACTTCTATATTTCACCAATTGTGTCGCTTTTTTAGGGTAAACCTTTTGCGTTTCAGTTTGGAACAGTTTTACTATAAAATGAGGTTCTGTTATATGACTACATGTTGCTAATGTAGTGGTTTTCCGATGTTTAACGCCGTTGTTTAACGCCGAACTCAGCAATATTCCAGCTATATAACGGCGGTCTGTAAATAATCGAGTCTGGACCAGACAATCAAGTCATTGGTATCATGAGCAGTCCGACCACCCGATCCCGTTAGTCGCCTCTTACCACAAGCATCGTCGCCTTTTACGGCAAGCATGGGTTGCTGAAGACCTATTCTACCCCGGATCTGCACGGGTCGGTGTTCTGATAAGTGTCGGGAAGTTTGACGTACAAATGTGTTCACCGAACACTGTATCCTCGATCATGATCAGTAGTGGTAGGCAATGATACATATTGTCCAATATCCGAGGACATTCAGTGCTGCTGTGGTGTCAGTGCTTAATGTCGCGTCCACACTTAATACCACACTTAAATCAGACACAGTATCCTGGCTCCGAGCCGAGAGTCTTTAGAGAGTTTTAGCCCCTAAATGCCGAGCGCAAGGTAGGATAACAACAACCATCTTTTAACGTCTCTTGGTTATGACGCTGCCGGCGCGGGGATCGAACCCCGGACCTTCCGCTCTACGAGCAGACACCGGAGGCGGTCCACATTCAGTACTGAGTCATGTATTTTCATAATTCTCATGAAGTAATGTCATATCGGTGAACTATGCGTAAGTCTTTGAGGTGTATTAGAGTCATTAGTGCGTTTTAGATACATTTTTTAAAGGCAATTTTTCTACAGATATAAATCGGCAATGGTGTAGTACGTCGGTCTTGATTGAAATATTATGCATTTGTATCTTACAGAGAGTTCGTTAATGTGCTCACTTAATTGGGAAGACATAACCAGTAGATGATCCAATTTGTTGTTTAGTAACCAATACCACAGACCATTCAAGATTCCTGTGTATGCTCAATATTTGGTTATCCGGACCTTTTTCGACCCACTACATGTTTAACAAAAGAATGGCTTACAGGGGTTACACTGTAAAGGTTTGTGAATATAACGTAAGACTTAAAGAGTGCAAAAAGTATGTGGGACACTCCCCAACATTTTTATGTGTATGGGGATTATGTTTTGTTAAGTTGCACATTTAGATATAATGAATGGTTACGACAGTAGATATTTGTTAACCTACTTACCTTGTGCTGACTTGCGAAACAGGCAACGATACATAGTGTCCAATATCCAAGGACATTCAGTGCTGGTGTGGTGAGATCATATAAGGTTTAATGTCGCGTCCAAGATTACTACACATGTATAGCGATGTTTGTTAACCTACTTACCTTGTGCTGATTTGCGAAACGGGGGATGGGGCGTTGGTCACGAAAGAAAGCCTCCATTATCTATAGTCCACACTTTTCGTTCCGAACATGCTTAAATTTTTGTGATGTGAAATCCTTGCCCATCCCATGTGTTTAAGTTAATAAATTTGTTTAGTTAAAACATGCAAAGCCTTAGAGCTACATCTGTCGAGCGCTTGTTTTATACCTGAACACATTTTACGCTATGCATCTGATAGCATATTATGTACAATGCCCTCAACAAGCCAGTATCACAGTTAATAGTACAACTCATTCCATTTCATGCTTTAGTAAATATAGTTTTGAGGATGAAAGGACTCATAATGAATGTAATTTGCTATGTGAAGAGATAATGTACAAGTAATGGATGATGTTCATGCATGATACATGTAGAATGCATTAAAGAATTGACTTTCACTTTGTGTGAGTTCATTGGAGTATGAACCATAGAGTGAGGAGCTCGAGACAACCTGCTGTAACGGGGAATAGAATAGATCAGGAGGAGAGGTTACATGAGCTTTTGTATGCATGCCAACATTGCTCTACAGGATTCAAATATTATCATAAGATGAAAAATGTCTCTGTCTCAGTAAGTCCTTAGTAAATTTATCATATTTCCGAAGTTCTTCTGGAACCTGTACTTGGGCAAACTACTTCAACAGTATTCTTTAAAACTTCATTTAAAACTCTCCTTTTTCTATTTAATGTCTTCAGCAAACAATCGGCATATCCTCTCTAATAATATGGGCGGTCGGGTAGCCTAGTGGATAAAGCGTTCACTCATCTCGCCGAAAGCCCGGGTTCGATTCCCGACATGGGTATAATGTGTGGAGCAAATTTCTGGTGTCCCCCACCGTGATATTGCTGGAATATTGCTACAAATGATGTAAAACTCACTCACTCACTCTAATCATAGGCCCCATCATGGAGGACCCTTAATTCCCAGTGCTCTCTCTAAATGTCAATTAACACCTCCTTACGTCACGGGTCCTAGCTCGACATGGTGTTATTCCTCTACCTACAAAAGTGACATGTTCAATCAGAGAGGCGGGCAAAGATCATCGACAGAAGCGGACGGATTGGCTGGTCCTGGGGTCGGCTACGCCCGCCGCATCTCCCATGAATAATCACTGTCCGACTTCCTGTCTATGTGTAAATGACAGAGCAGGTCTCTGCACCGGGAACATTAGTCAAGAGGTACCGGTGTGCGGTCTGTCCCGTGATTACTATCAACATGTTTTTATTCGACCATCATTCCGATCAACAATAAACTTGGCTGCTGTCTTCTTCAAGTTTTGTCTTTCGTCGTCCACCCTGAGCTACCACCCGAGGGCAAGTCGTTTGCCCTTGGACAGATGGTGGAGAAATATTGGGGTAGTCTGAATTGCTGTGACTAACTCACCTTACCGTAACTCGCAGCAAAGCAAATGGTAGGTGGCCGGCCGCCATCTAGAAGGAAGAACAGAGGCGACAACAAGACAGCAGCCCAGCCCACCCGATCATCAACAACATGACATCAGCCTTTTTAACCTAACCTACCATCCGAAGGACAAACCTGTGACAATTACAAGTGTAAGTTATCATTTATCAGTTGTCGGATCATCGAAAGGTGATTCTAAAGATGAGCCAAATAGATACTAAGGTAAATTTATAGTTTGCTGTAGACTGTCACTTGTCAGTCTGGAGACAGGTAGACTCCAGTGATGTAAGTTTGATAAAGAAAGGAACATAGTTTTACAAATGTGTAGAAGTAGTGCAAATACTTATTAAAAAAAGTCTAGGTGAATGTTGAACGATGAGATACTATTTATATTACAAACAGGAGTCCTTTACTGATATCATATATGCTAAACATATGATGACATAACTATCAATATCTTAAGTAAGGGCGATTTCATTATCAGCCATGCACTACCTACATGTACTTATTGAACACATACAGATTAGTCTTCATGTTCATATTGCACTCTCACATGGATGGTATTTACCCCTTATAACAGTTTCGCAAGAACTAGCATGAACAAGATTATCAGTTTTAACCAAACCTTTATGTAAAACAAGTTCTTGTTTGACGACAGGCCTAACGACTTCGTTCTTCCAACATAGAAATAGACAGCTGTGATCAGCGAAGCATGTGCTTGGTGTGATGGACATGCATTCATTCTCTGTCAGCCCAGGTCTTTGTTTTCTGTGTAAACACTTTTACTAATGCTCAGTGATATTACTACTTACGATAATGAAGCTACAGCGCAGACTGTTGTTTCGAGAGAAGTCCCCAGGCTACACCCCATTGTTCTGTGCTTGTATTCGCTGCCACTTCCGGGTGCACGTTTAATATGATCATCGTTTAACGCGTGACATGAGCTGGCGTTTGAAACTTGATCAATCTACTCCACAGATTCTAGCGGGATACAAATAAACCCTGATCATGATACATCCCGAGTATCCATTACACAAACACAAATTTAACACAAACACAAAAACAATTCTATGCGGATGGTATTCACCCGTTTATGGCCCTGTGTGGCCTCATTCAAAGTTCGTAAGTTTGTTTGTTTGTTTGTTGTTTAACACCGCACTCAACAATATTCCAGCTATATGACGACGGTCTATAATTAATCGAGTCTGGACCAGACAATCTAGTGATTTACATCATGAGCATCGAGCCACGCAATTGGGATTCGATTACATGCATCAACCAAGTCAGCGAGCCTGACTAACCGATCCCGTTAAACTCCTCTTACGACAAACATAGTCGCTAAAACGTAACATCTAATCAACAATATTGAAGCTACACACGTCATTTACAGTATTAATGAAACATATCACTTGCTTTCCTGAATGGTGACATATATATACTGAACCAAATTAAAAACTTCACAATCCTAACATTTTAACATTTTGACCAGTTATCATTGTGGGCCCTTATTGTGTATTTAAACAGTAATGGCCACGTATTGTCTTCAGATAACACCCTTTTTTGTGCAGGTGAATCGATCAAAATCATGTGCACGGCACTATAGTGGCACAATTGATTTTTCACGTGCAACTGGTCACGTGGCCATAATACCGCATGTGTTTTCAGCCATACTTGTTAGCAGTCATTAACAAAAAAAGAAAAACACAAGAAAACAAAAGTCTTTACGGACATTTGTCATGCAACGCCTTTCAAATGTGCAACGTGAACGAGCCATCGGCATGTTGCAGACGGGAACGTCCGTAGCTGAAGTCGCAAGGACAATGGGTTGTAGTCGACGGACTGTTTATGATTTACAGACGCGTCTACAGCAAACGGGTACCACCGCTGATCACCCTCAGCCAGGTCGACCACGTGTGACGTCACATGCAGAGGATCGTCAGATTGTCTTACGTCACCTCCGTAACCGATTTTTGACGGCTACATCAACCAGAAATGAACTGCTAAGGGGTAGACTGAGTGCACAAACTGTTCGAAACCGTCTGAGAACTGCTCACCTTCAAGCACGACGGCCATAGTGCGGGCCGATTCTGACTCAATTACACAGACGTCAACGTCACTTGTTGGCACAGCGACACTTACGATGGACTCAATGAATTGGAATCAAGTCGTCTTCAGTGAAGAATCCCGATTTAATCTTCGATTTGCTGATGGTAGGTCGAGGGTGTGGAGGCGCCGTCATGAACGTTACGCCCAGTGTTGTGTACAGGAAGTTGACAGATTTCGAGGCGGAAGTGTCATGGTGTGGGGTGCTTTCTGTGGCAATACACGTTCCAGGCTTCTTGTCATCCGTGGCAACCTCAACGCTGCTGCCTACCGCGACCAGGTACTGGTGCCTTTTATGGCAGCACATGGACCCGGTTTGATCTTCCAACACGACAATGCCAGACCCCATACAGCAATTTTGACAAGGAATTTCCTTCAGAATGCGGGAGTCAACGTCATGGACTGGCCGTCAATCTCTCCCGACCTCAATCCCGTCGAACACGCCTGGGATGCTCTTGGCAGAAGTCTGCGCACTCTCCAAAACCAACCACAGAATTTGCAAGATCTTGGCACCATTTTGCTGCAACAATGGCGTCGTCTTCCCAATCATGTGTTAGCAAGCATCACAAGGTCCATGCGGAGGCGTTGTGTGGCAGCTGTCAACGCACATGGTGGCCATACACGCTACTGAACTTGTGTGCCATCAGATTCTCGTGCTTGATATATACTGTTGATGTTATTACCGAATACCGTAGGTGCATGGAACAAATTATGGTTACCACCGTTAATTAAAATCCTTCTTTGGACATTAATGATTAAAAATTACCTTCTCTGATACATTTGTCCGTTGTACATCATATATGGGATTACTTTTAAAAATGTGAAGTTTTTAATTTGACTCAGTATATATATATAAATATATATATATGTATAAATATATATATATATATATATATATATATATATATATATATATATATATATATATATATATATATATATATATAAGCTACTTTCTGATTGGTTAATGTCGGCTGCTCGTTAGTCATTTCATGGGTCGGTTAAAGTGCGCGAAAGGTCGATCTAACGTGACTCGTAGTGGAATGACCTCAGATGTTTTTTAAAGCGAAAGTGAGAACTAAGATATGATTTTAATTACATTTCTTCGATATTTGGATCTCACATAATGAGGAATAATAAAGATAATTTACTTGAAGCGTGTGCACTGGTCCTCCTCTATAGATGTAACAGCCCTATGTGTGACATTCTTTCTGGACCATTTTAGTTACCTCTGGATTTCATTTTGAATTTTCAACAAATGACAACAGTTTTCGTTATGTATTGTTATGTGAGATAATATAACATGCATGACAAATCACATGCAAACCTGTGTGCGTTTTACCCCTCGTCTATCCTTTATGTGCAGGGGCGGTCGGGTAGCCTAGTGGTTGACGTTCGCTCGTCACGCCGAAGACCCGGGTTTGATTCCCGACATGGGTACAATGTGTGAAGGCTATTTCTTGTGTCCTCCGCCGTTATAATATGGAATATTGCTAAAAGCGGCGTAAAACCATACTCACTCACTCACTCACTCCTTTATATGACAGAATATAAGAAAGGCCAAGCATTTGACATTCAACTTTGAAAAAGTACAGGAAACATGGCTCGATTACTTGAACTCCAGAGAGGCGTCGCCATTGGACGCTACAGGCCGGATCAACGTCCACTGCAGTGTCCAGGCACTTTGGATGTCATGTGTAAACCATCACCAGTCTTGTCGCAGAGCATCAACAGACCGGCAGTGTCCACGGCCGGCCTCATTCTGGACGGCCGAGGGTCAACACTCCAACGCAGGACCGTTACATCCGGGTGACACATCTGCTGCACAGACGGCTGCAACCATTCAAGGTCCACGTCACCCCGTGTCAGCCGACACAGTTCGTCATCGCCTAAGATCGGCGGGAACCATATGTCGTTGTCCTTACGTGGGGCCCATTCTGACTTAACGTCACCGCAACAACGTCTGCATTGGTCCCAACAGCATATGGCGTTGGCGACGTCAACAGTGGCAACAAATCTCTCGCCAATGGCCACATCAGAGTGTGGAGTCGACGTAATGAGCATTACGCCAACTGCTGTGTCTTATCGGCCGACTGGTTTGGAGGAGGAAGCATCATGGTGAGGGGAGGCTTCAGTTACCCTCACAGGACCCCTCTACACGTGTTCCGACAGCGTCTTCCAGCAGGACAACGCTCGTCCCCATACAATCACATTCCTGTGATGCCCTGGCCCTCTTTGTCACCGGGCATGTCGCCAGTTGAACGAGATTGGGAGACGTCTTCAGGCTGCAAGGCAACCACATACACTTCAGTAACTGGAAGTCTTTTTGGTGCGGGGATGGAACGGGATTCCTCTCGCCTTCTTCCAAAGACTAGTCGACTCAATGAGACGGCGATGCGCACCCTGTATCGCAGCTAACAGAGGCCAAACACGCTAGTGATGGACACGACTGACACTTGCCACTTTTCTGTTTGGGGGTACCCTGTTTTCGGGGGGATTTTTCACTAAACAAAGATGATTGTCATCAAACAATGAATGCCCATTTATTATCAAATGTTATCATTTCTCTGTTTATATTCTTATTATTATCTACATATCATTTATGGTCTTAACATTATCTGCATTTTATGCACAACTTGCGTTTCCGACGGCATGGTGGTGGGGATACCTTCATATATGGTCCTCAGTAAACACTCTCACGACACGAAGTCGGGAAAGCCGCAAGGCGCATTTCTTCTGCGCAGATTGGTAACTACTCAGAAGATCCTGTCAACGGAAAGGAACGAGAGTATACGGACGTCCAGGTAAACGAACAGCAAGAGATGATAGGGTGCGCTATGGTTTCTAACTGGATTACGAAGTCACTGCTGAGTAGCAGAATAACTTCCCTGTCGAACGTGCGAACACTGCGTGAGTCGGGTAAGGCTGGTTGTGGACAGGAGTAGTTTTTTAATGGTGTCTACGACCAGAGGGCCAAAGCCGTGAATGCCCTCGCATCTTCTAAGGCCTCGTCTCCCAGGTAGTGCATGGCGAAGCCTGAATCGGACCTCCAAAAGCATCCTCCCATGATGGCTCTAATAGAACAGTTACTGTGCACAGCCATCGTCGAGGCAACTGCCCGGATCTCTTGAGGATTGTTAGCTCTCGGTGGATCGAGGTTGGCGATCCCGTATGCCTGAAGGATGATGGCACGAATCATATGGGATATGGTATTGCGGCTGACTATAGACGACGTACCATGCAAAATCTTGGAGCGACTGAGGAAAACTGTTTGTGCACGCTCCGGGCACAGTAACAGCTCCTCTTTATCTTCCATACCAAACTGACGATATAGGTGGGATGATGAAAGAGGGGATGTCCTGGGAGTTGGTTCTTGGCTATAACCGCGTATACCATGTTTAGAGCATCAACGGGTGATGTCAAGCGCATGAAGCTCATTCCCAGTGCCAATAGAAATACTGTCTCCTTGGTGATTTTTATAAAGTATGTTGTG
Organism: Haliotis cracherodii; assembly: GCF_022045235.1. Lineage (NCBI taxonomy): Eukaryota > Metazoa > Mollusca > Gastropoda > Lepetellida > Haliotidae > Haliotis > Haliotis cracherodii. Next base: position 6,808,526 of record NW_027266277.1, on the reverse strand, counting down.
CGAAGAGGCTGAAACGGAGGTCCACACAAACATCGAAGTACCATATTCAAATCCCAAGCAGGGGATTGTTTGGTCTTGTGAACCTCAAGACGAAATGAGCAAAGGAGAGCTTGCAGTTCCGGGACCTTGTTTATCTTCCAATCTTCCAGAACTGCCAAAGCCACCCGATGCGTGGTCATGGTGCTACTCCAAGTGTTGCTTGGTACGCTGGTATAGGAAGTACCTGCCAGGAACTGAGGTGACGCTGTCGTGGGGTACTGAGCCTTTTCACAATGGTCTCAAAGGATCGCCACTTAGCTTCATAAAAGCCTCGGGTATGGTGGTCGTGAGGGAACATCGCTTTCTCGCTGTCCCGCGATAAAGCAATATCCCTTCTTGACCGCTATAGGGGTCGCATGTGTTATCTATTTCAATTGGGAGGGAATGTTGAACTTTTCTCACTTTTTACTTTAAACATAATTTAACTGTACTGACGTAGGTGATTTTACAACGTCCACAGATTTCTGCATAAGATGTAATTGATTGTTTTATGGCCCTTTTTAGGTTTATGTGACCCTCAGGCCGAAAGCGCGTGACGGATCATGGCAATGCGCTCTAAATAAATCAGGTTAAAATCTAACTATATGTTTTTCAAAAGAAGTTAAGAAAGTTAAGTTTTGACATTTGATTTATGATCAACTTGTATTGTGTCTCTTTCCTTGTGCAAATCTACAAGTATATGTACTTTCAAATGGTAATTTAACAAATACCGCTGAGTGAGTGAGTGAGTGAGTGAGTGAGTATGATTTTACGTCTCATTTAACAATAATCCAGCAACATCACGGCGGGGAACACTAAAAATGTGTTTCACAGCTGATATGTGTACTTGTGTAAACAACACATATGGAGAGACATCCTAATTAGTGTCACCACACAGTTAACGTTGATGACAATAAAAAGTGCATTGCCATGAGTATCTATAACATGTATAAATCAGTTATAATTGTAATATTTTATGTATAGATTAAGTATAGTTGTGTCAAAATTATGTATGTGTGTGTATATGTGTGTGTGTTTGTGTGTGTCTGACTCATTGTCTGTGTAAAATATGTGGTAGAATATGAATAACGACTATTCTGTTGTCGTCTGTGAATCTTGCGTATTTGATACACTACATGCAAACTAAACACGGCTGTATACAAAGTAAACAAGATACCATTATGTATGTATGTATGTATGTATGTATGTATGTATGTATGTATGTATGTATGTATGTATGTATGTATGTATGTATGTATGTGTAACATATTTATCTTCCACAAGATGTTGAAAAAATCCAATTATAAGAGACAAAATAGCGGTGAAAATTATAGGAATGGATAACTGGATATCAGCAAAACCCGTTTTAATGTACGGCATTATGGGAAATATCGCTTTCTCGCTCTATCGCTCTCTCTCATGACCAACCGTAGTCATATGAAAGAATCGGGTGATCTTTAACTTCTTTTGAATAGTATGTACTGTAAATCTTGAAATTAACGTTAGAGTTAATTATAAATGCAAAAAATGAGAGTGGAGAGTGGACTTAATTAATTAAACTTTGGATTTATGTCTCAGAAATGACTGTTGATAAGACGGCCTCACTTGATTACCTTGAAAAGCGGAAATATCAACAAATATCAAAACCAAACAACTATCTATTTCCACATTACGGTTTATTGAGAACCATATGTCATTTAAACACTAGAAATTACAGACTGGACATCCGGTAGTGTTACCATTGCTGGGGTAAGGACTTCGAGTTTGATAACATCAACTCCACAAACAGAATAAAGATTGATATCTACTAAGTGTTGTTTTAAGGAAAACACTACTGCTTTTGAGGAAGTACACTCCGCAGCGCTAATAAGCGGTCTTATTTGCTGATTGTTTTGATAACTGGGCATGGGGGCGGGGGATCCCTTAAAACTCCCAAAATAGGGCAATAATCAATCAATTACTTTTTAGGCGGAAATCCGTGGATTCTTATAAAATAGCCAACGTCTGTAGAGTTAAAATCTGGTTAAGTAGATTCAGCATTCCCTCCATATGTATAATTTGAAATGTGACTGGAAAAATCTCAGCTCTCTTGATGATTAAAACCCAGTCTCAGTCTCCCCCTAATGCTGTCAGATTGAACAATTCATTAATGTTATCTCACGTATATACTTTTTATCGTATAGGAACACATAACACATGCGACCCATATAGTCGTCAAGAGCGAATATTGCTATACCACGATAAAGCGATAAAGCGAGAAAGCGATGTCCCATCTCGGCCACCATACTCGGGTCGGGGCTGTATGTGCCATGGCAATAGCCTTAGCCATTTAGCCCCGAATATTATTTCGCTCCTATGGCTCTTTTGAGATGAACCGGGCGTGCAGATAAAACCTGCCTGATGTTGGGTGTGGGTGCACGGGTAGGTTTGGCCACCCTGGCAGTGGATTTGCGTCCTGCAAGGCTTCTGAGATCTACGAAAAACCCTCTCGCCGGCCACCAAGCCCCGATCAAAATCAGAGCGAGGCTAATGGTTGCCCTGAAGCTTTTGTATCACATTGGGAAGAAGTAAGTTTATGATCTTAACCCCTCCCATGGGATGCTGAGCGCATCAACCGCCCAAGTCTGCAGATCCGGGATTGGAAAAACATACGTCTGGATCTGGCAGTTTTTTTGCCGTTTTTTTGCCCGTGGCGAAGAGGTTGATGATGATGGATTGACCGAGGAGTCGACACACGAGATGGAATGCCTGTGTGTGGAGTTTACACTCCGTGTGTGCCACTCTGGCCTTGAAAGGACATCTGCCAGCACATTCCGACAACCCGGTATGCGTTTGACCCGGAAGTGCAGACCTAGCTGATCCATCAAGGTTGAAGGACGTGAACGTCGGCTTGAGGAGTGAGTCGACCCCTAATGTGTCACAAGCACCAGATCACCGTGATACTGTTGGAGGAATTGGCGAGTTGGGTGTTTCAGAGGGGCTCGTGCCAATGGGATATCGCCAGTATCAGCGCCTCCAACTCCAAACTGTTGATGTGCCATGTGCACTGTGTGCCGAACAAATGAAAACTGAAAGGTAAACCACAATATATTGATGAACAGTTCCCGGATAGGATAGGGAACAGCCACAAGGGAGGGGGAAAAGCTACTATAGTAGTGGATAAACAGTGTGTGAATAATACCCTACACCTTGTCCAAACCCTCCCCCAACAGAGTACCCCAAGGACGCAACACACAGCAAGGCTTTCAAAGGTAGGGAGGCTCAGGTGGTCAACAAGAACATGAAGCAATATGACAGTAAAGGACATGATGATAATGTTGGTGATGATGATAACGTGGACGAAAAAGAGAGATGACATTGGGAAACCAAAAACTGATACCATTGATGAATTAAATATAGATGGCTTTACTCTTTGGAGTTGGGAGATCAGATGACTGTAATATGATGATTATATGATTCAAATTGAAGAGAAATGTGATTATATATTGTGGCCTAGTAAAACTCGATTTAATACAGAGAAAGATCTCTACCTTGGTGTAGTTAATATTCCTCCCGAGGGGTCAAAATACGGCACAAATGATAAATACCATGAAATAGAACATGTCGCTACCACATGCCCTGACTAAGGGCGATTTTGTCATTTTGATGGGTGATTTTAACGCCCAAACTCGTAACCCGTATGACTCAGAATGTTTGAGAATATTTTGCTTATGGAACTTGATATTGACTGTGATCACATAGGGAGCGATTTAGAACCGGAATAAGCTAATTGAAATTTGTAAAGATCAAAATCTATTCACATGCTACGTTAGAATTGAATTAAGATAAACGTTTAGGGAAAACTACTTGTAGAGATAAAAGTGTCATTAATTACGTTCTTGCTTCACCCATCAGTTTTCCGGCCCGTGAAGATTCGGGGTAGAGTAGGTTTTCAGCAACCAATGCTTGTCGTGAAAGGAACTTTACTTTGTCGAAAGAGGCAAGTAATGGGATCGGGTGGTCAGGCTCGCTGACGTGGTTGGTGCATGTCATTGTATCCAAATTGCGTGGATCGATGCTCATGATGTAAATCACTGGATTGTCTAGTCCAGATTCGATTATATACAGACCGCCGTCATATAGCTGGAATATTGTTGAGTGTGGCGTTTAACAACAAACAATCAAAACAAACATGTATAACCACTTTTTGTCGAATTTGAAACATTTGAATTCTCACCTTTGACGATATGCACTGTCCGGTTACCTTTACTCTTAAATTCAGTTAAGCTCCACGACGAAGACAAGGTAAACCAAACAGAGCAGTTGAATTGTGACGTCAATCTCCAGCCTAAACTTTATGCAATCAATATGTCCACCACATTCTGTCAAAATAGAGATAGACAGCAACACTGTAATTGATAACTTTATTCAGTCAGTAAATAACGCACGCAAGGGTAACTGTGACCTCATGCTGCTGAACACATTGGCTGAGGACATAGCGCACATGCTGACAGATGCACAACATTTGGCTGCCTAAACTCCATTACGTAAGGACAATCAACAGATCTTAAGACAAGCCGTGGTTTGGAAAGGAGTGTAGGAACGCAGGGAAGACATTCAGCAAAACCATACGTTGTTTTAGAAAATCCCGAACCTTGCTAAACAGGAAAGTATTACGTCAATCATCGAACGATTACAAAACTCGTATGAATAAAATTAACTACAGAAATCATTAAGCTTTAACAACTATCATTAAAACAACAACTATGACTGTCGAATAATGAACGAAGATACTACCTTTCAAGAAATTAAGAGATCTGCAAAAGAAATAAAGCTGCGGTCCGGACATGATCCAAAATGATTACATAATAGATAGACAGTATTCAACAATACTCTATGTTGGACACCTGAAAACCAATTTATTGTAAATATGTCTAAAGCAATTAGTAACTATGTTAGACAGAAGTACTGTCTAGTATGTGGCATAAAGTACCAACCATGTCGATGAATTGTTTATATCAATATGTTGCAAATATTGTTTTCGCTCGTATTCTGCCGTTGGTGGTCTTTGAGAATAAATGTGAATAAATGATTTTAGAAAATATTTTTCTGGATACCTCCAGCAAAGTAATTGGTCTATAATTTGAGGGGTCGTTTGTTGACCATTTCTTATGTATAGGTGTCATCAAACCCAATGGTCATTGTTTGGGATAAATACGAAATGACAGTGCGAGGTGTGTCTACATTTCTAAAGAGCATAAATAACATGTCATCGATCCCAATTGCGTGGCTAGATGCTCATGATATCAATCACTGGATTGTCTGGTCCAGATTATTTACAGACTGCCGTCATATAGCTGGAATATTGCTGAGTGCGGCGTAAAACAACAAACAAAGCAACAAACCAACCAACATGTAGGCCTGAGTGTGTACACAAAGCCCCGAGTGTGTACATACAGGCCGGAGTGTGTACATATAGGCCCGAGTGTGTACATATGGGTCCGAGTATGTACATATAGGCCTGAGTGTATACATATAGGCCCGAGTGTATACATATAGGTCCGAGTATGTACATATAGCCCCGAGTGTGTACATATAGGTCCGTGTATGTACATATAGGTCCCAGTATGTACATATAGGTCCCAGTATGTACATATAGGTCCCAGTATGTACATATAGGTCCGAGTATGTACACATAGGCCCGAGTTTGTACACATATGCCCGAATGTGTACATATAGGGCTGCGTGTGTACATATAGGCCGGAGTGTGTACGTATAGGTCCGAGTATGTAAATATGAGCCTGAGTGTGTACATATAGCCCCGAATGAGTACATATAGGTCCGTGTATGTACATATTGGTCCGGGTGTGTACATATAGGCCCGAGTGTGTACATATAGGCCCGAGTGTGTACATATAGCCCCAAGTGTGTACATATAGGTCCGAGTATGTACATATAGGTCCGAGTATGTACATATAGGCCCGAGTGTGTACATATATGTACGAGTGTGTACATTTAGGTCCGAGTATGTACATATAGCCCCGAGTGTGTATATATAGGTCCGTGTATGTACATATAGGCCCGAGTGTGTACATATAGGTCCGAATGTGTGTACATATAGGTCCGTGTGTGAACATATAGGTACGAGTATGTACATATAGGTCCGAGTATGTACATATAGGCCCGAGTGTGTACATATAGGTACGACTGTGTACATATAGGTCCGAGTATGTACATATAGGTCCGAGTGTGTACATATAGGTCCGAGTATGTACATATAGGCCCGAGTGTGTACATATAGGTACGACTGTGTACATATAGGTCCGAGTATGTACATATAGGTCCGAGTGTGAACATATAGGTCCGAGTATGTACATATAGCCCCGAGTGTGTACATATAGGTCCGTGTATGTACATATAGGTCCGAGTATTTACATATAGGTCCGAGTATGTACATATGGGTCCGAGTATTTACATATAGGTCCATGTATGTACATATAGGTCCGAGTATTTACATATAGGCCCGAGTGTGCAGTGTGCTATTTCTGGTCATTGAGCCCTGATAATAGTTGCTGTGATATTAGACTTGTTGGTTGGTTCGTATGTTGTTTAACGCCGCACTCAGCAATATTCCAGCGATATGACGGAGGTCTGAAAATAATCGAGTCTGGACTAGATAATCCAGTGATTAATATCATGAGCATCGATCCACGCAATTGGGATCGATGACACGCATCAACCAAGTCAGCGAGCCTGACCACCTGATCCCGTTAGTCGCCTCTTACGACAAGCACAGTCGCCTTTTACAGAAAGCATGGGTTGCTGAAGACCTATTCTACCCCGGATCTTCACGGGTCGGAATAGACATGTAACCATCTTTACTCAGATTATAAATTGGCTTTCTTAAACGCCACTACTTTCAACGAGTATTCTCGTCAATGGGATTACAGATTTAACGGTCCTTAGCTGTCTTAGAAAACAGTGGATTTATCTAGTCAACTTCTGAGGTTATACTCAGACTGTTGTTTCTCCACTTTCCTGTACAACAATTGGGACCACGACAATTGGGCGTATGACTAAGGTATCGGTCCGGGAGCGCTGAATTTGATATTTAGGAGGAAAATTCCTCGTTGCGTTCCCGGAACCAGTAGGGGCTCAAGCACGATTTAATGACACAAGATATGGCGTCCGCGGTACAGGGCAAATTAAACGAGAACAAATGAATATCGCTCATCAAATTCATTACCGTATTAATGCATGCTAAATTCAGATGTTTTAATTGTACATAATCTGAGCAATGTTCAGTTCAGGTGAATAATTCACGGTTTGTATAGTAAATATCAGACAGAGGTCGTTGACGAGGTCGTCCTTCAATTATTAGAGATGTTCGCCGATCTTGCGGTAACGTCGCTTACGGAGAGGTGCCGAGGGATTGACGTCCAAATCAGGATGCTGACTTCGATTTTGGCCTGTTCTCTGTGTGGAATAACTACACCACCTCGTAGATTTAGGGTGGTTCTTCCTGTCTAGCTGATTGTCTAGCTGATTCCACCCTTTCAAGATAGTTGTTCGTCTGAGTTGCCTAGAGTTGCCAAAGTGGTTCCATATGTCAGGATTGAACTGCCTCTCTTCAACCAGAGACCATAAAATAAAAGGACGCCCCTCAAGCCTAGCCAGGCTTGTGTTGTATGGTGAGTGGCCTTGTCCTTGGCCTTGGCGAGGTGGCTGGATGTTTAGTTTAGTGATTTATCGTGACTGGTTATTCGGGAATTTTGTGCGCGGACGTCGTAGAAGACAATCCGCTCTTGGAATTTCGATCAAGATATTGTGAGCGATTGAGGGGACAGTGGTTGAATATATGATTTAGATCTTCTGGTGTGGGTGCAGTTTCCATGTTGATGGCGATTCTATGTACGGATTCTCTTTATGATTTGTCTAAAAGTACCGAGCTTGTGAAATTGTGGCACTTGTTTATGGCATATTTCCATGTTTTGGGGATGGTGCCAGAGATCCAAATTGGCTTTACAGTTGGAGCAGTAGTTTTAGAATTTTAACAGGAGGTGATTTACATGTAGTATAATATAGTTAATTTTGTCTGTACCTGAATGAGGCTGTATTTTTGTTGTTAAGTGTTGTTTGTAGTTCCTGTAAGTTAAATAGATTTGTTTTATGGCAGATGTGTTTGTGCTGGTTTTTGTATTTGGATTGATATTGAATTGTGTTTTGTACGTGTTGTGTTTGGTTGGCGGAGCTTGTGTCCGAAAGGACGGGATGCTAGGGGAGGAGTTTGTGTTTGAATTTCCTGTTATTCTTGTGAACTTTTCCACAGAATTTAGTTGATTTGCTTGCCAATTATCAGAGTGCTAGTGAAAGTTTCGCAGTGTTTCCTTTTGGCTGCTCTTATTAGTTCTTTAGTTAAATTTCTTATTTTGTTTGGACAAAGGGAGTATTGTACAGTCTGTAGGGGAATATGGTTTGTTGGTTATTATTTAAACGGATAATGTTGTTGGTATTCATCCAGTCTATAATTAGTTTGCCAGGTTCATGAGAGTATTTGTCTGTGCCCCACAGTGGGTGATGTGCATTCAGGTCTCCTAGGAAATGTGTTTTGGGTTATGACTTTTGTTGTTTCTAAATCTGTCACTGTAAAAGGTTTTGTTTTAGTATGATAAATGTTTATAACTGTGATTTTAGTTTGGTTTGTGGAGGTTTGGATAACCATGGGTATATCAATGTTATCGTAGCGTATGGTGTTTCTGATGAATATACAGCATATCAAAGCTTTTCGGTATGTTTGATCTTCTACTACAAGCTTTGTATCTGTAAACCCATCCGCATCGACTCACTGCAATTGTAAACCCAGTCAATAACTCTTTAATAGTTTCGATGTTCTTAGGCGATTTATGTTTAAACACTGCCTGTAACTTGATAATTTTCGTCATCGGTTCAAGTTAATAATAGTATTTATGTTATATGCATGCAATGCACCTGCACTCTTTCGGAATAACTCGTTTATGTCATTAAGCGTATTTCTACTAATGTATTTCGGTAGGGCTCGTTTCAATCATAAAACGGTATGCAATCACGGTTAATCCATCGACTTTGCGCTCGCGGTAGCCACAGCAGAATCAGTATTTGGCTTACCAGGACAGTGACCTATGGGGGTGTCACCTTAGTCTGACTGTGACAGAACTTGTGATCTGAACAATCATCTGGTGTGGCCATGTGATTTTAAGTTGCCCAAAGACCATATTGAGTATTTGTTCTTGGGGATACCAAAGGTAACAGTTTATTGTCAGAGAGAATTGGTGAATAAAATGAAGATAGGATGTCTTTAGGATTTTAATCCTTTCGTTCCCTGTGGGAAGCCACTCAACCAGTTTATGTATTCTATATTAAAGACGACCAGACATGTTTATATATGACAAGTTCCAGCTGCTTACATTTTAGTGAACTTGACAAGTGACGATGAAACTGTAATATAAAATATTCATACATTCCATGAGGGGAAATGTATTATGTATTATAACACGAATTCATATGTCATGAACACTATGGTGGTGATTATGATGACGAACATGATCATTTCAAATTCTATTTTATTTATTTTCTGTTTTCTTTTGTAATGAGAGATTCTTGCAAACTGCACACATAAGAAAAATAAATAACTGAATACCATGCTACTGTAAAATCAGTATTTATTCATTCCGAGTCACTCTGTGATGTGAGGGGGTTGCAAATTGCATAAATAACAACAAACGTTAAAGAGGCACTGATCTGCAACAATTCCCGGGACTGGTTGTTACCGTTGTTTTCCCCCGCCCTGTTCTGCTGGGTTTGCGACCTGTGCTGTGCCAACCTTAAGCACATTTGTAACTTTTATTGATGGTACAAGGGCGTACTGTCACATTATCAACAAAGTCAAATATAGTTATGTATTATAAATAATAAGGCGATGTAGGCATCTTTGGGCGTAACATCGGTCATGGTGACAAAGTTTTGATACGTCACTAACGTGTATTGTGCGATTTACGTTTACACTAATTCGACTTGTAACACAAGCTAACTATTTCACCTGAGCATTGCTTTTTTTATCGTGTGTAAATGTTATACAGTCAATGTGTAAACTGACCAAAATTTAAACTGTGCAATTTTGTAAACGCCTTAATATTCCGTTATTTTACAAATTGACTCAAAAATATGTCTATTTATTTTATTATGATAACGAATTCCAAACATTTTGATGTATAATTTTATCATCCAGTGATTGAAATGATACGATTAAAAGAAAACGAAAGTCAAAGTACATTATTTATATTTTGTCGCTTCTAATCCCAGCATTATTAAAGAACTGTGATGTTTGTAAAGTCCCTTTGAAAGTCTTAGTAAATCAAATGTCTGTTTGTAATATTATAGGTCTGTTGACATGACATGATAAAATATCAAGCTATGAAGCAGAGAAATAGTATCCAAATCAATCTCAGTCATCGTATTATCTACGCAATCCGAAACCCGAAAATGGTTTCACTGCCGGGGTACATACTTTTATAAACTATTACCATCCGGGGTATTTTCAAATAACGACATCTGATGAGCTTCTACTTTAACACCATGTATTATGAATACCTCAACTTGATGTGGGGATATCTTTTTACTCTGTGATCTGTAACAGGATACTGTTACACGGACGACGTCATCACCTGTTGCAACCACTGAAAAAATTAAACGTGCGAAATGGATGAAATATTTAAACAGAAAAACCCACAAAAAACCCCAAATAATTGTATTACATTAATCAAAAAACATCTACTGGAGTGGAGCATATGCTTATGATTGTTTATGATCTTGATTATCCACCTCAATCAATATGCTGCTTGCTTGAAGAAATTCGAATCGGAATTGAAGGATTTGAAACCTGGACACGTACTAAGTTTTGTTCATGCTGATAAGTAAACGTGAATGACTTCACCTGATTATATGTCAAAGTTATGACTTTAGAGAAGCTTGCCCTAATAACTACTTGGCAACATCGTAAACATTAGCCTTGTTGTGTAGAAAAGTGACGAACAGCGATTACTCAACCTATAGGCCGTGGATATAAGCTTCAGAAATGTATTTGTACCTCTTTCCAATCAGTGATTTACCGAGCTACCGGACAGTATATGAATATAGCGTTCCACGAACGAAAATGTGAAATTAGGAAGGACGTTTAGATTTTTCGCCTTCGCTGCCATTATGTTAAAGTGACTTTGCCTACGTTAGCCTCGTTCTGGTTTAGATATGAAAATTCATGAGGCTTCATTGAGATCGGTCTGTAAATAATCAAGTCTTGATCAAGTGTTTGATATTATTAGCAGCTTTCGTCACCTTTGTATATCAGCAGTTGTATTATTTAGCTTCGAATAACACAGTATTCGGATGCGATCATTTTAGCAGAATGCAGTTCATTTGTTCGCACAAATCATCAAAATGATTTTATTTGTGTTTGTGTTACGTCGTCAAGCATGGCAGAGCATGTGGTCGTCCTGCATTGACGTTTAGCACTGTAAACTCTGCACTGGACTCCGCTGTTGGAATAGGTCAGGCCCAACACGAAACGTAACGAACAATACTTTTCAATATCCATTGAAGACAGTAATAACAGATTCATGAATACAATGCAAATAGGACCGTTATCCGTAAGTCATGAACATCGAGCGTTATGTCAACTGCAACACCCTACTGGAGAGCTTAATTACAACATGTTATTTTGAACACATTTCCTGTTTGGAATCCAATCACATTCACGTTAGATGGGTTTGTGCAAATGATTTTATTCATATTGAATATAAAGTTAAACAAACAAGCCATCCTCATGAGTATTCAACTCAAAGTATCTAAATTTGACTGATAAAACGCCAAGCACCGATATCATCATTTCCGATATTACAAATTGGTATTTGTGCGAGTGCTCACTGTCAATAAATACGAGTTCTACGTCCCCTCAAGTTTTGCACTGGTTGTTTATTTCTAATTGTGATCAATGAACAATTGTGGTGGTCATGCGGTGTCAGAGTTTCAGTTAATACTAGTCAGGAAGCTGGAGGTGTAATTATTGGTAAACATGTTTCCTAGAGGCTGACCAGCAAGGCAGGATCTTGTTATACAATGGTCCTACCGGTGCAATAAGTTTATTAAGGATGATCGTCCTGGTGATCCACTGTATACTGACTTGGTTGTAAAGTAAAATAACGTGGGCACAGTTGGCATCTGAATTTCAAGATGGATGTCTTCATGCAAAAAGGATATAGTGATAGTATTGGTTTTGCAGAAGGATATATAAAAAGTCACATTGACACTCCATATGAATTATGTTTGTACGTGCAAGGAACGGTTTAATAGTTTCATAGTAGACTTTTCACTTCATGGTGTTACTCAATTATCAAATGTAGAGATCAGTGACAAAACATTTCCCTCATTTGATGTACACGTGATCACAAATTGACTAATTGCTTTGGTGAGGTGAGGTTTAACGTCGCGTCCAAGATTATTGCACTTATATAGCGACGTGCATGTACGTGTGTGTGTTTCTGTGGCTGCTTGTACTAGTCCGGACTGATGCCGATTTATAGTGCTAGCCCACTGAGATACCATGCCGCAGTTTAACATGAATACCTCACTCAGACACAGTATACTGACTCCGAGCCGACCAGTCCTTCGTTTAGCCCCTTAATACCGAGTGCCAGACACGGTAACAACAAGTACCATCTTTTAACATCTTTTGGTATGACGCGGCCGGGGATCGAACCCCGGACCTTCCGCTCTCCGGGCGGACTCTCTACCAATAGACCACGGAAGCGGTTTAATTGCTTTGGGCTTATATCAATTTTATCTTTTGTTTTTCTGTGTGTTGTTGTTTAACGCCGCACTCAGCAATATTCCAGCGATATGACGGCGGTCTGTAAATAATCGAGTCTGGACCAGACAGTCCAGTGATTGACATCATGCCCATTGATCCACGCAATTGGGTTCGATGACATGCATTAAACAAGTCAGCGAGCCTGGCCGCCCGATCCCGTTAGTCACCTTTTACGACAAGCATAGTCACCTTTTACAGCAAGCATGGGTTTCTGAAGACCTATTCTACCCCGGATCGTCACCTGGGACGTAGTTAAAACAGTGAGTCCATAAACTATACACGTATAGAGTTCCTGGGTTAATCTGCTGCATGTATAATTGGCGAACGATTCTGAAATGTATCCCTCTATTTATTATTTCTCATTCGAATAACGTGTGGAACATTTTTGAATTTCTCATGACGAGACATCAAGTGATGCTAAAACGTGTCTTTATTACTCACCCGTTAGGAAAACCGTTTGAATACAATGAGCTGGTATTACACAGTGTTTAATACCAAAGCGCATGCTTGTGTACTGCTGGAACTAAATATTGAAAATTCTCAACCATGTTGCTAGTTTGACGTCACATGGCATTGTTTCGCAGGTGTATCTTGCGAGAAACTGTCACAAATTACGGTTTAGGGTATTGTGACGTGTTTGTAAACGTTGCGGTGCGGGGCCCCGTTCCACATACGATCGTAGAGCCACGACAGTTTTAAGTCAAGGTTAAAGTATGGGAGGATCACATTTAACGGGACCTCGTATCTCAAAGTGTACACTAAATTCTAAAGGTCAGCTGTTGTATGGTATTCAATTAATACGTGCTTTAATGTGTTTGAAATATTATTCTGTTGGACTCAATTGGATTATGTTGTGGATCGTGTTGATGTCCGCTTATTTACACACGACAATGAAAAATTCAGAAAGTTAAACTAATAAATAAAATACTCATCTCGCTCCCGTGAATATTTCTGGTAACTTTCACTCGTCAGATACCAACAGTGTTCGCGAGTTTCTACATAGTTTCTCACTATATAGTTTCTTGTTCACTATTAATTTCATAATAACTATGACTGATAACTGAAGAGTTCGCTTGATTTTTTGCAATCACAGAAAAGAACCAAATCCAATGTTGTCATATTGTTTTTTTTACTTTGTACACCAATATCCCGTTAATGAAATCTTCTTTCCTCGATGCATAAGGTATTTGTCACTAAACGTGTCGAGCATAGATATAATTACATCTACATCTTCATTGGGTTCAGAGCAATTTGTCATAAAAAGTGAAAGTATGGGTTTTTCTGAGTTTTACCGAGAAAACAATATGTAAAATGGTGGACTTACTCATAATGGTCCAGGTAATCTAGGCCACTTTTTCACTCCACTTGGATCAAATTGCAGCAAAATATACTTCACCGCAATGCGTTTCTACAAGGTCCCCCAAAACAACATACTCAAAGTCCCAAGCTATCCAATATATCTAATCTTAGCACAATCCAAAATGGCCATCAATTATCAATATATTTTCCGTATTTCAGATGAGGTTCAATCTATTGATGAAAAAAGCATGTGCTGTTTTGCAAAATAGACCCATACTATGTATCTAAAAACATACTGAACGTTTCCGACTATGCACAAATCTTCAAAAATTCAAGATGGCCACCAATTTCAAGATATCTGACAAGTTTCCTTAATATGTGTTCAGACTGTGGAATATCTAAACAAGAAAACAGTGTGCTAGGACTTATATGCATATAACTTGGCACACCATGTCACTGCAGCATAGCTAAAACCTTTAGATGCGAAACTCCGTCACTACAGCCACCTGCTGGCATAAATTCCATGATGGCCACAAAAGGATTGATCGATAGGTTTAAAATATCAATACACAGTTGGTCTCTGATAGCATATTTGAGTGACTTCTCCCAATAGACCCAAGGGTTCGTGTAGAATACATAATTATTTGCATGAATTCAATATAACCACCAAATATCAAAATATAAATGACATAGTTTGGTGAGTTAAAATATCAATGCGGATTGATATCGTCTGTATCTACTTATTGCCATGACCATAAACACTACAAGTTTTGTTTTCATTCATGTAAATACTTGTTCGGAAGAAGTGTGACCACATGACGTCCTCTCAGAATTAACCTCCAAACCAGTTGTTTCACAAGAAGTCGAGCAGGATACGCTCACATTTTCGCGAGCTCCTGGTATCATTATTATTTGATAGTGATTCATAAACACATACTCATGATATAGTCGGAAGGCGGTTACATTACGTCAGTGAGTAAGTGTGCCAAGTTATATGCATATAAGTCCTAGATCATTGTTTTAGAGTTAAAATATTCCCCAGTCTGAACACATATTTAGGAAACTTGTCAGACATCTTGGTGGCCATCTTGAATTTTTGCAGATTTGTCAGTAGTCGAAAACGTTCAGAATGTTTTTAGAAACATTATGAAACATAGTATGGCTATTTTGCAACACAACACATGCTTTTTTCATCAATAAATTGAACCTCATTTTAATTTTAAACTATATTGACAATTGGTGACCATATTGGATCATGCAATTAAGCATATCACCCTCATTTTAATTTTAAACTATATTGACAATTGGTGACCATATTGGATCATGCAATTAAGCATATCACCCAACTTGGATTGTTTTGGCTTTCAGTGTCTCTGGGGACCTTGTAGAAATGCATTGTGGTGAAAAGATTCTGTTGCAATTTGTTCCAAATGAAACCTTATTTTGCCTGGACTATAAATGACATCTATGTCAAGATTAGGGATAGCACAAAGACGTACAAAACTAGTCAAACCGCCTAATCTCTTTCATATTTAGATCTACGCATAAAGATTCAGAGATTGCCCGCAAAAGAACACATGATTGTATTCTTGCTATATTGTTAACCAAGTTAGCTCTTTGTTCTTTGGGGCAGGTTGGTAGTTTTGTTCGCGCAGAAGGCCCAGGTTCGATTCTCCATATGGTTACTATATATGAGTGAAGCCCATTTCTTGTGTACACTGTCGTGATACTGCATGAATATTGCTAAAATTGGCGTAAAATCCAACCCACTCACTCTTTGTTATTGCATCCAGACCCATCACTCCCTTCTCACTCTAATTGATTTGTTTCTGTCCCTTTAATCACACTGGCTTCCTGATAATATTGCTATCGTTGTGGTGACAGTCGTCTAAGGCGCCGCATTTCGCTGTGCAGAGTTGCGTCCCTTTGGCACGCCAGAAACCAATGATCGTGGGTTCGAATCCTATTCAGCCCCAATTATGTTTCGAGGTTTGTCAGCACCATACCCGTGCTCGTGGGTCTCACACAAATGGTAAACGTCTGAGGCCTGAATCATGACGGACTTTCCCCTAACATTAAGCTGACACGCCGTGATATAACTTGAATAATATTCAAAGCAGCGTTAAATCCTGCTCACCAACTCACTACGATATATTACAACTAATTCCTCTCAAACTATTTCAGTATTTGTAAATTACAACTATTAAATAGTCATCACTGCTCGCAGTTGTAGCGTCACAAAACACGCAAAATAATTAATGTGAACAAATCGGTGCCAACCCACTTCATCTAATTTGTACTCACAAGACAGGTAATTAGATGATCTGAGATTATCGCATAAGGTGAGGAGGGTATGGAAGAGACTCTCCTGAATTCTTAAGCTGTTACCTGGGCGTCAAAAGGCACAGCAAAAACATAATTGACATATTTGGCCGCAAATAGCTGCGAGATAGCTGATGCGGCGTAAAGCAAGAATTACTCACTTTTCTGACATATTTTACTTGTTTGTATGATCAATGAGTTGGTTCATACTTCCAAAACACATGCAATAACTTCATACACTCATGAATATTACATTTTTGATATACAATGGCTCACTTATTTCCACGTATTTACGTATGGATAAACTCGTTCAAGATGAGTGGCTATTCCAAATCACCAAGCAGATGAAACACATGGTCAATCATGTCCAATCATGTCATTCAGAGATTGTCGCAGATCAAGATGTCTCAACCTGGTGTCTCCAGCGATGATGTTTTATTTTCTCTTTCTTTGGGGTTCACGTTGATGTCAACGCTGCTGGGCAAGTGGTAGTCTGGCTTTGATAATGGCGTAAATGCCCACCCTCTAGGCCGTTGTTAGTTCTGTGGTCCCAGGTACTCTCTATCCAGCAATTTGTGACATTGTTCTTCTCGCGGAGATTCTGCAATGGTGTTGACGTCTACTTGATTTAGGGGCGCCAGCGGAAGTGACTTGGCTCTTTTGACCAGTTTTCGGATGTCGGCATCCTCCTTGTATCTAGATGCCAGTGCAAGATGTTGAATATTCGTCCAGAGCGCCTGGTCAAAGTGAAAGTAGCATCATTCTCGGAACTGATCTCTAACTAACACAAGAGCGGCATTGGCAATACCTCTCTTAAAGTCTCAAGAAAGTCTTGAAAATCTGAGGATGGAGGTTCAGATTGAGGTTTTCCGCACTTGTCTTGCAAACGCTGTTTTGTTAGTCTGAAACTTGTTTGAGAGAAACATGTTCACAAGTAGAGATACAATAAACCCGACAATATTTCGGCATGTGTGGTGTACATCTGAAATAAAAGTCCAGGGAAAGAGTAAAATATGCCATCTGCATACATTTTGTCTGCTCCACAGAAACCAATATAATCGGACTGCTCTAGTGACGGACTGTGATCAGATATAAGGTGATCTGGACACTATGGTGTAGGAAAAGTAGGTGATGTGGTTTTACTCTACCCGAA
Source organism: Haliotis cracherodii (assembly GCF_022045235.1). Classification (NCBI taxonomy): domain Eukaryota; kingdom Metazoa; phylum Mollusca; class Gastropoda; order Lepetellida; family Haliotidae; genus Haliotis; species Haliotis cracherodii. Next base: position 6,790,857 of record NW_027266277.1, on the reverse strand, counting down.
TGTTTTGTACCTGTAATTCCGTCATGTTATGAAGCTATTCGAAACGCGTCAGACCATGTGAGTCAACATACGTACGTTTCCCTAGACGGAATGTCTTAACACTGTCACAACGTAAATATTAATTAACATTTCTACAATAATGTGGCGGCGTGAAAGTGACGTAAACCAACGTTAGTTCAGAGTGTTGTCACATCGTCCATAGGAGTGCACAGAATAACGTGGCGTGGACATAATATGACGACAATGTCACACCGTAAACAACAACACGTCCTGTCAACGCTGTAACAAAATGAAATTGTTAGCTAGGTAATATCCAAGAAGTAATAAATATGATGCAATATTTTGCTGGCCTTGGTGATCATTCAAATTGAAGAAAGCATATATAATAATACAAACGTGGTGTTAAGAAAAATGATTAATTTAAAGCATGTATAAAAGCATGTGATAACCGGTTTAAGGGGAGAGAATATTTTTCTTGGAATTCGTGACATTTAATAATCATACGTAAACGGGATAATTTACAAAGTAAGCAGCGTATGTTCAGTAGATCTAAGGCCCCAAAGTTAGCCTTCATTTTCATCATGTCGCTTTTGCCCCCGGAGCATCAAGGTTACATTACTTTATATCATGCCCCATCTCTGCATCCCTTGCTGAACCACAGAGTTTCCTCACTCAGTATGCTGTCACTTCCCTTCGCTGTTTGTATGTAATAGTCATACATGTATATTGAACTATCGATCTCAGAAACGGGGAGCAGAAACATGTACTGTTTACATTCACGGCGTCTCTGCTCCCCGTCATTGTGTGTACATCACTATCCTACATTACACAACAAATATACCCGTGAAGATTCTGGTTAGAGTTGGTCTTCAGCAACCCATGCTTTTGTCACAAGGGGAGACTAACAAGATCGGTTGGTTAGGCTTGACTTGTACTAATGCTGACTTGATTAGTGCATGTCATCGTATCCCAATTGCGAAGTTCGAAGCTTATGATGTCAATCACTAGATTGTCTTGCCCAGATTTGTTTATGTACAGAACGTCGTCATATAGCTGGAATATTGCTGAGTGCAACGTTAAACAACAAACAAACACACATTACACAACATGTAGCCATATCCCGTATCAATAAGAGCCCTTGAATACCAGTGAATATCATATGCTAGCGCTAGATTATCTTCAACTCTTGAAACTATGTGCTGGTGATGTCATCCATGACGACAGACTATCGGAGGTTACGATTTATAAGCATTTCACGATAGCACTTATGCACAGCAGTTTCAGAAATAACCACTAGAGAGATGAGATGACAGCACTGTAGAAAGTAATTATATACCCGATAATTTGACAAAGCAAACTCTACCAGCATAGCCTCTACAAATATGGATAGTTATAGTTATATGGGAAGTTATATGGGGAGAGGGTCGATTATGTAATTACGTTGTTAAGATAAAAGATTCGTGTCAACAGGAATAGTTATATACAACATTAGTGTAAACTTTGCGGTGTAACATCAAATACCTCTCAAAACAAGTTACAGGACACACACTCTAAGAAGTCTTTGTGTTGCAATACTCTCCAGCCATTATAGTCATATCAAGGAAGTGGGTGTTCTTTAACTTCTTTTTAGGTGTACATGTTTAGATTTTAATTGTTTTATTCAGAGAGTTTTGATATTACCAGGGCACCGGGGCACCGGCGTCATGGTCCCATAAAACTCCCAATTAAGGTTTTAAAACAATCCATTAGTTTTCGCAGAAATCCGCGGATTGTCATAAAATCGCCTTCATCTCTGCAGTGATTATGTTCAGTGAAAACTGAGAATATTTTTACATATGTTTTTTAAAAAGACTTAAAACAATCACATCTCTCTTTCATGAGGAGAAAAAACACCTCTAAAATGTTGGCACACGTGCAGTCATCTATATTCAGAAAATAATAAAAATAATATTAAATTCAAATTTAAATGGCTAAGACCTTTTTGTTTAATTTGATGATCGCAACGGATGGAAAGATGAACATAAAATATACTTATTATAAACATTTGACTATGAATGCAGTTTGCCTTAAGGTTTACATAGTAAATTAATAGTTTTGACCAATGAACCGTCACTCACAACATTTTTCGCAAATACAACATAGCTCCAAACTGACCGCCCCCGTGGTCTTGTGGTGGAGCGTCCGCCCGGAGAGCGGAAGGTCCGGGGTTGAATCCCCGGCCGCGTCTGAGTGGGTATTCATGGTATCTCTGTGAGCTAGCACTATAAATCATGTTTCACCTCACTTCACCGAAATTGTAATTGGAGTGACCCCCTTTCACAATACTAACCACTGTTACTGCCGAGCCTCAGACGTGGAAAGATGATACTTGTTCTTACCATGTCTTGTGCTAGCTCATTGAGGGGATAACAAGGGCTGATCGGCTCGGAGTCTGATCTGATCTGACTCGGGTATCAATTTTAAACTTTAAAATTTTGAACACGACATTAATTATCATTTCACCTCAACTCACATGAGATTTTGTGCATATGATACCTGCAATTGTATCTTTTAAAATCAAAGTTATTTTCTATTCAATTTTTATAATTACCGCCATGGAAGGCATATTAAAATTTAATTTCTGACTTTCATCTGTGCCATTTCGGAATGCATCGTCAGAAAACATTCTTGCTGATTTTGACTTACATGTATATGACTAAATTTTGAATGTTCTTGTCTTTACCCTTTAATCATGTCCCTTATTATCCCCCGGTATGTATACTCTTAAAAAAAAGAAACGCAAAGCCAGATTTGTGTGAGGTAGGAAAATACATTTATACGAGGAACCGTACAAGGTATTGAGCCAAAATGTTGTGGAGAGAACAGTTGGTGATTGCAGTCATCTCAGTTATCAGTACATAAGAAAAATCCAGGTCAGCTACCATCAATAACGCGTATGCCCCTTGTTGGAATCGAGAGCGGCCTCACATCTCCTCCCATGTAAGAGACGAGTATGCGAATCACATCTTGGGGAATGGTAGCCAAATCGGCCTGCAACGCAAAAGCCAACTACTGCAACGTCTGGGGTTGTGGTTGACGTCGGCGTAGCCGTCTGTCCAATTCATCCCACAGGTGCTCCATCGGGTTCAAACCTGGAGGGCCAGGGGAGAACATAACGTTGTTGTTGTGTAGACAGACTCTTGTGATCCGTGCTATATGCGGTCGAGCATTGTCCTGTTGGAATACACCGTTGCCGTTGGCTGCAATTGGGACGACGTGTGGCAGGAGAATTTCGTTGATGTATCGTTGAGCCGTAAGATTGCCCTGGATATGGACCAAACCTGTCCCGTCAAGATGAGACATATCCGTCCACATCATAACGCTATGCCCTGTGTTGACGACAACAATACAGTCGTTGTTGACGATGTTGTCGACTCAATATGATGCGTCGGAGAGGACGTCTTCCTAGTAGTCCTGCTGCTCTTAAACGGTTTCGTACGGCCTGGTCGAAGATTCTGCGCAGTCCGGGTATTTGGGATGCGGTTGAGGTGGCTGTGGTCGTTCTTTCAAGTCGGTGGCGCAGTCGGATGTAGCGATCTTGGGCCGGGGTGGTTAATCTTGGTCGTCCGGACCTTGGCAGATCACGTGTTGACCCATGCTGTTGAAACCGGTCCCATAGCCTTGTGACGGTGCTGGGCGCTACATTGAAAAGCCTGGCTTCAGTTGATCGGGATTCCTCTGCCTACATGCTGCCAAAGACGTTGTTTCTTTGCACTTCGGTTAATCTTGGCATGTTGTTGAACTGTCACTGTTCGATTGACGCAGATGCCAGGCAATCAAAAATCCTGCACTTTAATACCGTTCATTGTGCTGCTGCACGTGCAGCAACTTTTATGTATGTCCACAGCTCACTTGGATGTGAGCACAATAATGTCGTCAACACTTCCGTCAGTAGAAGACATCGTTGCAGCTCTGTCGTCCGTCCCTTTGACCCTTTGACATCCCCGTACAATTACTGTTTCGTGGTCATATTGATTAATTGTTTCCCTTCTTATATATCGCGTTATATGTCGCGTCCCTTGTTACACGAGATATGATGGTGTACTTTGGGAACTGGAGGGTATAAACTATGCCCGTAATCAACAACATATGTGGAATCAGAATCCGGACAGTAATAACGTTACTCACTCAATGATTCTAAGCTGTGCATGAGGAATCTAGTGTTACTTTATATGATGGTGCATTGTCTACAGTCCGTTGACCCGTCCCACGTCCATCATCTCCTCCATATGGCAAGTCTACACATTATATAGTATATAATATATTACTTTCACGATGCTCTACAGTGAGAGTTTACCTGCATTAAATAAATTCTTGTTTGTCTTTCACTTTAGAATAAAATCTGTTGCTAATCTTTTGTCTCCTCATTAATGTGTTAAACATTTTTGAAAGGGATCAAATTCTTAATTCTGTGATTAATCCTTTCAAAGATGACGTCAATAAGGGTTGAACAATTACTCATCAACTCACACATAAGTGTGGTTAGTTTTGTTACATTGAACGAAGTTAAGCCTTTTCGTTTCTTTAATCCAGCGTTTTGCAATTTCATATTAGCTTTTTTTTAAAGTTTGATCAAGCTTGTTTAACTCTGCGAAAGTGAATTATCATGTATATGTGTCCATAGTTGAAACGTTAAACCTGCACCTAACGCAGATCTACCTTTACGGTTAATTGATAATGCGCTGCAAAGTGTTATGTCTCCAAATACGTGATCTCGAAGCTAGTTTTATGTTACTGTTACTCTTACCAACTGTCATCTTTTATCAGGAAATTTAGCAAATTGACGACGGTCTGTAATCTCGAATCTGGACCTGACAATCCAGTCATCGGCATAATTCTCATGGGCTCCAGTCCACGCATTTTAGCTACGAGGACATGCAATCATATAAGTGAAGTCAGGCTGCTGGAACATATATTCTGTCCCGGAATCACCACATATTAAAGGTCTTCATTGTTAATAAGAATAATGCATATGGTAGAAGGGGATGATTATCGCATGCACAAGTCATTGTAGTGTGACACGCTAAGTGTATCAGTACAATATATAGATAAAACACCTTTATAAATTGAAAACAAAACGCTAAAGTACTAAGTACGGATAAGCTATATGGATGAACAACTTCTTTATCACAATCAGGAGCGACGTTTCGATGTAGGTTCTAACGCAGTTATTAAGCAAGTGATGTACAGAGTAGGTTTGACAAGCATATACACAGTTAGGAGGTAATGTCTATACAGCTGAGTAGATCGGTATGGGGGACACAGGTAGGAGGCAGTGTCTGTACAGTTCAGTAAATCGGGATGGGGTACACAGGTAGGAGGCATTGTCTATATAGTTGAGTAGATCGGTATGGGGGACACAGGTAGGAGGCAGTGTCTGTACAGTTCAGTAAATCGGGATGGGGTACACAGGTAGGAGGCATTGTCTATATAGTTGAGTAGATCGGTATGGGGGACACAGGTAGGAGGCAGTGTCTGTACAGTTCAGTAAATCGGGATGGGGTACACAGGTAGGAGGCATTGTCTATATAGTTGAGTAGATCGGTATGGGGGACACAGGTAGGAGGCAGTGTCTGTACAGTTCAGTAAATCGGGATGGGGTACACAGGTAGGAGGCATTGTCTATATAGTTGAGTAGATCGGTATGGGGGACACAGGTAGGAGGCAGTGTCTGTACAGTTCAGTAAATCGGGATGGGGTACACAGGTAGGAGGCATTGTCTATATAGTTGAGTAGATCGGTATGGGGGACACAGGTAGGAGGCAGTGTCTGTACAGTTCAGTAAATCGGGATGGGGTACACAGGTAGGAGGCATTGTCTATATAGTTGAGTAGATCGGTATGGGGGACACAGGTAGGAGGCAGTGTCTGTACAGTTCAGTAAATCGGGATGGGGTACACAGGTAGGAGGCATTGTCTATATAGTTGAGTAGATCGGGATGGGGCACACAGGTAGGAGGCAGTGTCTATACAGCTGAGTATATCGGGATGGGGGACACAGGTAGGAAGCAATGTTTTACAGTTCAGTAGATCGGGATGGGGTACACAGGTAGGAGGCAGTGTCTATACAGCTGAGTAGATTGGGAAGGGGTACACAGGTAGGAGGCAGTGTCTATACAGTTGAGTAGATCGGGATGGGGACACAGGTAGGAGGCAGGGGCTATACAGTTGAGTAGATCTGGATGGGGTACACTGGAGTGAAGCCTGTTATGTACCAAATAGGGAGGATTTAAGGTAAACATCTTAACAGATGAAGCAAGTGGTATAAAGAAAACGGTCTTTGATGAGTTGCGATACGATCCGCCCCACCTTCCACAAAAAACAACCTTATCACCCCTCTCATCCCAAACTAACTCACTCACTCATGTTTTACAGAGATATGAGTTGTTCTGGTGAACTGTTTTTGTTTAGATATTATCAAACTAGCTGCAATGTCCGGGCATCGGTATAATGACCAGTCAGCAGTAACCTCAATGGCGTGACTACTTTGCCGTATTCCAGAGGCTACTTTCAGTTAGATTACCAGGCTTTTACTTTCATTTCCGGTTTCCCTGCTAGTGGCACTGGCGTTACAATCGTCAAATCTTGATTCTTGATAAATTATCTGCCGTTCCCTTGCTTCTTTGTTCAGCGATTAGTACTGGATTTGAAATGTCTGAATTGTGATCTCTGCCACCACTGTTTCAATCAGGGACTATTTAGAAGTCTCACCATCCTTAAGGCCTAAGTGATTGTCCTATGCATACATACACATGTGCACATCATTGGCACAAATCGTCGTTTGATTACCAGCTAAGCACCTGCGTGTTACGTCGAAAATAACATAATCACACAGTGTTGCAGAGTGCTATGATTATCCCATTGCAATGAGTGCAGAACGCGTTTTTTTCTGATTTGAGCTGAGAGCTTCATGCACATACATTAACAATCCCATCGATTTTTAATGGTATTTTTGTACAGTCAAAATAGCTTCGGGTCCTGCGTGGTGCTTACGGACCTACCATTCGATATCCTCAGGGGCCGGGATGGAGAGTGTGTGGAATTGTATGGAAAAGAATGTATTGACCCCGATTAATCTTTTGCATCAGAAATTGTCTGCCACAAAAAATACACATTATTGCAAGGTTTAATGTTTTATTTAGACTTATCTTAATTAAATAAAGTGTATCTCGGTTTTGTATACTGCCACGGTAGAATATCAAATGGTCGGTCTCTAAGCTGTAACCGTGAAAAAAGTTGAGCTGTTTGACTGTTAACGCTCCTACTAGCCATAGTGGGGGTAGGGGGTGGGGGTTATCCAATAGTTTGCGCCTTGCAAACATAACGCGGAAATATTGTCGTGTCATTGTTGGCGTAGAAGCTTGTATCCACATTCCTGTGCAGCAGCAAGTGCAACATGACTGGGGTGAACTAAGGCAATGCACTGATGGAGAACACCACATCGACGTTCTCAGGATCATAGGGATGGATCCAGGGCTCATCACAAGTCACTAAAATAAAACACTTTGGAGTTGCGACCAAATCGGGTTAACAGGGCATTAAAGAAGGTGACCCGTGTAGCCTTCATTTCATCCGATATCATTCAAGGCATGAACTCGGACATGAATATTTGACATATGTAGATGTTCATGAAGGATCGTTTCTTTCACTGATATGAAGCCTGTGGTCTCCTCGATCTTATTGAGGGTAATACCTCTATTGTTCAATGCCATGTTGTGGACGGCATCAATGTTTTTCTTCTGTGCGCTTGTGGTCAGCAGCGTATTTTTTATAGGCCGACTGCCCATGCTTCGTTTTAGAATCTGGCACTTGCTTTCGAGTTGGGTGGTTATCGATATCTTTCCACATCGATATCAGATTGGGACTGAAACGCGTTGAATCGTTATTGATCTCAGTTCAGTAAATGCACCGTAAAATAACATCAACAACTCTGACCAAAAGGTCAGGTGATATAAAATGTCGCATTGTCGCGACATTCGAAACTTTGGATACAACACTATAGTTATCACCTTTGTACACAGTACTACTGCAAACAAGCTTGAGTTGGCTGTGTCAGTCGAGAGCAGTACAAAAACGTCGATGTCGGATAGTAGTATAGGTAATGGGAGTTCTGGACCACTCCCACTAGAGTCAGATTTATATATCCATACCACCACTACAGATGGAATTTTTTGATGCAAAAAATTATGATGCGATTCAACGATAGTCATAAGATTAAGTAAAATTGACTCTAGCTCACCACCGATGATGAGACTAAACTAAATTGTAATGAAAATATTCTCTATTATTTTTACTAATGCGTATACCATTATTTCTAACCAAGTGATATTCAACATTTTTACTAAGTTCTTCATTCATTTTACTAGGAGACCAGACTATATACTCTCCTTGGTAATTGGTAAGAAACAATTGATGACCGTATTTGGTTGGTTTGACATCACTGATATAATATATACCTTGTGGTAATTCTCTTCATTTGATAATTTTGTCCCTGAGCATAAATTTCATTATTATATACTTATGTAAGCATTCATCTAAATGTGATCTAATGATAGTAAGCAATCTATTTTTAATCTCCAACCAGTTCTTTGGTTTTGGCACGGAATATATGACGCGCTTGTTGCCTCCCCTGTTCTATGAACTTTTTTTTCTCATCTTCGCTAATTCCACTGGTTTACAAGAATTTGACCGAATCTCCTGCTTCATTGCATTGTATTTGGTGAGGTCCAACAGCACTAAACGAAACTCCTCCTCGGATATCTTACAATCAGCCATTGCTGTCGAAATAAGATCCTCAATGCCGTTCAACTTTGCTTCGGCGAGTATTCAAATATTATGGTGTTTTAATGCTTTCTTTTGCAACCTACAAGAAATGAATTTTATCACTATTCCTGCCAGTCCGGCAGCTATTTCCATGCCAAGTACGATATGCGTGGCGATTATAGTTGATAATAAACCAACACCGGCTACACCGAGTCCCATACCAGCTGTCACAAGTGCGGTGTCAACTCCGTCGAGAGCATTCACGGCTCTGCGATACTTATTCAATCCAAGTCTAAACTCCCTCTCCTTCTCTATTCGATGTTTTATGTCACTTATTTGATGTAATCGAAATCCATCAACAGTGTCCATCTTTTCAAATGCCTCATCGAGCGCTGGATATAAACTCATAGTGTATATTACGGTCATACAATAGTCTTTAATTGGTCTTGCTTAAATGTTTTGAGAGTATACATCAACCTTATCAAATTAATATTATTCGGCATGAATATCTTAGTAAGAGAAATACTACCACTTTTAATAATTTGGACCCCCTCAAGGGTTGCAACGGGTGATGCTCCAATATGAATAATACTGCAACGTTGACGTTGGTGTTTCTTTAGCCATTTAATCGATAGACCTGGTAATATTTCGAAGGCATCTTCCGGTGCATCTTCGAACAAAACTTCAATAATAAGCGTAGAAATATTCGGTATTGCACTCAAGTTCAGTTTAATATCATTGAATTCTGTAACCAAATTTAACTAACATTTTTTACTGCCGGACGACTATATAACATATGACCTGGGTTTTCTGGCAGGGCGGTGACTAACACACTTTTTCGTTTTGACGGGATATAAGCCGTGAGTACGATGCCACTATTTATTATCTTAGTTAAATTATGTGCTTTACCCATCATCACATACGTTGGGGTAATGACGATATTCAGTAGCCACTCAATGTTTGCTTCGACCATAGTCCATTTATTATCACCGTTGAGAATAAGATTGTACAAAGTGTTTTTATGGAGTCTACTAACATCGACATCGCTGAAATCTTCTAGATTACCCGTGAATGTAACTTCTTTCTGCTTGTATACATTATCTTGTAAGTGTAAAGCATATAACTTGCCATCGGTACCGGGTTTACCGAATCCTTCTGTGTCTCCTACATCGGAAAGCGCAATTGTATTACATTGTCTGCACATTCCAGGGCCTGATGAATCAACCATTATTTATAATATGGAGTGTTACACTCAAGTATCCTATATGTAAAGGTTGGTGTTTTACATCTAATACAGAAATTTTGAGGTCTGAAATAATACCCCTCTTTATTTTTTTATATTGTAATGTTGAGAAAGATTTAGTTCTACCGTTATTATATTTTTTATTTTTGACTGGAACAGATCTGTGTAGAGTTTAAGGACTTTTGAGTTGAATATTATCCGTCGTACTGATCTGATCAAGATGGATGCACAACTCTTGATAGCGAACTAAATCGGGTAATGTATACCCCTTATCTGATGTCTTGATAATTCTTACCTCTCCGTGTGCAAGTCCAAGTGTAATTCCTAATTTCCAGACAATCTTTACACCCTTTTCTCCAGGGTTCAAAATCAGCATCCCATTCGACTCATTTAGTGTGAGACTAATTTCACTAGGCTTAAAAAAATTCATCATTGAGTGAGCATACGCTGTAATACCCATCAGGTATAATAATGTTTTCAACAACAACATCGTTTTCATCTAATATAAATATCTCATTATTTTTTTTCACATCACCTATATTGATCCACCGTGGGTAATACGTTACATCGCATAGAGCGAAGTTGTCCATCCGAGTTATCGATAGTATGAAGCAGTTCAATCGACTGACCATTTGTTATTCGTGGGAGTGTGACAAACATATTAAATATACAAAGATACTATATCATAACTTAAATATGAAATCAATTTACATTACTAATGAATCGATTTTAGTAACTGCCTTGGTGCTGAGTTTTTTGTTAAATTCCCTGATATCTTTGAAAAATACAGGGTCACAGCAACTAGCAATAAAATGGTGCACGATTGGTTTCACAATCCAATTCAATTTTGGCAGAATCAGTTAAACTTTGCCATATGATGTGCCACAACGGGATGTGGTGTATCTCTTTATGCTCCAGGATTTGAACTGAATAAGTCTGTTATATCATTTCACGTGTACTATCAGATTAGAGTATACTTTAAGAAATTAGTGCTCCATTACCGCAGGATCGAGCATGGGATTCCACAAATAATCCGTACAATAGGTTCGCGTATGAACGTATTTGTCAGGAATTTAATATTTCTACGAGTAAAGATTGGCGTATTAAAGGAATTAACTATAGTTTAGACGTTCCTTACACAGGGGAAATAACCGTCAAAGAAGAAAGTGATGATTTATTTAAAGAAGTTAAGAAAGGTCCATTTAATGCGTTTAAGTTGTTGCATACCAGCAAACTTTACATAAGAATGTATGATTATTTTCTAAAAACCCATCATTGGTATAAAGACTTGGAACTTTCGAGTAACGATTGGAGTGGGGATATTATGAGTTTTAAGAGTGGTTTAATTTTTATTGTTACAAAATTTATACAACTGAACGATACCGCAAACGCTTGGAATGAATTTCTTCATGATAAAACAGAAAATAATTTTACTAACCCAGGATTTGTAAGAGTTAATGAATCAATAAGAACTTATGTATGGGCAATTCTCTGGGCACAATCACAAACACAAATGTCCATTATTGGTTCTGGGACGGCACTCGATGCACAAAAAACAGTTTGTCACAAATGTTGAGGATGCTATTAATTCACCAGTTGACATACCATCTTCTATAAAACGTTATCAAGATGTATTACAGTACGCTCAATCCAAGGTAGACTACGTTTATGCGCCAGGACTATACATGTCTCCTAGTAATATGGAACTTAAGATCGGTCAAGTGATAGGCTATAATGATAAAATTGTTATTGCTACCGATAAAAAAAAACCATGTATAAATTCAGATATTAATGCCGAATTAATAACGCAAACAAACACAGGCGAAAAGGGAATAGTCAAGCCACACTTATCTACTCACATGTCTACTAACACACAACCACAAGTACCACCACATATCGTAGCTAAAAATCAACAACATATCGATGACAAAACAGCGCTTGTAGTGGGTGGAGTCGCGGCTGGTTTACTCATTACTTGGTTAGCGAACTGATTTGGTTAAATAGTCTTTAGCGAATACGTACAACAGCTCTGCAATTGCTACGATCAGTGCCCACAAGTTTTGACTAAGCCAACTGGTGGTAATGCTTTTAAATGCTTTTTTTATCCACTCTTTTATACCATCCGACCTAGGGGGTGCACCACCTCCTGTACCGCCTGTGCCACTGGTTAAGGCGAGAGTCAAAGTCGATATAATAAATCCCAATGCGGTTAAAATACTGGCAATGGTGATTCCCTGTTCTCTGAACAATGTTTTAATTTTATCGGCCAATGTAGTGTCATCGTTGAGGAGTTGATCGATAGTTTCTCGAATTCGACTGATTTGTGAACGAAGTGCCTTTCTATTACTGGAAGCAGCCTCGAGCCGGGCCGATCTTTCGTCTTCTAAGTTACGCAATCTTTCTGTAACGCGACGTCTGCTGAATTCATCACCTGCATGTTCAAGTTTTGTCTTCTCATAAGCTATATGCTTGTCGATTTCGGATAGCTTGGCTATATTATTGATGAGTTCTCCCCGCATTGTTCGCATAGCCTTGTCAAGACCTCGTAATTCCCTAATACTGAACTCTGAATATTGTGATACACTGTATCGTGGAATTATCGTAGTAGGTATCCAAGATTTCTCCAAGTCCGTCCGAGGCCACCTTCGAGCTTTCTTCCAAATTATCTATGGTACCTAGTTCATCACGCACAGTCCGAAGAACCTTAGTAGTTTTCGCGGAAAGTTTTTCTCATCGTGAGTAGTCTACAAAACCTAATTCATCACGAACAGTGCTGATGCCGTGTTTAGCGGCTATCGTAGGCAAGGCTAGGGGCTTATGAGTACGAGAATTCATAAAATCAATATCCGGAGCGCCATGCAGTCGCAATATTCCTTTACTATCTATCGTAAACTTTGAATAGTCACGAACAATAGGACTAACATCTTTAAAGGTATCGTAATAATCAGTAACGGTTGATTGTAAAAGTTCATCGTTAAGATTCATGCCACCAAAGCTGGTTTCATCAGTTCGATTGTACTAGGGTTATCAAAATCATCTAGATTGAAATCTTTCATTTTTATATTAAACATAAGGTTATATAATTTCAATATAACAATGTCTTCACAATACGGATGCAAGTTAAACCCACAACGTAGACTTCGAGATCCATTTGGGGTCAAAGCAATTCGTCAGTCTGTAACTATAACTAATAACCCTGGTACCATCAATCAGAATCAAATGCTACTGGTTCCCACACATGATGTGTTAGTTCTGAGAACTGTCCGACTAGCGTTTATGATTAATTTGGTTTCTAACGACGTTAAAAGGGAGCCTGTTCAGAACATAGGTCGTGCTATCGTTAAGAAAATCGCGATTAAAATAAGCGGTAATGAGGTTTTGAGTATCGACGATAGCGACGTATACTATTGTCACATGGATCTATGGAGAATGGATAAAGAGCGGGAAAACTTACAGTACCAAGTTATTTGTAATCAGAACACATTGAGACTGCGTGTGGGTGTTGAAAATGGTGATAATACCATCGTAAAAGATCTCGGTGTTGCCGACGCATTAGGTTACCGATTCTATATTCCTCTAGACTTTGAATTACTAGATTCACACATTCCCTTTTATCAAGCATCCCTAGGCAATAGGTTAGAATATGAACTCACTTTTAATGACTACGCCAGAGTAATCAAAACCGGTGGTTAAAATGCTGGCTATTCCATTTACAATATCTCACTGGAGTATGATATGATAACAGATCCCGAATTAGCCAGACAAATTCGTAACCAGTATACAGGAAGTTTAGCTATTTTGTACAATCGCGTGCATCGACATCGAAAGATCTCCAGGAACAAAAAAGATACGACGTGGAATATCAATCTAAACGTCCCCACGAGATCGTTGAAGGATATTTTAATGTTGTTTGAGAACCCCTCCGATTCATTTAAAAGAAATACCGAGAAGTTCTACAATCCCAAGATTACAAAAGTAGAATTGACTATCGAGGGCGTTCCTAATCAACTATATAGCCAAGGAATGCTAGCGTATCAACAATGCGATGAGATTAAAAAACTCCCTTCTATAAAACGAAGCCCAGAAGTTAATGCGGTCATGAAAGATCTGTCTCTCGGGGATGTATCGATAGGTGAATACCTCACCACGAGGTACGCGCTATGGCTCGACATGCGAACAACAGACGATGACCAACTACATGGCTGTGGTAGGAGAATAGAAAATGCCAGCGAGGGTGTCACTATACAGATAACGAAGCTCCGGGATTCAGCTGGTAAATCAAACATATGTTTGTACGTGATTATGGATGCGCAACTTAATATACAGAATGGACGATTCGTGCAAGCAATCTATTAATAATCTTTTACCTTAAGAACCACACTGGGCTATCATATGTGGGCAAATGGGTTGTGGAAAAACAGCTTTTATTCTAGATATTTTACAAAGTCATTATCGGGACGTTTTCGCTCATATTATTATTCTGTGCTGAAACTATAAGCTTTAACAAAACATACCTATCGAAAGATTGGGTAATGAATGATGATGGGGTACACAGAGTTGATCCGAGCGATCGTTTACAAGACTGTTTACGAGTATGTCACGAAAAATACAAAGGAGAATCAATCCTTTTCGTAATAGAGGACTGCAGTGCGAGTAAAGAACTAACCAAAAAGAAAGATATGCTTTCATATTTAGCATTCACCAGTCGGCATACTCAGCATAGCATTTGGGTAATTACTCACAAATACAACTCTGTTCTGAAAGATCTCAGAGAGCAGACCAAATGGGTTGCCTTGTTTCATTGCAAAGACTGAGATTCATTCGAGCAATGTCTACGCGAAAATGATGTTATTTATACCATGCTTGAACGAGATAAAGTCAGAAAACTGTTAGCAGCAACGAAGCACTATTAAAAACCGATCAACAAGCTGCTTATACAATTGCTTAGTAAAATGTAGCAAAAATATGGTAAAGTTATAGCAAAATGTGGCAAAATTATAGCAAATATCGCAAAATTATAGCAAATATAGCAAAATTATAGTAAAATACGATAAATTGAACATTAGGGGTTAATATGACATAATGTGGTTTGAAATCCTCATTCTTTCGCAACAGTTTATTATTATGGGATGTATTGGATATGTCATATTATATTATGTTAGACTTAAATATCTCCTTAGGTATTACATTATAGAATGCGACGAACTCATCGAACAAATGCTTAAAGAATATGATCAACATGCAGACAAATCTTTAGATAAACATAGAGAAAGACTCGCAACTTTGGTAGCCAGTGGAAAATGTTCCCAATATTTTGGGGAAAATCATACCATCGAAAAAATTGATAACATGACCGACGAAGAAATTAAAAAACTGTTCACACGTTACGAGTCTAGACTGGGAGCTACCATGACTAAAACGATAGGGTCGGCTATACAGGCGTGCCCCGCTTATACCGACTTCAGATATCCGGAAACCTCAGTCCCCGGAAGATTTTCATTCAAAACGAAATAATTACTATATAAATTTACCCGTATATACGGAAATTCAGTTTCCGGAACTGGACGGTCATTTTCATACACAAAACACTGAAATGCACACAAAATTGTCTCACTTATCCGGACAATACACTTCCGCTGCTGGTAATCCTTCCGCTGGTGGTAATCCTTTGATTCGTGAGAAGTCAATTAACCAAGTGACACATTATTGTTTAAAATTCAAACCACAAAATGTGGTAAAGTTCAAACTTCCATGACAGACTTTTTGAAACGTGTATGAATACAGATTGAGTGGATGTATCTGTTTGTTCTGTCATCTGTCATGAGTTGCATAATTGAAGGGAAGTAACTCTTCCAGTAAGAAGCTGGTTTCAGTTATACGAAAATTCGTTTATGCGGACGAATTGTGAAATGACGCAAGTGTCCGTATAAACGAGGCACGACTGTATTACAACTATACACAGTCGTAGCAAGTACGTTTCTTCCTATCCCCGCAGAACATCACATGTATTTATGCGAATCTCTCGAGAAAGACCCATTCATCGAACACGCTATAAGCTCAGTGAGCTGTAAGTTTTATCATAGATAAGGAATGTTCTTAGCTCCACTCACCACAACTTTAATAACGGCTAGGTATTGTCAATTTAAACATACATCCCCACTTAATAATAATGGAGACTCAACAGATTGCGGAAACACAGTCACAACAAGTGACACCACCACAGATTGTGAATGAGGAAATAATAACCCTGATTGCACCACAACCACAAACACAAAAACAAGCCAGATTGACGAGGAAGAACCCCTAAAAAATCGCAGCTGGTAGGATGGGCGGACTGGCTCGGAAAGCGAAACTAATGAATCATTCAAATATTGATCAATTAAAACTTGGTCACTAGTAGGAGTTATTGCTTTAGCGGTTGTTTGGTTGTTTTATAAGACCGGAGAAGAGAAAACGTCACCCACGATGTCACAACAACAAGTTCAATTTGAGGTTAGCCCTCATATAATGCTATAAGAAGCATGACTACTCCAGTTACAGACAGTAAAATATGGTAAACACAACGTATCATTCAGTGGTGGTCAGCGGCTTGGCCATTGGCTATGCCCGTATAGCTAAAATGATTACTAAAGCCACACCACCCAAGCTAGATTTTAATGGTTATGATATCGGTATGATGATTCTTGATATTGGATTAGAAATGGCAACAAAGGATATGCTCATCAAAGAAGGGCTTATCCCGGAGGACGTAATGAAGTAATTAAACATTTGAATATTTTATGTTCATATAAACATGGCAACAATTGTGATGATGATCGGTGGAGCTACTGTTAATGCTCTAACTTTTTCGGGGAGTAATTTTTTATTTTCTAGTATGAGGGAATCAAATGCTAAAAAAGTTGAAAAGGAGCGTAAATGACATAATAAAGCATTAGAAGAACTCGAAGCAGCCCAGTCACAATGGACCAGACGGAGAATAGAGAGATTAGTTTTTATTAATGAAGAACTGTGTAGACAGGGACATTCAATTCAAATGTTTAAGGATGTCGAATCTGCAATGCACGGATTCTTCCTCGTTTATGGGACAAACTTGACCCAATGCCAAAACCAACAATGAGTCAGTTTTATACACCGTCAGAGGCTCAGAAAAACCGCGAGGTAGCATTCATAATATTTGGGTTGACTGCTGTATCGATTTATAGCTACACAATAACTACGCATAAACCATGACCTAGTTAGGTCGGGCGAGCGAGTCACACTGATTGCTAATCAATAAATAGCCATGTTTCAACAATGGAGATGTGATTTGCATTTAGACAAATGATATGATAGATTTATAACCATGAATCTGTGCAGATTTACACTCATGGGGAAGCAGACTCAATGTAACCGACGTTCTGTTGGTATTTACTGTGGTATACACTCTTATTACATCAGGCAGGGAAATATAAACTATACATGTTCTGTATGTGGGATAGGGGTCAAAGGTCGTTATTGTTTATGTAAGAAAAACTGGGTCAGGAACCAGATTATTTATGCTAGGAAGAGAGATTACATCAATGAGAGGAATAGGTTGGGGAGAATACGTATTTAGATATATGAAAAACAATCAATTAGACAAATGAATCATTTTGCATACACCATTAAACAACAATGGTTTTTGTGAGAGAGCTGAAGGCTTTAGCAAAACAAAGTGGTCTACATGGATATTCTCGAATGAGAAAAGCTGAATTGATCGATTTACTCGGTTTGGAATACAACAAACCCCAGACTGTTAGAGAACTCAAAGCTCAAGCAAAAAACAGTGGGCTGAGAGGTTATTCTCAAATGAGAAAAGCTGAATTGATCACTTTACTAGATAATGATAATAAACAACAAGATGATGTTGATAAAAAACAACAAGAATTAATATTTGTACCCACATCCGCCGGCGTTGGTAAATATCTAAGAGATTGGAAGATGGATATTAATTCCAACATGGATGTTAATGATGTTAAGCCCATCATATAGAGCAAAATTAATGAGGAGTTAGATGATTTACATAGTATAAAATACCAGCTGACGATTAAAATGTTATTGAGTAAAAGTAGCACAGACGATAGCTCCGAATATACCAAACCATATTGCCGTAGCAATCAATAAGTTATAATCGAATCCGATACTATAAACACATCCTTAGATACATCAATTCAGAGGATACAGGAAACTTAAAACGCTGGACTAATAGACTTTCGGGTTGGGGTGTGGATAAAATCGATAGTTCAAAGGTGGATCTTATATAGATTTACCCCAGTATCATAAAAAGTAAAAAGCCATAATTAATGTAAAAATAAATCCGATGACTGTTTCAGAATGATGATAAGATCTGCATTGTTCCCTGTAGACAATCATCCGGATAGACCTTCGAGCTATCCCCAAAACGATGGACTCAACTTCGATGGTATAGACGAACCTACACCAATATCACAAATTGATAAGGTGGAAAAGCAAAATAATTTAGCTATAAATGTTTTCGGACATTCTTCTGAAGGAATTGTTGTACACAGGATAAGCTCCGCTCTGGAACATATTCCCAGAATCAATTCATTTCTAGTGGAAAAGATAGTAAATATCATTATACATGGATAAAGAGTTTAAGCAGACTATTATAGGATCAAACAACCCATAAAGAAAAGAAATATTTCTGAGAAAGATGCCTACATGGTTACAGCAGACAAGATCTATTGGAAGCACATAAAGAAGACTGTAGAGGTGTTAGAAAGACTGCTGTCAGGATCGATATGCCTAAAAAGGGAAAAATATATTAAAATTTGAACATTATTGTAATCAAATGCCAGTATCGTATGTAATTTACGCCGACTTCGAAGCGCTTATCAAACCTATGGAAAATAAAGATAATAATCAAGATAGTAGTTTTACGTACAAAACTCAAGAACATATTCCTTGTGGGTTTGGATATATAGTTGTAAGGTATGATGGGAAAACAAACCCGCCAGTGATTTACAGAGGTCCCGATGCAGCGGGAAAGTTCCTAGAATATCTACAAAATGAAGAGAGAATAATCAGGGAAAATTTATCGTGTAAGAAACCCATTGTTTTTGACTAGGGATGATTGGAGAGCTTATAAGAGGTCAACGAGTTGTCATGTTTGTAACAAACCCCTAAATGGGGCTTCCGTAAGAGATCATTGCCACGTCATGGGTAATTATCGGGGAGCCGCGCATAACGAGTGTAACTTGAAACTAAAAATGATTCTCAAACAATATCCATCCCCGTTGTGTTTCATAACCTTAGAGGATACGATTCACATCTCATCATGCAAGCTATCTCAAAGACCGACGGTGGCTTAACGTGCATTCCTAATAATATGGAAAAATACATATGATTTTTATTGACTAAAACTATACATTATACGGACAAGGATGGGAAAGCCAGAATAAAGCAAATTAATGGGCTTAGATTCATAAACTCTGTACAGTTTCTGTTACCTTCCCTGGACAATTTAGCTAAGGTGAACAATCCTGATGACTTTGCGATAACAAATCAACATACCGATAGGTTAACTCGTCATTTGTTGCTGAGAAAAAGTGTATATCCTTACGAATATATGGATGATTGGTCTAGATTTGATGAAACTAAATTACCACCCCTTGAATCATTCTATAGTAACTTGACAGAATCTAAAATAAAAGATGCCAGATTATGAACACGCTCTGATGGTCTGGGATTAATTAGGTTGTAAGAATTTAGGTGATTATCACGATCTGTACTTAAAAACCGATGTACTGTTACACGCCAATATATTCGAGATATTTAGAAAGACATGTTTAAAACAATACGGCTTGGACCCGGCGGGGCAGTCGGGTAGCCTAGTGGTTAAAGCGTTCGCTCGTCACCCTGGGTACAATGTGTGAAGCCCATTTCTGGTGTCCCCCGCCGTGATATTGCTGGATTATTGCTAAAAGCGGCGTTAAACCTCACTCACTCACTCACTCACTTGGACCCGGCATGGTACTATTCCAGTCCCGGACTTTCATGGGATGCATTGTTGAAGAAGACCAGTGTAGAACTAAAACTACTCACAAATTACGATATGCACTTGTTTATTGAGAAAGGATTAAGAGGTGGTATATCGATGGTAGCGAAAAGGTATTCTAAGGCTAATAAGAAATTAGTGGAAGGATATTATCCGAGTAAAAACGACACGAACATATTATATCTCGACGCCAACAATTTGTATGGATGGGCTATGAGTCAACCTTTACCCACGAGTGGTTTTGAGTGGGTCGATATGAATGATATCGAAGTGGATGATATCCTCTCAGATTCTGATAAAGGGTACATACTAGAAGTTGACTTGGAATATCCAAATTCATTACATAAAGATCATAACAGTTATCCGCTAGCTCCCGAAAGATTAATGGTTAATAAAGTTTGGATGTCAGAATATCAACACTCCTTGATGGGTAATACTAGGTTAGCTAACGTAGAACAATTCGTACCAAATTTGATGGATAAGACAAAATATATAGTTCACTACAGAAATCTCCAGCTATATCTATAGTTAGGTATGAAACTAAAGAAAATACACAGAGTCCTAAAGTTTGATCAAAGCCCTTGGATGGAGCCGTATATAAGGCTGAACACAGATTTAAGAAAGATAGCCACCAGCGATTTTGAAAAGAATTTATATAAGCTCATGAATAACTCAGTATTTGGTAAAACTATGGAGAATCTAAGGAAGTGTGTTGATGTTAAATTGGTCAGATCTAATGAGGAAGAAAGACTCAGGAAACTTATAGCCAGTCCGGCTTTTAACAGAAGCAAGATATTTGATAACGACTTAGACGCGTTACATATGCAGAAGAGTAATATAAAATTCAACAGACCGGTGTACGTCGGTATGAGTATTCTCGACTTGCCAAAACACTTAATGTATGAATTTTATTACAACGAACTTAAGAAGCAATACGGCGATAGATGTGAGGTGTTATATACCGACACAGATTCTTTGTTGATTGAAATACAAACCGAGGATGTGTATAAAGATATGGCAGAAAAAATAGATATGTACGACACGAGTGATTACCCCAAAGATAATCCACTGCACAGCATAATAAAGGTACTCGTATTAGGTAAGATGAAGGATGAATGTGCTGGGACTCCTATAGAAGAGTATGTCGGATTAAGACCTAAGATGTATTCTATAAAGAAGTCCGATAATGGAGAGATAAGAAAAGCTAAGTGTTTTAAGAAGTATGTTGTAAAAAAGCATATCAAACACGAACAGTATAAAGAAGCATTATTCAATGGTAGAACGTTCAAACACGAGATGAACTCTTTAAGAAGTTACAATCATAGGATATATGGATTAAGAATGAACAAGACGTCATTATCCCTGTTAGATACAAAGAGATGGATTGATAAGGATGGTGTAACTACCTATGCGTATGGTTATTTAGGGTGGTAATGCTGTATCGTTGGTAACTATGAACAACTCTTCTCGTACAAATCCCCTGCCTGGTCCATCTTTAAGATAATAAAGACTAGGCTCTCCTTCTTTCATAACAAACAACTAATGTTATATGTCTTAACAGACCAAATCAGATCGGTTGCGCGACGTAGGCCTCCTTCGAGTTCACCGGGCTGGTATAAATATCTTACGCTTACTCTATCCGGACGTTTTTGTTCTTTGCCTCTCCTCGGTGCTGAAGATTCGGAAGTCACGGATTTAATTTTTATCGCGTCTGATGGTTTCTTCCCGATTAATCTCGTTACTCCATTATTCAGCGCTGATACAACAGCTGATAATCGTGTCACCCATTTGGTTGATCTCAATCTTTCGGATTTCATTTCGATCCCCTACTGATAGCCAAACAAACGTTTCGCTAATGTCTGGTCAAATCTTTTGATGATAGCTTGACTACGGTGGGCCTCTTTTTCCCCACGCCTGATTTCGACATCGTGCTTTGTTCACAGTTTAGTTACCGATCCCATAAACTCGCGACTGGGATCTACTTAAAATAACTTAGGCCATTTTAGTGGTCCGCGTTTATATATACGGCTCAATGCGTTAGATACTTCTGTTGAATCTTTCGAGGTTAATGGCTCAGCCTCTTTGTATCGACTAGCCACATCCACTACAGTTAAAGCATGTTTATACCTTTTGCGTCTTACCTTATCATGGGGAAGAAACAAGAGGTCAGCCTGATGAACTTCATTCGTTGTAAAAATATCAAACTTCTTCCTCGGCATATAACGCGGTGCCGGTAAGTATATTTGCCACATCGCTTGTTTCTTTAACCAATCCTTGGCCACATCTTTTGATACCTTGATACCTTTCCAATATCCTCGTGGTCTATAGTAATTTTTATCCATTATTAATTAATATTGATGTTTCTTTTAATATGACTTATGACTCTCGTTGAATCGCATCATCATTTTTTGCATAAAAATTTCCATCTGTAGTGGTGTTATAGGTAAATAAATCTGGCTCTTGTGGAACTGGTCCGGAACCCCCATTACCTATACTACTCGGATAAACAACATACTTCCGTAAGTAGGTCTTAACTTTTCTATCCAACAGCATTATGTTCAGATTTGCAGTGGATTAACTGCATTCATCACATGACATTTAGGTTTCTCTACACAATAAAGTCAACGAATAAAAACGATATCCGTTCGAGTCATATATATGGAATACTGTAAGGGACATTCTCGCGATCTCGCATTCTCGCGATCTCGACCTTTGGAAACGAGGTAAATATGCCCAAAACACGAGAATGCGAAATCGCGAGAACGCGAGATTTGGCCAAAATCTCGCGTTCTCGCGATCTCGCATTCTCGTGTTTTTGGTACATAGCACTTTTTGTCAAAAGTCGACAACGAGAGAATGCGACATTTGGACATGATGCAAAATCTCGCAATCTCGCAATCTCGACTTGTCAAATTAGGCCACAAAAACACGAAATCGCGAGAACGCGAGAACACGACATTTCATTTTCTCGCGTTCTCGTGTTCTCGCATTTTAGACACTGTCCGTGCGCATGCGTAATATCATACGGTCAAGCGCATGCGCACGTTAGTAGTCCTTTGGTCATGCTTCTTTCATGCTCTTCACTCTCCAAGTAGCATTTAGCAAACTTATGACTTGAGCTTGGAAATGCTATGTAATTTACATACACAAAGTCTGAGTCATCTCCCGCTGTTACAGTTTCCTATGTCCTTTATAATAAAACCCTCAACATGCTCAATATAATTTACAAAAGAAATTGTGTGCATGAATGTCCAATGATAGTGAAAACATTAATGTGTCTGAAAGCTGGAAACAAAACTATCACCGTCAGGGAGTGAGTGATTAATATTGCTTAAAGCCGTATCAGCAGTACTACAGTTACAGAAATAATCACAGGCCAGTGAGTTTCTCCATGAGGCAATTTCACACACGGTAAGCATATTCATGAAAGGCAAAATTCCCATAGACCAATTTGAAACACAAAATTAACTATCATATTTTCATCCGCTCCAACCTGACTACAAAACATCCTGCTTTACATTATTTTATAGTTAAATGGATGAAATTATCATTAAACCGCCCGCATGTTATCATAAATGAGCGGGCCACTGTTGAAGAAATAAACGACGAGTGTAGGTACAATACAACACTGCAGGGAGAATAAACCATGAGGGGCGAGTGTTTTATTGTACAATAAACAACAACCACGAGTCGTTTAATGATTTTATGAGATATCAACATTATGTACAGCCTCTTTAAGGATGTTGATAAAATGTACAAGGTTTAAAAATATTTACCCCTATTTAAGGTGGGTATTCCCGCATATGCTCACACAATCCTCAGGTCGATTACACGTACCTTTTCTCCCAAAACCGATTGTCATATTGTAACCGGGGATTGTGATGGAAAAGACAATTTCAAACATAGGCTACGGGTGTGAGTGTCTATTGCCAGAGTAGATAATGACATCCTTTAATGTACAAAACAATAACATTATAAAGACAATACTGCATAGGTTTCATACACATACATATTCACACATTCATTCGTTTCATATAAACATACGTCTATATTCTGTACATGAACATGAACTTAATAATCAATGATATACAAAATCATTATCTTAACCCTATAATAAACAAACAATTCATCAAGGGCGATAACTCGATCCCGACATCACTCATAAGATAAAATATAAACCTGGTCCATGTTGTAAAATACACTTAACCTTATAAATACAATTACAACTTTCTTGAAAATGCTGTATTTATTCAGTAACTCACATATATCTGGCACGATACACTATTTACAATTCATATTTCGAGACACAACAAACATGTAAATTAACCGTACCCTGTGGGTGACACTGGTATGTTTATCGTCTTCATGCAACCGCCTTTGAAACATAAATGTTTCTTCTATGGAGAGCAACCTGACGGTCACCTCCCTCTCACAACTAACGTCATCAAACTCGCTGCTAGAAAAATTAACAAGACCACAATCGAATCATCAGAAATAAAGTCGTGATTAATCGTATAATACTGCCCGCTTCGTTCTTCAATGATCTTAGCGATTAAACGTGTAGTCATCAATAGAGTAAGAGAGAGAGTTGGGTTTAACACCGCTTTTAACAGTATTCCAGTTATATCACAGCGTGTCAGCTTAATATGAGAGGAAAGCCCGAAGTGATGCAGGTCTCAGACGTTTACCTCTTCGATGAAGCCCACGAGAACGGCGAACCGGGATTCGAACCCACAATCATAGGTTTCAGGCGTGCCCAACTGGCACAACTCTGCACAGAGAATCGCGGCGCCTCAGACGACTGGGCCACCCTAACGAGTGTTGATATATTTGATGTCAGACCGCCGTCATATAGCTGGAATATTGCTGAGTGCGGCGTTAACAACAAACAAACAAACAAAATCTTTCTGAAAAATACCTTTAGGCATAATCATTTGGTTATTTGACTGTTAGTTGTCAGACAATATTTGTCAAATTCAGTCAGTTCACAGGCAAGAAACGGAGAGTGTTCTTGACTTTATTATGTTACCAGTCTACATATATATTTCTGTATAATAAAAAGACTTGGAACATTTGCATTCTGACATTGTCAAAAGTCAGGTGATTTTGAGCAGCCATTTTGAAATAAACTGCATTAATTTGCAAAGCAGAAATTTCTATGAACGTTGTGGTTCATCTCGTCGTTTTGATGTTAAAAGACACGAGCGTGTCATCCAACATCATTCTTCCAACTTTTTCAGTTTGTAGACAGTAATAAGATGTTGGATACAATGGTTCGTGCGCACCTCAGTTCACGCCGCTGCACGCGAGGTTACCGTGAGTGAGTGAGTTTGGTTTTACGGCGCTTTTAACAATATTCCAGCAATATCACGGCGGAGGACACTAGAAATGGGCTTCAAACATTGTACCCATGTCGGAAATCGATCCCGGGTCTTCGGCGTGACGTGCGAACGCTTTAACCACTAGGCTACCCGACCGCCCCGAGTTTACCGTGACGAATTACCTTACAAAATAGTTACATATAACATACAATTAGCAAAAAACACGAGAACGCGAGATCGCGACACTTGACAAATGTCGCAATCTCGCGTTCTCGCGTTCTCGTGTTTTTGAAAATAGCTACATATAACTGTATAGGCAATTAACACAAAAACACGAGAACGCGAGAACGCGAGAACGCGAGATTGCGACATTGGTCAAGTGTCGCGATCTCGCGTTCTCGTGTTTTTGAAAATAGTTACATATAACTGTATAGGCAATTAGCACAAAAAACACGAGAACGCGAGAACGCGAGAGATTGCGACATTGGTCAAGTGTCGAGATCTCGCGTTCTCGTGTTTTTGTGCTGATTGCCTATACAGTCATCTGGTGGCTCAGTCGTCTGAGTTGTCGCAATTCGTTGTGTAGAGTTGCGTCCCATTTTAAAGGGGCACTGATCTACAACAGTGCCCCGAGACTGGTTGTTGTCTATGTCATTGTTTTCCCCCCGTGAGTATCCGGATATTATAGCAGATATCAAGACTAGTTCGCGACCTGTGCTGCGCAATTCGTAAGCGCATGTATCGCTTTTATTAATAGTATTTCATTGTTGGTATATTGTTTAGCCAAACTGTATAAAGTTTCACGAAGGCAATTTTTGCAACGCCTCAATATTCAGTTATTTTACTAATTAACTGAAAATCGGTCAATTTATGTTATTGTTATTACGAATTCCAAACATCTTTATGTTTTAATTTAACCACCCAGTGACTGAAAATGATAGGATTAAATTATAGAAAACGAAATTCAAAGTACGTTTCTATAGTTTTGGCTTCTAATACTAGCGGGGCGGTCGGGTAGCCTAGTGGTTATTGCTGAGATAGTTCTAAAAGCGGGGTAAAATCAAATACACTCACTCACTCTAATACTAGGATAAATAGTCTATTTCTAAGCCCTTTTGAACCTCTTAAAAATTGTTAGTCAATCTGGACTTGGATTCAGTCAATTTCTATATTACTGATATATTTAGACATTTTATAAATTGCATGAGTGAATCACATTTTACACATTGAGTGTAACATATATGTATACACGCCTACGGGTACAAGAGGAACAAAAATGATTCTATCCAATGCAACAGCAAATGAATGAAAACAAAATGCAAATTTCATAACAGTTTTATGTATACATTTGGGCACCTTCCTTGTTCGAGGAATGTATCCATGAACATTCACATATAGGAACAATATCCCATACGTCTGCAGCTGTACAAATAAACTTTTTCGACTTCACATGGCTCTGTTACATTCAAATGTTTTAAAATATATACATATAGCGTTTCTGGATATTATAACCCGTGTTCGTTTCTCAACTGATCACTAAGTTTGTTTCAGATGTTTCACAAAGGTGTCTAGTCTCATCGGTCAGCTGAGATAGCACGTGTGACAATTATGTTCATGATGTCCATGGTGCTTTAAAAATATCCATGGAGTTAGAAAGCAATGAACAATCAATAAACGTATTATCGGCTAATCCTTTGAACCAAGTATGTTGTTTTTACATCGGCACTTCACGCCATGATATGAGTGTATTCCGTCTGCTTTAGTAAACCCTAAACATGTAAACACTTACAAATCCACTGTGCAAGATAACAGTGATTAATCAATGAACGTATTTTCTGTGGAACTTTTGATGGCGAGGAATGATCCGTTTACAAAAAAGTAAGTAAACTGATCACTCCTCTTAAGGGCTGCGACGTGAATTATACATAACATACATTTCACCTCACTTCAAACGTGGATTCAGATGAAATAATTACCCCAGACACAAGACATGCCAGATGGGAACCGTTGTCAGGTAATCTGAGTAGTGCTACCACTAACTATACCTGTAATAGGTTCATTAACTGAGCAAAGACACAGGTGTAGGGTTGTGCCAGAAAACGTGGATAACAACAAGAGATAGCAATCGTATTATCAGTACAATCCAAAATCCGAAAATGCTTTCACTGCTGGGATACCATTTTTTAAACTATAAAAATAAACTGACGGCCAAAAGAAACGTTACCAACGATATTTCTAGGATAAAATATGACCAACACAAATTGAAGCAGCAATAACAATTGTATTGTAGAAATTCATTATTCAGAACCGTAAAATTGCTAAGTCAACAACAAAGTCCTTGAGCTCCAACAGGGACATTTCTTGACAAGGAGTCATTCGTCCAGTATTCGATCAACAACATTGGTTACAACTTTAAGGTAACGACGGCCCAGACCGTTCAATACGGGATATGACCTCCATGAGCGGCAATGCATCTTCGAATGCGGCGTCGAACTGAGTAGACAAGCGTCCTCACATCGACCGCAGGTATCCGATTCCGTTCCTCACGGAAGGCAACGATCAACGCTTGTCTCGTGAAGGAAGGATGTTGACGTTTCCGAAGACGACGCCCCAGCTGGTCCCAGAGATGTTCTGTGGGTGACAGATCTGGTGATCGAGCTGGCCACGGCAGGACAGTCGTTGGCGTTGGCGTTAAGGAAGTCTCTAGTAACACGGGCTTTATGGGGTGTGGCGTTATCTTGTTGGAACACCGTCCGTTGTTGACGCTGTATGAAAGGAAGAACCACTGGCCGTAAGATATTGTCAATGTAGCGTTGTGCTGTCAGATTGCCTTCGATGATGAGAAGTTCCGTCTTCTCGTCCCCGCAAATGCCGCCCCAAACCATCACACTTCCGCCCCCGTAAGGTTCAACCTCCTGGACACAACAAGGAGCCGTACCTTCACCACGTCGTCGATAAACTCGCGTCCGCCCATCAGGTTTGAAGAGTTGGAACATGCTCTCGTCACTAAACAGCACTCGCCGCCAATCCCTTTGTTGCCATCGCTGGGTTTGCCTGCACCACGTCAATCTGGCACGTCGATGTTGACGGGTCAAGGTCATGCCCTTGAAAGGGCGATAAGCCCGGAGACCATAATGTCGTAGTCGTCTTGTCACTGTTTGTCTGCTGACCGGATGTCCTAAGCTGTTGGCAGCTGATGACGTCACAGTAAGAAATCTGTTCCTCGGATGAAGTACCCGTAAAAAGCGGTCATCCTGCGGGGTCGTGACCTTTGGTCTGCCACTCCGTGGTCTGTCTGCGGTTCTGCCAGTCTGTCGGAGACGTGCGACCAGTCTGGTAATGGTCATCTTGGAGCTGTTCATGTTAATGACAACCGCTCTCTATGTCGCTCCTATCTGCAGCCTACCTATGGCTCTCTCCCTCTGGACAGCTGTCAGTCTTGGCATGTTCGTTGGTGTTAATCATCGCAACCAATGATAGGGAACAGATCTGTGCGTAATTTAAACCGGGATTGCACGATAATTTGGGAAAGAATGTTTTATAAAAATGCTGAAAAACACCAATATTTCCCAAAATCCGCAAAGCACGTGTAAAGAACGACAGAGAACATGAAGGCTGTATTCGTGAAATGTGTTCTTTACTGTTTTTGAACAGGTTGGCATTTTTGTTTCAAAGTGGCAAATCAGTTAATGTTGGTAACGTTTCTTTTGGCCCTCAGTTTATAACCATCTGGGGTATTTCCAAATAACGACTTCCGATGAGCTTCCATCGTTCTTTTTGTCCGTTTGTTTAGGCTGACGAAATTAATTAACATGTGCCCTGTGTCTGAGATTCAGAGATCATAGGTAACCAGTCAGTGTTCTTGAACACGGTAGTCCAGTCTCTTGTCACGCTCGGTTGTGTCAGCGAGCTAATCGGCAGATAGTGAGCCCCAGCTGGCAGTGTTAGACATCCGAGAAGAAGATTAGTGCCCCTTTAAACCTACAAGCCGGGATATAACTGAAATATACTGTTCAAAGCAGTGCTAAGCAAAACTCACTCACTTATTCAGAGCAATGCCGGTCCCCCAGGCTTGATATTTGGGGTACTTTTCCAGTATAAGCATGCCTGTCATTTGGATGTTAAGGCCGCAATAAATAAATGGTTACAGTTTGATTGATTTTTTAAAAACATGGGAGACAGGAGACATTTAAATTTAACATTTTATTTTGTTCTTCTCGACCTACTTTAGGCATATGTGTACAATTGCTGTCGACGGATGCGATTCACATGCATCATGTGTGTTCAGTAGGGCTACGTGTACGGAGTATTTTATCAGGTAAAGAAAGTAGGAACACTCATATTAACGATACTTCTATTTCTAGGAATTTGAGGGCATTAGAATAATGTAAGGCAGGATGTTTTGTTGTCAGGCGGGAGCGGATGAAAATCAATTAATTAAAGTAGCGAATATGGTATCGTATAAAAACAACAACAAAAAAAACCATCGGACAATATCATTTTATCCTAATGCTACAAATTGGTCTTTGAGAAAAAAAAATTAATAAATATTCTAGCCGTGTATAAAATTGCCTCATTGAGAAACTCTCTGGCTTGTGATTATTTCTGTATCTCACAGTGTAGCCGCGAATAGCTGCAATACTGCTGATGCGGCTTTAAGCAATATTACTCGTTCACTCACTGACGGTGATAGTTTTGTTTCCAGCTTTCGGACACATTAATGTTTTCACCATCATTGGATATTATATTGAGCATGTTGAGGGTTTTATTATAAAGGACATAGGAAACTGTAACGACGGGAGATGACTCAGACTTTGTGTATGTAAATTACATAGCATTTCCAAGCTCAAGTCATAAGTTTGCTAAATGCTACTTGGAGAGTGAAGAGCATGAAAGAGCATGACCAAAGGATTACTAACGTGCGCATGGGCCTTGACCGTATGATATTACGCATGCGCACGGACAGTGTCTAAAACGCGAGAACACGAGAACGCGAGATTGCGAGAAAATGAAATGTCGCGTTCTCGCGTTCTCGCGATTTCGTGTTTTTGTGGCCTAATTTGACAAGTCGAGATTGCGAGATTGCGAGATTTTGCATCATGTCCAAATGTCGCATTCTCGCGTTGTCGACTTTTGACAAAAAGTGCTGAGAATGCAAGATCGCGAGAACGCGAGATTTTGGCCAAATCTCGCGTTCTCGTGTTTTGGGCATATTTACCTCGTTTCCAAAGGTCGAGATCGCGAGAATGCGAGATCGCTAGAATGTCCCTTACAGTATTCCATATATGGTGGCCGAGAGGGGACATCGCTTTCTCGCTTTCTCGCGGTATAGCAATATTCCCTCTTGGCCACGATATGGGTCGCATGTGTTATGTGTTTCTTTACGATAAAAAGGAAAACGTTAAACAACATTAATTAACATCAAGTGTGTGTGTGATGTGGGTTTTAATCATAAAAGAGAGCTGCGATTTTTCCAGTCGCATTTCAAATTATACATATGGACGGAATTTGAAATTTTCTCACTATCTACTTAAATATAATTTAACAGTACAGACTTAAGTGCTTTTTTAATAATCCACGTATTTCTGCGTAAAAAAGAATTTGATTGATTTCTGGCCCTATTTAGCTGTTTGATCCCCCGCCCCCAGGCCAAGTTATTAATAGCAGGAACAACGCTCAATAGCGCTGAGTAGTACGTGTTTCCTAAAAAGCAATAGTGTTTTTCCTAAAAACAACGCCTATATCAATGTTTATTCTGTTTGCGGAGTAGATGTTATCAAAGTGGAAGTCCTCGCCCAAGCAATTGTAATACTACCGGATGTCCACTATTTAATTTCTAGTTTTTGGATGACATAGTGTTCTCAGTAACCGTAATGTGAAAATAGATAGTTGATTGGTTTTATATTCAAGTTGGTATTTCCGCTATTCAAAGTGTTCAGTGAGGCCGTCTTATCAACAGTCATTTCTGAGATATAAATGCAAAGTATAATTACCGTATTCGACGTAATAAGCTTCCCGCTCTAATAAACGCCCACGGCGATATTTGCTAATATATTGGCTAGTGAACAATCCCAATTAGCACCCCTTCCGATTGATTAATGTACACAAGACTTATTTATTCGCGTATAATACGCACTCGTTATATGCACACTTAATTATGGGCAATTAAATTCGGGAAAAATATATCTGTCGTACATAAACATTTCAGGCTGTCAGCATAAACCACGAAATTTATCTTCCAACTCAACTTTTTTTTCACCAAAATAGTATTCTAATTTTGAGAGTGCCCTGGGCGCTTATTACGTCGAATACGGTAATTAAGTCTACGCTAATTTCTTTTGCATTAATAATTAACTGTAACGTTAATTTCAAGATTTACAGTACATACTATTCAAAAGAAGTTAAAAAACACCCAATTCCTTCATATGACTATGGTTAGTCATTAGAGGAAGCGATAGAGCGAGGACGCGATAAAGCGAGAGAACGATAGAGCGATAAAGCGATAAAGCGAGAAAGCGATAGAGCGAGAAAGCGAATGATTTTTTGGGTCATTAGATTTGGAATTGAAGCCGAATATGTGCTCGTCCGATTTCGGGATCACAATTATGTTCATTAAGTTGCATGTAAATTATGCAAACAAAAGTTGTTCATGTACACAGTTATGTTTCCATTAAAAAATACAGATGAATTAGATATGTCTATACCTTAAGTCACATATATGACTTTCGAGAGCGTCATGAACCCGTAACCCTATTCCTTGGACAATAGAAATGAAATGCGTTGTAAATAAATTTAAAAACAACGCGTTTCTTATACTGACTTTCGATCAAACTGTCTTCGGGAATTAAATTTGATGCTAAAGTGCTTGTAAAATAAAGTTTAACTTTCCCGCCAGGAGAGACAAGATATCCAGCTATAGTATAGGCTCAGGTAGGAATATACATATTCATGTAGCAATTCTCTATTAATTTAAACTGTATGGTTAACACTTGTGCGTTCTGACAGACAAACACACACACACACACACACACACACACACACACACACACACACACACACACACACACACACACACACACACACACACACACACACACACACACACACACACACACACACACACAATTTTGACAAAACTATACTTAAGATATACATAAAATATTACAATGATAGCTGATTTAATGTATGTTATAGATATATCATAGCAATGCATTTCATATTGTTATCAACCTTAACTTTGTGACCACACTTATTATGTCTCTCCATATGTGTAGTTGTGGTTACGCCACAGCGATGGGGGCAATCGGGTAGCCTATTGGTTAAAGCGTTCGATCGTCAAGCCGAAGACCCAGTTCGATTCCCCACATGGGTACAATGTGTGAAGCCGATTTCTGGTGTTCCCCGTGATATTACTGGATTATTGTTAAAAGCGACGTGAAACCATTCTCACTCACTCACTTACTCACTCCCTCACAGCGGTGTTTATCAAATTACTATATGCAAGTATGCAAGTATATATATTTGTAGATTTGCACAAGACAAGAAACACAATTCAAGTTAAACATACATCAAATGTCAAAAAGAACATTTACGGACAACCTTATCACACACTGTAACATCATATACTACCGAAAACAAGTTATAGAACACCCACAATTATAAGATTGTATTTTTGCAAAACAATCAGCCACGACTTATTAACCATAGTCTTCTAGTCTTCTTATCTTCTTCTTTTGAAAGGTATATATTTAGATTTTAACCTGATTTATTTAGAGCGTATTGCCATGATCTGCCACCCGCATATAAATATAATAAAGGTCTAAGATACCAGACATTAGAATCTAACATGGACGCAGCTGAGTCGTTGTACAAGTTTGGGCAACTTTCGAGATTGCGAAACAAATTACGAAGACGCCAGTGGGATCAGTTTCCATGTGTGTGTTTTGTAGACCTGTGGGGGCGTTTTACCAATTTAGTCGGATTTTGCCGATATATGTTCGAATTGTTACCCCGTTTGATGTTGTCGCTGTGTGGATATCCGACAACGGGCGGACCGACTGATTGCCGGGAAAGGCAAGTAATTGAAATAGTTGTCGGCATGTGTTATTTTGCCCGTTTATGTATGTAGTAACGCCAGTTGGAACTATCTCGCTTGTTGTCACTGCCAGACTAACTCATCACTGACCTTCTGACGTAATATATATTAATGCGCACATTCCCGGAAAACTTGCAATGTTTTAAGTACGGGCACATTTGAGATGGGATAATCAACAATGGTCCAGAAATCTCTTCACTGACGAGTCCCGTTTCTGTCTTGAGCATAATAATGGAAGGGTAAGGGTTATGAGACGTCCTGGAGAACGTTATGATGATGCCAGTGTACGAGAAAGAAACAGGTTTGGCGGTGGCTCTGTAATGGTATGGGGAGGCTTCCGTTTGCATCACCGAACACCTCTCTATCTTATTCAAGGCAATTTGAATGGAGTGAGG
The DNA here is from genome assembly GCF_022045235.1 of Haliotis cracherodii. NCBI lineage: Eukaryota > Metazoa > Mollusca > Gastropoda > Lepetellida > Haliotidae > Haliotis > Haliotis cracherodii. The sequence goes on along the minus strand of NW_027266277.1, from coordinate 6,756,966 downwards.
TATCGTGACGAGATTTTGCGCCCTCTTGTCCTACCACAGTTGAACAACATTGGTCCAGGAGCAATCCTGCAAGATGTCAATGCCAGACCACATCGGGCTAGAGTCGTTAGAGACTTCCTGCAACAGAACAATGTGACTGTGATGCAGTGGCCAGCATATTCACCTGATTTGGCTCCAATTGAGCATCTTTGGGATGTTCTGGGACGACGTGTCAGGGACAATCATGGAGTTGCACCAGCTCTTCAGGTTCTGGTTCAGTGGCTCCAAATGGCAGGCGATTCCACAGGCTACCCTTCGCACCCTTGCAAGATCCATGAGGCGAAGATGCCCCGAATGCATCAATCAACGTGGAGGACACACTCGCTATTGACATTGTGATTTCCATTTTTGACCCCCAATTTCTTATTCGACTTGTTCATGTGTGTTTTTCAATGACAGCTACCTGTAAATGTTTTTGTTTTAAAGCTTGATAATCTGCTAATGCACAATTGTAATGATACGATCACATATCATTAAATGTTCCTTTTTATAACAGAATATTTTGTGTTCCCATTTTAGGTCACTATAACTAAATAACATATAACTACTATTTTCGAGCACATGTTAAGATTTACATTCAATACTTTATCTTGTCTTATCCAAAGGGCATGCCATCTTAAATTTTTTAAGCCAATCCATGAAACTAAATTGGATATGTGTTTCCCCTTATTGTCGGAAGAAAATGTTCCGGCTTTGATTACCCAAGTAATGCTGTTGATGTGCAAGCATACACACATAAATACATATACGCAATAAATGTATATACGATATATTAGCTTTCTTCTGACAAGTGTCACCATTGTGAAACTAGTCTATATACCGAACGTCAGGTGTCAGGCAACATTGGAAATAAAAATTACGAATACATTATCCGAGGTCGGTCTGGGTATCAGTTCCCATAACTGTGATTGTAGACTTCTGCGACTTGTTTTTTTTCCCCGGATATAGGGCAGCTTACTATATTTAGTGGGCTGCTGAATTTGTTTTAGAAACTGTTACTCAGAAAGAAGTTCGTTCACACCCCTTATCAAAATGAGTCCAAAATGTGTCTAGTAAACTGTATTCATGCTTTGACTTGTATCATTGTGTAGGTGTGTGGGACACTGGACTATATTTCGTAAGGAGACTCCAAACAAACGTTATGCCTTATTTACTGGATTACGGCGATTGGTTAGACAGCTGGACGAGCGACCACGGGAACTACTTAGATGCCTCATTAATTACCTAATTACAGGTTATTTACAATATTAGACTGCAGCGTAGGACAACATATAAACTTTTCGTTAGGTGCTGGAAGGTTTTTATTCACTTTACCATTACATCCGACCCGTCACTTGTCCGTGTCTCGTTTTGGAAACCAGCTTTCCATATTTACCATATCTTTATCATCACATTTTCTGTAGTGCAGCGTTTGAAGCTCTGTTTTGAAAAATGAAACGCTGAAAACTTCGTTTTTTTATATATCTATAAAGAATAAATTGAAAATAAAATAAGAACTATAACGGCCACTTGGTATCGCCCTTGAAGATCAGATATCGTCATTCACATTCACTCACGTTTTGTAGCACAACATGGACTCCATTCTATCATATAACCATGCATACAAATAGCTCTCCAAATGTGTATTCCATGGGGGCTTTAAATGAGGTATCAAAAGTTATTTTTATATAATCCGCATGCATTCAGCTACGTTATATGTCTGTTTATATCATGTCTATTTCAGATAAATATATTTAGCCAACTTGAGCCATGAGTTAATTACTATTTGTGAATAATCAATATGGAAGTACACATTATTTCTAAGCAAGGATTAGTTTTATACGCCATTCATATACTGGTAATAGTTGAATTTCGTTAAACGTAGACACATATAAAACTGGATTACGCGATCGAGTTTCCAAATCTTGAACACGAGACCGATGATATTTTGATAAAGATCGAAGGTGTATTTGTCAAAACGTACATAAATCGTTATCCACGTATTCGCAGCTGGGTGATCGAAATACATTTTGAACGTTGTCACTTGCCTAAAAAGACATATCATGTGTGTGTATAACCTTTGGGGAATGTACGAAGTCGTAGAAACTCTTAGGAGTAAAGCATTCCGAGAGCGGTCACTCAACCAAATACATTCCGCCATCATCGTTGCTTAACTGCAATCGATTTACAGGCACTGCCGCTAAGCAAGGCCCACAGTCGACCACGATATGTGTGGAATATATGACAGTAGCGTAACGCCTTCTCATTATCCTCTTATAGGACATTTTCTTTGCACACGGTCTTGTTTGTTCACAATAAATCGAAATGTTGACTTTAGTTCGAAACAAATGTTATGATATAATCAAAACTAGAAACGTTATCCACGCATGGATTTAAAAAAAAAACCACACAAGACTTTCTGTCACTGAACAACTGATGCAAATTGTATATTTCGCACGTTTTCGTCTGTAAAATTTCAACTTTATGGTTAAGTAGACATTGTACTTCAGTGATGTAATCAGGAATTATCATTATAATCTTTGTCTAGGATATGAGACAACGAAAGTATGGATTTTGCAATTTTCGTATCTCCAAGAAACATGAGACGACTCCCTGCATTACAATTACAAAGTCTGCGTGTGTTATCAGTTTTGCTGTGAGTTTGATTGACTGACCTAGAAGCAAAATTGAGTCTCAGTGTTCGTACTTGGATAAACTCAGAAACGACTTTCTCAAAGGAGGTCCTCTGGATCCCTCGTCAATGCACCTACTTGCAACATGTAAATCAATGTCATTGTATTGGGGACTCCATGTATCGGGCTGCAGTAGCACTACGCTCATAAACAATCAACCCATTAATTAAATAATCCTTCTAAAGGAGAAATCTGATAACACCATACATTATTCCTTCAGACAGGCTCTGGACAGCCTGTCGTTTCATCGCACAGTAACCGTAATCTGCTCGTACGGGAAAATCTGGGATCCTTGATTTGGCACTTGACATGTGGAAATAGACTCAGTTGAGAGTTGTTTCATTTATTCATTTATGTACAAGAGGCTGCATAATGCTCTACATATATTTGCATTGCCTTTTTCTTTATTTCTGGTGAATAAACTGTCCACGATACGTTCCATTTTATGGTGTTGTTTTTTTGTCCTAATTATATAAAAGTATATGACATTACATGCTCAGAGAAAGTTTGATCTCTGTGTGACACGGATAGTAAGAGCATGTGTTCCCGTTCGCCTGTGAACGCATGTATACTTGAACAAAAAGAGCCTCGACGATTAACTGTGTAACACTAAAACAATTTTCAATGAGTTTGTGCATTTATCGAAGCTTGTGAAAATCCATCCTTATTGATCATAATATTACTTGTGTTATCAGTCACTTATGATGATATTAATATTAATGTTGTTGGTCCCCATTGATGATACCAACATTTCTGTTATCAATCTCTATGGATATTGTCACTTCAAATTATCAGTCACTGTTGCGGTAGCCTCGGGGTTGAAACTTTTGCTCGTCACGCTGATGACATGGCTTCGATTCCTTACATGGGCACAATGTGGGAAGGCCGTTTCGGTCACTACTGATCATATTATTATTATTTAACTTCGAACTATCAGTCGGTATCGGTGATCTTATTGCTTCGTGTTATCAGTCGCTATTGGTGATATTATTGCTTCGTGTTATCAGTCGCTATTGGTGATATTATTGCTTCGTGTTATCAGTGGCTATTTATGATATTTGATGACAATATTACTTTTACTATGACTGATAATATCACCAATTACAAAAGCGCCGGGCAAAAGAAAGTATACGCTCGACAAGTCAGACTTCACTCTGCATATTACTATGTAATTGCGCCCCCTTCATGTTCCTTGATACGTCATGTGCACGTCACCTGTTTTGAGTCACTTATTGACATCATGTCTGTGATATCGCCTGTGATATATATACCCGAATCAAATACAACGCCATGGAATAACCATTTCTTGTTTGTTTCATCTGTGACCACCATCAAACATGGGTGCACACTTTCTTTTGCCCGGCAGTGTATTTATCATTACTGAGGACATTAGTCGTTTTCCTTCTTCTTTAGCACATTACCAAATCGTAGTTTAATCAGAGTGGTTGTCAAACTAATCATTGTATATCATGTGTCTAACCTGATGAAGGAAACCCACTTTAAGGAAACATCTTTTGAAATTCGGGTTTTTGTCGACCCTATTTTTGAGATCCTGGTTACTGACAGGTCTGGTTCATTAGAACCAATTGTCCCTCTTACCAGGCTTATCTAAGAAAGTGTGTTATAGTCTTCTGAGAATTCAATTACAACTTCATAAAGGCAGCTCTTTATTGATTTTAAAAGCTGTTGAAACGAGTTTTCAAGTGCAAAGCGTTATAGTTTACAGAATAGTCTAAAACGTTTCAGTTATTTTTTGACAATTTTAATTTAAAATGTCATCGAAATTACCACGAAAATTACTTTTTTCTGTAAACGGCGCTATTGTCCATATGAGAAAATCTATATTCCTATGGGCCTCGTCGCTACATGTGTAGAAGACCTCGTTTCCTGCCTTCTCTCCTGTAAAGTCTCCAAGCATATTAAGGAAAGCCCCAATTGCCGGAACTAATTGAATAGCGATGAATGGTTTCACGTACACATTAAGAATATAGCATTTCCTTCGATTCTTGTTTATAGTCCGTTTTGCGCACTCCGCCTTTATAATATCAGTAAATCATTTACATCATGATCATGAGTGAACTATCGGACACTATTTCCCAACGCACTGAAGCTAGGGTGACATTCGGGACCAGATATTAGTTCTGCTTCACAGCTTCATAAGAAAGTGGCTATTCGTGAAACAAAGCGCAGGGATACTTATTAGAGTTCCAGTACATTTTAGGCAAAGTTATGTGTGCGTCTTTAAAGGATGCATCTCAGTTCAAACGTCTGGTTATTTTCCTCATGCCTGCATATTTGATATATTGATTCAAGATGTATTTAGTTTAGCAGTAAAATGAATATAGAGTCCTTGGATTATGGACTGAGACATTCTTTTCACATTCAAATATCGATGTTCTACCGATATATATATATTTATATGCATAACTTCAATTTCTGAAAAATACTAAGAATAGGATTACGTCATTAAATTGTTGTTGTTGTTTGTTTGAGTATCATCTGTAACAAATCTGGTATCACGTATGTTTTCGTCATAGCTTTATCTGTGCTTGCTCATCTAACTTGCACGTTGAATTAGAAAAAATCTCTAAGTCGTACATTGATCAAGTATTTTCTTATCAGTAAAACAATCATGAAATACATGTACACAAACATGAATCAGATTCACTTTGCGAATAATCACGAAAATCGCAAAAGTGAGTTATTAGAAACACCTGAGTTATTTGAAATTACATAATTGAATTGAACGCACTTACTAACAGTAATATCAATATGGACCTTTTTGTGCCTTTGATATGAATCAGCTTATACCCTTCCTATGTAAACCTCGCAGTGTAGTATTCGTTGTTCTTCAACTTATATTCCAGATACAATCTACACGTTAACATTTGAAAACTTAATTAATCTCTTCCTGCAACAACAATAATTTATTATGGCTTCAAGAAAAAAACATTTTAACTGCATGATCTTACCTAAATACAGAGTAATTGTTGTTTCATGCTTCTAAGGGTCATATTTGAATTACAGAGGAAAGAATGAAATTAAACGCAAGAGTTGTCTTCAGAAGCTGAGGAGGTACGTGTAGCCCTGTCGTCACAGGAGCCGAGTTCCCTGTCCGTTACATCGAGTTACTTGTCTTGGAGCGCTGTTTCAGTAACTAGTATTCAAACGACATTCATATGCTGTAATATCAATGACGGCCTTCACTTATAATTTCCAACATCTGTTCATTGACTGTGATGTTTCAATAACGTTGCCAGTACTCTATCAAGCGCGTGATCAGCTACATGAATAGTGGCATTTCTCTATAACGATTTTCAAACTAGCATATATGTTTGGTCGTATCACTAGTGTTGCTGTACGACATTCTGACGACACCGCATGCATTATGAGCGTCAACAGACCACAAGGGCTTAACAAGAAGCGTCGTGAACGAAAAGCGCCATCAGCAACCCCAGACAGCGAGGAGCGAACCCCAACCAAGACACGCGCTGCACTGTCGAAGCATGACGTGAAAACCACAACTCCTCCAGCGCCCGCCATACAAGCTTTCAAGGATCCCGGTGGCTATACTTCCCTATCCTCCCACAAACATATCTAGATATGTACCAGCCGTTCATCCACCAACATGGAGCGAATATACGTACCTCCCCTGTATGTGCTGACTTGAACCAAACCGGAGGCCTGGCATTGGTTAGCCAACTTTTACGTGAACTAGCTGCAGTCAAGTCGCAGGTATCTAAGATTGACAGTGTGAACACTGAGCTGTCAGCAATTACAGCTCACCTGAAAACACTTGACGACACGGTGGGCAGGTTTGAAAAGCATGTAAAATGTGATATGTGACATAGAGAAAAGTGTAGAATTCATGAATAACAAATTAGAGTGGAAGGAAAGAGAAGCCTGTTAAAGAGAACGACGTACTTCAACTACGACGAGAGCTTTGTGAAGTAGAACTATGTAAATTAAGATTTGTGCAATTGAAAATAAAAGATTAATGTGCCACTGAGAACTATGACTTATTAACCCTCTACCCTATATGGAGCAACGCTGGTTGGAGTATATGCCTTCATATCTAGATGTGAGTACCCAGGCTGGATCCCGCAGGACACTCACAGTGACACAAGACTGTGATGTATGTATTGTGTGTTGATTAATGCCGTACTCAGCAATATTCCAACTATATGACGGCGGTCTGTACATTATCGAGTCTGGACCAGACAATCCAGTGATTGACATCATGAGCATCGAATACGATGATATGCACCACACAAGCCAACGAGCCAGTCCACCCGTTCCCGTTAGTAGCCTCTCACCACAAGCATAGACGTCAAGTAAAGACTTTGTAATTAATTCTGTCAATCTTTGTGGCCTACGTAGCATGCTAAAGCATTCTGAATTTAGAGAATGGTATAATTCCTCATCTTTTGTGGGTCGACAATAGGCAAAAGGACTGACAAATTCAATGGCATAAATGTCGAAGGTTATTAACTTGTACTTCAAAATAGACAGACTCCAGGAAGGATATCAGGTGGATTGGGAATGTTTGTCTGTAATGAGAGTATTAGGTATGTGGCCGTCATCCCAACACAATGTGATATTGCTATGTGGATCCGTGTTGATGAACAACTACTTAACATGAACAGTGACTATTTTCTGGTTACTGTTTACGTCCTATCCGCCTCTTTACAATTTTATAACTGATATGTTACATTTTCGTACTATGAGAACTAATCTTGTATTATTTGGAGACTACAACCAAGAACTGGCCAACTCAGCAATATTTTCGTAATTAACCAAACTGTTGCGAACAAAACAGGTCTAAAAGAGTCTTAACTTGGTCATTTGATTATCACTGCTTCGATGCTGACAGATTGTTTTCTTTCGTACGAGAGGTATTCTAACATGGTCAACGTCTTATTTATGTAGGTCAACATCAATGATCATGTTAAATGGTCAGACTTTACGGATGCGGACTGTGGTGTAATCGATTATACCATCATTTCCAGTGAGGTGATGGAATCCGTAACTATAATGTTCTTGATTTCTCATATTGTTTGTTTCAGTGATAGTCATTGAAAAAAACCCAGAATGCAATGCCTCTGCTATTTTCGCACCTCTCAAATACTCAACTGAAGACCCGCCGCTTTGAACAAGTTATGGAGAAAGACTTTGTGTCAAAGGTCAACCTGATGACAGTGACATCGATTGAAAGGACATTGGCACCCGCAACATTGTGTAAACAGTGCGTCACAGACATTCGCCCTGAGGGGCATACATAAGTTTAACAAGTAGAGATTTGCTGCAGAGCATCAATTGTTCCCCGCCATATAGTGTCATATGCAGAGGAAGGAAGTGTAAGCAATGGGAGGAGAGAATTGGTGTAAAGTACAAATTGGTGGTTACTAATATAGTTATCTTCGGAAAGCACAATAAAAGAAACAAAGTCTTTAAATGGTCAGCACAAGGAAAACGAAGGCACGAAAACCCAAAAATGGACCAGTCAGGCAAAACTTGGTATATACCAACTATTAGCCCCAATAATATAAAAAGAAATATTTGCTTACAAGTCCTATATAGAAAACACAACAAATGTAATTCTTTAACATGTTTTGACAGCAAATATCAATGTTTCTGGTCAAAATGTTGGTTGGGTTAAATAAAACAAACTTTTGAAATAGTAAACACAAATAAATGTAATGAATCCACTGTAAATAAACCTCAGTCCAAATGTAAAAATACGTTCACGCATTCATTAAGGGATTCCCATTTATCCAACAGCATGTTAAGAACATACAGGCTTATCAAGTTATCTATAAATATTGAGACTTATTTTACATATTGTAAAAATAAAGTTCATAGGTCACATTTCTCAAAATTTCGCTTTAGTAATCACAAACTAAAAATTGAACCTGTTAGATATACAAAAATACTGGAATTGGAACGACGTCTCCACATGAGCAACACTATGCACGGTCTTGTAAAAAAAACACCACCATGAAAGAGGATCTTCTACACATAATCCAAAATCATGATAAAGAATTTGGTACACACTCTGTTAAAAGAAACACCTTTTGATAATCTTACAAACAGTTATCCAGAAACAATTTCCAAGATATGTTATCATATCTGCAATTATAAACAAATTCCTTGTAAGTCAAAATTACCAGAGTTTTGCTCAATTCACATATTGTTTCCATATCATTATAATACACTTGTTTTAAAATAAAATTGTTATAATGTATCTCCTTTATATGTTGAGCGTACCTGTGTGTATATTTTGTGATAGTGTAATATTGTTGATATTAAGACTGTTTCTTAATGAAATGTTACGCAATAGACATATCATCTAAATAATTCTTTGTTGTATGACAGATTTGTTACAGTTATGTACGGGGGTAGGGTTAACGCATTCGCCCAAGGCGCTCTATTTCGCTATGCGTTGTGTCCCTTGGGCGTTCCAGAAACCTTTGATATTGCGTTCGAATCCCGTTTCGTCCCGACTATGTTTCCAAGTTTGTCAGCTCCATACCCGTGCTCGTGGGTTTCAATCAAAGTGGTGAACGTCTAATATAAGACCTGCATCCCTTCGGGCTTTCCTCCCTCCTCAAGCTGACACGCCGTGATATTAGTGGAATACTATTCAAATGCTATACTTCCGGTTTAGATTTGAAGTATGATTAGAAGAATGTTACTGTGTTCAACCCAAACATCGTGAATATGTCATGCAACTGTATTACTATTTAGGAAAATAATTGACTATCCTGTTGACTTTCTTTGTATCAAGAAGCAAAGAACACAAACGGGTGTATAATCTCTGTCGGAAGTTATAAACACTGTCAAAGCAATAAATCATGCAAAACCGTGAACCGCCGATTCAAACGGTATGAATCATCTATTACATACAGCGAGCTGCTTGAAACAATACTGTGCTCAACTATGCACAGCAAACACCATACATGTGATTATGAAGACAACTGATTGCAAATTTCTCATATCAAACTCGTTGTTTTACATGTGTTGTTTATTGAACAAAATCATACTTTATAGAAGCCTGGTATTAAATCGCGATGAACAATAAGTTGCAATAGCAGTGTGAAGGGAGAAAGATGTTTAACCTGAATTACTCCCTGGAACTTTACTCGCTGGCTGCCTGAATAACATACGATACATTGCAAAGGTAGACCGCAATAGAGCATTTCGGATAATGGAGATAATCACTTACTCTCAATAATACAGCTTGAATAACATCCGATTTACAGCATAAACATGTACGCCTACAGCTGAAGGAGATAATCGCTCAATGCGCAATGGTTTATTCGTACAAAATATACAAAATATAGACCGGTTAACTTAAGCGAAAGGAGATATATTTCCCGGAAACATTTTTAGCTCTTTTAAAAACAAAATGAACCAATTGCGTGGATTATCCATAATATTATTAACGAAACATGCCACTGACAGGCGATTAGTTGAAACATGTCCAGATTAAGTCAGTCTCATTTTACAGACTCCAGTTTTTGTAGAGAACCCAACATCGCGCTCTCCTTCAGTCAAAAACAAACTAACCATATAGGAGAGATAAAGAAACGTTCCAAGGAAACTGCGAAGAACCACCACAGCAACCGCATGAAAAAACACTAACTCCGTTTTAGGAAGATGGCAAAAGAGGAACCTCAACACTTTTGGAATTACTTTAAGAAATGCTTAAAAGATAAGGTGTCAATCGAAAGTCTACATGAGTATTAAATTAGTGAATTGAATAATGATATTGCTGATGAAGACAGTTGTTTACCTGATAGTGTCGATTTATCTCCTAATGAATTAAATATGGAATTAAGTATAGACGAGATACCTTTATCCATAGATTCTCATAAAAGTGGGAAAGCTGTTAAAATGGATGATGTTGAAAATGAATATATGATAGCAAGCAAAATATTATGCTTAATTCATATTATGAAATGATCAAATTGATTTTGAAGAGAGGACATTTTCTGAAATCTTGGTTAGTTGGAATGATAGTACCCTTCTATAACAAAACCCCCAAAACAAGGAGACCCATCTAAACCTGAAAACTATCATCCGATAACTATTCCATCATGCATGCATGTTTACTGCAGTACTAAATAACCGCCTGGCGAACTTTGCCAATGGTAATAAGCAAAGGGTACTCCACTGTTGATAAGTTTGTATTATATTGTTTGACATTTTGAAAGCACAAACAAATATGTTCTCTGCATTTGTGGATTTTAAGAAGGCGTTCGATAAAATATGGTGAAAAGGGTTATGGCAAACGTTTCAGTCATATGGCACCATGGGCAAACTATTTAGACTAATTCAGGATATGCACGCTAATATATAATCTTGTATTATGATCCATGACGGCGATATCTCAGGTTACGTTAGCTATAACAAGGGAGTGCAACAGGGAGAGAATATGTCACATTTATTGTTCGCACAATATTGAGCTTCTTTCAGTGCCTGTAACTGCGAAAGTGTCTCTGTCGACACTGGTGTTGGATTTGAATATGAATGCTACTTCTGAATACACATGACACTATAATGTTTGCTGAAAACCATGCCTACTTGAAATATTGCTTAAATATATTTCGAAAATTACTGTTAGCAATGGAGTTTGAAAGTTCACTTGATCACTTGATCTGGCCGTGTAAGACGGTGTACGTCCGAAATGAGGTTGTACATAGTAATACATACATAGGCATTGTATTTCGTAGAAATATAGAAAATACATCCGTCACCCCTGCGTCTAAGCGTTGAAGGGAACAGTCCCTAATACCAATGTCTTCTATACCTCCACAGATAGAAACTATAAGTCTTACGCTCGTATGTCTATTTATAGCATATGATCATAATTATGGTATTCCCAATTCTAAAGCATGCTTGTAAAGTTTGGGGTTTAACTGATACAACTTCTTTAGAAGGTTTTCACAACATGTCTTTACATCTAAGTGAGTGAGTGAGTGAGTATGATTTTACGCCGCTTTTAGCAATATTCCAGCAATATCACGGCGGGGAACTTTACATCTAAGGAAGAGCACGCCAATCTATATGCTATACAGACAAACTGGTCGAGTACCTGTATCCATCAAAACGTATAATTGCATTTTGGTAACAAAATGCAAACAGGTATAAATCAAAATAAGGTTACGGGAATTATATTGTTTTTAAATTGTATATGGATAAAAAGTTGGGTGGGCTATACAATGTAATAAATAGCTGTAGCTGAATTTTGTTTGGATTAATGTAACGAGAAATCTGCGCGTTGTGTAAACTCTCAGTTTGCGATAAGTTTCTTTATTCATTTGAATGTATACATTTTGTAGACGAACGACAGTGCTATTTAAAGAAATGTCTCTATGTCAAACCTAATTATCATAAACGTCACCAACAAGAAACCTGCTGCCATGAGACACCTGAGAAACTATAACGTTGTAAGCCCATGTTGCCTCTGCTAACTGCACTATTATGCAATCCGTGTACCTCTGTGAGTGATTATTTTCGAATAAATGATTGATTGATTGATTAATTGATTGTCGACCAGAGCGTGATGTCGCCTGCCCGCATCGGCTGATGGTCTCTATGCGATGGGCTTTTTTCATTTTAAAGTACCATACAGTTCTTAGAATAATGTAAACTTTTCGCCTAAGCCGTTCATTACAATTCTGCCTTCTTCCTGTGATAAGTATTCTTCCAGTGCCCCTCCAACACAAACTGTTTTTTCTCATACAATTTATCGATCACCCATCCTAAGCAGTTTTTGCGGTTTAAGACGTTAAGTTCGCTCGATGTCACTTCGCTGCCACTTTGTAACCTGAATTACATAATGGTGAAACATACTGATAATGACCTTGTTCATGAGTTGTCATGCCTGCTCCATACCGCTCTTCACAGACGCAGGTCAGTGTATACGAGCGTCTCTCATCAGTTGGCACACAGCATCTCTATGTCCGTTACATGAATAAATTTCCAGCTGATGTTGCGTAGTTCAAGTTAGTGCCAGTATGTGGAATATGTAGCGATAATTGGCGTTGACACATACTAGTACTTACGTCAGTAGGCCCTGGAACGCCGCCATGTTTACATGTTGTCGGTTCTCCCGATACACTCTATATATAGGCAGTGCATATGTCACGATAGTTAACGCCGTGATATAACTGGAATAATGTTAAAAGCGGCGTTAAACCCAACCCACTCACTCACGATAGTTAGTGAGTGTGTGAGTTATGATTTTTCATCGCATCGGCAATATTGCAGCCATATAGCGATGGATCACGGTAGTTATGTTCAGTCTCTAACCGCAACATATTGGAAACTAACGTTCTGTGAAATCTGTCCAAATTATTCCCCCTGATGCGAACATACTGATTAAGCAGACCATACAAAGTGTTTTGTGATATGTATATATCATAAAAGGCTACTATTATGCCCGTGCCCAATATATAGTGATGCGAAGACATGCAACGTTACAGATAAAACACTTTTCATTGTTCCTAACGGCGTGGAGAGATCAGAGAGACATTGCGCCCCATCCCAAGTCCCCAGAATCAGAGTGAGTGAGTCGGGTTTAACGCCGCTTTTAACAGTATTCCAGTCGCGACGTGATGTGTGAGGAATGTGTGAGGAAAGCCCGAAGGGATGTAGGTCTCAGACGTTTCCCACATCGGTGAAACCCACGAGTTCGGGTATGGAGCTGACAAACCTTGAAACATAATCGGGCGAACCTGGATTCGAACCCACAATCATAGGTTCCTGGCGTGCCCAAGGGACGCAACTCTGCACAGCGAATCGCGGCGCCTTAGACGACAAAGCCACTCGTGTGCCCCCCCCCCCCCCCCTCTCCAACCAACAATTGACCATAGATATATTTAAAGAAACAAGCCAGCCATCAAAAGTGATCGTGGCATCTTGCTACCAAGTATGTAGTCAACTGTGCTGTCGATGTATCATTTTGTTTCCATCAGGATCCCCCTTGTTATCATTCGGCTTCCCTGTCACTTTATTTCCCGTGTGCATAATCTTTTCCTGTGTAAACATTCAACTGCATGCATAATATATACATGTTCTCGTTCAGCCATGCACCTGGAGAAGTTGCTACCCATATGTTTTATGTTGTCAACTTCTAAATGACAATCAAACACTATTTAGTGTGACTTGTATACCGCCATTGGAAATGATTGAAAAAATCACTTATCTGCACGTGGTGGTCGAGCCTGTTTGTGTCACATACAACATCTTAACACCGTCAGGAGCTGTGCTGAGCCACGTGCTGGGCCGCAAGCCGACTACTTGAAAACGTGGTTGAGCTAAATGCTCCTGAATACGTTCGGCTACTTCATTGCAGCTTTTCAGTTTATATCCATAATATGCATACCAGTACAACAAGTGTGCTATGTTCCACAGAGAGACTGTCTTGGGTGAATTGACTGCCAGCTAGACATATTAAACAATGTAGCGAAGCGTCGCATTGTGGTTGAAGATCGAATTGCGGTTTAAACAATTCTCCAGCATATACAAGTTGCAGTATAAGATTTCTCTTTTAAAATTCGCTTTAAAATTGTCCATCAAAATGTAATTGAGTTAATGAATTTATTAAAGTAATTATATTATCTCAGGTTGGGATAAATACATTCGAAACATGAAATCATGTGATTACAGAGAGACGGCTAATACACAGAGAGAACAAGTTCAGTAATTGAGGTGGATCTATTATCTTCGAGACACACGAGGCGAATACGCACACGTCCTAATGAATGTAATAAATTTGTGAGCTATTGATCCCCCATCAGTTATTACAGTTCTTACGAGGGAACGGAAATCTCGTCAGTATCTCCATCGATGATATGGGTTCGCTCCATTTCAGTGTGTCTATCTTCAATTAGTATTGTATTCCAAACATCGCTAAAGATCATGTGTTTGTTCCAAGTAAGAGAACTAAGGAGTATATATGTGTATTTGTTATAAGTATATCCCTTACATTTTAAGTTCAGTGTTTCAGAAATGTACACTATACTTGTTTTCAATCAAGGAGTAAAGTAAATGAGTTTCCGTAATACAATATAAATAGAAACTTTTCCGTTAAGTGTCCTTAAACATGGCTACTATTTTCTTTGCAGGATTTAACCTGAAGGAAACGGAAAATATTACAGTCAATGTTATTTGGATTCATGTCAATAAATTTTCCACATGGGGATATATGATGTATGCTCCTAAAAACGAAATGCATTGATTAAGACAAAATAATAACGTCATTGTTGGAATCATTAAATCCCTGCAACGACTAAATCCGTAAAGCCAAAACGACACAATGAAAATATAACACGACATGGAAACCCTGGATCGATGCACTTTCATGTTCTGCACGTTGACATCATGATGAAATAGGTCCATAAAGTTGAAAGTTTTCCGTTGCTAAAACATTGTTGGCATGGTCACGAAATCAGGCCAGGACGACTAATACCGTCTGCCGACGAGAAGCCTGGAAGTCGCAGTCGACTAGGAAAAGGGCATTTGCTTAATTCATCGAGTCCAAGAACCCCATCTGCTGACTTTGGTATTGGTAACACCTGCATGGTACGTCACGTAACCAAATCCGTCTCACACCACACACTTGCACACAGCGATTCACGTCACGTCACTCGCAATAGCTAAATTTTAACATAGCCTTTCTGCAAACCTAGTGCTACGACAATCGCAACAGCTGTAGTTTAACACAGACTTTCTGCAAACGTAGCGCAAAGAACGCTTATTACAACGGACAGCTTGGATAGTCCATTCACTTGGCTAAGACATTTGTTGCTAAGGTGTACTGAGGCATCCTATAAAACAGCAGCAATTGCAGGATTGCGAAGGATCTCTGATCAGACAGTACGGGACCGCCTTCGTGAATCAGGTATCCAGAGCCAGACGACCTGTCAGATATGGTGTTTTGATGCTGCTACATCGCCTACTGCGACGTCAACCATGGCGAGCATGCAGTATAGTCTCTAAACAGCGATGACGAGACAAGTCAACATTTATGTTGCATCGAGCTGGGACAGACAGTGTGTATCGACGTCGCCATTGAGTATTTATGTATACTGGATGTCTAGACATTTGGCGAATTATTGGGCGGAAGTCTCCCACACCGGAAGAAGAATAGCCACCCAATGCTTTTGTGATGAAATTCTAGAGGACGTGCCCATTGCGAACCTGGGACGCCTCCTATCACCACGCTATGCTGCAGGTATAACATACGGGTATACCGTGGGCGGGTTTGAACCAGATAGAACACCCATGGGACGACAGCATCACCCTGAACCACAGACACTGTGACAGCTTGCAACATGCACTACAGGCCTAATGAGCTAGCAGTCTGCATCGTGTGACCCATAATCTCGTTTCGTCAACGGGCAGGGGTTCAGGGCAGTATTTGACTCTGATTGTTGATACACGTGATAAAAATGCCTTCACATTGGACACAATGTTGTCCTGTTTACAATATGTCATCAGTTATAAAGTGTTCATATGTGCAGTAAATGTGTGTTACTTCCGACACCATGTATTTTTAGTATGCGATTTCCTTTGTCGAGGAAGCAAGTATCGTCTGACATAGAGAAGTAAGTCTCCTTTTTAGATACCGTTTGTATGGAGAGTGCATTTCCAAACGTGTCAAACTGCAAAAGTTAGTTGTAGTACAATCGTTATCTGATGGGGACAAGTGAAGTATTTTTTTATTACTAACTTTAGATGTATATGTTGTCGAAAATCAACGTTGAAAGAATTAAGGCGTTGTAGGTACGAATGCGTGGCATATGAATACATTCGTAGCTGATGACCATAGACTGTTCTCTCAAGGTAGAATCAGCTCTGTGATTGATCATTTGAAACGGTAAGAAGCCGATTCTTAATTGTGTTTATAATAGCAGGTATACACACAAACATAATCACGTCAGTAACACCTGCATTTAACGTCAAGACGAGCATCCAACTCGGTTCAGTGCAGCTGAGGGGAGCCCGCGAGACGATCTACTCATCGAGTCATGTCATGGCACTGTGGTTTCATACGAGTCAGCAGATGATTTATCTGTTTAGAAATTGGTTATAATTACCGAATAGCTACACCATCTCTTCATTTTCGGAGCACAAAAGATGGACGACAGGGGAAGGCATCGGCTGACATGAGGATGGCATTAATTGTCTACTTGGTTCAAGGGGCGCTACTCTCATTTTAAGGAGGACGCGGAGGTGAATGTTGTGATGACCTTTCAACATAATGTTTGGTTTATCGGAGATGTTCTAATACTTTTTGATACCACGAAGCTTTCGAATCTACAATGCTAAAGTGAGAGTCAGTATACTCTAACGACTGTTTCTAACGTATTTGTTCGCGAGTCCTGCAACAGATCAGAGGTAACTGCTGAAACTCGACGTGTCATATTTACTTCAACGATGTCAATAATACAGTCTTGAGATGCATTAATATTATCTTTATGCAACTCTGATAGTTTGTTAAAAACAGTAGTGTCTGTCGGGAGTAGATTATGGATCTCGGAATAAAGTAGACGTTACAAAGTACAGTTGCATGTACTTATCGCTACCGACGCTCCCATTCGAAAGACCAGCTCATGCCAATAAGAAGTCACGTCCGCACGACATGTTATTAAACTGTTTGATAAAGGTGCATTGTTCATATCGTCACGAGAATAATAATAAAATGACTTTTCCACTTAATTAAATGCACTTACAGTCAGTGTGTTTGTACATGTACATGAATAGTACCAACCTATTCCTCCCTACACCTTACGTCTGCCAGGGGCATGACCATAGTACGTGTATACATGCCCGTCTTAATCGCAAACCGCCACTACTGTCTGTTCGCTATCCCAGTACAAGTAAAACTAACAGGCTGATCAAAATTGCAGTGGCAGCGTGTCCCACATAGTGTTGGGTAAATCGTATGCCGTTTTTCACCGCTGGCCACAACAAGGTAAATGTGTTCAGGAGCGCTTCTGTCGGAGCGTTGTGTTCAACATACTGGTGATTTTAACGTTGCTTTATGTAACTCTCCACCTCTGTAGTGGGAATCGTTTGTGTTTACCCAGTGTCTCACTGTGCACTTTTGCGTCCTTTGGGCACTCCAGAAACCTATGATCGTGGGTTCGAATCCCAGTTCGCCCCGATTATGTTTCTAAGTTTATCAGGACCATACCCGTGCTCGTGGGTTTACCGAACTTGTGAACGTCAGAATGCTTTATCATGTCCAGCTTTCCTCCCACATTCAACTGACACACCGGAATATAACTTGTATACTGTTCAAAGCGGCATTAAACCCAACTCACTCTCTTTACAGCAGGGAAATTGATCTGATAACTCTACACATTCTTACGTCACGTTGCGCCTCGGATCACCAAGCGTTTTATCTATCCTACAACATAAAACTTCTGTCTTACGCAAAAACGTTAGATAAAAGATCAAGAGCTCCGATTGTGTTGTATGTTTGACGCATTTGCCTTTATATTTTACATTTGTGTAAAGACGTATAACAATATCATATTTGTTTGCGTTCTGTCGTTCCTCTATAGTATACTGTATATCTGTGTGTCTTACCCAGAATGCTTTCCAGACACGCGTTGGAATCAGGATCGGTTTCACTGAGAACTATAGTGCACATAACTGCGATATGGTTGCTGTTTTAAACTGATGCTTTCATGTCTCAGTGTACGCAATTAGAAATGAATCATATCCGGTTCCACACAGAATGCTGATCGGAGTACAGGATTTACTCAAACATAATTAACAGACACGGTATCGTAAATAGACAGGTCGGAGAATGTGTGCTAAACGTAAAAATAATGAACTCTCCTCTTAAGTGTTCATTGTAGAGAGGTTGTTTCCTGGACTTTGTAGATATTTCTGACCTTTGATTGTAGCATCTCAATAGCAAACATTCTATACCCACACGCACGTTAAGCTGAAAGGTCGTTCGTTTGTCAGTACCACAACAGTATGTAAGAAAATTTGTTCAAGGGTTCAGATAGTACACCGCTACTGAGAGTGAGTGAGTGAGTGAGTTGGGATAACGCCGAATTTAACAGTATACCAGTTGTATCACGTCGTTTCAGTTAAATGTGGAAGGAACAGCTGAGGTGATGCAGGTTTCGGACGTTTACAACTGTAGTGAAATCCAGTGATATGGTGCTGACAAACCTCGAAACATTATTGGGGCGAACCGAGATTCGAACCGACAATCATACTTATAATTAGGTTTCTGCCGTACCCAAGGGACGTAATCCTTTAAACTCGACTGGGTCACCCGTGCAACCATTGCGACTGTGAAACACAAAACCCTTTAAAACAGGAAATGCTTCTGAACTCTTTTCCGGCCATTGTTCTCTACTTAACTCAAGTAGTGGTCATACTGTAAATGTGATCATGTTGATATTAGAGATTGACTGTGTTATTTGTCTCTGAATGATCTCAACATAAGTTCAGCTATAATGTTGTACTTGGATGTATAGTCTTTCAATCGGGACGTATTGGACGGGGTTGAATGCTCTCTTTGGAGGTCTGTGTGTGTGTGTGTGTGTGTGTGCGTACGTGTGTGCGTGCGTGCGTGCGTGCGTGAGTGCGTGGTGATGGGGAATTGATTATATTCTGAAATGGCCCCTGGAGGATCAGTGGGTCTTTCTCCAGGAATATAAAACATACGAAAGGGGTATGTGTGAAATTTATATCTGTTGTGGAAAACAATTGAGAGATACAGACACTACACCTTCGATATTTATAATATATGCTTTTGCTTTTCAGATGTGATACAGACAAACCATTTCACGAGGGATGAATTTTGCAGATCAACTCATTGTAATTGATCTTGAAATGTGAGTCTTGATGCTCCACCCTCTTAGCTATCTTGATGAATGAGATCCTGCATCAGTTTACTAGCCGTGAATGATGAAGTGTATACCGGTGTCTGTCAGTGTACTCTGTACTCACATGGAAATAGATCGCTCCTGGAAGACTGAGAAGTCCTTTCACAGGGACATCGATTCCGCTGTGAGAGTTTTACGTGGAGAAGGCGTGAAATCTCCCAGCGCTGGAACTGATACCGGTGTCAGTGGTTCTTTGTTGATCACCTACTCCCACTCTACCTACTACTGTCAAGAACAAAATAACTTGTGTGTAATTCGATAGCAGAGTAATTGCTTTGGTGCAATTTCATAATGTGATGAACAAGTTTGTTGCTGACTATTACGGGACATTACTTTGTAACGCTCGACTGTCACCATGCAGCTCCAGGAGAAACACATGATCATGTAGTTTCAGAAATTTGCGTGAAATGAGCAGAGTCCTGGCCTTTGCAGTATCCATGTGTATTTATCCTCGTTGGAATACTTGATTTCGCGATGTTATCAAATACGTTGACTTCATATGTTCAGTGGGGAGATATTAGAGGAAGACTGTGAGTTAGAGTTTCTACATTTTCGTATTGTGCATTTTTCATATTTTTTATATCCCAAGACAATTGACAAAGGATAATGTTTATAGTGTCAATGTCATATCTTGTAACGACATACATGTGACGTAAGGTAGGACACATTCTTGAATGTTTACATTCCGGAAGATATATATTGTTCACTTGTGATGATGTATTATAGTATATCCACTGGATTTGTTAGCTGCGCAATCTTAGCTATGTACTGCATCGATTTCACGCTCCGACAATTCATGATGACTGATGTCAGCTGCAAAACTCTCATGCTCTTATGTCCTCATAGAATTCGATGCCCAATTTGCCCCTACATTCAACAAACAGTACACACAGAAAAATGTCATACACATATTAACATCTTTCTAGCTCATGCAGTTATTAACGTGTTGAGTTTCACTGCTTCTGCCACTATGTTCCTTTTAGAGTGCAGCGACAGGGAAATTCTGGTGAATGTATTTTTATTCAAAAATACATTTTCACAGAACATACAGTTTTCTCTATTCAAAGATCGATGACTTGGAAACTTGGAAACACACACAAACACATAATTTTTATGTATACCTTCACGTGTGACGGGTTAGTGTTATGATCCCTGCGTTTCTTTCACAATGATAGTTAATAAGACTAAGATGTTTGTGAACTAGCACCGATGACGTATTGTAAACGTTTGGAAACTATATGTTTGTGTTTGTAGTTGGTGCATTCTATAGTATATAGTTAACTACGTTTATAACGAACACGCTTAAAACGAACTGACGGATATAACGAACTTTTTTGGGGGTACCGTTCATTTGATGTACATTTGCTGTATATTTGTTTATAACGAAATTCGTGTTATAAGGACCTAAAATGAGTGGTCCATTTGAGTTCATTTGAGTTCACCGTAATTTACTGTATATCAAATCTCGATTACACTGATACAGAGTCGGAATCAATATATCGTTGAGCACGTGTAATAGGAACACGACATATTGTATACACGCCAATTGGAGGCCTAAGGGATTTATATGAGACCAATGAACAAAATGCAATTGGGTGAAATACCTAAAATTAGCGAATTAGATCACGCGGTGGACGGTCATTCGCCGCAAATAGGAATACCCTCTCGCAGTTTCATTGTAAGACGAAAAATTATTGGTTACGCGCATTCATTTTTATGTAGTTTCGAAAGAGTTGCTTGTCAAGCAATAACCCCTAATCGTCCTCCGATCCGCTCGTTGCCATGATTAGGTGATATACTGACTGTCATGCCATTCAGTGTGAATGGGTGTATGCACAAACTCAGAAAACGTGGGAATTTGAGCATGTGTCCTGATTATATAAGGTAAAAATGTAACTAACAAAGGGAAAAGATAATGGATTTATTCAATATTTGTAGTAGCCTTTGATCAACCTGCATGAAAATGTGTTAACAATCATCAGATGAAAGTTTCATGTGACAACAGATATGAAAGAATGTGTTGGAAGGGGAAAAACGCAGTGTTCCATACTTTAAGCGTCATAAAATAACGGAATCGTTCAATTTAAAATTGGTACAGTTCCTATGCACACCAAATGGTATAATTGTATAAAATGAGTGATCATGTTTATCAAATCTAGCTCTGTCCTTGCTTATAGGCATGAATTGTTTTGCCTGTGACGATTCCATCCACACATCCGCAAAATTATGCAAAATTGATGTACTTCTCCAATAAAAGCATGTTTAAACTTTTGACTTTCAGGCCACAATAAATGATCACATTATCATTAAATTGTTATAAAAGTGTTTTGTCATTAACATACCACTGATTCTATTAATTGCATAAAATGCTCCACACAAAAGAAATATAACTTTATTTGTTTTGCTGAAACATACAAGCTCTTACCAAATTAATTGTTAAAATTGTTGTTTGTATATAAACATGTGATAGAATGGAAGGAATGCAATGTCTACATCATACACGCTCAATATACTACGCCATGTCATGGTTGCTGACGATTCAGAAAGGTTTGATTTCACAGCAGTAAAATAAATGTCAGTATCAATAAGACGGATTTTCTTCAAACAAAGTACTCCGAAATGTAGCAGTGCACAGAAAATGGGAATCTTCTTTGTGTATAGGGCAGACAATTTTACTTCATGAATACAGAAAAAGTATTTTTTATATTTTCCTACGCATCCGGATAGCCGCCTCCAGAAACAAGCTGTCACGAAGTAGGCAGCCCCCAGGTATTCCCATTGTGATCCGCTCCCTGCTTAACTGTTTCTTTATGTATACGAATCAGAATTTTACCAGGAAGTTTATCTTAAATTTCAAGTATATCGATGATTCAATAATATTACATAGTAATCATATCGTCAGTTCCCTTGCACTGATTTAATCACTTTAACTATAAATAAAAAAGACCATCCAAACCGCTTTAGCTGTTTCATATTTAGATCTATGCATTATGATAGTGACCGAAATACATCCATGAGACTATGGACGCTGGGATGACTTCAACTTTCTCTAAATGTCGAGCAATATTCGAGCAGCTACAGCCTTTGGTCTCTATATTTCACAAATGTTGAGTTACAATCGAGAATGATCTTTCTACGAAGATTTCAAATAGCGCCATACGAATCTTGCTCAAAAGTTGTTAGATCAGGGTTACAACATTCAAGGTCTTCAAAAAGTTTTCAAAAGGGTGACTTGTGATGGACATTTCCAAATCTAACGGCCAAGGGACAACAATTATGTTGGATGCTATTCCCTATTTTGACTTGACCATATGCTCTCGTGCCTTTTTCATGTGGGCAATTGACTTGCGTTTACATGCGTTTGTTACGGGTGCAACCTTTTCGAGGACACCTACTATCATCACTGTTTTGATCTGGGCCCGAAACAATACCGTCGTTTGTATTTATGATCGCGATGACCAAAGTTTAAAAGGTCCGATTGCCATTTGACCTGTTGTAGATTGATGCTACCATTAGGGTTTCCATAATATTGCTTATCTTCTTGGAGTGTCCCAAACATTTCTCTCCATTTTATAATGAACCTGTCTGTGATGTGTCTATGTTTCTGTGAATGATGAATTTACTGTTGTCTCCACACTAGCTCCTACGTTTCCAACCAAATGCAAAACTCAATGTCAATAAGGGTAAACTGACTACCGGAACCTGGAATCGTCCCGTTGGTTATAATATACATACACTCTTCAAAAACAGAAACGCACAGGTAGAATTTTAGTAAAGTTATTGTACCAAATATAGTCGATATCATATCATAGATACAAATATGATATTCTTGAGCTCGATAGTCACATGTTGTCGTTGTACAAAGGCATTGAAAACACACCGTCCATTGTCATTTCACAAATAGCTGTTGCGCTGAACTCACTATCTCGTGTGACCGCCCAGGGAAGCAACCACGGCACTGCATCTCGTCTCGTCTCCAGTTTCGCAAGCGTCGCTGTCAATGTCTCTGTTGCAAACCTGGGACGATAACGGGTCTTCTTGGTCGGATTCCAGCCTCGCAAAGATGGTTCCTGAGAGTTTGGTCCGATATCCTACTCAAACCAGGGATGCGTCCTGCAGTCTCCGTAGCTGTGGCGATGCGACGACGTAGGTGGAACAGTCGAATGTAGCGATCCTGTGCAGGGGTGGTAGCTCTTGGTCGGTCAGTTCTCGGGCGGTCTGCAGTGGTATTGAACTGTGTGTATCGGCCCCAAAGGCGGCAAATGGTGCCGTGGTGGACGTTAAAGTGGCGTGCAACAGAAGACTGCGATTCCCTTCTTTGGATACGTCCTATGGCGATGTTCAGATCGGCAGCGCTGAGTCTCGGCATTTTCGAACTTGAAAAATGTTGACAATAGAATGAAAAATTATTGGCTTATGCTTGCCTTTTTATAGCCACTACCAGAAGTTACGAATGCCATAACTTGCACGTGCATTTTGCTATAATGTTTTCCTCCATGACAATTTTAAACAAGTGTGAAAACAATGCCGTTTAAGACATTGCAAATCGACAATGGCTGCGTTCTGACGCACCGTTTGTCGAATATCAGGGCACCAATATTTTCCAATAACATAATATCTAATTTATATACCGGATTTAGTCAGGTATTTACCGGATATAGTCAGGTTCAGTGAACTACATACTATCTGTGCGTTTCTTTTTTGAAGAGTGTATATGTATGCAAAGTTAGAGACAAGGTTGGACACAGGATTCTATATATTTATGTTGACAAACATTGGATGCGCATTCTGTGGTTTGGACGTAAAATGCAGAAACTAGGTCCCAAAAGTAAAAAAAGTGAAAGTGGTCTTAGCTGCTACATAATGTAATTTGCATTGAGAAACAGGTCGTCAGATAGAGAAACGTAATATGTTACTGTTCGGAAACGAGCGTCTGTTTTGGAGGTGTAATTCCCAAAATGCATATGTACGTAAAGTATTCCACAAATGTATTGTGATGTTTAAGAGCTACATTTCCAGTAACTATTCGGTTAACTATTAATGTTTCGCATCAGACATAGTTAACTGCAATTGTGTCAGAGAAGAATGATTCTTTAACATCGTGATTAAAAGCTGTAATCTTAATGAATGACAAAAAAGGCATATCACCGTGAATAGTGTCAGAGGCGGATATTAACTTTTCAGACAATTGCATAATACACACAGATGAATAGCTTCAGGCGTGATCGGGTCTGTATTTCGAAACGAGACTATTGTTTTTTTGAGAAGGGGGCATATATCAATTCGGCCCAAGAGAGCAAAATGTTAACGTCAAATGTGAATTTGTCCCGTGACAAAGAAGTAAACAGTGCCGCCTATGTACTTGTTGTAAATTTGAATGGTTCAAATTCTTTCAGAAATGTCTCGGATAGAATTCGTATAAACGAAATTTGCTTTACCGTTGGGATAAATATCTCTTTTATTGATACAGATCTGAATTACATTGATGTGAAAGAGATGTTGCTTGAATACAAGTGCTTCCTCGCTTCTACTAATAAATAAGCTGTGACCACCGGCCAATCAAGTCTCAGATGGTAGTCGCATAGAAAAGTAATTAGTTCGCAAACTAGTGCGATGAAAAGCTGCAAGAAACGGAAAATGAACGTCGGTACATCGTCCACGTATTTGCATCTTATCCAATTTTGGGCTTGATTCAACTTGCTTATAATAACAAGTTATATTATGTAGAAGTGTAGAAAGTAAACATACACGTAGATACATGTAGAGGCATTGTTCCAAAGATATACCGAATATTTCTAGGTCGAAATCAACTACTATTGGTTGTTCAAAGAAAATGTTACTTTTGAGAAATATTTCTATCAAGAAGAATACGTTACCCATTTCTTAAATTGTACAACATCCAATCAGAGCTTAGCCATTTTGACCTCCCGCTCTGAGTTGTTAATAAGAAAAACTTGTGACTTTCCCGTTGTCTCTAATGAGCTCCATTATCTGTTTATATGTAATACTATTGTTTCTCTATTCTCCCCTTCCAGTTACATCCCAGAAGCTAGAATCTAGACTGGATGGTCTCACCCCCTTTGTAAAATATCTTACAATCACAACAGCCTCGGTTGAGGTCTCCCACTATCTGGTGCTTGTTACCCAGGTGGTAAATGGATTTGTCCAGATCATGCCCCATTTGTCAGACACGTCATGAGAATATAAGACTTATGATAATTATCACTGACTAAATCATACTATTCTCTGTTTGTATAAATATAACCTGTAAGTTATGTGATACATAAATATTTCAATCCCAATGCGTATTCTTACAAGCATCGAATGTGTGCTAGAAAAGGGAATGAAGTAAAATATTATAACTATGGCAGATATATCTCTATAAATGACTGACAATACTCTCAGTCATGTTGATCATGTTTGCATGCGCACAAGTCATTACATTTATTTTCTCTGTAATTACATGCTCTGTATGTTATAAACGGTCATGATATGCTTGGTTTGGTAAAAGGTAATCTTTTAAACGTAAATTGAAGTTTGATATTCTATTACTGGCTTTAGAAGTAACTGTAACCGGCTAGGTGCTTCACCACATCTTATTTCGACCACTAATGTTTCTGTGTGATCGTGATGTGTGGCCACGTATCGTGTACATAAGTTGTTCTGCACAATCATTCTGTTTGTAGTTACACTGTACAACTTCAAACCGAACACACATGAACATATACGATTGATGTTATATATATCGAATGCTTTTAAGATAAATGCCAAATAACTTAACATTCTTTGCGGAGGTGATAATTAAAATAATAGATCACAATTATATTTTTTTTAAAATTATATTTTCATGTCTGGCAAATTGTATTTGGAAAATGGGAAACTAAAACTATGGTATTTTCTACTTGGACCATGTACACACATGGAACTGTTATAGCTGATATATTTTCAACAATATTACACAATTACGAAACACCAATTACAAAATCATCACATAATGCTCCCCTCCTTTTCGAAAAGGTTGTATACACGTGTCATAGCGAGTGAGGCGAGTGTCATAGCGAGAGTGGATGAGTATCGAGGGGGCGTTTGAAGTGCTGGGTATAATTGTGATTTTAGAATATAAACGCCTTCAGCCCAGAAAGACATGACTCCACCCGGCCATGTGAGATTCCAAGAAATACCATGTACATGCCATGCTTGTCGTTTGTGCCGAATAAAATGTAGATGACGTTTGCATGTACCATGTGCCCCTGAATATCACTGTATCTTGACGTCGTCAATTGTTGTTTCAGTGGAACTTGCATTTGCTTTTATGGTAGAAACGGGAGTACAGACAGTACTTCTTTTCACTGTGGTCAGTCTTTGTTCATGCGAAAATTGATTTGCTTATCTGACAGAGAGGTATGCTTTCTTCAGGTCGCAATGCTGAGCGTACTATCCCTGACACCGTGGACAATTGTCGCGTATGACTACAACGTACAGTTAATATTCATTTACGTCCTATCACATACCAAAAACCCGATGCGCGACGTACATGCACACCTGCCGGAAGAACCCCTTTCTCTGGAAAATACCAACGTCCTTACACAAGTGCGCATATAATAATCTCAATACGAATGTCAAAGGCAAATGCTATTTTGCACACCTTTTATTTTCATTACGAATAACAACATACCTTTAAATCATTTACTTGATTAAAATTAAAGGCATCGTTATGCATTTGAATTGAATCTCATTACCGAGGATTTCGAAACCGTGACAAGATTTAGGCAGGAGAAGTTTTCTGAACACAATTTGTAGGTTCTGGTTGTCCCACAAACGCGCCTACAATGTATCGGATACCTTGATATCTGGCGTCACACATTCGATATGGATATCGAAACCGGACGATGTATTTTTCCGTTAACAAATTTGTCACCTATAGTCCGTTTGCTGCAGAATCGTACCGATGAAATGCAAAATAGATATAAACCCGAAAGCAACAATGAAAGTTATTTGTTTATCCATACTAATTCGTCACCACAATTGCAGACATTGTTATAAAGGGTTGAAAAAGTTGTTTAACAAACTCTCATGTAATTGTTGGTGTTTTAATGCCTGTTGTTGCAAGGGGCTCTGCACTGTAAACTGAACTGACCTACATTCGCACGTGAAATTCGAGCGTGTTAGGCCAACCAACTGCTGTCTGTTCTGTAGTAACATCATGTCAAATGAAAAGTCTAAATCAGAAGCGTATCTTTCTGTAGTAGTTATTAACCGAAGTATACAATCAGAATCTGTAGAATGATGTCAAAGCAATGTTTGTGATATTCTTTGTAATCAGCTTATTTCAAATGCAAATGATAAAATAAACAGAGCGAGCTCAATTCATCATCAAAGAAAAGAACTTAGAGTGACTTTGATCATTTTAATACCCTCTTCTCACAAGATAACCAGCTCACAACAACTCACCCTTTATGAATTTAACATTGTTGTTGTTGTAACAAAGACCTTAACTAAAAGTGTTGGGTCATACCATTACAGCTTAAGATTGGCAATAACAAGGTATATGACAAATGGCCTGTCTGACTGATGGGAGGGAACCGTGTGGAACAGTCCCTATTGATAGGTAGAAGGCAGGGGATTAGTGGTCCAGTCATGCATATCCTATGTTGTTATAAGCTGTATGACAAATGGCCTGTATGACTGATGGGAGGATACCCCTTCAGCTGTTATGCTTATTGCACAGACCACATTGTAACAACAGGCATGTTGTAACACCAACAATTACGTGTGAGTTTTTTAAACAACGTTTTCACTCCATCATGACAATAATTAAAATGACACTATAGTGACGACTTGGTATGGACAAATAATAACTTTCATGCCCTTTAAGTCGAATTGTTACTTTCGGATATATATCTATTTTGCATTTCATCGGTACGATTTTGCCCCAAACGGAATTTGTGTCAGTACCTTATTTACGTGCAAGGATAAATGCAAACGGTACAGACAGGAAAGACGAAGTGACTTACGCAGTTACCAAAATAAAACTAAATGTATGTCCCGACCAGAATGCAGGGATTTTGATACATGCAAGGTTAATATTACTCAACTACTGCTGCAGGCATACTTTTCTTAGAATACCAGAGTATATTAAGATTATCCTTTGATAGTGTGCCGCCAACTTTTCACAAATGCATCTCTGTGCATCTCCTACCAGGTTCATGTATAATGGTATATGCCACTCTGGATAATATTGTAGCAATATATATTTAAGAAATAAATGACTCGTGGTCGTTGTTTATCGTACAATAAAACACTGCAGGGAGAATAAACCATGAGCAGCGCAGACCAGAGCTGCTTTTTCTGTCTGAAGTGTTTTATTGTACGATAAACAACGACCACGAATCGTTATTTTCTTATATGTGATTTCATCATTGTTTACAGCCTCTATAAGGATGAGAGGGGCGGTCGGGTAGCCTAGTGGTGAAATCGTTCGCTCGTCACGCCGAAGACTCGGGTTCGATTCCCGACATGGGTACAATGTGTGAAGCCCATTTCTGGTGTCTCCCGCCATGATGAGCTGGAATATTGCTAAAAGCGGCGTAAAACCATACTCACTCACTATAAGGATGATGATAAAATGTAGAAGCTTTAAAATTATTATATTCCGTATTTTAATAATGATGACTCCCTCAATAGAATCCGACATCGGCAATGTCTGACAAGTCCATTTTATGCACAGGTGGTTATTTCCCGCATATTCTCACAATCCTCGATTACCTGTACCTTTCTCCAAATACCAATTGCCATATCTCTCGCGCTTTTGGATGCGATCGTTCAGCCATCGCGTTTATCTGCTTTGTCCATCTACATGTATGGGGAACAACATACTAGATATTTCCCTCTCAAAAACAACGTCATCCAATAAACGACGTCATCAGGTTGCGAGCGTATGTTCGAATCTCCAGAAATGTCGTCATGATACAACAATGTTTTATTTTGAAATAAACCATACTTCGTTCTTCATTTTTCTTTGCAAGTTATAGCTTAGCGGAATCAATATATATATTTGAAGTTTAATTGATTTGTCTTCTGGAATTGATTAAACAACGTGATATGTCATATTATAATCAAAGAGTGAGTGAGTTAAGTTTTAAGTCACATCGGCACTATTTCAGCCATATCGTGACTTATAATCAAAGAACTGAAAGACAAAACGCTATTGTTTCCACTTTGGGTTGATTTTGCCTAACATCATGAGAATTTTGACTTCGCTTCAAATGTGTGTTAACCAATAGTTCCTGAAAAGGATAAATCAAAATCTTCAAGAACCGTAGGCATTAGGTATTTTTTTCAAAGTAGTTTTATGTCACTCCAAAATAAGTGTGGTGAAATAGTTTAAGCTTTCACTTCCGACTGTCAGCTAAAGTAATTGTTGAATACATGTGACATGGCAATGTGAATGTGTAACAATATGGCTATACATGTATGTATCAAAATACACTCATGAATCAAAATGACAAACGGTGGCGTCATGGTTTACAACATTTACGTAGCCTAATCCTGCCAATAAGTGCACAGATTAGTTCCTTAATGACGGATAGTGGAGGATAGTTTAGGGACACAAGCAGTATTTATGAATGGTGCCATGGAATGTAACATATTAATATTAACTTATCATATTGATGATACACGAGACAGAGAAAGTTGACGGTGAACACCTGGTAACTGTTATGAACTTTAGTCTTCATTATGACCTTAATTTCCTCGTTTGCACATTCCCATAACCCCGAAAAAAGAGACCTTTCAAACTGACTTAAGCATGTTGCAAAAAATGCATCATGTCATGAACTCATTCATTACAACAGCTGTGGTCATTTAGACCTCAGCACACGCTTAAGTAGAAGCCACATCGTACGGACCTATATTCTCGTAAATCTCGGGGTTTTTATCCCCTGGCTATGTGACCTAAAATGCCAAAGCCATTAGGTGTGTCGTATGCTGTAGTCCTTCAACACCTTATGGCTATTTACATCAAAGAATCATGGAACAACATTACTGACATCAGGAACAACAGATGTTCTTTCTGTAATACATATTGATGATATAATATGTACATTTAGTTTTCATGGTGCTTTTCAGGCTCCCCATCAGTTCACCCCATGCTGTTTGAAATTTCATAATTAAGACGTCACATTGTAAATCACTACTTAGCCTATTTCAGTTTAGGAAAAATATATTCATCGTCATTACTGTTAACACAAATATATATTTACAATATATTTCTATATATTACCCACATGGGTACAGATATAGGTGAAATGATGTTTTGTTTTCATTGAGCATTTTACGTTTTCCTTCATGTTAATTAGCTAGATCGTTACATGTGTTCCATTGATGTCTTTGTTTGAGAGTTCCATAGAAGTATGACGTCATATGCACTCATATTTGCAAATAATTGAAGATGAAGTTATCCATTTTTATGAGTTCACAAACGAGTTATTGTGATGCACATTATTGCATGGCTTGCAGTTTCTGCAGTCTGCTAACATTAGTGGCGCAAACAAAGTTGTAACTTGTACAACAGAAAACACCTCACCAACTCACTATAACCAGCGACATTGAAGTTCTGCGATGTTTACATGTTAGCTTGGCCCGGGAATGCATCTGTGGAATGCATCCTTTGGAATGTTTCGAGTCACGTGATAAAATTGAAGCAAATTAATATAAAAAACCCTTAAATTTAAAGAGTCTCATTATTGCTGCATGGGTTACGGATAACCACACACTGAACGGATAATGAAATGTGACTTCTTTTAATAATAAAGACCCAATGTTTAGGTGTTGTATTGTGTTTAAAAAGTAACTATGTCTCTTAACGTAAGGTTACAGGCAATTACGTGTAACAGCCCTGTTCGTGGATCTTCAAATTGGGGCACCGCTCTTTTTTTCTTTTTTTAAACACACCGACCCATTGATTTGACCTAGCTTACTTTCATATGTACTCTTCAATTATTGGAGGAAATAAAGAATTTCTGTTTATACAAAGGGGTAGAGCAAACTTTATTTCTTAAATAGAACGTGAAAAGAAATAGCCATTTTTCTGTCATCTCTTCTCGCCCTTTGAACAACATTTGCATAATGAAAACAACATTAATAACCTTGTGTAATTGCAGAAGAAACCCATTAAAACCCTGTAAAACCATATGAATGCAACACGTTTATAGTGATCATGACTGATATCATTTGGATAAATAATGCACAAACATATATCAAAATAGGTCATAAATGTGTCTTAGATACTGCAATTGTCTTCAAGTTACTTCCGTGATCAGTAATTATTATGTAACACAGGGAACAGCTTACCTTAACGGAAGAAAGTAATATATTTGAACAACTTTGGGTTACGTTGTCATGAGATTGCCTACTATTCAATCCAGCCATGTTAATTACGTATATATTTTAATTCCAATTTGATCTTTAAAGCATGTCAAAATATCAGTTTTGCTATAACGGGACAAATAGATCTAAACCATACACACTATGAAAAGAGGGTTAAGTGACATGCCTTTCATAAAGCGTACTTTTTACTTTTGATTGTATTGTGAAAGGTACACTTTGACGCTGTTTTATGCTTCTGTATGATTCGTGGAATCTGAAGTTTGTGTGCTCTCAAGCAGATGTGTTGACGTTGATTCTGACTGTCTACATGTACGACAGGTGGTAGCCAAAGGAGACAAGAAATTGATTTTGTAACTGTCCACTGTGTCAATATTGAAAATCAAAACGTGGTATATTGATTATCCTTCTGGGGGAATCAAGATCAGGCGACAACATGTGGAGAGTAGCTACATTCAAATATCAAAATATTTTGGTATTGGTCGTAGCTTGTAGCAGCAAAGAGCAATTGGCAGGCTAATCAATAACACATCTACCAAAGAAGATCTATCAGCCTGATCAAATGAACCAAACAATACTTGTCGATAATGCAATTAAAACTTTCACTATCCCCCGAGTATGCATTGATACATACATACATAACAAACAGCTAAGAGGCATACATGTCTGCAATTCGACGAAAATGTGTCTTAATGGGGTAAATGTCGTTCGGTAAGCTAATATTAAACTTTAAGCTTTCATTTTAACTTGAAAGATCTAGTTAAGTGGTGGTGTGATGGACTCTACCATTTGGAAACGTGATGTAGATGTTTAGTCACGAGGGTATTATCTTCCTGATGTATGAACCAAACTGCAGATAAAATGTGTTTATTGTATTTCAGGCCTCTGGCGCACATATACACCTAGAAATTAATTGAGCACCTTCCGCTTTTTCGACGATATACGTCTGACAACGTGGTAACACTCGCGTCCAACTTAAAGGATGATGGTGACATATATGCCATCTGGAAGATGAGATTTTGACTAACGAAACCAAGATAACGACGGCAATGTTTATCATTCTAAGTGCGTGAATAACTGTCGACTAAGTCAAAGCAAAGTCTCGATAGCGTTCAACTTTGTTCGAGAAATGCCGTCGCCCAGGCTACTGAATTTAGGGATTTAGATTATCCTAATGAGATTACAAGGAACTTTTTCGGACAGCAATGGTAATTTATTCATGACCATTCATGAGGTTTTGAGAGGTAACGTTCTGGTATGTACTTTGTTCTCAGATCACAGAATCATATGTGAGAACAGTCAGACCACCTTCCTAATTCATATAACAATATACAAGATAAAAGACTGAACACTTATGCCTGACTCTAGTTTCAACAAACACGTCACGGTGAGGAACATCATGACAGTTTCATCATTGAGAGTACCAGTATTAGCCTTTTGAATCTTTAAACATGACTCTACCATATGACTTTAAATTGCAAATAAGACATTTGCGTGTTAAGGACGTGATCTCATTATGGTAAATGTTAACAAGCCCACAAATATACGTGCGTCCGCTCTAATTAGTTAAAGCTAATGATATTAGGATTGAGTTGAGAATATTTGATGGAAAATATAACATTACGAAGGTGTTTGTCAGTACCATAGCGCCGATGTCGACATGTAAACCCTGACTTAATGCTACCAGTTAGATCTATCTATAAACGTTTACATTAAAAACATTTAAGTCACCTTATAATGAGTTTCATATTAATACAAAGACAAGTTGTCACTACTTGTATTTCATTAAAAACAATCTATATGTTTAACAAAGAACCCATCTCATTGAAGTTTTCAAAATGTCAATGTTCAAAAGTGTATGTAGTGTAATGGATGGACGTGTTCTTCTTTAAAGAACAGTATGGAGTATGACATTGAACTGCAGGTTCAGTGAAAAAACAGCAATTAACATCACTATGTCACTGTAAAGTGCATTTTCATTGGTTTGTTGCCAGGAAATATATTTGTGAGGATGGTTGAATTTTGGTTGCCTTGAAATATGGTAGTCAGCCATATTTCACTTCAGATTAGGTAAACTAGGTGGCTATGGGGCCTGAAGTCTCTCCAAAGTATTTGCATCTACAGTTGCATGTGATCTTTTTCAAACATTCTCTACGGTTTGAGTAGACTGGGCGAGACCTTTACCATTGACAGGTAAGATGGGGTTGTCAGAGATGAATGTCATGTCCATGTTAGCTGTTGATGCGAGAAGTCTACGGATCTGATAACTCTTTGATAGGACTTTGATATGTGATGCTGACTAGGAGAAGTGATATAGCTGCTGTGGACTCGAAATCGGGATCTTTTTGCTGGGTTACCTGTTTTCCCCGAATGGTTTTAACTAACAGATGTTTGGAATGGCCATTAAAGGTAGTGAATATGTGATAGGGGTATTGTCCAGAAGGGGAATACGTCTGACTGTTTATTTAATGATGTCGTACGAGTATGTTGCGATTTGTCTATGGAACTGACGCACGATAAGCGTCAGTATCAAAATAAAGACGCATTTATATACGTTGTTCTCTCCTGATCTTCTTAAGAGTGTGAGCCAGCATAGTATCGCTATCGGGAGTTTAGTATTGTTCGGACGCACGTGTCTGACTGAACTTAAGATTCATTGTTTCTTCGTTTTGAGACAGTGTAGCCTGTATGCAACAAGATTATTATATAACATCTTGCCATCTTATTGTTATATCATATGGCAGTGAAATTTAAAGTTGTATTTGTGTTACATTGTTTCTGTTACGATTCTGTAGAGGTTCACAGCATTGTATTTTGACAAGAATTAGTTGTTAAGAATGTATAATTACTATGTAATGTAAGCAGTGGTGTGGACGTTACTATATTGTGATGCTTTTGGAGTTAAGTCTAACCTGGAATCTTATAGAACAGCTTTTGACTAATCAAGCATGGTATGGAACTTTCTAGAAGGTTTTAGACTTTGTATCATGGGAAGTGGCATGCCTCACTCATCTCACATAACATCGAGGTCAGCGAATGAGTGAATATCGTTTTCGCCCTGGATATCTATATTTTGAAAGCTTGGCCACTGTTGCTGCTGGGAAAATATTATTATCTTTGACTTTATTGCAGTTACCGCTGCTATTGCATTCTATAAATACAGCCATTGTAACTGTACTGCCATTGTATGTTCTACTGCCACACTTTTATGTACTGCTATTGTAACTATATACTTAGCAATGATTTGTAAACCTAGTTAATTTTATAATACAATTGTTATTTGCATAACATGTCTTTGTTATTTGTTAGCTTCACACTGAATTCTTTCGTATAGATGGATTCACTTATTGTTTCAATTTGGAAGTCGACATGTAACACTACATAGGAACTTCAGCAAACTGAGTTCGACACCCGCTGTTTAAACTATGCTATAATAATTGCCATATTGACGAAAGTTTCTATAACTATGCAGGCACGCACGCACCTATGTCTACTTTTGTTTTATTATTGCTTAAAATGAAATCGATTACCTCTCTCAAATGTGGAGCATCATCTTGTGAGACATGTGACCACAGGTTCAAAAGGAAGTGAAATAAAAATGAAATAGCCGGTACCAAAATGACAAAGATATCCTTGAAGTTGTCGTGATGTACAAAATATATCACAGTGCTAAACTGTAGATGTAAGTATATTCATTGGTATCAAATTAGATGGAGGGGCTAAAACACGGAAGACGCCGCAAACCAAATTATATTATTCCACATATCCGATATTAAATGCATGTGAAATGTTTACAAATTTAGAGGCCCCATTTTGCAGTAAATTCACCAAGCCTGAGTCAATTTAGTAATAGATGTCAGATTTCAAAATCTGAACTCTTAACACTTAGTGTATCACCTGTCGGGGAGAAGTGAGGTAAACATATTGTGTGTTGATTTGAGGAAGCAAACCCAAGTGTTCTTTCTTCTTTGAAGATATTACATTTTAAATGTACATGTATAATTAGAATATTGTTATATGCATTTTGATCAAAGGTTTCAAATCAGAATAACATATAAATGTACACCCCTTATCAACGCTACCGCATCACTGCGAAAGCAAACATTGATTACAAAGCGCTAAATTCTTCTGATCGAAAGGCAGTTTCAAGTATGTGGACAAAAGGCTGTAACTAAACATCAAGATGAGCACTGACATAGCATATGTGGCAATTCATATTGAACAGAAACTACAATGTTTACCATTCATGAACATGAGCGGGCTTGTGACGCGTCTCGTTCACAGACTGTGCCTCCCAATGTGGCGCTGCCAGGACGATAGAACGTGGTGTCTTTCAGCTATTTCTAAATGTTATTGTCACAGTTGTGTAGCTCGGATGTAATGTGAACGGAAACATGCCCCAGGGCCACGGAACATTTTTCTATAAATTCACCCCATGAGGGGCAGATCGTCACCAAGGAAAAACCTTCTGATTCAGTCATCTTATATAAAGTCAATAAATACAAGCGACAAAGCTCTTCCCATATTCATAAGAAATCTCTGTTGACAGAGTCGATTGTACGATTCCGACTATATCATCAGAAATTGTTTATAAATCACCTTTCATGTTACCAGGTGTCGCGCAAAGGTGAGCATATCGTAGCCCACCGGTGGCAATAACATGCAAAACCAAGTCAACTGTTCGACTGATAGTGAGAAACCACACGGGGACATTGCATAATGCTTGTCACTGATGCGTCAAATATTCGAATGTCCTTCATATTTCTGCAATAAAACTTCTTGATTTTTTACTGAGGCCTTGTGTGCTTCAACCTTGATAAAGCAACTTTAGAGGAGGAGTCGATTTACGCTCTTTGAAATGTTCGTAGAAAGAGTATGCTCGATTGAACCTAAAAGGTTGTGACACCAAAGGCAGAAACTCCTGGAATATTGCTCGACATAAAGTGAATGTCTTGTAGAGAGTCTTTTTTCACTCTGAATCTTATGCACACAATTAAATATGAAACAGAAGATGCGGCTTCTTTACTTGTTGTTCAGGTGGGTAAATCAGTGGAAGGTAATTGGACATGTGATAGTTATTGAACGATATAAAGAACATTGACATACCTAACGCTTAAGTTAAACTTGGCCCATCGTCTTACCTAAATGTCTTACCCCCAAATTCTACATAGATATATCAAGGAGGAAGTCTAGCATTTCACATAGTAATTTATCAGAAAAGCTAAATTTGCTTTCATTTTTAATAAGTTGTCTTGAACCTCTGAATATAGATATGTAACAGTTACTAAATCTATGGCCACAACGTAGCCCATGGATCTATGTATGATTTTGTTTCTTACGTTTCTCGTATGGGATGATGTTAAAGGTTGACAAATTAAATGCTATAACGTAATTGGTTCCTTTCTGAGATTGCAAAAAATCAAGGAAATCCTTTGAGTTTTGGAAAGTCCACAGTGTATTAATTACCGCTTGCCCCAAGTACCTTCTTTGAAAAATTTAAGAAAGTCGTCCCTTGATTGAATTAATAATTATGGTTACACTTTGAAAGTGGGATTTAGTGGTATATTTGCTCGTACCAGCAATATGTTTCTCTTTCTATGGATGTTTATGGAACTTTCGAATACAGTTCTAAATGGTAAATGACATGTCTTCGCACTTTAGAGTCAAGTCAAAAACTGATACTACTAATGCATCAGGTTTTAACCGATTTCTCCATCAGTTAACATTCTGGCCTCATAAACACTTAGAAAATGTAGGGGATCATGAACAAAATGTTAATACCAAGTATCAGAGCAAAGATAAATGTTGACGATAAACATCCTGTGAATGTCTGCATCTGAAATGTAACACCAAAACACATTCTACAGTGTTCACGTGCTTCATCCAATAGCGCCAGACGTACGTAGGGTTTCATGGAAGGTCGATTAATCTCTGCGCGGCCGTTATTTCTTTCAATACGCTTATTGATTTTGCGTACCATACAGTTATGATAAGATTTCATTCATTTTTTTGTGTATGAACCAGAGATACGGCGTCTGCGCCGCGCCGAGCGTCTACGGGTTTTTGTCATGCTGGAAACTGCCAGAAGTCAGCATGCAGTGGCCAAAACGTTCAATGTGTCACAGTCTGGGATTTTCAGACTTTGTAACAGGTGTCAAAAAATCTAAAATGTTGACGATCGACCCCATTCGGGACGTCCATGGTCAACGACAAGAGGACAGGATTGTTTGATACCAAACCAGGCTTTACGGAATCGAGCTCAAGCGGCGAATCAAATTGCTACAGACGTCAATGGTGAACACAACATTGAATCTTGGGTAATCGTCGATGATCACCTTTCATGTTTTCGGATGAGTCCCGATTCACTTTTCATTTCTCTGATAGGCGTAATCGTTTCTGACGACGTCGAAATGAACGCCAAACCATTGTCACCCTGAGGCCTCATGACAGATTTGGCGCTGGATCGGTTATGGTGAGGAGTGAAATCACTATGACTGTGCGTACCCTACTCCATGTTGTACAAGCACGGATCTCTTGACAGTGCCACCGAAACAGCATACTGACCCCTTTTGTATACTAGTGTGTGGGTCGTCGTTGTATCTTTCAGGACGACAACATACGTGCTCACCATGCACGAAACGTCATTGCACATCTTCAGCGACACAGCATCCAAAGAATGCTATAGGCCCTCCCCCCAAATCTGGGGAGACCGACCATAGGCCGCCGACCACGTTGGCTGAAGAGGAGTGCGCAGACTCCATCAAATCGCCATTGGGAGACTCATGCCAGTATGCAATGTCGAGGGAATGAATGTTTGAAATATCGTGGCCGTATTAAGCACTAATAATTACAAAACGTCTTCTTTCAAATTTCTCATCTTAACCATATCGCCTTTCAGGATCATTGTCGGTCCCAACATCTACTGTCCTACTACACTACCGGTTTTAATGTCTTCCCAATGCGTTTATTGGTATCATACAGCTGTTACTTGAAATAATATCGTTGGGAATTTGAAGTTATTCCAAGTATCCCTATCATTTAAAAAACCCCAACTATATGGGGATTAATTTGATATGTCACTTATACCAAGATATTTGATCCAACAAATGTTGTTGTGTTGTATAATGGTTATGTTATTTGAGGCACGCCAGTTGGAACAACTACAAACTTTTCACACAGATAATGTGTGCTTTTTAATACAATAGCACGTCATGAAAATAATGCGACATATAATCACTGACCAAGAATGTGACGTTGAACTGACGTGAATATTTTATTTCTGTTTTCTTAAAAGGGGGTTGGGTAGTCCTGTGGCGTAAGCGATCGTTCAATGAATACAATTACCTACCGAGTAATATTGCGAAACTTTGTGCGTTGTTGTCGACACTGATAGCATAACTGAGAAGGTTCCGTTTAGGCAATTAATCCTTAAAAGGTTCGCTGATACTGCGCTTATCAAGATTTCGATGACAACGAATCTGCGAACTTGAAAGTTAGCATATAGACATATAGAATTTTGTGAAATCGTTTTCGTTATTTGGATTTAATGTTTTTATCTGTATTTTCGCATGGCCGGCGAAGTGCAGGAAGGAACGGCTACTAGTTATGTACGGTGCATTGGTTATTGAGGAAGACCTGTAAAAAACGGCTTTTAATCTTTACAAGTTGAACATAAAACCGGATGCAATTAGGTTTGTTCCACCGCGCTTCATGAATATTTTACTCGAAGTATATTGTATATCCAGAAATGGATATAAACTCTGGTCTTTCTTTGAAGTTTGAGAACCTTTGTCCTCAAAGTATTAGTGATAACATCACACAGCTTTGCATACGTCACTTTTAGAACATAAATTTGCTATGTTTTCCCCAACCGGGTTGAACATTTCAATTTGAAAATGATGTGTGGTTGTTGTACATCCGGCAACGGTGAACGTGAAAATATGACATGAAATTCTCCAGTTAAGCCGGTATTTACATTGCGTACATATTCATGTTTGTCAATGAAGCCCTCGTGGGGATTCCTGGTTAGAATAGGTCAGCAATAACCTAAGCTGGTCGTAAAACACTGGATCGGGTGGTGAGGCTCCCTAACTTAGTTGACTGTGTGCCATCGTACCCTGGCGGCGTTGATCGATCTCACAAAAAAAAGAAAAGATTAATCAATGAAGATGTAAACATAGTTTTTATCAGATTTAAAAAAAATAATACCAAAGCATTTAGGTTTATCAATAGCATACTATTTTCACTGATTATAAGAGAATAAATCTTCCATCTACCATCTTGACTCGATGCACTTATGATAAGAGAATGCGGGACGGAAATGTATGTTTGATATTTGTGCATGTGAGTGTTGTATTCTTCGGTAGTTTCTCTGTTTTAGGGAAACCCAGTTAATAGTTCCCTACAAATGTTATAGTACAACGCAACTAAGTCATTATGAACCACAGTACTGATAAGGGATCTCCGTTAAGGATCGTTGTCTTTTACGATTTGAAATACCCAGCGATTTATGATCTTCCCGAATCGTTACCGTCACATTCTACAGTATTTGGTATCTAAAGAAATAAAAGGCAAACGTGTTGATACAACTAAATGCTCCTAAAGTGAATTACAGGGCTGGTTGATGTTGATACAAATCGGCAATGAAGCAACTTTAATGCATTAAGCGATGTGAACCTCAAACATCTGCACGACACAACCACCTACATGGTTTGCTTTGAATGAGAAGGGTGTTAGAGGATGTGCGTAAAGGGATAAAGTTAAGCCTTAATGTGTATGCTGAGTTTCTTATCTGAGCCACTTCTTTGCTCCCGGACCATTACAGTTTCTAATAAACTCTGTCTCTCTCCTCTTTTTAAATGCATAAATTATTCTCACGTTAACACACACACACACACACACACACACACACACACACACACACACACACACACACACACACACACACACACACACACACACACAAAACAAACAAACAAAAACACACACACATACACACACACACACACTTATAAGCTACTATTATTGTTAACATTTAATGAAACTGGCAAGACATACTGACATAATGAAGTTTCATTTGAACGTTGTAAGGCTGTGTGAAGATAATGAAGAGTACAAGGGTAGTTTGTTGTACACAATAAGTTAGACTCCCTACTTTGATAAACTATATTTTGTAACACTCTTTTCATTGGTGTCCTTCGCCTTGATGTTCCTGTACTAACTACATTCAAGTATGGCTCAAAATTCACATGACTCTATCATAACGGTAACATGAACTGCAAACGTCATTCTAGTGATAATATACATATACCTCAACCATTCGCTCAAACAAAAGACAATACTGTAGCTATCGACAACTTGTGCCATCGTATATCATGGCAATGCCTGTCCGTACTGGAAGATCATTGGAGCACGCACGTCGCGTATAACTGGATTAGCTCGACATATCGATCACCAAGCATTGTTGACAGATCCACGTGCCCCATCCTTATAAAGTGGAACTGACTCGGTTGTCGTCCACGAGTCGGTGGCCTTGTCGACCAAGGGAACACTTTGATACCAGAGCCACTTGCCTGACGCTACCATAATGAAACTAGTATCTTCTCTTCAACCTGGACTTGTCCTTGCTCTTGGCCTATGCGTTGTACTGGCAGAAAAAGAAGAGGTAAGTCTGACTGCCTTTAAGGATTTCAGTTAAACAAGTTTTCTTCAATAGGCATTATGTATGTTGATTTTATGACACTATTTGGCCTATGAAGTTATTAAGTAAGTGATGCAATATTATATCAATTGATGTTAACAGTATACAATAGACATCATAAACTTTAGTATGTCACGGAAGTCTATACCATGGCTAATTTCTGAGTGCGGAAATAAGAATGTGAACAATTAAATGCGATGTATTTTGTTGCAATAAATACATGTATTAGAGATGTAATTTTCATGAAGGGTAGTTCTGCTGTCATCTATCTGCTACCACGGACATAATGAGGTTGGTTGCAAGATGCTATTTGTCATTCCATCCGTCGTGACCAATTAGAGATGTAATGCCATTAAACCATGAAAACACCATCGTCATGTCATTTCAACAAATAATTTTGACAGAATTGATTTTCTATAATTAGATTTTTTTTACTTTGTAACTTTTAGACCTGTGTTCATTTCACCTGATTTCATTACACCTCAACTAGGGTGACTAATTTCTCTCACTTGTGATAGGTTTGTTAAAACATAACTATTTTCAAAGTGGATAAAATACCCCGAAGAGAAAAAGATGCTTGAGAATCCCTATTAGAAGTTTCCACTAAAGTTGTCACCACATTTGCGGAAGACGATACAAGTTGAAATGACCTGAATATGATGATATGTGACATATGGTGTAAATGTGCCACCTGGTCCATAAATGCAACGGAAGCACTGACATAACGCATATGTAGCAAACAATGAC
Source organism: Haliotis cracherodii (assembly GCF_022045235.1). Lineage (NCBI taxonomy): Eukaryota > Metazoa > Mollusca > Gastropoda > Lepetellida > Haliotidae > Haliotis > Haliotis cracherodii. Next base: position 6,714,496 of record NW_027266277.1, on the reverse strand, counting down.
CAACACAATAATGATTCAGGTTATTGTTCCATAATATAAACAAACTGAGTTTTGTCGTTGAGAAAGAACAAAGCGATGTGTTTGGATAGGGCAGGATACGCTAACCTTTCCGCGAAAAACAGTATTTTTCATATGTAGCAAACAATGACCAACACAATAATGATTCAGGTTATTGTTCCATAATATAAACAAACTGAGTTTTGTCGTTGAGAAAGAACAAAGCAATGTGTTTGGATAGGGCAGGATACGCTAACCTTTCCACGAACCCCTGGTATCATCACTATTTGATAGAGATTGATAAACACATACTTCTGATATAATCGGAATCATACAACCGACTCTGTCTTTGGCAGATATTTCTTATGAATATTGAAAGGGCTTTGTCGCTTTTATTTAATTCATTACATACACGTTTTGTAAAATATAGCTTTCAGTTGTTTGCCGTAACAGCACGAAATAAACTGGTGTTATTAAGCCTGTTGCACTCGCGTATTATTATCCCCTGCAAAAGCTGCAGCATTATATTCCAAAATAAACGCGTCAAGTGTGAATAGCGGATATTTTATCAAGCGTATCACGAGAGTGCCCGACAGTCAATAAGATGCGGCATACAGATTGATAATGGCTTAAACAATTCGAGTGCACTCGGGAGATCAAACATTATCATGTCAGCAGATCAAATGAAGCTTCATTTTCTATCCTTGAGTCCAACTCATGTATAGAAAAAGCCACACATTACACTTTCTCATTATTGATCTCTATAGTTCGACAAATATAACAGAAAAACATATGCAGTAGATATCACGAAGATGAGATATTTTCATAACTAATTCATTTAAGAACTACAATTTTAAAGAAACGAGATCGTAAACAAGCATTCTTTTCTTCTTACAAGGATTTTTGAAATCCATCATTATGATATCTGTAGGATTGCCTACAGTGTATTTCTTTAAACTGGAAAATGAGTGACTTGAACCATCACGTTGTATCTTTATGCAAGATATTCTTCAAACAAATTATTACCGATGTTTCAGTGTTTACATAGAAACATGCCGAATCCGCAAGATTATGAACGTTTCGATTTTGTTTGCCAACTTCAAAAGAGAATTAATGCACCCAAGTAATGGCTTCTGCTTGATGCATTTTCCCCTGCCTAATACAAGGCGCGTCCTCACCACATCATATCCTACTTTAACATAACGCATAATTATAATTGGTGAGTTTGAAGAGGAATTTCTATGTGTGTGTGTACTTTAATAAAATTCTGCAATTACCAGACAATATAAAAACGACTCTCTTGATTGTGTGACAGTCTTTATACGGTTTGAAGAATCGTATAGATCCGAACTGCAAAAAAAGGTGCCCCTGTGATTTTCTGATTCGATAATTACCGGGCGCAATTTCAATGGAATTTAGAAAATAGCAATTCTATCAACGCAACGAATCTTTCAGTGACATGAAGCAACAAAGTGTCATGACGAAAAGACTGCGGATTTTTATCAAAATATAATCAGTGTGACTCTTATCAACGTTTGATGTAAATATTCCGAGCTAAGAAAATTATGTTTTTCACGAAAAGTATAATTATGCGACTAAAACGTAGTCTTTGCCCGGCACTAAGAAGATGGAAGAACACGAAGACAGGACACTTTCAGGGATAATAACTTCTTTTTTGTTTGTAGCGACGTTTGAGGGCTCCTTCTGTCCCTTTCATTAGATGAGCACTGAGTAAGCGTATTGTTAATATATACTTGCTGATATGTTAACACAAGTTAGGATTAATGTTATATCATTAATGTCACAATATTACGACGAAACCAACGCCAATTTAGTACAGAGAGCGTTGAGTTGGTTGTGACGACAAAGAGCAGACGAGGGTAACACCATGTAAGAAATAGAGATTGTCCGTTGTGGGTACTGATTGGTTATAAAAGAGTAGAGTGCGTTGTGGGTACAGATTGGTTATAGAACAGTAGAGTGCGTTGTGGGAACATATTGGTTATAGAACAGTAGAGTGCGTTGTGGGTACTGATTGGTTATAGAACAGTAGAGTGCGTTGTGGGTACTGATTGGTTATAGAACAGTAGAGTGCGTTGTGGGTACTGATTGGTTATAGAACAGTAGAGTGCGCTGTGGGTACAGATTGGTTATAGAACAGTAGAGTGTGTTGTGGGTACAGATTGGTTATAGAACAGTAGAGTGCGTTGTGGGTACAGATTGGTTATAGAACAGTAGAGTGCGTTGTGGGTACTGATTGGTTATAGAACAGTAGAGTGCGTTGTGGGTACAGATTGGTTATAGAACAGAAGAGTGCGTTGTGGGTACAGATTGGTTATAGGACAGTAGAGTGCGTTGTGGGTACAGACTGGTTATAGAACAGTAGAGTGCGTTGTGGGTACTGATTGGTTATAGAACAGTAGAGTGCGTTGTGGGTACTGATTGGTTATAGAACAGTAGAGTGTGTTGTGGGTACTGATTGGTTATAGAACAGTAGAGTGCGTTGTGGGTACTGATTGGTTATAGAACAGTAGAGTGCGTTGTGGGTACTGATTGGTTATAGAACCGTAGAGTGCGTTGTGGGTACTGATTGGTTATAGAACAGTAGAGTGCGTTGTGGGTACAGATTGGTTATAGAACAGTAGAGTGTGTTGTGGGTACAGATTGGTTATAGAACAGTAGAGTGCGTTGTGGGTACTGATTGGTTATAGAACAGTAGAGTGCGTTGTGGGTACTGATTGGTTATAGAACAGTAGAGTGCGTTGTGGGTACAGATTGGTTATAGAACAGAAGAGTGCGTTGTGGGTACAGATTGGTTATAGGACAGTAGAGTGCGTTGTGGGTACAGATTGGTTATAGAACAGTAGAGTGCGTTGCGGGTACTGATTGGTTATAGAACAGTAGAGTGCGTTGTGGGTACTGATTGGTTATAGAACAGTAGAGTGTGTTGTGGGTACTGATTGGTTATAGAACAGTAGAGTGCGTTGTGGGTACTGATTGGTTATAGAACAGTAGAGTGTGTTGTGGGTACTGACTGGTTATAGAACAGTAGAGTGCGTTGCAGGATAGTACCAGTGGATTTGATTGAGGTGTGTGGAGTACGAGTAATAAGCTATACAAACTATTTAATGATCCGTTTCTTGTGATAGTTATATAGCCTTTGCTGTGTCCAAGGAATTGCCACATGAAATAAAACTGAGGTTGTGTCCCATGGTATGGCAGAAGGAGTTGGATCAATTATATATATAGGTATTTATTTCATAGCATTCGTACACAAGAGATGTCGTCACACAATGTATTGGTATTTATACACGAGTGATCACTTTATATGATAAACCAAGAGACAAGACATTTCAACAATAGTAACGACGGTATATGTATTTTCAAAGAACATCAGTTTGTGCTAACAATACAATGTGTCGAATCACACTCTATGATAAGAGAAAATCTAGAGGCACAATTAGGAGACACGGATCAGTTGTTCAAGTATTGAAAATTAGAAAGGTGGGCAGAGGAAAGTTACTTGTGATGATTTCACCCTTGTTAGTCAGTATCGGGTATGGCTGAATGGTCATCAATACACGTACTCTACGCCGAGCTCTCAGGCGCCTGATGACATGAACTGGAATCCGAAGCTGTTCCTCCTGGAGTGTACTGATTGCAAGCATCTGTGGGATCAAAGTCCTTCTCAACGCACAGCAGTTGGTGCAGGTGTAAAAACCAATTTGTGCAACTGCCCATTGTATTCATTGGGAAGGCAATGAGCAAACAATTATCTGCTCATTGCAACAATATACTTTATGTCAATTTTAAATCACCCAACCCATGCTTGTAAACAGGAAATACAATTTTGTGAGTAGATATAGTTCAGCGAAGAAATCGTTGAGTAATTTGAAAAGATATAATAATGGTTGATCACATTTTTTGGTGCTCATTAAAGTCTATATTTGGTCAGACGTATCATTTTCGAGGCGAATTTATATGTTTAACAGTAGTTAATAAATAGTAATTTATGATTTATTGTTGATGCATCCGTGTTGGAAAACAATTCAGGGGACATATCTGTGTGAAATAACTCGGTGAGTAGATCCTTATAAAATAACTTTGTCCTTTTGACGTCTGTGAATAAATTTTTAAAACTCACTGTCCATTGCATGTATTGGGCAAGCTGTATTGCCAACAGCACGCAATGGGCAAATGGCCTACCTAAACGCACGCAATGGGCAGTTGCAAAGATTGGGTTTTACACATGCTCCAACTGCTGTCCTTGAGAAGGACCTTGCGATGCTGTGATCTGATGACCAGTATGGTCCCACAGATGCTTGCAATCAGTGGGTGACATGTCAGGTGATCTGGCTCGCCAAGACAGGACTTTGAACTTGTTGGCCTGAAGAAATCTCGCACAATATAGGCTGTGTGTGACAGGGCGTTATCTTGCTGGAATAATGCAACGTTATGCATTGAGATTTGAGATGAACACATTTGGATATTTTCACCGCAGATTCCGCCTAAACTATGACGCTGCCTCTGCGAATGATATGATGTCCTGTCCTCTTTGTCCGGAGGGATAGGTGGTTGTGACTGGCGGATTGCCGCACCTAAGCATATCTACTGTCCACCTGTCCAGCTGCAGGGCCATCAAACTGGTAGTTGCAAGGCGGGTACAGCTGTACTTCTGGCCTCTTGGGCAACGTATCAATAATGATTTATGAGTGGCATTATCGTTCTGATTTTCTGGAACCTTTGGTGTAAATGTGCAATGTTACGCGTGTTTAATATCCTAATGTTAATTTGGTGTCTTACTCTCTCGTGCAACATAATCAAACAACAGCAAGAGTCGAATGATGCTCCTTGAAATCTTCCTGGAAAGAACATGCTCAATTGTACCTTAATAGTTGGGAAATGTAGACACCAAATGCTGGAGCTGGTGGAATATTGCTTTACTAAAAGGTAAAACTGACTGTTGTAAAGTTGAGTTATACAGTCTTTATCCATTAATCTAAATATGAAACAGACGAGGCGGTTTCACTGGCTGAACCTACTCTGAGAGACATTCATCAGTTGCATCTTCTCTTCGACTTGTCCGATAACCGAGTTTCACTTGTACCTTTTGTTTCCGTGTTTTAAGGTGAGAAATTAACTTGTCCTTGCATGTGTTTGTGACAGGTGCTACCGGTTGGGCAGGATACGCACCCCTTTTCGCGAACACCTGGCATCATCACTGATAGTGATTCAGAAACACATACAATATGAAAAAGTTGGAATCGTACAATAGATTCTGCGTTTGGATGAGGGGTCCTGTGGTTATGAAAAATGTTTTGCGGCTATTATCTTTATCCTAGGTATAACCGTAGGCGAGGGATGATATTTAATTGCGGGGCAGAAAGTGTCGAATGAATTGCCTTTAAAGTAGTGCCCTCTAAAATCGGACCAATCTGGGTAGATATAAAACCTAGTCCAGGGTCCATATGCATAGGCCAGTAGATATATTTGGAGGCGTGTCGACACATCAGTATCTGATAGTGCATTGATTCTTCAGTGAGGTGTGTGTGTGTGTGTCCTGGACGGGAAGTATTAAATATAAAACACATATCAGCATTAACGGCAGTGGCTGAGGGCTGAATGTGCCTTTAGATGACTATGCATCAAGAGTTCTATCATGATAATATCTGCAATAAAAGTCTCCCCTTTCGATAGTCAGGAAGAGGTGGCAAGATGGATTAAGTTAATTATTGTATTGTATTTATTTACGAGCTGGCAACAATCGTGGAATAAAGGATAAAAGAACCTACATTGAAGTGACAACAACTTACATTTCCTTCATCCAAATAACTCGAGATTGAATCCCGATAGCCGAAATTGTACAATTACATTCATTACCTTTTAATTTGATTTTCATTCATTGACCAATACCACATCATTATACATATCTGAAGTCTGATGTGACCGAGGTGACCAGGACCAATCTATAGCTCATTATGTTACTATTGCCCAGGATAATGACACAAAAGCATTTCACACTTCCTTGAAAAGAGGATAGAGTTACAGGAAAGGCACGGTTTATCACCAATATCTGCACATTGTTATCAAATCGCATGTTTCGTTTGATCTTGTTTATTGATGTCCCTAACGTATCATTTCGTGGTGCGATTGATGGCTTCTCTTCACCGAGCCGCACTTAACTAAGAGCTGTGTCATGTCATTATTTTACAAGCCTTATCAAAACTAATTGGAGTTTGGTTTCCAGGTGAAATCAGTCTTTGACCACTTAAGGATCCAATGGTTTTCCTCTGAAAATGCACATAGACGACGTGATCTTGGCCTGAACAAATTGATTGACAGATGTTTAATGATGATCCGAAAATAACAACGTGAAACCATTGTACGGAAATAATGGCGAAACGTATGGTATCATCATAATTAGTTGACGTTGATTATCCATTTATATTATCATTACTGAGTAATATCAACCTGTCAGTAATGAGACTGAAAACCTGGACTGGTTCATTACTTTTCAGTTATTCCTTGCTTTATCACTTACTGAGTGAGTTTTAAGCATAACATGTTGGTTCATCATAATGTTGGAGAAGTATTGTTTAAAGCCCAGCTCACTTTCGCAAAACTTACAGAATGTATATTCATTTCCATAAATGTTAATTCATTTTCATCGGAGTACAATACTGCCAATGTGAGCATATAATATTGAAGTGTTGCATGTTTCCTAGTCGGTAATACATGTACATTTACACTACCCCAAATTATGACAACGATGTCATAAGAAGGCATGTGTGTATATTATATGACATGTGAATACTTTATGTGAGAGAAGGAGTCCGCAAAACAGGCATTTATGTTATATTGGGTAACATCATGTACATTTAGAATGATTTCCGAAAGCAACTGACACACACTGATATTCGAATATGTCGATAAAATGAAATCATGACACTTGACCAGCGACGATAACCCCAATTGTGACGTTGTGTTCACCATTGACGTCTGTTGGCAATACTGACGATTTGTAAGGGGCGGCACAAGACGTGGCCGTCGAGCATGGACATGAGCTACATTTATAATGGGACGCCCTGACTTGAACGGGTTCGATCGTCAACATCTTTGGTTTGTTGGTACCTGTTCCATAGTCTGCTACTAACATTAAACGTATGGCCTGACTCCTGTAAGTTTCCAGCATGTCAATAGCTCGCAGAAGCACCTCGCGTATGTTGCTGATGCCGCATCCCTAGTTCATACACAAACAATGAATGGAATGAAGTAAATCACAACTGTATGATAATCAGAATGAGTAAGATCTACCAATCTTTCTATCTTTCTATCTCTCTCTATATTATAACTATCTTTCTATCTCTCTCTATATTATATCTATCTATCTATCTATCTATTTATCTATCTATCTATGCGTGCACAAACATGTAACCATACTTCTATTAACATATATGGTATTCATAACGTTGAAATATCCTTGTGTACCCAACCCTTGTCGTCTATTTGCCCGAGAATAGTCTCGCAAACCGCCCAAGTGCTTCTTTAAGACTTCAAACCTAGGTAAAAAAATTAATGACAGGAATAGACAATTAATTGGTTAGCGTCTAATGTTTGTCCAGATTCCCGAGTTCTCTTTGAAATTGTTTGATAGGCATTACTTAGAAGTTGACGGATGACAAGATAGACACAATTTTATGGATAACAACTTCTTTAATACCGTGAAAAACTTTTCACAGTATTAAAGTTGTTATCCATAAAATTGTGTCTATCTTGTTCCCGAGTTCTCATTCAGTGTATAGCACATATGTTTCTGTTGTAAACCATGTTTCACAAAATGGCAACACGCTCATTGTTTCCCCTTATCGTAAGCAAATCGTTAACCCTTCGGCAGTTGTCATGTTCTATTGCAAATATCGAATCAGCTGGTGTTTTGTTTTTTCAGGTGAAGGTTGGCACGTCTGATGGTACGTCTGTAGCAGTAAAGAGATCCTTCGATTCAATCAACAAGGGCAGTGGCTTAAGTGGCTTTATGAAGCGTGGGTTCGATAAGATCTCTCACAGCAGTGGGTTTTCGTCCTTCAACAAACGACCCTTTGATTCAATATCCGGTTCAAGTGCTTTCTCTGACTTCGCCAAGAGACCGTTTGACTCCATTGCTTCTGGGGGTGGAATGGCAGGCTTCGCTAAGCGTCCATTTGATTCCATTTCTGCCGGAAGTGGGATTTCCGGATTTGCCAAACGTCCCCATGATTCCATAGGAGCTGGTAGTGGTATATCAGAGTTTGCAAAGCGGTCATTTGACTCCATTAACGCGGGGAGTGGACTATCGGGTTTTGCAAAACGTTCATTCGATTCAATAGGGGCTGGGACTGGAATTGCGGGATTCGCTAAACGACCATTTGATTCCATTGCATCTGGTAGAGGTATGTCTGGATTCGCTAAGCGCCCCCTTGAATCTATCGCAGCAGGACGCGATCTGTCCGGTTTCGTTAAGAGACCGTTTGACTCCATTGCCTCCGGGAGAGGTATGGCAGGATTTGCAAAACGCCCCTTTGACTCAATTTCGTCTGGAGGCGGTATGGCCGGCTTTGCGAAGAGGCCATTTGATTCCATCAGCTCCGGAAGTGGGATGTCAGGATTTGTCAAGAAATCTTTCGATAAAATTGCCCATGGTGGCTTCGCATCTTTCAACAAAAAGTCAGACAGTGAGGTAGATAAACGCCCATTCGATTCAATCAGTCAGGGTGCTGGGATGGCAGGCTTTGCCAAACGACCTTTCGATTCGATTGGTTCTGGAGGCTTCTCCACTTTCGTCAAGAAAGGCCTTGACTCAATTTCACACTTCAGTGACATGGATGACTTTGGCAAGAGGTCTGTGGATAACGCTGTCGAATCTGAGAGTGGTGAAAGAAAATGAATATGGAACAACAATAAACACACATGCATGACTAACACGGTCGCCCAGAACGTATGCATATCAAAACGTTACTTTCGCACTTAAAACTATGCTGCTGGCAAAGTTAATATCGAGAAGCGATTATTATTAAATCACAGTGGCTGATTAATTTGTACTTCCATTTTACTATGGGTATTTAAGTTAAGATTCATTTTAAGAACGAATGTATGTGTATCCTGTTACATGTATGCATACTTAACGGAACAACACATACATGTATTATGTTTGACATCCGAGTTCAAGTACTCGCCGCGAGGAACTGTTGACCCACGAATAATGTTTCTATGGAGCATAACATGAAGGCGCTAAAAACTATGTATACGAACAGCCTTAATCTTCCTGAAAGAGTTTATATCAAAATTTAAAGGAATATATTTTGTGTTGTTAGATATTTATTTCTTACGAACCGCTTCAGCAATAAAGAGTTGAAGAGTGCCTGAAGTTTCATATTGTTGATCCTTGTTTCAATACGAAAGTTCCTGAAACTAAAACTTACACCCAAAGCACAAATTTAAAAATTGTGTTGAAAAATTATCCAGTCGTCAGTGGCTGAAGAAAGGTATGGCGTGCGTCTGGCTTTTATGAAACTAGAACAACGCATAAGTAGTATTTTGCATAGCATTGTATTTGTTAGCTAAAACGCCACCTCTAATGTGCGTTCAGCCGAGGTGGAGTGAGTGAGGTTTAACGACGTATCTCCGTTATTATACACCGTGTCAGCTGGATGTGGGAGGAGAATCCGCATTGATGTAGGTGGTAGGATTCCTAGACTATAACATTCTGGCAACAAGGAATGCAACTCAGGCAACTAGGTCCCCCTTAATCTATCCGAGAGATGATGATGGGAATGATTATGGGGCACGGATGTCGATTGGTAAAATGTCCTCAATTTATCTCACTGTAAAAGGAACTAGATTCTTTCAGGTTCACTCATATATCCACACCAAGATAGACTGTGAAAATATATGTGAACCATGATACGATGCTAGTAACTATAGAATCTACAAAATACTGTGAATCACGAGGTGAATGGCGGGGGACATAAAAAATACATTGTAACATGACGGGGTTGCGTTATGACTGTTGTTTCGGCGGCACGCGGGGCGGTCGGGTAGCCTAGTGGTTAAAGCGTTCGCTCGTTGAGCCGAAGACCCGGGTTCGATTCCCGACATGGGTACAATGTGTGAAGCCCATTTCTGGTGTCCCCCGCCGTGATATTGCTGGAATATTACTAAAAGCGGCGTAAAACCATACTCACTCACTCACTCACTCGGCGGCACGCACAAGCCACGTGCCGAGGTTGGACGATTTGATTCAGACGAGATGGCGAGGAAGCCTCTGTCCACGGTTTTGCATTGCTACGTATACGTACAGCTCATCGAGCACATTTTTTTTTAATCTATGTGAAACAACCTGACACCCAAAAACAGCGCCGATTTAGTAAATCTGACGGCGTTTTGCAACCCGTTAACATTACCCAATAAATGATATATATATAAAAGTTCAATTTTTCCAGACCGCCCCCTTGGTCCAGTGGGGCGGTCGGGTAGCCTAGTGGTTAAAGCGTCCGCTCGTCACGCCGAATACCTGGGTTCGATTCCCGACATGGGTACAATGTGTGGAGCCCATTTCTGGAGTCCCCCGCCGTGATATTGCTGGAATATTGCTAAAGGCGGCGTAAAATCAAACTCACTCACTCACCTTGGTCCAGTTGTTAGGATGGTTTGCCCGAAGAGTGGGAAGACGTTAAAAGATGGTACTTGTTGTCACCCTGTTGTTGCGGCATGGTTGCTCAGTGGGCTAGCACTATAAACTCGACATTAGTCCGGGCTCATACAAGCAAACACACATGCGCGCACGCATGCACGTCGCTATATAAATGCAACAATCTGGAACGCGACGTAAAATCAAATGTCACCTCACCTCAACACCTGAATTCTTTTCCTTAGGTGTAACGAATTGATGATTGTTATATGCCGATGACGATACTTATTAATACCAAGACCAAGAAAGATTAAGTCACGAGGTTTTTAACAAGTGTATTGTATCAAATCTATTAAATTGCAATACAGTGGTACCGAGTTAACGAATTATGTAGTCATTTGTCACAATTATGTGTGTATCAACAGGTCTTAAAATGCCAGAGGATAAGGTTGTTTATGCAGATGACATTATACAACGGTAGGTCAGAATTCAACAATGCAAGTAATTATGTATCATATTTGTCTAAACAAAAACACTTATGACGAAAACATGGGGCCTAACTGAGGTTTTATCGAGCAAATAGAGGCTGCAACGTTAATGTATACTTAAGTACGTGACGTGCGACGTTAAGGACATTCATTATGTTTGGAAACGAGCTATGACATGAACATCCGTTCCTTATTCTGAAGCTCGTGTACATTCCTCGCCAATGTACTGGAAGGTATCCGGTATTCTGTAGTCTCTAGCCACCTTGAGTTATAACTTGCAGCGACATTCCATTGTTGCCACAGTGGGAGACGTCATAACCTTGAGAACGTTGCGTCTCTACTCACTTTCACTTTTGCCGTAAGCACCATAAGCGAGCTATCGGAAAATGGGAATTCTAAGATGCTTCGCTAAAAGATTTATCTCGGACGCGGCAGAAATCTATGATCGAGGGTTCGAATCCCTGTTCGCCCCGATTATGCTTCTCGGCTTGTCAGCACCATACCCGTGCTTGTGGATTTCACAAATTGTAAATCTCTGAGGCTTACATCACGTTGGGCTTTCCACCCAAAGAAAGTTAAAAACTACCTCCCCCTGTTATCTCTGATACAAAGCACCGTCTCCATGCCACAGCAAGCACCAGTTGTCCAAAGGCGTTGGTGCCTTGGAGTTATATACGCCAGTGGCCGTGAGTAACCATTTCAAACTTACCTACACCCCTTCTGGGGATCAGCGTAGGACATTGAGCTCATGTTAGTTACGAGTCATGTTATTTCGTCCCCATGGCGACGTCATTTGACATTACGTCAACTCGCCTCAAGGCATTGATTCACATTGAAATGTATGGGTACTGTATCCTACAGTCTAACGAACCCAGTGTGCAGTCCATCTCATGATCTGCACTTGTGGAATGTTTAGTGTCACGTGATGATTAAACTGAACCAAATTCACATAAAAACATTAAGTTAATTCCTACCTATCACTGTTGGGATTTTGGAGAAGTGTTTTGGGATTAGTGATGTATTTCAACACCTACATGTACTTTAGTCTTTAGGGTGCGGGCAATTAGCTGGAACAGCCTTTCAACCCGATTGGGGGATTTTCATGTGATATTGATCGCATCTCCGTTAATAGACACAGTTAGTATTACATTTACCACTATAAAAAATGTATAACGTTTACTTTATACCAATAGCATAGCACAGCATGATATGGTGTAGTTTTTCCCATAACTGCGTGTATTCCACCATCCAAGCACACGGACGCAAGTGTCTTCGTGCTTCAACTATAACAGTTAGGGCAGAGTTATACTGTATTACACAGCACATGGCGGTAGAGCAAATTTTATTTCTTAATCAATTAATGTTTTTTATTTATTACGCCGTATCTGCGACGTTGTGATTTATTTTATACTATAGATTATAGCCTATAGCTAAATATAATGATATGAATATAGTCATAGAAGTACAACACAATACTAGCAGACATCCTCAAACATCAAACATATTTTATAATAAAATATTCGAATGCAGTATATTCATGTATCTACACAACGTGAAAGGATGACAAGCCCATTCATTCACACTACTGACGGAGGTGATGCTGCTTTTCGATGAAAGTAAAAATGAATGCGACTTCTTACGATCAAACGCATGCAGTACAATGTATGTAAAGAAGTCTCATATTCGCAAGGACAAACACATTTTCTCTGATAACCTTTAAGCAAACCGGTACTCACTATATTAATTTCCTCTTGGCCTATCTCACGCTAGAACGAGTCAAGGGGTTATATGGCATGCGATCTTTGAAGTGGTCCAACAATGTTTGAGAATTAACAGAACATACTATGCCTTCCCTTGGAACAAACAGACAACCTCTAAGTCGTCTCACTGAGATGACATGTAACAAGAGGCCTTGTAATGTTGTTTTTCGTCTAAAAGTTCAAAGTGTGTCTATTTTTTCATGTATCAGTATTACTATATTGGGAAAATTCAAAAGTTGGGATGATACCTCAGCACTTATGAATGGCCAAATACGTTACTGGCACAATGAAACACACACTTTACACGCCTTGTTGACTTCATGTCTCTGCATACGTGTTTGCAGAAACAGGCGAAAACATTACAAATTCTAATGAATAGACCAACTACCAATGTTTGATTGCCCGATGATGACATAATGTTTTTATTATATTTCGATTTTAACTGACTTGTATCTATGGTTATTTGCTGCGACTGGAGCCCAGCATGTGCCGCCACATGACTCGACGAATAACGCTTCCTTGTCCCTAAAAAATCCCTATTAACGATAATTCCGCGTCGTTTAATCTAATATAAAGTCAGACTTTTAAACACCATCACTCCGGCGAAAAGATAATCCAATCACTAAAGGTTAATCTTCTGTTGGAGAATATAACGAAGTGTTGTCTACATAACTAAGGGATAGCTCCGCTTAATCTTAACTCCTCGCTCCACCAACTTGAATAATGTCATCACTTGTCCTTATCCTGTCTAGGACGATACAGACGCTCACTGGAGATGACCCTGTATGGAGCTGATAAGTCGGATATAATTAAATCAGCATTTTGTTAGGCGACAGATTCCTGTCATGAATACAAACGAGATTTGGCGTTAGTTCATGGATGCGTGCTCCACGTTATTAACAATTCTGTCAAACAAACGAGCTTTGCGTTCTTAATTGTAATTTTCGTTACAATATTGAAATGATTTAATTTTGGTACACAACAAATGCTTAAAAAATAATACCGGGACGAATAGGGGTTCACTTCCAGGAAAGTCAGAAAAAAAAGAAAGTAAATTTATTGAGCTGAACCGTATTATCCCTCAATCTAAATATTATGTAAGGTGAAGCATATGGAATGGTGTGTGGAAAGCGAAAGACACAAGTGAGATAGTGAGAGCGGGATTCAGAATAGTGTATGTGTGTGAGTGTTTGTTGATAAGCGCCGCCCACAGCCATATACCTGCTATAAATAATTGGGTCTAGACCGGCTTGCCCTCATCTGGCCTACACCTTATATCGCCTACACCTCATTTGGCCTTCATTAAATACAAATGGTTACTTCCACACCCCTGTTGTGTAGAATGGTACTATCCATTAACCCATTAATGATTTCATTCATTAGAATTAATTAACCAACCTAAATAACCACCTAAAACAAATAAAAAAACACACTACAGGTAACTGCCCACACTGCAAACAACTAGAAACCCCAGAACACGCACTCATCCACTGCACACATTACCTAACACATCGAACCGCATTACAAACCACCCTCAATCAAAACAAGGATCTCACTCTAGAAGCAATACTAAACCCACAAAATAAACTAGAAAACTTTAAGGTCTTAGGCGTATTCTTAATCAAAACGGAACTAATAAAACGCATCTAAAAACACTATAATCTACCAAATCAAAATCACATAAACAAACAAACATCCACCATACCCAGCACCCTTAGTTCTACTCCCCAACCCCATCGACATCTATTCCAAATCTCAAAATTCCCAAATTCTATATAAGCAACCACTAAAGCCCCCTCTTGGGTTGCACACACCACTTTCGCCCCTTTCGGAAACACATTAAATGGCCTGGCCGGGCCCGTGTGCGAAATACGCATCAGTCGGAAAGCGCACGTTAAATTTCCAAAGTAAGTAAGTAAGTTGGGCCTCAGTCTGAAAATGGCACATCTTCAAAGAGCTGAGTTCGTTACTTCACAGAGAGGCGGTCAGCAAGTACTACATGCTGGGTACCGATACAGGTTGAATGTCAAGCGGCAACTTGTTGTTCACTGGAAGTGAATCACCATTGGCTGCAATGGCAGATGCAGCACCATTGACGACCACATTATATCAACCAAGCTTCACAGCCATCCGCCTACCGAGAATGTAGAACGAGAACAACGGTCCACGCTCCAACAACCATCTTGAAGGTTTCCACAACGGCCCGAAGAAGAGAATGTCGAGAGCCCATCCCACCCAGAAAACCCGGTGGTCAATATTGCGAGCAACGATCCAGGCCGTCGAGGTATGATACCCCATCAACCAAGTCAACCAGCCTGGTCCCCGATTCATTATTATATAAGCTCCCTCGTACGAGGGAAATCATAGAGTGTGGGCAGTGGGGTTGGGATGGGAGGGGACTAGGTGAGTGTGGTGAAAGAGAGAAATGAAGGGAAAAGGTGGGGGAAAGGGCGGCAACAAGTGTGCTCTATGGGTAATCCAGTCTATGTTATATTTAAGGCTTCGTGGCAATCCAAAACGCACGCAGACTGTGTTCACCTGTGTCCAGAATATCAGTGCGGCCTTGGCCGTGGTAGTGAGAGATGCTAACTATCACTGAAGTGAACTGTGGGGACAATGGAGACCTTCATATGATATGATTATGCATTCATCGAGGGATCTTGTGTTAGATGTGTCGTGACTACCAAGCGTCTCCAGCGTTCGTTGTCATTTCAGTGAACGACTTCCCGGGCGTAAGAGTAAGAGTAAGTGATGTTTCACGGTTAACCGCCTTCTTTGTTTTACAACAAGGACGATATTTGGCTTAAAGACTGTCTGGAATAGAGATAATAAATGCTTGTAATAATTATGATCAAAGGTATTTTCTGATTCTACCTACTGCATTGTACATGTAAATATAAAGACTTTGTAAGTAGTGGTAGATTCCTTCCATTATTCCATTTGCATCTACCGCTGGCGCGAATGTGGTTTTGAAGAATGCATGCAGTACCCTTTGTGTGCAAGGACAGTCACCAATCGATAGATGCACTATATTACCTGTCAACGAAAGTGAGGTCAAATAAGTCTTAGTGAAAAAACACTCCCTGGTGTATAAATACTCACATGTCTAAGAGCACCACACACGTCAACATGTACCAGCGTTTCTCCTACATAGGGAGGGAGATACGGCGGTTTGGTTGTGTATGAAACAGTGAAGTGGATACTTTGTCATGATGAACCTTTGTTTAGCTACTTAATGGTGAATATGCAATGTACAATGTGTGCTCACCAAATACTTTCTCGAACTCAGCCCATTTCTCCGCAGGGTGACGATCCTGAAGTACTAGCACTTTGTTTCGATGGGGCTGCCAAGGCACCTGCTTGTTTCAAGTACCAAGATGGTGTTTTGATGAGAAATTGAAGACCACCGAAGATCTGCGAAAGATGACTGGAACGTTTGTCACCAGATTTTGTGAAGAATTTGGCCCACGATACTCCTCTGGCTGGTCATTTTGATGTTCGCAAAGCTCGTGATAAGATTTTAGTTAATTTTCTTCTGGCTTAGTTTGCGTCTCGATGTGTCACAATTCTATTTGACTTGTCACGCTTTTCAGGTATTAGGAAACTTAATCAGAAGATACCCCCTGACCATACCAGCTTTTGAAAAGTCAGTCAGTCGGGTCCTTGTTAATTGAGTTGGTTTCTGGCTTAAAACAGATTCCTCGACAATGTAGAAAGAAGCCTTGAGTTTGCTTTGACTGTTATTGCTTAATTTGAAGGTGTATTTGAAAAACAACAAATCATCCAATTGAAGTGTTCACTGATCACAATCCGCTGACACAAATCACAGATAAATTAAAAGGAGTTTATCTTGGCAAAAATCTTCTCTTGAGATCAAGCATATCAAGGGCATTGAAATGTGATTGTGGACCTTTTTCTGTACACACACATTACACCATGCAGTTTTGTTGGTTATGCAGGCGGCATTATTTTATGTTAACATAGTAGAATATGTTATGTTACCACTCTACCGGAAAGTGCCCATTTCAATGAACTTTTTCTCTCCATATCAAACTGTCTTCTCTTGAATGGGGTGAGGGTTTATGTTTGGGTTGCAAATGGATTTGTAGTAATTGTCAGTGGCAGCAGAATATTGAACTACTAGTGAGAATAGAAAGTGCTGCTGTAGCCAAATTTAAACCACAGTCACCAGCAGCAGGGAGAGCTTTCAGGAATGGCGGTTTACTGGAGTTATCTGCACTCTTTGTACACATTAACATGGCAGGTTTGCTCAGTCTGTATGTGTCTGGATCGGATATTTACAAGAAGGCTGGCTGTACATATACTCTTCAAAACAGAACAGGATCACGAAGTTCAATTCTATTCACGTATTAGAAAAAAACGATAAGTGTTGACGACAAAAATCCTGTGCAAGAAGGTTCATATCTGTGAAACTTGACACCAAAACACATCATACAGAATGCACGTGTCTCACACAGTAGCGCCATACACGTGCGTAGGGTGTCATTCCTCATTAATCAATTAATCTCTATGGACCATTATTTCTGTCAGTCTTATTCATTCTACTCACTACACAGTTGCGATTTACTTGATTTCATTCATTGTTTGTGTAGGAACTAGGGCGGGGCGTCCATTTGACATGCTGGAAACTGTTAGACGTCAGCGTGCAGTGACCAATACGTTCAATGTGATTAGCAGACTCTGGAAAGGTACCAACAAACCCAAATCGTTGACGATCGACCCCGTTCGTTATCCGAAACCATGCCCTCAAAAGGAGAATGAGAAATCGTCTACATGCAGATCGTATCCATGTTCGACGGCCGCGTGTTGTGCCTCCCCTTACAATTCGTCATTTTACCAACAGACGTCAATGGTGTTCGCAACGTCGAAACTGAGTTAGTCGTCGTTGGTCACGTGTTATGTTTCCCGATTCACTTTGTACTAACTTTATAGACGTGGTCGTGACTGGCGATGTCGAAACGGACGTCAATCTCACTGTGCATATCAAAGAGCAACAAGAGGGCGAATCTACTTTCTTATCTACTTGCAAAGTGCGGTTTTGATACCTATTTGGAAACACTGAATTTCTACCAGCTTCCAAGATTTTTCTGGATTTAACGACAGAGACAGGTCTCTTTCTATACACCCAAGAGAGGCAATATAAAGAACATTCGCACGTAAGTTTTAACATAAAACGGTGCGTTTATTGATTATTCATTGATCATGTATGGTGATTTTTCTAATTTCTGTATTTAGTTCTGTGTGAACCGTATTCTTGTCAGCGTTTCAATAATGAAATGGCATTGGAACACAATACTGGTTTAAACTGTTTTATTTCTTCCATCTGAATGAAACATGCATAAGAAGCTGGATTCTTCCTACTAAGTTCACTATATACCATAACCCTATGAGATGAGTAAAGCGACTTTTAGTCATGTATCATCACTCTACATGCGGGGAGTGGCAATATGACAAGGGAGTGTGCCATTACGATGTAAATATTTCCACTTAACAGAAAATGTAAGCATGTGAATATACTTGGATTTAAGGACGACATAGTTGCAGGAGGACACATGATAAAAATATTTACGTTATTGCTCAGAAGGATCCTGTTCTATGATTTCCACGCTCCTTTTTATATCAAATTCCTCTCTCTCATCCCACACTCGTTAGGGTTCAATAGGTGAAAAGGGCTTACGAACCATCTCCTAGTCCAACAAAAATTATCTAACACTAATATAAAAGCAAATCTCACGGATAACTGCTCATGTCCTTATTGCATCAGTTTTGCTCATTTTCAATTATCGAATCTGAAGTATGAGGATTGTTCGGATTACCTCCCTTTGAAGTTGGCTGAGTGTCAGATTTTAATCATGGCGAACGTATTTCAACCGGTGTTTTCGAGAAGGCGTTATGTGTGGCATTGAGAACAGACTTAAGATAAATGTTGCTACATTAAGCATTTTTGAACACGGATAATATCTGTCTTATTTGATTAGCCTTCTTCTTCACCACATAACAGTACTATGTTACTTAATCGTGATTGATAATGTTTTTGCAAAGTGACAGGAAGGAAAGCTACAACTGCGCCAGTGGCCAGTGTCTCCCTAAATATAAAACGTCAATATTTTATCGGTAGCCATTTACACAACGCGAAAAGGCAGAGATTCTTGAACCCTTCCAGAACCATAAAGGGTTCACTACGGTTGTGGGCCAATGTTCCTTGTGAAGGGTAACGCTCAGATCTTAGGGGGCGCAATGGAACTAGTGAAGGGTTTCATTCGGTTCTGTGCTGGGTAGTTTATCTAGTGAAGGGTTTCACTAGGGTCTGTGCTTGGTAGAGTATCTAGTGAAGGATTTCACTCGGTTCTGTGCTGGGTAGTGTAACTAGTGAAGGGTTTCACTCGGTTCTGTGTTGGGTAGTGTAATTAGTGAAGGATTTCACTCGGTTCTGTGCTGGGTAGTGTAACTAGTTAAGGATTTCACTCGGTTCTGTGCTGGGTAGTGTAGCTAGTGAAGGGTTTCACAAGGGCCTGTGCTGGGTAGTCTAGCTAGTGAATGGTTTCACTCGATTCTGTGCTTGGTAGTGTAACTAGTGAAGGGTTTCACTAGGGTCTGTGCTGGGTAGTGTTACTAGTGAAGGGTTTCACTCGGTTCTGTGCTGGGTAGTATAACTAGTGAAGACTTTCACTCGGTTCTGTGTTTGGTAGTGTAACCAGTGAAGGGTTTCACTAGGGTCTATGCTGGGTAGTGTAACTAGTGAAGAGTTTCACTCGGTTTTGTGCTGGGTAGAGTAACTAGTGAAGGGTTTCACTCGGTTCTATGCTGGGTAGTGTAACTAATGAAGGGTTTCACTCGGTTCTGTGCTGGGTAGTGTAACTAGTGAAGGGTTTCTTTCGGTTCTGTACTGGGTAGTGTAACAAGTGAAGGGTTTCTTTCGGTTCTGTGCTGGGTAGTGTAACTAGTGAAGGGTTTCTTTCGGTTCTGTTCTGGGTAGTGTAACTAGTGAAGGGTTTCACTCAGTACTGTGATGGGTAGTGTAACTTGTGAATGGTGAATAGTGTGATCTTACATACCATTTTTTGGGACAATATGTTTACACTACGTTAAACTCCTTTTGAGGATACAGTCAATAACCAAAGACATTACAAAGTAAACACTGGACTGACAACCCAAGGAGGTGTGACCGATAGGTGCTGTAGTGTCGTGTAGTTTGTATATACCTACTTGGGTGTCACACTTCTGTTGCAATAGATATCTGATCTAACACATTATCAAATGGTGTGATATCGCTGTATGAGATATATGTGGGGTCACAGATTTGTTGAGTGCTGCTTTATTATTAGCTGCAGTAATAGCCATTGTGTTACCAACGTTTCCAACAAGGCTTGGTAACCGACAGAAGAGAATGGCCACTAACAAGATTATTGTTTCATTCAATTATGTCAAGTAAAAATGGAGACAGACATGTATTATGTTTGATAGCCTGAGTTAGCTACATTCAGTCTGAAACAATAATGAGTTGCTTATGTTTAGACTGTTTATTTATATATTCCTGAGCTGTAAAAATGACCTTTGATTCGGATGTAAAAATCGAACAGCTACATGTACCTACTAATCTAGTTAATCAAGTCATGGATCCAATTGACCAACGACAGTGGCTCTCGCAACTGCGTCACCATCCTTGGATCCATCTTTTTGTATTGATTTGTAAATGTTGTATGTGCTTCTTAACAGATTATGTTCTTGTTGATATTGTAAAGGATTTGTTTAGGATTTCATTTCTGTCGTTTGGTCAAGGTCATGTCTACCTGTGGCTTGGAACAGAAAGCAGTAGGCAGGACTTCTTATTGTTAAGATCTTCATTAATAGGTTGAAAAACCCAGTATGCTGGATTTGACTCCATGAAATATAACATAGTCTAAGTGATTTTCAGTAGAGTTTAATGCGGTGATGATTATGAGACGGCTCATTCAGTCTCAATGTACAGACTGTGACAAGTGACATTTTTGCATTATTTGTATTGCAGGCCCTATGTCCAAAAGTATTGCATATACAAAACATTTTCACATCGTGGTGATGTACCTCCAAAACACATGTTTATGGACACATTTAATGAATTTGTTATTCCCTATGATTGATATTGGTTATTTCCGTTTTTGGTAATATAAAGAACCACTTTTTAAATGACAAGATTCTATAGATAACATTAGCTGCAAAAACGCATAAATTCTAAATACTATGATATAACGTTCTAAATCGAAAACTATAGATACAGTGGGTTGTGTATTGATGATGGCAATATTAACATACATTGTACGTGTCCAATCTAATGAAATGGTCAAAAGTACTTTTATTTGTGCTAAAAACACATTAGATATTTGTAATGAGAATATTTTGTTCGGAGTATCATATTAATCTGTTACTGTCCATTGTTTTCGTGATTTAGAAACAATACTAAATTTATATGTAACAGTGTTTCTGAGCATTAAATGTTAAAGTAGCTGATAATGAATAATATCAGCACCGGTATCAGAATTATGAGCTCGCCTTAGGACGGCATGCAACTCATGAAGGAAAAAACATTTATTATAATCCTCATCATGTTCATAATTTAAAATAGATTTTTTTTTTCTTAACTTTCTGAAATTTCGGTATATAATTGTATGAAGAAGAATGTTTCTCTTATAATTAGTTTCTCCTATTTTGTTGGTTATATACGATTTATCGGTTATTCTAAGATGTTTCGCTGAAAGAACAAAGACGCCAACGGTACTTGACCCTGCGACAAAGTACACTTTTTGAGTTACGTCATAATGAACTGACGTCACGGCGCTGTTCGAATGAATGGCGCTCCCCCGTGATGTAACGCACCCTTGGAAACATCGTCCTTCCGTTACTGTCAAGCAAGATGGCGCATCAACTTCAATTTTCGGTGAAATAGTTTCTCTAAATTTTTCGAAAATTTGAATATTTTTACGTGGGAACAATTATAGCAAGATGCTGTCAACCATCTCTCATGCCGCAGGCTTATCTCAAACATACTTACCACTGTGTCCGTGCCACACAAAGTTGACCAAGGCGGGCGTTGGTGCCCTAGGAATTATGTTTTTCTCGTGCACAGGCATGAGCTATCCCTGAAAAGTTTCATAACCACATGTACACCTGTTGCTCAGCGTACGGTATTAGCAATATATTGCAGTCAAACATAACGGTGGGTTTAGCTCTTCCTCCGCTATGTTCGTCAATCGGCGACGTCATGTGACTCCCCAGGCCGTCGATTCACGTGGGATACGGTATCATATAGAGCAGATAACTCGGTGAGCGCACTATTTTGGGCCTAGCAGTTACTGCAGTCTGTTAACGTTAGTGGTGGAAATAAATCTGCAATTTGTGTAACAGAAAACATTGCAACCCTCAATGACATGCGACACCGAACTTTTGCTGTTTCTACATTGTGTTCTAACAATACCCTTATGGGCTGTTTTGAGTCACGTGATTAATTTGAAGCAAATTGATATTAAAATATTTAAAAAAATTAAATCAGATCTTACCTATTGTTGCATGGGTTTATGGATAACCACACACTCAATGGATAATAAAATGGGCCTTATTCAAATGATAAACTACCCATTTTAGTGGTGTTATATTATGTTTAAAACGTAAATATGTCTATTAATGCAAGGATTGAAGCAGTTATATGGAAGAGAACGTAAGTTAGCCCTGTTCGATGATTTTCAATTCACGTCATAGGTCATTACAGATTTGAAGTAATGCCAACTCCAACAAAACACAAGGCTAGTCTTAAATTCGTCATCTCAGAATGTGCAAGCGTCCTCGTGCTTTGACGATAATATTTGAGGGCAAAACTTTACTTTTTTAATCTACACGTTGGGGTAGTGCAAACGTTATTTCTTAAATAAAGTATCCTCCTCCGTAAGATGCTGAACACTAGATTTGTGTAGGCGTAGGTGTTCTGGAATTAGGTGCATTCGTTTGCAAATTATTTTTTTTTTCTCATAAAGAAGTGTCCAGAAAACATTATTAAATAACCTGATTTGAATTATCTTTAAGTTGTACGTATGTAGCAGTTAGTTTGAAATATCTCCCCATGTGTAATACATATTTCGAATGGCTATCTCTGTACACGACCTTCGACTTGCCTCAACGTTTAGCTACAGACGAAGACACGAGAGAGACCGATGATTATTTGACCCTTTCACAGTGGCTAGTGTGTATTTTACTTAATTGTGTATGTCCTGAAATAGATATTATCATGATTGTGTAATAAGCTATTATTCTGATATCGAACGTATACAATATTCTAATGGCTTACCGGCAGCCATTGTTAGTTGCATCGGGACGTTGGCTGTCGAAAGATCGATGTTTCCAGGCACACGATTTTTGTGTGAACAGGCTTAATTATAGAAGATGGGTATCAGCTGGACAAAGATACCACTTTTTAACTTATCAGAGTCAAACATTCTTCTTCTGTCATGGCATAACATATTTTAGAAACACAGTTTTGCCAAGATTG
The DNA here is from genome assembly GCF_022045235.1 of Haliotis cracherodii. NCBI lineage: Eukaryota > Metazoa > Mollusca > Gastropoda > Lepetellida > Haliotidae > Haliotis > Haliotis cracherodii. Next base: position 6,691,051 of record NW_027266277.1, on the reverse strand, counting down.
GCGTTAATTTCGTTAAAAAGTACGACAAGCTTTTGCATTTAAATGTTAAATTTATTTCTGTTGTGGTCCGTAAATACGTTTCTTTTCTTTTTCCTCGCTATTATTAATTGTTTACGACCAACAATTGTTTGTGTCCAACATTGGACTCGGTTATACAGCCAATAGCAATTTCATGTAATTCTGCAGACAACGCATGAATAGGATCAGCTTTATTACTGGAACATTCGGATTTTAGTTTATTTGTACTTACAGTTTGAAATGGGGGTCCAGGTTGCTTTTGAAATATCCCATAATGTTGAAAATGGAATGTCAGATGGACTTACTAGTACTGCCAAAGACAAATGTGAGTGAGCATTCAAATTTGTTGATAGATTGGAGTCTGCAAGAAGAAAAAGTGTCAGTTGCAGGATTCAGACATGTGTTGGAGTCATTTCGTATATGCAGACTGTAACAAGTTGTGTGTCCTATAATGTTTTCGGACGATTTAAACTTTTAAACAATTGGATCTTGTTATCTGGACCTTTTGCGTCTGTCACTTTGATTTCGTTTTGAAGATTTCTTTTTACAATATTTTCACATTTGTTTCAGACTGATGTGGAGCGACTGAGATGACGATTGTTATGAGATACAGAAGATGATTTTGACTTAATTTGAAACTGTTCATGAGAGAAAATGTGAAGAGTATCCGCTTTTGTCAAGTCTGGCAATTTGTTGACGAAGAAATTCCTGGCGAAGAGTTTACTTTTTGAGTTGTTTCAGACGTGGTTCTGGTTTTGGACGCACATGTTTCGTCTGGTCCCTTGATTTGGACATGCTTTTGTGTGCAGGCCTTAGCGTGACCAGCCGATTGATAGGCCCATCCATCCTAGGTGAATTAAGGGTCGAGGTGCTGTTTTGGGCACATGGACACTATTCCTGGAACCTGTGTCTTTCACCACCAGACTCTGGTCCTACACGGACACAGGGACGCAACCCACGCCACAAGTGGGGAAATGTAAAATTTTATGAGTGAAAGGTTACGCTCAGTACTGTTTTGGGGCAGAGTAACGAGTGACAGTTTACTGTCACTTCTGTGGTAGGGCAGTGTAACAAGTGACAGTTTAAAGTCAAGAACCGTGATGGGACATTGTAACGAGTAAAAAGTTACAGTCAGTACTGTTGTTGGGCATTGTAACGAGTGACAGTTTACAGTCAGTACTGTGATGGGACAGCGTAACGAGTGACAGTTAACAGTCAGTACTATGAAGGGGCAGTGTAACGTGTGACTGTTTACAGTCAGTACTGTGGTGGGGCAGGTTAACGAATGACAGTTTTCAGTCGAAAACTGTATTGGGTCAGTTTAACGAGTGACAGTTTATAGTCAGTACTGTGGCTGGATAGTGTAACGAGTGAAAGTTTACAGTCAGTACTGTGACAGGATAGTGTAACGAGGTAAAGTTTACAGTCAGTACTGTGGCGCGGCAATGTAACGAGTGACGGTGTACAGTCAGTACTGTGGTGGGACAGTGTAACGAGTGACAGTTTACAGTCAGTATTGTGGTGGGGCAGCGTAATGAATGACAGTTTACAGTCAGTACTGTGGTGGAGCTGTGTAACGAGTAAAATGTTACAGTCACTATTGTGGTGGGATTCTGTAACGGGTAAAACGTTACATACAGTACTGTGGTTGGGCAGTGTAACGAGTGACAGTTTACAGTAAGTTCTGTAGTGGGGCAGTGTAACGAGTGACGGTTTACAGTCAGTTCTGTGGTAGAGCTCTGTAACGAGTAAAAGGAAACACTCAGTACTGTGGTGGGGCATTGTAACGAGTAAAAAGTTACAGTACTGTACTGTAGTACTGTTAAAGGCAGTTTAGCGAATGACGGTGAACAGTCAGGGCTGTGGTTGGGCAGTGTAACGAGTGACGGTTAACAGTCAGCACTGTGGTGGGGCAATGTAACGAGTTACAGTTTACAGTCAGTACTGTGAAGGGACAGTGTGACGAGTGACTGTTTATAGTCAGTAATGTGGTGGGACAATGTAACGAGTGACAGTTTACAGTCACAACTGTGAAGGGTCAGTTTAACGAGTGAAAGTTTACAGTCAGTGCTGTTATGAGACAGTGTAACGAGTGACAGTTTACAGTTAGTACTGTGAAGGTCAGTGTAACGAGTGATAGTTCACAATCAGTACAGTGGCGGGATAGTGTATCGAGTGAAAGTTAATAGTAATTACTGTGGTGGGGCAGTGTAGCGAGTGATAGTTTACATTCAGTACTGTGGCGCGGGAATGTAACGAGTGATAATGTACAGTCAGCACTGTGGAGGGGCAGTGTAACGAGTGACAGTTAACAGTCAGAACTGTGGTGGGACAATGTAACGAGTGACAGTTTACAGTCAGTACTGTGGTGGGACAGTGCAACGAGTGACAGTTTATAGTCAGTACTGTGGTGGAGCAGTGTAACAAGTGACAGTTTACAATCAGTACTGTGATGGGACAGTTTAAGGAGTGACAGTTTACGGTCAGTGCTGTTGTGGGGCATTGTAACGAAAAACCGTTTACAGTCAGTACTGTGGTTGGGAAGCGTAACGAGTGACAGTTTACAGTTAGTACTGTGGTGGGACAGTGTAACGAGTAAAATGTTACAGTCACTATTGTGATGGGATTCTGTAACGGGTAAAACGTTACATACCGTACTGTTTAGGCAGTGTAACGAGTGACAGTTTACAGTAAGTTCTGTAGTGGGGCAGTGTAACGAGTGACGGTTTACAGTCAGTTCTGTAGTAGAGCTCTGTAACGAGTTAAAGGAAACACTCAGTACTGTGGCGGGGCATTGTAACGAGTAAAAAGTTTACACTCAGTACTGTGGCGCGACAATATAACGAGTAGTGGTGTACAGTCAGTTGTGGGGCATTGTAACGAGTTACAGTTTGCAGTCAATAACTGTGGTGGGACAGTTTAACGAATGACGGTTTAAAGTCAAAAACTGTGGTGGGGCAGTTTAACGAATTACAGTGAACAGTCAGGGCTGTGGTTGGGCAGTGTAACGGGTAACAGTTTACAGTCAGTACTGTGGCGGGATAGTGTAACGAGTGACAGTTTACAGTCAGAACTGTGAAGGGTCAGTTTAACGAGTGACAGTTTACAGTCAGTACAGTGATTGGACAGTGTAACGAGTGACAGTTTACAGTCAGTACTGTGGTGGTGCAGTGTAACGATTGAGAGTTTACAGTCAGTACTGTGAAGGTCAGTGTAACGAGTGACAGTTTACAGTCAGTACTGTGGTTGGACAGTGTAACGATTGACAGTTTATAGTCAGTACTGTGGTAGTGCAGTGTGACGAGTGACTGTTTAAAGTCAGTACTTTGAAGGGACAGTGTAACGAGTGACAGTTTATAGTCAGTACTGTGGTGGTGCAGTGTGACGAGTGACAGTTTAAAGTCAGTACTTTGAAGGGACAGTGTAACGAGTGACAGTTTATAGTCAGTACTGTGGTGGTGCAGTGTGACGAATGACAGTTTACAGTCAGTACTGTGGAGGGGCATTGTACCGATTGAGAGTTTACAGTCAGTACTGTGAAGGTCAGTGTAACGAGTGACAGTTTTACAGTCAGTACTGTGGTTGGACAGTGTAACGATTGACAGTTTATAGTCAGTACTGTGGTAGTGCAGTGTGACGAGTGACTGTTTAAAGTCAGTACTTTGAAGGGACAGTGTAACGAGTGACAGTTTATAGTCAGTACTGTGGTGGTGCAGTGTGACGAGTGACAGTTTAAAGTCAGTACTTTGAAGAGACAGTGTAACGAGTGACAGTTTATAGTCAGTACTGTGGTAGTGCAGTGTAACGAGTGACTGTTTAAAGTCAGTACTGTGGAGGTCAGAGTAACGAGTGATAGTTTACAGTCAGTACTGTGGTTAGACAGTGTAACGATTGACAGTTTATAGTCAGTACTGTGGTAGTGCAGTGTAACGATTGACAGTTTACAGTCAGTACTGTGGTAGTGCAGTGTAACGATTGACAGTTTACAGTCAGTACTGTGGTGGAGCTGTGTAACGAGTAAAATGTTACAGTCAGTACTGTGGAGAGGCAGTGTAGCGAGTAACAGTTTAATATCAGTATTGTGGTGGGGCAGTGTAAAGAATGACAGTTTACAGTCAGTACTGTGGCGGAGCTGTGTAACGAGTAAAATGTTACAGTCAGTACTGTGGTGGGGTGTTGTTACGAGTAAAACGTTACAGTCTGTACTGTGGTGGAGCTGTGTAACGAGTAAAATGTTACAGCCAGTACTGTGGTGGGGTGTTGTTACGAGTAAAACGTTACGGTCAGTACTGCTGAGGGGCACTGTAAACGAGTGACTGTTTAGTGTTAATTCTGTGGTTTGGCAGTGTAACGAGTGACAGTTTACAGTAAGTAATGTGGTGGGGCAGTGTGCCGAGTGATGGTGTACAGTCAGTACTGTGGTTGGGTAGTGTAACGAGTGACAGTTTGCAGTCAGTACTGTGGTTCGGCAGTGTGCTGAGTGATGGTGTACAGTCAGTACTGTTAAGGTCAGTGTAACGAGTGACTGTTTACTGTCAGTACTGTGAAGGGACAGTGTAACGACTAAAACGTTACAGTCAGTACTGTGTTTGGGCAGAGTAACGAGTTACGGTTTACAGTCAGTACTTTTTGTGGGGCAGCGTTACGAGTGACGGTTTACAGACAGTACTGTGGTGCGGCAATTTGCAGATTGATGGTGTACAGTCAGTACTGTGGTTGGGTAGTGTAACGAGTGACAGTTTGCAGTCAGTACTGTGGTGCGGCTGTGGTCCGAGTGATGGTGTACAGTCAGTACTGTGGTTGGGTATTGTAACGAGTGACAGTTTGCAGTCAGTACTGTGGTGCGACAGTGTGCCGATTGATGGTGTACAGTCAGTACTGTGGTTGGGTAGCGTACCGAGTGACAGTTTGCAGTCAGTACTGTGGTTCGGCAGTGTGCCGAGTGATGGTGTACAGTCAGTACTGTGGTTGGGTAGCGTACCGAGTGAAGGTGTACAGTCAGTACTATGGTTGGGTAGCGTACCGAGTGAAGGTGTACAGTCAGTACTGTAGTTGGGTATTGTAACGAGTGACAGTTAAAAGTCAGTACTGTGGTGGGGCAGTGTAACAATTGACGGATGACACTTGCTGCTGTGTACTGACTGAGTGAGTTTGGTTTAAAATCGATTTGACCACTATTTCAGTTATGTCACGGCGTGTCAGGCTGATGTTGGAAGAAAGCCCCGGGTGATTCAGGACTCACACGCTCCGTCATCAGCTTGCCCAACAAACCTTTTTGAGGGCGTGCCCTAAAGTTAACGGCGCAGTGGCCCAGCCGTACTAACAAATGCTACTATTGGCAGAAATGTAGAACTCTATAATCTATGTTGTGATGCTCAGCGGCTACATGGGTATGGCAGGAAGCGGTCAGCCGTAACCCAAACACCAATCAAGAGCAAATCTAAAGCTGTGGCTATTTCTGTTAATCCAACAAAATTAACAACTTTGAATACCTTGTTGATTGTGTGAAACAACCTTTTATCTTGACATTGCGAATGAGTAAAATCACAATTAATGTCTATAAAGATCACTTTATGGCTAACGTTTTGTTTGAATGCAATGTTCACCTTTTGCCATCGGTCGAATTAAACAGTGAATGCCTGTCAGGAAATAATCCCCTGAGTTGACTACTGAAGGCGTCATCTGTGTTGTTGCTACTTCTTGGCATAAGTTGTGCAGACGGTAGTGAAAAAAACCGGAAACAAACTAGTAATGCGATTAAAAAGTCGGACAGACTGTTAGCTGGGTCAAACAAAGGAAACTCGCTTTAACCACACACTGTATCGGATGTTTTTTGTTTGACTGACGATTTAGACTATCCTATTTCATCGTATGTTTTACGCTATTTCCGTAAAACAAAAAAAAGCGACAGGGCAATAACCAAATTACAAACAGGACACACAAAACTAAACTCACACCTGCACCAAATTAAAAAAAGCAACAACATCAAACAGGTAAAATGCCCACATTGCAACCAAATAGAAACTCCTGAACACATAATACTAGATTGTGCACATTACAAACAACACAGAACAACCCTGAAATCCACACTAAACTACTTCAACCAAATGACACTAGCATCTCTACAAAACTTCTAACATAACTTACTAACCAATAGAGCACTAGGCGTTTATCTAATAAAACCAGACCTTCTCGACCGCATTTAAAAAATACCCAAACAACAAAAAACCCAAAACAAACAAGCTACCAATAAAACATAAATCATAAATCTATGAAAACACAAATTCCTCACAAACTCCTTTAGTTCCCCCACCTTATTAGCATGGCATATTTCAAAATTCTAAATTTCCACCAAAATATATTAAGCGACATAAAGCCACCACAGTTTATAGTACGCACGTTATGGGTATGGAAAACATTTACTCTAATTTATCATTGTTGGAAGATAGCCCATTCCAAATTCAATGAATGCATAAACTGTTTTGACCATTTCCACGATAATAAATGATGTCATCAACGGTTGAGCTGGCAGCATGTCAATTATGAGCTCCTACCTAATCAGGCCCTCGTGGTGTTATTGATCCTCTTTAAGTGCCTCTGACAGAAAACAATGTTCAGATGTTTCTATTGTTTGTTGTATTGACAAACGTTTCAATAAATACCGATAATGCAGAAAACTCTAATATATTGCATAATCATCTTTACCGTTAAAAACAAATCATTGGCGCACAGAACATGATTCTTTGATCAATTTCTGAATATTGTTCAAATAAAGACATATTGTCGTCCTTGGAGCTGTGTACATGGACGGTGTTTCAAAGGTGCATACAAAGGCAGTCAATTAATGTCAAGTACCAATTGTGAGTATAGCGACTTTTCTTGTTGATGGCTATTTCTGACGCGTTTCATGAGGGAGATTTACAGCTTTTTGGCATGGAAGATTTCACACCGATCGACGGAAATGCATTGTGAACTAGCAGGATGTATTTCGCGAGACGACGTGTTTGTTGAGAGACATAATATAACGCGCAGCTAAAACTGCTTAGAGTTTTCAGATGCTGTGTTTATTATGAAATGGAAAAAAAATTGTTTGCAAATACCCAACCTCACGGAATGAACATGACTTGTATTTTACATGTAAAAACCCTGAGTTGATGTTTATGATTTTGTTCTGTTCACAATCCGTAACTGTATGACGAACATCTTGCACTATCACCTGTTAGTGGAATGAGGAACATCTTGCACTATCACCTGTTATTGGAATGTTGAAATTAATGACAGCACGATATTTCTTTTTTGGCATTTTTTTTTTCAAATGTTCAAACGGGAAGAGACCAACTAAATTGGAAATGAGTTATACATTATGAATTAAACATAAACATCAAGTGTGACTTGTAGCGTTCCACGTGATGCGCTGCAACCCTATGCCTTACCACCTTAATCGTGAACAATGTATTATAATGGAATACAATGTAATTACATACCAGTAATCTCGCTCTGTTTTAGTATGGTTATGTGAACTTTGATTACCTTCAAATATTCTCCGATTTGCTGCCAACTGACCACAAACTAATATCCCTTTCAGTAATGAAATGCACAGGAGACATGTTCTTTGCAGTACTATGAAACCAACATCTATCACGGGTTAACTAATCCTCCAAACAGACATCGCTTTTATTGACGGTGATGTATCCACCATATATAAATTACACTAAATAGCGATTAGGGACCCACCATTTCATATTCAGGCTTGGTGTGTGGTATGTTATCGAAAAATATATGTTGTCCCCTACAATATTTGAAATGATAATTATGCTTCAGACTGCTTTGTTTAGGCTCATAGTAATGAATAAAAAAATAAATATCTGTTTTTGTAGCTATAGCTATACAATACCCATTATATATATGTCCGATTGGAGTAATACACAATATTCAATGTGCAACTGCCCGGTCGTGTGTAAGAAAATAAAAGCTTCCAATAGAATAGATCCTTTTACTAGAAAGCGCCTCCAGCTCAAACGAGAGTCATCTCCCAAAATGTCTAAACGCCATAACTATAACATCACATTCATACACAGAAGCATACACACGTCACATACATACACTGCTTTATACACACACGTCAACACCATACACTGCTATATAAACACACCACATACATACACTGCTAAATAGACACACGTTACTTCCATACACTTCTATATAAATTTTACATACATATAACGCTATATAGACACACGTCACTTACATACACTGCTTTATACACACACCACATCCATACACTGCTTTATATACACATCACATACATACACTGCATTATACACACATCATATGCATATACTGCTTTATACACACACCAAATACATACACTGCTTTATACACACACCACATACATACACTACTTTATAAACATACCACATACATACACTGCTATATAGACACACGTTACTTACATACACTGCTTTATACACACGCCACATACATATACTGCTATATACACACACCAAATACATACACTGCTTTATACACACACCACATACATACACTGCTTTATACACACACCACATACATACACTGCTATATAGACACACGTTACTTACATACACTGCTTTATACACACGCCACATACATACACTGCTATATAGACACACGTTACTTACATACACTGCTTTATACACACACGTCACGCACATAAACTGTTTGGTTACATACACACACTGCCAAATACACACACTACACATATACTCATGCCACATACATACACTGCTAGATACACACGCTGCATACATACATGTGTATATAGACACATCACATCTGACCGCCTCTATAGTCTAGTGGTAGAGCGTCCGTCCGGAGTTCGATCCCCGGCCGCGTCATACTAAAATACTTTAAAAGACGGTACTTGTTGTTACCCTGCCTGACATCCGGCATTAAAAGGCTAAAACAAGGACTGGTCGGCTCGGAGTCAGTATACTGTGTCTGAGAGGGGTATTCATGTTAAAACTGTTGCATGGTATCTTATAGTGGGCTAGTACTATAAAATAGTAACGTTAACCCCATTTCACCTCAACATAATTCACAACACATACATACACTGCTACATGCACACACAACATACATATACTGTTACATGCACACACCTCCTACTTGCACACACCAAATACTCACGCTGCTATATGCACACACCACATACATGCACACACCACATATACACACCACGTACATGTACACACCACATATGCACACCACGTACATGCACTGCTACGTGCACGCACCACATACATGCACCGCTATATGCACACACCACATACATACACTGCTATATGCACACACCTCCTAATACACGGCGTCAAACACATACCACGTACTTGCACACACCACATACTCACGCTGCTATATACATATACCACCTAAATACACACACCGCTACATGCACACACCACATACATACACTGCTACATGCACACTACATGCACACACTGCTACATACACACACCGCATACAAACACTGCTACATACACACAACACATACATGCACGCACCACATACACACACTGCTACATACACACACCACATACACACACCACATGCACACACTGTTACATGCACGCACCACATACACACACTGCTACATACACACACCACATACACACACTCCTACACACACACCCCACATGTACACACTGCTACATACACCCCCACATACACACACTGCTACATACACACACTACATGCACACACTGTTACATGCACGCACCACATACACACACTGCTACATACACACCCCACATACACACACTCCTACATACACACCCCACATGTACACACTGCTACATACACCCCCACATACACACACTGCTACATACACACACCACATACACACACAGTTACATGCACGCACCACATACACACACTGCTACATACACACCCCACATACACACACTCCTACATACACACCCCACATGTACACACTGTTACATACACCCCCACATACACACACTGCTACATACACACACCACATGCACACACTATTACATGCACGCACCACATACACACACTGCTACATACACACACCACATGCACGCACACACTGGTACATGCACGCACCACACACAAACACGGCTACATACACACACCACATATACACACACTGTTACACACACACACTGTTACATGCACACACCACATGTACACACTGCTACATACATACACCACATACATTCACACGCCAAATATACACAACACGTACATGCACACATCACATATACAAAGACCATGTACATGCACACACACCACATACATACACTGCTACATACACACACCACATGCACACACTGTTACGCGCACACACCACATACATACACTGCTACTTACACACACCACATGCACACACTGTTACATGCACGCACCACATACACACACGGCTGCATACACACACCACATACAGACACTGTTACATGTACATACCACATACACACACTGCTACATACACACACCACATACACACACTGCTGCATATATACACACCACATACACACACTGTTACATGCACACACCACATACACACACTGCTACATGCACACACCACATATACACATCACGTACATGCACTTATATGAAATCATAAAAGTATACGGCCATTTGATATTTGCAAAGAAATGAATGCCCTCTCTGAAACAACTTAAAATGTCTGCAGAGAGATGTTTATATAACGTCAATTAAATGGTTGAGTATTTCAGTGGTATTCCAACTATTGACGTTAGGACGGTATTTTGGCATTGCTTTATTTCCGTTTAAAAAGTCTTATTTTGTATCCATAAGAGAGCGCAGGTTTTGCCACATATTTACATGATTTATCATTTCACTATCACTGTTCACTGTTTCTTTCTCATTTAAATATGTATTTTATACACCAGTTGAAAAGTATTGTTATTCAAGCCTGGAAAGCTATTCCGACTACCAGCCGTTCATAATCATGGGTCCATTAATCTCTAGCAAATAGTGATAATATCAGAAATTCGTCAAAATTTGAGGGTATGGTGTTCTCCCAGTGGTACCCATCACACGAAAGGCAAGACAAGTGTTTACCTGGATCAACACAAGCAACATACGTCAAAATAAGGAATTGCATCGGAGATCATTTGGCCCCGACGTGTCAATTTGGAATTCCCTCCATACAACTACCATCAAACCACCCGAAAGAGTCGTATGCTCGTCTTTAAAATACTCGTAGAAAGATTATACTCGATTGCAACTTAACAATTTGTGAAATGTAGACACCAATGATTGGAGTTGCTGATCATAGTTCTTGCCATACGGTCTTGAGGATAGTTTTTTGTCACTCTGAATTTTTATGCATGGACCTAGATATGAACAGATGAGATAACTTAACCGATCTAACCCACTCTGAAAAAAACATTTATGAGGATGTTCTCTCCTGGTCAATTGTTTTGGCGTATACTTCGACAGCATCCATAATGACTTCAAAGATGTGATCCCACTTGGTACCAGGCTGTTCGCGACATTTTGGGCAATTGTAATAACCGGCGACGGCTGTTATTGTCAACAAGAAAAAAGGTCATATTTGATCATCTAACCAACAAGTTAGTAGCAGTATAAAGAGTGTTTGTCGCGAAAAAGTGAAGATCGCCTCCATGATCTAGTGGATAGGGCGTCTGCATGGAGAGACAAACGTCGGTGGTTCGATCTCCTGGCCGCGTCATACCAAATAACTCCAATAGATGGTACTTGTTGTTATTTTGCTTGGCGCTCGGCATTACTGGGATATACAAGGACAGATCGTCTCGGAGTCAATATACTGTTGGGCCTGAATGTTTAACTGCGACAGAGTATCTCATAGTTTCATAGTATCCAGCACCGTATAATTCGGCATAAATCCGTACTGGGACAAGCAGTCACAAGCAGCCACAGACACACGTGGATTCACGTCGCCCCACAAGGGCAATAAACTTGAACGCGACGTTGAACCTCGTGGGGAATGTTTATTGAGTCCAAATTACGCTTGGTAAATGTTGATATATACATGTTTTCTATAGACATCTAAATGCACTTGTCCTTATTTGAACGCTGTACAGTGTTGTGGGTGCATGCATTTTTCTTCTTGTGGTACGTATAAACACACAGCTGAAGTGTAAATATTAACGTATTTACACACTATCTGTTGGAAGTTTCCACATCTTAGTGAAGTAAACATTTCTTGTCACTCTCAGATGAGGTTATGCTGTATTACCAGTGATGTACAAATACAAGACGGACAAAGATAAATATACATAGTTTCTATGTGCAAAAGTGGTGTTATACACCGGGGATAATGCAATATTGTTGTTTAACGGGAATACGCAAGTAGAACTACATTCACAGTATTTGCATTGTAATAACGAGGACGGTGTTGGACTAATTATGCATCTGTTTTGGGATTGTGTTTCGTTATATTTTTTGTAAAATGTGAAAACAATGACTACATCACGAGAGGCAGACACACGCGAACAGTTGCCAAATGGTGATACTTACTTCTCAGAACGCACATACTTTATCAATGACCACTCCTTAACATTCACACAAAGAAGGAAATTATGTACAGGATACTATCTAAGCCAGTCCTAAATCGGAAAACCTGATGAAAATTATGAATTATTGATTTCCTAATTGACGTCCTATTCCAGTAATAGTAATAGTGTGTGGAACAATACAAGTGTAAAATAATGTACTATAACGCGGTGTGCATAATATCGACCGGAGGACCCCTTTCTAATGGCCCGATGCTAACGCTGAACATCGCCAAGAGCTGTCTTCTCCTGACTTCATGACACCGCGGCCATGAAGCTGGTGGAGCTTCGGCGACGTGGAATGTTTTGTTTTGTTTTAGACGACTAGATTTGCATGTTTTGAGAAGGGTATATTTTGCATTAGACCATATCATCATCGTGTCATTGTTCGCCTTTCAGAATTACATCCTTGTTTCTATGATACACGCTTGCATAACGCGTTCACCGTATATGTAACTCATGTCTAACGTATAAGAAGCGTATCACTGACTTAACCATGACTTATGAAAGCATACAAAAGCGCATTGCCAGCGTGTGTCTGGCATGTTCAATGTGTGGCCAGCGTTTGCCCAGCGTATGAGTAACGTATTACTAGCGCGCTCAGCGTAGGGGAAAGGTGCCTAAATCGGGTCCCGCGGTAGTATAACTAGTAGTGTACACACATTCATCAAAATACTTCATTCAAGCAGTTGTCTTCGCTCTGTTAACATCATCAAGATGCCTCCCACGAAGAAACCTGTCAGGGGCCGAGCAAGATCTGGTAAATTGGAGGATGTCATGCCGATGTTGGAGAATGGCTATTTCTTCTTGGTGCAGCCTCTCAAGATCCTTCACCTCCATCGTCTATGATGTCTCCATCAGAAGTGATGAGGAAGTACTGACCGGGTCCCAATATATACAGAAACCACCAAAACGCTGGTACTACGGTACAAATACGCTAGCTAAACGTTAGAAACATGTTTAATAAGTTATTTTGTCGTCAGACATAGGTCTGACACACCATGTACTTTGAATACATACGTTGGACTTACGTCAGAAGTAAGTTACGCATAAGTTATCAATGCGATAGGTGTACAGTACACCTTCAGCCAACTTATGTCGACGTATATCAGCGCAGGGGTAACGTATATCTGGCGCATGTAAACGTATGCAGAGTGTACCCCTAACGTATGCCTAACGTATAATTCCCGTACGCAGAAAATGTTGTTCATGCACAAATATGTTTTTAAGCCTCAGCGTACTACAAGGAAAACCAGCGTGTTTTTAACGTATACAGCTTACAGCTTGCCCCTAGCGTGTTGCCGGCGTTTTGGCCAAAAATGTCATTCGTTACCATACGTTACTGCTATACATTGTAGTGTGACAGGACCATCACGAAGATACAGGTAGGAGGCAGATCTTGGAGGCAGATACAGGTAGAGAAGGCAGTTTCACTTTGATGTAGGAGGCAGATGCTGGTTTACAGTGCACGTTCAACACGGTCTGTGAAGTGGATGCAGATGTACTGGGCAATATGATCTAGGAGGCAGACACGGATATAGGGAAACTTCACCATGATTTGGGAGGTAGATACAGGTATGCATGACATTTAAACATGGTCCAAGACGCGGATACACCTGTACAGGACAATTTCACCATGGTCTAAGAGGAGAATACAGATGTAAAGAGGAATTTCACCATGATCTAAGACGCGGATACATATGTACAGGACGATTTCACCATGATCTACGAGGCAGATATAGGGATACAGAGAAATTTCACTATGATCTACGAGGCAGATATAGGGATACAGAGCAATTTCACCATGATCGACGAGGCAGATACAGAGATACAGAGCAATTTCAACTTGATCTACGAGGAAGATACGGGGATAAGTAGCATTTTCAACTTGATCTACGAGGCAGATACAGGGATACAGAACAGTTTCACAATGGTCGAGGGTCAGATACAGGAATACAGAGCAATATCACCATGATCTACGAGGTAGGTACAGGGATACAGAGCAATTTACCATGATCTTCGAGGAAGATACATGGATACAGAGAAATTTCTGCATGATCTACGAAGCAGATACAGGGATACAGAGCAGTTTCACCATGATCTACGAGAAGATACAGGAATACAGAGCAATTTCACCATAACCTACGAGAAAGAAACAGGAATACAGAACAATTTCGCCATGATCTACGAGGAAGTTACAGGGATAAATAGCAATTGCAACATGATCTACAAGGCAGATACAGGGAAACTGAGCAATTTCACCATGATCTACGAGAAAGATACAGGAATGATGAACAATATCACCATGATCTACGAGGCAGATACAGGGATACAGAACTATTTCACCATGATCTACGAGGCAGATACAGGGATAAGTAGCATTTTCACCTTGATCTACGAGGAAGATACAGGGATACAGAACAGTTTCACAATGGTCGAGGGTGTAGATACAGGAATACAGAGCAATTTACCATGATCTCCGAGGCAGAAACAGGGGAACATAGCAATTTCACCATGATCTACGAGGCAGATACAGGAAAAGAGAGCAATTTCATCATGATCTACGAATCAGATATGGTAATACAGAGCAATATCACCATGATCTACAATGAAGATACAGGGATACAGAACAGTTTTACAATGGTCGAGGATGTAGAAACAGGGGAACATAGCAATTCCACCATGATGTACGAGGAAGATACAGGGATACAGAACAGTTTCACAATGGTCGAGGGTGCAGATACAGGAAAACAGACCAATTTCATCCTGATCTACGAGGCAGATACAGGGATAAATAGCAATAGCACCATGATCTACGAGAAAGATACAGGGATACAGTACAATATCACCATGATCTACGAGGCAGATACAGGGATACAGAACAATTTCACCATCATCTACGAGGCAGATACAGGCATACAGAACAATTTCACCATGATCTACGAGGCAGATAGAGGGATACAGAACAGTTTCACAATGATCGAGGGTGAAGATACAGGAATACAGAGCAATTTCCCCATTATCTACGAGGTAGATACAAAGATACAGAGCAATTTATCATGATCTTCGAGGCAGAAACAGGGGAACATAGCAATTTCACCATGATCTACGAATCAGATATGGTAATACAGAGCAATATCACCATGATCTACAATGAAGATACAGGGATACAGAACAGTTTCACAATGGTCGAGGGTGCAGATACTGGAATACAGAGTAATTTCCCCATTATCTACGAGGTAGATACAAGGATACAGAGCAATTTATCACGATCTACGAGGCAGAAACAGGGGAACATAGCAACTGCACCATGATCTACGAGGCAGATACAGAAAAAGAGCAATTTCGTCATGATCTACGAATCAGATATGGGAATACAGAGCAATATCACCATGATC
Organism: Haliotis cracherodii; assembly: GCF_022045235.1. Classification (NCBI taxonomy): domain Eukaryota; kingdom Metazoa; phylum Mollusca; class Gastropoda; order Lepetellida; family Haliotidae; genus Haliotis; species Haliotis cracherodii. The sequence continues at coordinate 6,675,069 of NW_027266277.1, read as the reverse complement.
TACGATGAGGACACTTTCACAATGGTCGAGGATGAGAAACAGGGTAACATAGCAATTTCACCATGATGTACGAGGAAGATACAGGGATACAGAACAGTTTCACAATGGTCGTGGGTGCAGATACAGGAATACAGAGCCATTTCATCCTGATCTACGAGGCAGATACAGGGATAAATAGCAATTTCACCATGATCTACGAGAAAGATACAGGGATACAGTAAAATATCACCATGATCTACGAGGCAGATACAGGGATACAGAACAATTTTTACCATGATGTACCAAGCAGATACAGGAATACAGAACAATTTCACCATGATCTACGAGGCAGATACAGGGATACAGAACAGTTTCACAATGGTCAAGGGTGGAGATACAGGGCAACATAGCAATTTCACCATGATTTACGAGGAAGATACAGGGATACAGAACAGTTTCACAATGGTCGAGGGTGGAGATACAGGAAGACAGAGCCATTTCACAATGATCTACGATAACGCTACAGAGATACAGAGCAAGTATCATTTTCCCCTTGATCTACGAGGAAGATAGAGGGATACAGAACACTTTCACAATGGTCGAGGGTGCAGAAACAGGGCAACATAGCAATTTCACCATGATTTACGAGGAAGATACAGGGATACAGAACAGTTTCACAATGGTCGAGGGTGGAGATACAGGAAGACAGAGCCATTTCACAATGATCTACGATAACGCTACAGAGATACAGAGCAAGTATCATTTTCCCCTTGATCTACGAGGAAGATAGAGGGATACAGAACACTTTCACAATGGTCGAGGGTGCAGAAACAGGGCAACATAGCAATTTCACCATGATTTACGAGGAAGATACAGGGATACAGAACAGTTTCACAATGGTCGAGGGTGGAGATACAGGAAGACAGAGCCATTTCACAATGATCTACGATAACGCTACAGAGATACAGAGCAATTTACCATGATCGCCGAGGCAGAAAACGGGGAACGTAGCAATTTCACCATGATCTACGAGGCAGATACAGTGAAACAGAGGAATTTTACCATGATCTGCGAGAGAGATACAGGGATACAGAGCCATTTCACCATCATCTACGAGGAAGATACAGGGATAAATAGCAACTTCGCAATGATCTTCAAAGAAGGTATAGGGATACAGAGCAATTTCACCATGATTTACGAGGCAGATACAGGGATACAGAGCAATTTCACCATGATTTACGAGGCAGATACAGGGATACAGAGCAATTTCACTATCAGCTACGAGGCAGATACAGGAATGGAGAGCAATTTCACCATGATCTACGAGGAATATACAGGGATAAATAGCAATTTCACCATGATCTACGAGAAAGATACAGGGATACAGAGATATTTCACCATAATCTACGATGAAGATACAGGGATAAGTAGCAATTTCACTATGATCTACGAAGCAGATACAGGAAAAGAGAGCAATTTCATCATGATCTACGAATCAGATATGGTAATACAGAGCAATATCACCATGATCTACGATGAGGATACAGGGATACAGAACAGTTTTACATGGTCGAGGGTGCAGAAACAGGGCAACATAGCAATTTCACCATGATTTACGAGGAAAATACAGGGATACAGAACAGTTTCACAATGGGTCGAGGGCGCAGATACAGGAATACAGAGCCATTTCATTATGATCTACGAAGCAGATACAGGAAAAGAGAGCAATATCACCATGATCTACGATGAGGATACAGGGATACAGAACACTTTCACAATGGTCGAGGGTGCAGATACAGGAAGACAGAGCCATTTCACCTTGATCTACGATAACGCTACAAAGATACAGAGCAATTTACCATGATCGTCGAGGCAGAAAAAGGGGTACATACCAATTTCACCATGATCTACGAGGCAGACACAGTGAAACAGAGGAATGTTACCATGATCTACGAGGCAGATACAGGAATACAGAGCAATTTCACCATGATCTACGAGGCAGATACAGTTCAAAAAGAGGAATTTTACCATGATCTACGAGGCAGATACAGGAATACAGAGCAATTTCACCATGATCTGCGAGAACGATACAGGGATACAGAGAAATTGCTCTGTACCCCTGTATCGTCCTCGTTGATCATGGGGAAATTGCTCTGTATTCCTGTATCTCCCTCTTACATCATGGTAAAATTCCTCTGTATTCCTGTATCTTTCTCGTAGATCATCGTGAAATTTCCCTGTATTCCTGTATCTGCCTCGTAGATCGTGGTGAAATTGCTCTGTATCCCTGTATCTTCCTCGTAGATCATGGTGTAATTTGTACTTATCCCTGTATCTGCCTCGTAGATCATGGTTAAATTGGTTTGTATCCCTGAATCTTCCTCGTAGATTATGGAGAAATTGCTACTTATCCCTATATCTGCCTCGTAGATCATCGTAAAATGGCTCTGTATCCCTGTATCTTCCTCGTAGAACACATTTATTTCTTCCTGATTTTGTATTTTGATTTGAAGTGAGGATGAAGGGCATTTAGAAACTCTTAATGACCAATATGTACTCAATTCATCAATGAATCAGCGTCAATTACTGTTACCCCTGCAACATAAATATTACGATTTCTAAAATTTCTTGGAGGTTTTTATTTGATAAGTAAATATACACTATGATTCATTTATGTCTCATTGTGGAAACTAAAGACATATTTAGATACATATTTTTTTGTAAATTTTAATGCGTTATAGGATAGACATGCATGTTACAGGATTGACTATATTTGTTAAAGAAAAGACATTGTAAATTCATATCATCAGTATGAAAAGAGTTGGAAAGAACATCTTCACTTTTTCCCATGTATATAATACTGCATGCAAAAGGAATACCTGCCATTATCTTTTTCAGTGATATTTATAAATATATTCCACCTTTGTAAGGGATACATTTCAAAATCTGTTGCAGTAAGGACAAACGTTTGTTACACGACAGAACAAATTACCATACAATGACGTTTTAGATCACAAAACAGTTACCGCATTTTTACTGTAATAGAAAATGTGTTACTTTGAATAACAATGCACATGTTTGTGATAGTTATTACATGATTAATATGAAGAATGTTACCTATGATCCACAGTATAACTGTTACAGGAAAGACTAAAGACGTTACAGTACTGACAATGTGAAATGAAGTTTGAATTTTCAGATGAAGTTATAGTCAGCCTAGTTAGTTCACTATCATAAGTAAACACAGGTTTACTAAACAGGGGTACCCCAAGGAGTAGTTATATTTCCATCTCATTATGAAATATCAAGATTGTTGTCATAGAAGACAATTATTGTGAGGTCAACATTATGTTACATGAAAGACATTTAGAGAATAGTTTTCATGTCATGTCATGTCATGTCATGTATTACTTTTTCTAATATTGTGTTACTTGTTACAATGAAGACTTGGTCAGACTTGTAGAATGAACAATTCAGTAAATGTCAGAAAACACATGACCTTTAATTAGAAGAACACAACTTTTGAATGCTAGTCAGAATCTAAAACTAAAACCTGGAATGCAACACTTTAAACATCAAGCCATCTAAGAAGAAGGTTGAAGGATTATAGCTCTCCACTATTTACCCTTTCCTCTGCAGCCATCACCTTCTCTCCAACAGCATCTTCAGCCATTATCTTACCATCACTGGCTTCTTCATCTTCAGCCTTCACCTTCTCTCCAGCACTAACAGCATCTTCAGCCTTCACCTTCTCGCCATCACTAGCCTCCTCATCTTCAGCCTTCACCTTTTATCCATCACTACCCTCCTCATCTTCAGCCTTCGCCTTCTCTCCAATACTAACAGCATCGTCAGCCTTTATCTTTCCGTCACTACGCTCCTTATCTTCAGTCTTCACCTTCTCTCCATCACTAGTCCCCTCATCTTCACCCTTCACTTTCTCTCCATCACTAGCCTCCTCATCTTCAGCCTGCGCCTTCTCTCCATCACTAGCCTCCTCATCTTCAGCCTTCATCTTCTCTCCATCACTAACCTCATCCTCAGCCTTCACCTTCTCTCCATCACTAGCCTCCTCATCTTCAGCCTTCATCTTCTCTCCATCACTAGCCTCATCTTCAGCCTTCACCTCCTCCCGATCACTAGCCTCCTTATCTTCAGCCTGCACCTTCTCTCCATCACTAGCCTCCTCGTCTTTAGCCTTCACCTTCTCTCCATTGCTAGCCTCATCTACAGCCTTCGCCTTCTCCCCATCACCTGTATACGTTTGGGATATAATGAGTACAGTTGTTTGTTCAAAACATTGGCCAAAGCGTGAACTTGCTAGAATCCCAGGAAAGACTTGTCCCTCTTCACTTTGAGGGTTTTGAGTCAAAATGTGCTTTGTCTGTGAGGCGGGTTCCTGGCACATATATGTCAGAATACTGAGCACAATCACGTGGCACGTTATGCCTCTTTACACTGACATCCTTCCTTTATGCCTTGAGACAGGAAATTTCCATCAAGATGTTTGGCTTCATTGGCAACAAGTTCAGAGACTACTCTCACTCTCATTTCTGCTGCTCCTGTCAATTGTCCCAAAAGCAATGTACACTGCCACATGATGGTAAGCAGTTACCATTTGATAACACAGTACAAGGATAGGATACACCTCAACATTTGTCATTGCCATGGTTAATTTAGTTGTACAGTTCCACTCTCAAATTCCACCCTCGAGTTGCTTTGTATTCTAGTCAAGCACACATTGATATTCAGTAAACCTTCATGAAATCAGCATTAGTGAAATTCAAATTATTTTGGTGATGTAATGAAATCTATACAATAGTATACTTGATTTTTTGTGTTTGTCATAACATCAACATATCGAAAATATTATTAGACCTTTTCAGAAAATACAGAAGTGTTGAGAATTGAAGTTTAGTGCAGTGAAGAAATGTTTTTCCTAAACACCACAACTTGTTTGACCTTTTAAAATAGAAATTACCAATAAGCTATTGTAGATTTTAACCACGGTAGCATATTAACTTATTTTAGCAAGCTTAGGAACAGGTATCTAATATCTCATTGATCCCTTTAGTACAATATATACTCACACGCAAAAGAAACGCAAGTGGTTTTAAGCAAATAGGTAACAAACAGGGAACCATAAATTGATACGAGTTTTAGCATGTAGCAAAGCCTGGTGGTGTTATCAATACTTTTGGTTGCATTTTGGAAGCCCCGGGTAAAAACGCAACATAAAAAACGAATCGCCAAAACGCACCATTTCAATAAATATGTGGGTATCATGCACCCATTTCTCGCAAAATCGAAAATGCACGAACTGTCACGAACTGTAGTGGGTATCAAACTGTGGCCGATTCTTGGACCTACCTCTCCTTGGTCAACAATGCCACGCTTAACTCAAATTCAGAGAAACCAGGATATCGGACATTTGGAAGCTGGAGAGTCTGTCCAAGATGTTGCCCGTCATTTCAACGTTAACATAACCACAATTTACCGTCTCCTGCATCGATACAATGCTACACAGACCACAAATGACCTTCCTCGGAGCGGTCGTCCTAGGGTCACCACACCTCGACAAGATCGGCAGATTACCCGTCAACACAAGCAAATCGTTCTTAACTGCAAGTGAAAGTGCTCGACAGACCATAGGAACACATAATCGACACATTAGCCGGGACACTGTGATCCGACGTCTCCGTTCCAACAACCTCAGATGTCGCCGACCAGCACGTCGTCCTATTCTCCAACCACGGCATCGACAAGCACGACTTCAGTGGGCACAGGGTCATCACAATTGGCGTCATCGTGAGTGGAGGCGTGTCATCTTCTCTGATGAAAGTCGCTTTTGTGTCTCCCATGCAGACGGAAGAGTCAGAATTTGGCGGCGTCGAGGTGATCGTTTCGCTGACAGAAACGTTGTGGAAAGGGATCCAGCGTCATGACTTGGAGCCATGTGCTTTCTAAATGTTGGTCAATGTCGGGGGCACGGCGTCACTGCTCAACGGTATATCGTCCAAGTGATCAGACCTCACGTTGTTACATTTTTTGCACAACATCAACAACACATTTTCCAGCAGGAAAACGCTCGTTCCCATGTTGCCAGAGCTGCCATGGCCTTTCTGCAACAACACAACATCCGTGTTCTAACGTGGCCAACCCTCAGCCCTGATCTGAACCCCATCGAACACTTGTGGGATGAGGTTCAAAGGCGTCTGCGCCTAGTCCCTACAACTGCCGATGATCTACACACAGCTGCTCTGGGTGTGTGCAGGAGGATCCCTAGGGCCTTCACAAATCGTCTGATCCACTCAATGTACAGGAGACAGAGGACCCGTTTGATAGTGGTAGAGGCAAATCTCAATGGACAGCGCTACCGCGACGAGATCATCGGCCCTGCTGTTCTACCGTTTTTGCGTCGTCATGGCCAAGGCATTACCTTTCCACATGACAACGCCCGGCCTCATATTGCTCGATGTGTTCAGGATTCCCTTCAACAAAACAACGTGAATGTCATCCCCTGGCCGGCTCGCTCCCCTGATCTCTCACCAATCGAGCACATGTGGAATGAGATGGATCGGCGCCTTCGACGACAACCACGTGTTCCACAGACACTCCAGGAACTTTGAAACATGCTCCAGCAGATATGGACAGATATCCCACAGGACTTTGTGCGAAGTCTGGTTCATTCCATGAGACGAAGATGCGTAGCTTACATCGCAATCAGAGGTGGACACACACGCTATTGATTTGCAAATTGACATTTTGGCATGTTCATGTTTTTTTTTTTTTTAATGAAATCACGCATTTTCTGAAGTCAGTATGGCAAAATAAACCCTTTGAACACTTACAACAGTCTTTTATCTGTTGCAAACCGAAATCGTTTCAGATTTGGTAAAAAGCATTAAATCTTATTCAATGTCAGAGGAACTTTTGTTGTTCAGTATATTTTTTAAATTTTGTAATGGGTTTGAACAAATATAGTGACATCTTTTGAAAATGACTCATATACGGAACAATTTCACAATGATCTACGAGGTAGACACAGGTTTACAGTACAATTTCACCATGGTCTAAGACGCGAATACAGATGTACAGGACAATTTCACAATGCTCTAAGAGGCAGATACAGGGAACGTTCAACGTGGTCTGAGACGTGGATACAGATGTACAAGACAATTTCTCCATGACTGAGTAGGGAGATATAGGTGCATGTGGTATTTCAATATTTATGGGGCAAGAACAGGTGGACAGCGCACCTTCAATTTGACCCAGAAGGCAGATACAGCTTTACATGACACTGTCACTGTGATACGGGTGTACATGACACTTTTGTCCGCCGGGGTTAAGGAGGCAGATACAGCTGTTAAGGAGGCTTAGTGATATATTTGTTTGTAAGGATTTTTTATACGTTGATATGAAACATGGGAAATGATGTGTTAGATGCCTATTTCCTACAATATATCCTATATTTTATGTCTTCGTAAAGTGATCTGTTGCTCGGATATTTTAAGGCATTACAATTATGGTCAATGAGTTACACTAATGCGCTTTGTTGTTTGTTGAATTGGATGCAGTGAAGGCCAGCGATGTCAACCTGACAATCTTAATAAAGATTCTTACTCAGTGGCTCCTATGTTACAAGCAAAACGATTCATTTAATTCAATATAAGCTCTTTATTTAATGACGACACGTGATTTGTTTTTACATTGTTATTGCAAGATTTTCACAATCACATGAAAAGCATATTACATGTTGACCAGAACGTGTAAAACTTATTTATATTGCTGGTCATAGCAGATGCACCAAGGAAAACCGGGAAACCAAGAAATGTATTCTCCTTGTTAAGAACGAGTTTCAATTCTTTTTAGTCAAGAAGCCAACTTTCCAAGTATGTCCAAAGTAGACAAACTTTTCTACATTCCCCAAACACATGTTGCATAGTTTCTAATTCAAATTGACAAAAGTCACATGTTTCATTTCTGACATGGCCATTTTTTAAAACAAATTGTTATTAGGTAGGATGTTTTGCAAGATTTTGTATTGAAAACCACTGTAATGTAGTGTGCCCTGTACATCTCAATGGGGAAATGTGTCTGCAGTTCGTGTTCCCATTTTCTAATATATTGATTTTTGCGGCAGTGTTTCTCAATTAATGTTGTGTAAAAATAGCGTGCCCCCCTTATCTTCTTCAAGTAGATGAAGTCAAATGGGTGGAAGAGGAGGAGAGTTCAATCTTCTGCCAATCTTACGTTTTGACTCAGATTCGAAATATGTTTATGCATAACTTATTATTCCTAAGAATTCGAGAAAATTGTTATTGACATCATAAATGTCTTTGACTTCGGAAAGGTCATTAAATGGCAATTTTTATCTATCAAATCGTTTATGAGTTGGACCCCCTTCAAATTCCATCTTTCATAGAACGTACTTTCCGTATCAATTCTGACATGGTTCTTGTGCCAAATCATTTGACTGAGAATGTCTTCATTGAGAATTGGAAGAATGCCTTAAATGAAGTCAATCTAAGCAGAAATAAAATCATAATAAAATGTGTTTCTGAGATTTGGGAGAATATTTGGTTTCAAATGATTAAAGTAATTATTTAACGAATTTGATTTAAGTTTACCACCATCGTTAACGTCGGTTAATTCATGAAGGTCTAAACTAAATTTTAGACCCAAGAGTGAAAAGGCCCCCTGTTCCCAGTCGTATTTCCATTGTGGACAGATTTTTTTTCTTGAACGTTTTTTTTACCCTATCCATAGAATTCTAGTTTTGCCTTTGTTTACCATTAGTCCAGAGAAACGTGCATGGTGTTCTAGAATTTACATAACTGCATACAGGCAGCGTTCGGGACCATCTAACAATCATCTGCTGTCATCTGCAAACTGTGCCAAAAGATATTCAATATGTTATCACTATTTATACCTTTACAATGTTTATTATTTCTATCAAAAGGTCTATCAAAAAACTTCTGCTGTAAATCAAACCGGGCCAGGACATTTTTCATTTTTAAGGATTTAACAGCAAGTAGTACTTTGCCATAATTGAGTTCCCCTTCCAATTTTGCCGCCGTATCATCAGAAAGTTTGGGGATATGAAGTTTATCTAATATACTCTTCAAAAACAACATGCCAACATCGTCAACAACGACTGCATTGGTGTCATCAACACAGGGTATGTCCTCAAATGCGATTGAGAGATGTCTGGTTCAGCGAAGAATGAAGATTTCTCCTCCGTCGAGGGGATGGAAGAACACGGGTCTACAGGCGTCAACGAGAACGTTACGCAGGAAACTGCGTACAGGAAGTTGATAGGTTTGGTGGGGATATCGTTATGATGTGGGCGGCTATCTATCATCATTGCACGACAGGTTTGGTGAAAATCCAGGGCAATCTTACGGCTCAACGACACATCGACGAAATTCTCCTACCTTCCAATTGCAGCTAACGGCAACGGTGTATTCCAGCAGGACAACGCTCGACCGCATACAGCACGACTCACCAGAGCATGTCTACACAACAATAACGTTGATGTTCTCCCCTGGCCCTCCAGATCCCCAGATTTGAACCCGATAGAGCACCTGTGGGATGAATTGGATGGGCGGCTACGCCGACGCCAACCACAACCCCAGACGTTAGCTTTTTCGTTGCAGGCCGAGTGGGCAACCATTCTCCCAGATGTGATTGGCATACTCGTCTCTTTCATGGACAGGAGATGTCAGGTCACTATCGATTCCAACGGGGGACATACGCGTTATTGATGGTAGCTTACCTTCACCTTGGACTGTTCCTATGTACCGATAACTGAGATGACTACAATCTGCAAGTGTTCTCTCCACAACATTTTAGCACAATACCTTGTACGGTTCCTCGTATAAATGTATTTTCCTACCTCACACAAATCTGTCGTTGCGTTTCTTTTTTTTAAGAGTATAATACCGGGAGATAATCATAAGGGACATGATTAAAGGGTAAAGACAAGAACATTCAAAATTTAGTCATATACATGTAAGTCAAAATCAGCAAGAATGTTTTCTGACGATGCATTCCGAAATGGCACAGATGAAAGTCAGAAATGAAATTTTAATAAGCCTTCCATGGCGGTAATTTTAAAAATCGAAAAGAAATTAACTTTAATAGTAAAAGATACACTTGCAGGTATCATAAACACAAAATCTCATGTGAGTTGAGATGAAATGATATTTAACGTCGTATTCATAATTTTAAAGTTTAAAATTGATACCCGAGTCAGACACAACATACTGACTCCGAGCTAATCAGCCCTTGTTTTCCCCTCAATGAGCTAGCACAAGACATGGTAAGAACTAGTATCATCTTTCAACGTCTGAGGCGTGAAAAATGTTGTGAGTGACGGTTCATTGGTCAAAACTATTAATTCGCTATGTAAACCTTAAGGCAAACTGTGTTCATAGTCAACTGTTCATAATAAGTATATTTTATTTTCATCTTTCCATCCGTTACGTGCAGCAAATTAAAATGTCTTAGCCATTTAAATTAATATTTGATATTATTTTTATCATTTTCTGAATAGAGATGACTGCACGTGTGCCAACATTTTAGAGGTGCTTTTTCCTCATGAAAGAGAGCTGTGATTTTTCAAGTCTTTTTAAAAACACATATGTAAAAATATTCTCAGTTTTCAAGGAACATAATCACTGTACAGATGAAGGCGATTTTATGACAATCCGCGGATTTCTCCGAAAACTAATGGATTGTTTTAAAACCTTAATTGGGAGTTTTATGGGACCATGACGCCGTCAGCGCGTGGCTGGTAAGATCAATGCTCTCTGAATGAAACAGATTAAAATCTACTCCCCAAAAGAAGTTAAAGAACACCCACTTTCTTGATATGACTATAACGCTGGGGGGTATTGCAACACAAAGACTTTTTAGAGTTGGTGTCCTGTAACTTGTTTTGAGAGGTATTTGATGTCACACCGAGTAGTATAGGTAATGATGGTTCTGGACCACTTCCACTGGAGCTGGATTTATATACCTATACAGCTACTACAGGTGGCATTTTTTATGCCAAAATGATTATGCAATTCAACGATGGTCATGAGATTAAGTTAAATTGGCTCTAGCTCACCAATACTTGGGGCCAATCATTGCTTTAGATGAGCCTAAATGGTAATAAAAATATTCTTTATTATTTTTATCAATAAAGCGATATTCAACATGTTTATTAAGTTCCTCGTTCATTTTACTAGGAGACCAGACTATAAAACTACACTCTTCTTGGAAATTGATAAGAAACAATTGATAACCGTATTTGGTTGGTTTGACATCACTGATATAATAAAAACCTTGTGGTAATTCTCTCCATTTAATAGCATTTTCGAACTCAGTTATTATATATATTTATATAAATGTCTAAATGTGATCTAACGATAGTAAGCAATCTATTTTTAATCTCCAACCAGTTCTTTGGTTTTGGCACGGAATAATTGATGCGCTTGTTGCCTCCCCTGTTCTATGAACTTTTTTTTACTCGTCTTCGCTAATACCACTGGTCTTATGAGATTTTGATCGAATCTCCTGCTTCATTGCGTTGTATTTGGTGAGTTCTGACAACACTAAACGAAACTCCTCCTCAGATATCTTACAATCGACCATTGCAGTCGAAATATGATCCTCAATGCTGTTCAACTTTGCTTCGGCGAGTATCCGAATACTATCGTGTTTTAATGTTTTCTTTTGTAACCTACAAAAAATGAATTTTATCGCTATTCATGCCAGTCCCGAGACTCCAGCAGCTATTTCCATGCCAAGCACGATAGGTGCGGCGATTATAGTTGATAGTAAACCGACACCAGCTACACCGAGTCCCATGCCAGCTGCTACAAGCGCGGTGTCAACTCCGTACAGAGCATTCACGGCTCTGCGATACTTTTTATACAATCCAAGTCTCAACTCCCTATCCTCCTCTATTCAATGTTTTATGTCGCTTATTTGATGTAATTGAAATCCATCAACAGTTTCCATCTTTTCAATTGCTTCATCGAACGCTGGATATAAACTCATAGTGTATATTACGAATATACAATAGTTTTTAATTGGTCTTGCTTAAATGTTTTGAGAGTATATATCAACCTTATCAAATGTATATTATACGTCAAGAATATCTTAGTAAGAGAAATACTACCACATTTAATAATTTGGACCCCCTCGAGGGTTGCAACGGGCGATGCTCCAATATGAATAATACTGCAACGTTGACGCTCGTGTTTCTTGAGCCATTTAATCGATAGACCTGGTAATATTTCGAAGGCATCTACCGGTACATCTCCGAACAAGACTTCAATAATAAGAATAGAAATATTAGGTACTGCACTCAAGTCAACTTTAATATCATCGAATTCTGTAACCAAATTTAAACTAACATTTTGTAAGGCCGGACGACTATATAACATATGACCTGGGTTTTCTGGCAGGGGAGTGACTAACACACTTTTTCGTTTTGATGGGATATAGGCCGCGAGTACGATACCAGTATTTATTATCTTAGTTAAATTATGTCCCTTACCCATCACCACATAAGGTGGGGTAATGAGGATATTCAGTAGCCACTCGATGTTTGCTTCGACCATAGTCCATTTATTCTCGCCGTTGAGAATAATATTGTACGAAGTGTTTTTAATGAGTCTACTAACTAACTACTTCTAGATTACCCGTGAATGTAACTTCTTTCCGCTTGTATACATTATCGTGTAAGTGTAAAGCGTATAACTTACCATCGGTACCGGGTTTATCGAATCCTTCTGTGTCTCCTAGATCAGAAAGCGAAATTGTATTACATTTTCTGAGCATTCCAGGGCCTGATGCATCAACCATTATTTATAATATGGAGTGTTACACTTAAGTATCCTATATGTACGGGTTGGTGTTTTACATCTAATGCAAAAATTTTGAGGTCTGAAATAATACCACGCTTTAATTTTCTATATTGTAATGATGAGAAAGATTCCGTTCTACCGCTATTATATTTTTCATTTTTCACTGGAATAGATCTGAGCAGAGTTGAAGGACTTTCTAGTTGAATATTATCCGTCGTGCTTATTTGATCAAGATGGATGCACAACTCTTTATAGGGAACTAAATCAGGTAATTTAACCCCCTGATCTGATGACTTGTATATTGTGTTAATTACGCGTGCAAATCCAAGTGTAGCTGATAAGTTAATTAAAATCTGTACACCTTTTTCCCATTTTGTGTGAGACTAGCTCCATTAGGCTTAAAAACTTCATCATTGAGTGAGCATACGCTGTAATACCCATCAGGTATAATAATGGATTTGTCAATAACATATTTTTCATTTTTTTAAAATACTGTGAAAATCTCATTATTTCTTTTCGCAGCATTTATATTGTTCCACAGCGGGTAATACATTATATCGCATAGAGCTACTTCGAGTTGTCCATCCGAGTTATCGATAGTATGAAGCAGTTGAATAGACTGACCATCTGTTATTCCCGGGAGTGTAACATACATATTAAATATACAATGATACTATATCATAACTTAAATATCAACTTACATTACTAATCAATCGATTATAGTAACTGCCTCTGGTGCTGAGTTTACCGTTAAATTCCACAATATCTTTGAAAAATACAGTTTCACGGCAACTAACGATACAATGGTGGAGGATTGGTTTAACCGTCCGATGCAATTTTGGCAGAATCAGTTAAACTTTGCCGTATGGTGTGCCACAACGGGATGTGGCTTAATGCCCCAGGATTTAAACTATATAAGTCTGTTATATTATTTCACGTGTACTATCAGATTAGACGTATACTTAAAGAAATTAATGCTCCATTACCGCTGCATCCAACATGGAATCACGCAAATAATATTTATGATAAGAGGGCCTTCGAACGTATTTGTAATGAATTTAATGTTTCTACGAGTAAAGATTGGCGCATTAAAGGACCTAGCCATGGTCTAGGTATTCCGTACTCTGGACAAAGAACTATTAAAGATAAAAGCGATTATCTAATTAAAGAGGGTGTGATCCCTTCAAGCTTTGCTCTCTCGAGTAAACAGTTTAGAGCAGATCGTATGAACTTTGAGAGTGGCATTCCTCATATTATAACAAAGTTTGTGCATCCAAACGATACAACAGACGCGTGGAATGAATTTCTTAATGATAAAACGGAAAATAATTTTACTAACCCAGGATTTGAAAGAGTTAATGAATCGATAACAACTTATGTATGGGTAATTCTCGGTGCACAATCGCAAACACGAACGTCCATTATCGGTACTGGGACGGCGTTCGATGCGCAAAAACAGTTTGTCTCAAATGTGGAGGACGCCATTAATTCACCAGTTGACAAGCGCTTTCAAGATGTATTACAGTACGCTCAATCCTAAGTGGACTTCGTTTATGCGCCGGAATTACACATGTCTACGAGTAATATGGAACTTAAGATCGGTCAAGTGATAGGCTAAAATAATAAAATTGTTATTGCTACCGATCAACAAAAACCAGGTATAAATTCAGATATTAATGCCGAATTAATAACGCAAACAATCACAGGTGAAAAGGGAATAGTCAAGCCACAAACACCACATGTTTCACAACCATCTACTGACGCACAAGTGTCACCGCATATTGCGGCTAAAAATCAACAACATATCGATGATTAGGTGGAGTCGCAGTTGGTTTACTCATGATTTGGTTAAATAGTTCTTAGCGGATACGTACAACAGCCCTGCAATTGCTACGATCAGTGCCCACAAGTTTTGACTAAGCCAAGTGGTGGTCTTAGCTAATAAATTCAATAGCCAGGAAACAACACTCCCTATTCTACCGGGAAGTGCGGCCGCGTCTTTCTCAGCGAGCATTCACAGTGCTGAGCCTAATGCTTTTAAATGCTTTTTTATCCACTTTTTTATACCATCCGACGTAGGCGGTGATCCACTACCACCTGTACCACCTGTGCCACCGGTTAACGCGAGAGTCAAAGTCGATATAATAAATCCCAACGCGGTTAAAATACTGGCAATTGTTATTCCCTGTTCTCTGAACAATGTTTAAATTTTATCGGCCAGTGTAGTGTCATCGTTGAGGACTCGATCGATAGTTTCTCGAATTCGACTGATTTGCGAACGAAGTGCCTCTCTATTAGTGGAAGCAGCCTCAAGGTGGGCCGATCTTTCGTCTTCTAAGTTACACAATCTTTCCGCTACACGGCGTCTACTGAACTCATCGCCCGCCTGTTCAAGTTTTGTTTTCTCGTAAACTATATGCTTGTCGATTTCGGATATCTTGGCCATATTATTGGTGAGTTCTCCCTGCATTGCCTTGTCAAGACCTCGTAATTCCCTAATACTGAACTCCGAATATGGTGATACACTGAACGTGGAATTATCGTAATAGGTATCTAAGATTTCTCCGAGTCCGTCCGAGGCCACCATCGAGGAAGCTTCCAAATTATCTGTGTTGTTAACGAGTTTATCACGCACAGTCCGAAGAGCCTTAGTAGTCTTTGCGGAAAGTCGTGAGTAGTCCACAAAACCTAATTCACGGCTGATGCCGTGTTTAGCGGATATCGTAGACAAGGCTAGGGGCTTACAAGTACGGTAATGCATAAGATCAATCAAGAGCCACGCAGTCGCAATATTCCTTTACTATCTATCTCAAACTTTGAATAGTCACGACCAATAGGACTATCATCTTTAAAGGTATCGTAATAATCATTGACGGTTGATTGTAAAATTTCATCGTTAAGATTCATAAAGCTGGTTTCATCAGTATCTTCTATTGGATTCTGGTTATCAAAGTCATCAAAGGTATCTAGATCAAAATCATCCATTTTTATATTAAACATAGGGTACATGTTTTCAATATAACAATGTCTTCACAATACGAATGCAAGTTAAACCCACAACGTTGGCTTCGAGATCCATTAGGGGTCAAAGCAATTCGTCAGTCTGTAACTATAACTAATAACCCTAGTACCATCGATCAGAATCAAACGCTTCTGGTTCGCTTTCCTAATCTCGGCGCATACGATGTGTTCCGGGAACTGTCCGACTAGCATTTACGATTATTTTGACTTCTACCGATGTTAACAGGGAGCCCGTTCAGAACATAGGTCGTGCTATCGACCATTAAAATAAGCGGTAATGAGGTTTTGAGTATCGACGATAGCGATGTATACTATTGTTACATGGATCTCTGGAGAACGGATAAAGAGCGGGAAAACTTACAGTACCAAGGTATTTGTAATAGGAACACATTGAGACTGCGCGTGGGCGCTGAAAATTGTGATGGTACCGTCGTAAAAGATGAGGCCGTTGCCGACGCATTTGGTAACCGATTCTTTGTTCCACTAGACTTTGAATTACTAGATTCTCACATGCCCTTTTATCAAGCATCCCTAGGTGATAGGTTTGAATACGAACTCACTTTTAATGACTACGGTAGAGTAATCAGAGCTGCTGAAGATGCTAACTATTCCTTTGACAATATCTCGCACGAATACGATATGATAACGGATCCCGAATTAGCCAGACAAATTCGTAACCATTAAACAGGAAGTTTAGCCATTTTGTACGATCGCGTCCTGCGACACCGAAAGATCACGAGGGACAAAAAAGATACGATGTGGAATATCAATCTAAACATCCCCACAAGATCGTTGAAGGGTATTTTAATGTTGTTCGAGGACCCCTCCGATGCGTTTAAAAGAAATACCGAGAAGTTCTACAATCCCAAGATTACAAAAGTAGAATTGACTATGGAGGGCGTTCCTAATCAACTATATAGCCAAGGAATGCTAGCGTATCACCAGTGGGATGTGATTAAAAAACTTCCTTCTATAAAACGAAGCCTGGAAGTTATCGTAGTCGTGAAAGATCTGTTTCTCGGGAGCGTATCGATGGCTGAATACCTCACCACGAAGTACGCGCTATGGCTCGACATGCGAACAATGGACGATGACCAACTACACGGCAGTGGGAGGAGAATAGAAAATGCTAGCGAGGGTGTCACTATACAGATAACGAAGCTCCGGGAATTGGCTGGTAAATCAAACATATATTTGTATGTGATTATGGATGCGCAACTTAATATACAGACTGGACGATTCGTGCAAGCAATCTATTAAAAACATTTTACCTAAAGATCCGCACTGTGCTATCATCATATGCGGGCAAACGGGTTGTGGAAAAACAGTTTTTATTCTAGATATTTTACAAAGTCATTATAGGGACGTTTTCGATCATATTATTATTCTGTGCCCGACTATAAGCGTTAATAAAACATACTTATCGAGAGATTGGGTAATGAATGACGACGGGGTACACAGAGCCGATCCGGGCGATCGTTTACAAGACTGTTTACGAGTATGTCACGAGAAATACAAAGGAGAATCAACCCTTTTCATAATAGACGACTGCAGCGCGAGTAAAGAACTCACAAAAAAGAAAGATATGCTTTCATATTTAGCATTCTCCGGTCGGCATCCTCAACATAGCGTTTGGGTACTTA
The DNA here is from genome assembly GCF_022045235.1 of Haliotis cracherodii. Classification (NCBI taxonomy): domain Eukaryota; kingdom Metazoa; phylum Mollusca; class Gastropoda; order Lepetellida; family Haliotidae; genus Haliotis; species Haliotis cracherodii. The sequence continues at coordinate 6,657,563 of NW_027266277.1, read as the reverse complement.
CTCAAAAATACAACTCTGTCCTGAAAGATCTCAGACAGCAAACCAAATGGGTAGCACTGTTTCATTGCAAAGATCGAGATTCATTCGAGGAATGTTTACGCGAAAATGATGTTATTTATACCAAGCTCGAACGAGATAAAGTCAGATAAACTGTTATCGGCAACGAAGCACTGTAAACTCTTATTCAAAACCGATCAACCAGCTGCTTATGCAATTGCTTAGCAAAATTTTATCAAAAATATGGCAAATGTAGCAAAATTATAGCAAATATAGCAAAAATATGGCAAAAATGTAGAAAATTATAGCAAATATAGAAAATGTAGCAAATTGAACATTAGGGGTTAATATGACATAATGTGGTTCGAAATCATCATTCTTTCGCAACAGTTCATTATTACGGGATGTATTGGATATGTCATATTATATTATGTTAGACTTAAATATCTCCTTAGATATTACATTATGGAATGCGACGAACTCATCAAACAAATGCTCAAAGAAGATCATGCAGATGCTGAAGTAGTTACAGATAAATCTTTAGATAAACATAGAGAAAGACTAACCACTTTGGTAGCTGGTGGAAAATGTTCCCAATATTTGGGAGAAAATTATACCATCGAAAAAATTGATAACATGACCGACGAAGAGATTAAAAAACTGTACATACGTTACAAGTCTAGACTGGGAGCTACCATGACTAAAACGATAGGTTCGGCTATATTACAACTATACACAGTCGTAGCTAGTACGTTTCTCCCTATCCCGGCAGAACATCGCATGTAGTTATGCGAATCTCTAGAAAAAGACCCATTCATCGAACACACTATAAGCTCAGTGAGCTGTGAGTTTTATCATAGATTCGGAATGTTCTTAGCTCCGTTCACCACAGCTTTAATAACGGCTAGGTATTGTCAATTTAAACATATGTGCCCACTTAATAATAATGGAGACTCAAGTGACACCACAACAGATTGTGAACGAGAATGCACAACAGATTGCAGAACAACGAGTGAATGAGGAATCACCACCACATTTGAATGAGAAAATACTGAAAGCCAGAGTTATAAACAATTCAAATATTAATCCGATTAAAACATGGGCACTAGTAGGAGTTGCTGGTATAGCGGCTGTATGGTTCTTTTATCAGACCGGAGAAGAGAAAATGTCACCCCCAATGCAACAACAAGTTCAATTAGAGGTTAACCCCCATATAATGCTATAAGAAGCATGACTACTCCAGTTACAGACGGTAAAATGTTGGTAAACGCAACGTATCATTCAGCGGTGGTCACCAGCTTGGCCATTGGCTATAGCTAAAATGATTACTAAAGCCACACCTCCCAAGCTAGATTTTAATGAATTTGATATAGGTATGATTGTTCTGGATATTGGATTGGCTATGGCAACGAAGTATATGCTCATTAAACAAAAACTTATCCCAGAAGACATAATGAAGTAATTAAACAATTGAATATTTTATATTATTAAACCATGGCAACAATTGCGATGATGGTCGGTGGAGCTATTGTTAATGCTCTAGCTTTTTCGGGGAGTAATCATTTATTTTCTACTTTGAGGGAATCAAACGCTAAAGAAGTTGAAGAGGACCGTAAACGACATAACAATGCTTTAGAACAACTCGAAGCAGCTCAGTCACAATATACGAGTCAGAGAATGAAGAGATTAGATTTTATTCATGAAGAAATGCGTAAGGAAGGACATTCAATTCAAACGTTTAAGGATGTCGAATCTGCCATGCACGAATACCGAGACCAACAATGAGTCAGTTTTATACACCGTCAGAGGCTCAAAAAAACAGCGAGGTCACATTTGCGATAATTGGGTTGACTGCTGTATTGATTTTCAGCTATACCATGACCAAGCATAAACCATGACCTAGTTAGGGGAGTCAGAGTGACAGGTAATCTATAAATAGCGTTGGCTGACTGCCTAATCAATATCTCACCAGTGTAGATGTGATTTGCATTTAGACAAATGATATGATAGATGTATAAACCATGAATCATTGCAGATTTACACTCATGGGTAAAAAAACTCTATGTAACCGACGCTGTGTTGAAATTAACTGCGGCATACACAATTATTACATCAGGCGCGGAAACATAAACTATACATGTTCTGTATGCGGGATAGGGGTCAAAGGTCGTTATTGTTTATGTAAGGAACACGGTGCTGATAGGGTCAGGAACCAGATTATTTATGCTAGGAAGAGAGATTACATCAATGAGAGGAATAGGTTGGGGAGAATACGTATTTAGACATATGAAAAACAACCAATTAGACATTTGTCTCATTTTGCATATACCATTCAACCACAATGGTTTTTGTCAGAGAGTTGAAGGCTATGGCAAAGCAACGTGGTCTACGTGGATATTCTCGAATGAGAAAAGCTGAATTGTTTACCTTACTCGGTTTGGAATACAACAAACCCCAGACTGTTAGAGAACTCAAAGCTCAAGCGAGAAACAGTGGGCTGAGAGGTTATTCTCGAATGAGAAGAGCTGAATTGATCGTTTTACTAGATAATGATGATGTTCAACATAATGATGTTGATGATATTCAACATAATGATAATAATCAACAAACAACAAGAATTAATATTTGTACCCACATCAGCCGGCGTTGGTAAATATCTAAGAGGTTGGAAGATGGATATTAATTCCAACATGGATGTTAAGCCTATCATATCGAGTAAACTTAACGAGGAGTTAGATGATTTACATAGTATAAAATACCAGCTGACGATTAAAATGTTATTGAGTAAAAGTAACACAGACGATAGCACCGAATATAACGAACCATATTTCCGTAGCAATGAAGAAGTAATAACCGAATCCGATACTATAAACGCATCATTAGATACATCAATTCAGAGGATACAGGAAACTTTAGAACGCTGGACTAATAGAGGTTCAGGTTGGGGTGTGGATAAAATCGATAGTTTATATTTAGATATAGCAAATTATATGCCCTTCAAAGGTGGATCTTATATAGATTTACCCCCGTATTATAAAAAGAAAAAAAGCCATAATTAACATAAAAAATAAATCTGATGACTGTTTAAGAATGATGATAAGATCTGCATTGTTCCCCATAGACAAGCATCCGGATAGACCTTCTAGCTATCCCCAAAACGATTGACTCAACTTCGATGGTATAGACGAACCTACACTAATATCACAAATTGATAAGGTGAAAAGCAAAATAATCTAGCGATATATGTTTTCGGACATTCTAAAGGAATTGTTGTACACAGGATAAGCTCCGCTCTGGAATATATCCCCAGAATCAATTCATTTCTGATCGAAAAAGATGGAAAATATCATTATACGTGGATAAAGAGTTTAAACAGGCTATTATACGATCAAACAAAACATGCTAGAAAGAAATATTTCTGCGAAAGATGCCTACATGGGTACAGCAGACAAGATCTATTAGAAGCGCATAAAGAAGACTGCAGAGGTGTTGGACAGACCGCTATCAGGATCGATATGCCTAAAGAGGGAAAAAATATATTAAAATTTGAACATTATTGTATTCAAATGCCAGTACTGTAAGTAATTTACGACTTCGAAGCGCTTATCAAACCCATTGAAAATACTGAACGCAATACTGATAGTAGTTTTACGTACAAAACTCAAGAACATATTCCTGGTGGGTTTGGATATATAGTTGTAAGGTATGATGGGAAAACAAACACTCCCGTGATTTAGAGGTCCCGATGCAGCGGGAAAGTTCCTTGAATATCTACAAAATAAAGAGAGAATAATCAGGGAAAAATTATCGTGTAAGAAACCCATGTGTATGACGAGGGATGATTGGAGGGCCCATAAGAAGTCAACGAGTTGTCATGTTTGTAATAAACCCCTGGATGGGGATTCCGTAAGAGATCATTGCCACGTCACGGGTAATTATCGGGGATCCGCTCATAACGAGTGTAACTTGAAACTAAAAATGAATTGTCAAACAATACCCATCCCCCATTGTGGTTCACAACCTTAGCGGATACGATTCACATCTCATTATGCAAGCTATCTCAAAGATCGACGGCGGTTTAACGTGCATTCCTAATAATATGGAAAAATACATATCATTCTCGTTGACTAAACCTATACATTATAGGGACAAGGATGGGAAATCTAGAATAAAGCAAAGTAATGGGCTTAGATTCATAGACTCCGTACAGTTTCTGTTATCTTCCCTGGACAATATAGCTAATGCGAACAATCCCGATGACTTTGCGATAACAAATCAATATACCGAAAAGATAACTCGTCATTTGTTGCTGAGAAAAGTTGTATTTCCTTACGAATATATGGATGATTGGTCTAGATTCGAAGAAACTGAATTACCACCCCTCGAATCATTCTATAGTAACTTAACAGAATCTAAAATAACAGATGCCAATTATGAACACGCTCTGACGGTCTGGGATAAATTAGGTTGTAAGAATTTAGGTGATTATCACGATCTGTACTTAAAAACCGATGTACTGTTACTCGCCGATATATTCGAGATATTTAGAAAGACGTGTTTAAAACAATATGGCTTGGACCCGGCATGATACTATTCCAGTCCCGGACTATCGTGGCATGAATTGTTGAAGAAGACCGGCGTAGAACTAAAACTACTCACAGATTACGATATGCACTTGTTTATTGAGAAAGGATTAAGAGGTGGTATATCGATGGCAGCGAAAAGGTATTCTAAGGCTAATAATAAATTAGTGGAAGGATACGATCCGAGTAAACCCAACACGCACATATTATATCTCGATGCCAACAATTTGTACGGATGGGCTATGAGTCAACCTTTACCCGAGGGTGGTTTTGAGTGGGTCGATGATCTCCATAATATCAATGTTAATAATATCCATAATAATACTAGAAGTTGATTTGGAATATCCAAGTTCGTTACATAAAGACCATAACAGTTATCCGCTAGCTCCCGAAAGATTAATGGTTAATAAAGATTGGATGTCGGAATATCAACGCTCCTTGATGGGTAACACTAGGTTAGCTAAGGTAGAAAAACTGGTACCAAATTTGATGGATAAGACAAAATATATAGTTCACTACAGAAATCTCCAGTTGTATCTATCGTTAGGTATGAAACTTAAGAAAATACACAGAGTTCTAAAATTTGATCAAAGCCCTTGGATGGAGCCCTATATAAAGCTGAACACAGATTTAAGAAAGATAGCTACCAGCGATTTTGAAAAGAATCTATATAAGCTCATGAATAACTCAGTATTTGGTAAAACTATGGAGAATCTAAGGAAGTGTGTTGATGTTAAATTGGTCAGATCTAATGAGGAAGAAAGATTCAGGAAACTTATAGCCAGTCCGGCTATGAGTATTCTCGACTTGTCAAAACACTTAATGTATGACTTTTAGTACAACGATCTTAAGAAGCAATACAGTGATAGATGCGAGGTGTTATATACCGACACAGATTCTTTGTTGATGGAAATACAAACCGAGGATGTGTATAAAGATATGGCAGAAAATATAGATATGTACGACACGAGCGATTACCCAAAAGATAATCCACTGCACGGCGTAGTAAATAAAAAGGTGTTAGGTAAAATGAAGGATGAATGTGCCTGGACTCCTATAGCGGAATATGTAGGATTAAGACCTAAGATGGATTCTATAAAAAAGTCCGATAATGGAGAGATAAGAAAAGCCAAGGGTGTTAAGAAGTATGTTGTAAAAAAGCATATCAAACACGAACAGTATAAAGAATCATTATTCAACGGTAGAACGTTCAAACATGAGATGAACTCTTTAGGAAGTTACAATCATAGGATATATGGATTTAGAATGAACAAGACATCATTATCCCCCCTAAGATACAAAGAGATGGATTGATAATGATGGTGAAACTACCTATGCGTATGGTTGGGAACTATAAACACCTCTTCTCGTACAAATGCCCTACCCGGTCCATCTTGAAGATAATAAAGAATAGGCTCTCCTTCTTTCGTAACCATTCGACTAATGTTATATGACTTAAGCGACCATATTGGATCGGTTGCGCGACGTAGGCCTCCTTCGAGTTCACCGGGCTGGTATTAATATCTTACCCTTACTCTATCCGGAAGTTTTTGTTCTTTGCCTCTCCTCGGTGCTGAAGATTCAGAAGTCACGGATTTCATTTTAGTCGCATCGGATGGTTTCTTCCCGATTAATCTCGTTACTTCATTATTCAGCGCTGATACAACGGCTGATAATCGTGTCACCCATTCGGTTGATCTCAATCGCTCGGATTTCATTTCGATCCCATACTGATAGCCAAACAAACATTCCGATAATGTCCTGTTAAATCTTTCGACGATAGCTTGACTGCGGCGGGCCTCTCTTTCACCACGCCTGATTTCGACATCATGCTTTGTTAGCAGTTTAGTTACCGATCCCATAAACTCGCAACCGGGATCTACTTGAAATAGCTTAGGCCATTTTAGTGGTCCCCGTTTATATATGCGACTCATTGCATTAGCTACTTCTGTTGAATCTTTCGAAGTTAATGGCTCTGCCTCTTTGTATCGACTAGCCACATCCACTACAGTTAAAGTGTATTTATACTTTTTTCGTTTTACCTTATTGTGGAAAAGAAACAAGAGGTCAGCCTGATGAACTTCATTCGTTGTAAATACATCAAACTTCTTCCTCGGTATATAACGCGGTGCCGGTAAATATATTTTCCACCATCGCTTGTTCCTTTAACCAATCCTTGGCCACATCTTTAGATAGCTTGGTGGCTAATTTTTTTATTGCTCCTATACCTTTCCAATATCCTCGTGGGCTATAGTAAATTCATTATTAATTAATATTGATGTTTCGTTTAATACAACTCATGACATATCTTTGAATCGCATTATCATTTTGGCATAAAAAATGCCACCTGTAGTAGCAGTATAGGTATATAAATCCAGCTCCAGTGGAAGTGGTCCAGAACCATCATTACCTATACTACTCACCGCAAAGTTTATAATAACTTTTTATGTGACACGAATCTTTGATTTATGATCAACATGCATTGTGTTTCTATTTTTTTGAAAATCTACAAGAGCATGTACTTGCATACATTGGTATTCTACTTTTTTTAAGTTTGTTACGGACCACGTTTATATTCAATAAAACATTGCACTATCCCGGTGCACTTTGATTGGGTAGGACCTATTGAACCTTAATTTCATGACGAACGGACTGAGACATGCAGTCATTGGCATCATGTGCAAGAGGTGCAAGAAGGTTTGATGTACATGAACATATTTCGACCATCTGTTTCAATATTCATTGGTGGAAATATGTTCATGTACATTAACCTAGGTTATACAAACAGGTTATACTGAAAGTTCTTGATATCCACTCAAAACTAGTTTTGCTATGGTCTGTATGAACAGTTATTACTCAAAGTGACATGTTATTTCACAGGGAAAATACAAATTTCTGCTGGAGATATATAATGTGAAACTGTGCTGGAATCTGTAAATACAGGTCTGTCTCAAGATCATTGCAATAATGAGTCTTTCTTCAACAATTTTTAATTGCGAATGTAATTAAAAACAGGAAGTTTGAGGACACTTATAACAACCATTTCCAAATATTACCTTTAAAGGTTATACATGGGGAACTTATGCATCAAACTTATGCAGGGAGACTGTATTATCAAGAACACAGATCACGGTCAAACTATAACGGTAAATGTATCATATATAACACGATTAGATCAAACAACAGCACGTCGTGCAGGAAGGTTCAAAGTAAAAATCAAAACTGAGAAAGTCATTGACTGAATACAAGACACAATAAGAAGGGTCATTCGCTTCAAAATATTACTGCACTCTAGCTCACCTAGTTATTAATTGCCTACGTTTTGCCTAAATGTCCTGTCCCAGATGATGTTATTTATATATAACGAGTGAATAGTTTTTGTATATGACGAGCGAAAGCGATTCAGATACCACAATTATTCACGAGTTTCATAAAATTGGTTTTACACGTGAGCGAGTTTAGTATTTTATTCATAACTTGCCATTTTTAACTTTTTTTAGAATTATACTGTCGTGTGTGAGATATTAGAGATATTAAATTGGTTCGATGCGCAAACGAACATACTGTTATGTTGCGTGAACCGACAGAAAGACAGTTATGTTCAGTAATTTAGGCATCAAGGCCCATAGTACAAGGTAGATTGCATATTAACATTTGTCGCGTAATGTACATGATTAGATTTGTAAATCAAGTTACACATTTCTCATTGTAAAGACATGTCTTAAAAATACAGAAACAACATGGATCATATCAGGATTTTTAGAGTTCAGCATATTTATCAGGTAACTAACGGTCTTTAAAAATACCTCGCAACATGGGGAAAACTTTATACCTTAAATGGGAATACGTTTAACATATCAGGAAGACATGGTATTCATCCTCTACTTCCCCGGACGAACAGTTTGTACAAATAGAGTTCACAATATCAACTTTTTTGGACCTGCCACATACATTTACCTTAAAATTGTGCAAAGAAATACTAAGTTTACAATAAGCTCTGATTAAACGTTTAAAACGAGTTAAATATCTTCCAGTTTGTAATAAAGATTTTACTTAGCTCTTATTGCTAAAATAAAGTGATACAGAAATACTTTGATGCCGCTGTTGACAAAATATATCCTTTAGTCTTTGCTAAAATATATATAAAAATAAGGGCAGATCTCCCACATCTTGGAAAATCCATACATACGAAAAGGCACTAACAAATAATAGATTTCTCACATCTGAAACCCAGTTAGTTTCACCATTATCATATCAAATACCTTTAATATTTTGTAGCTCTGATATGGGTATCTATCAGGCAACATTCTAAGTAACTTAATCCAATACTTATTGACCCTTAATTGGCTGGCTACTACTACAAGGATTGCCTTGTTTGAGTCAAACTTACTGACACCTAGAAAACATTTGTCATTTGACATTTGACGTTTTCAATTACAGCGTATAACGTAACACCCCATATTTCAGAACCATACAAAAGTATGGGCATAATTTTGCCTTAAAAAATGGTACATGCTGTGAAAATAGACATAACAATTGTTCCTGAATAAATTATAAAGAGGCATAATAGCCGGAACAGCTAATTGCTTACATGCCATAGACCATGACAATCTAGGGGAAAACATAAGACCTAAATAATTAAAGTATGTGACTACACTCACGGCAGACGAACCAACAAGTGAGAATTGAACAATAGTTTTGCTTTGTTATTTTGGTTCAGGAAAATGTGTGGAATATATATACGAATTCCATAATTTCTTCAAATTAATTTATTCAAGTATGTGTCTGACATACAGATGGATTACACAGAGAATATATTTTATGTATTGCAGTAAAAGTTACGTACACTTGATTCATCATCAATTATTTGTTTCAGCTGTTTCAGGAAACAAATGAGTACGATTTAAAAACAAAGAACTGGCAAAAATCAGCCTCTATGATTTCTGACAAAAGAGATTTAAAACGTTTGAATGCTGCTTATGGTGTATTGAGGTTTGCAATGTGTATTTATTTTTGAATTTTTTTTATTTATCAAAAGGACAAATGACGATGGAAATAACAGGCCATAGTATATCATTTTTATTTCGGTTGAGTAAATTCAATCTCCCCTTGGCTGAAGGCTGATGGAATTAATATCCGGGCTGTCTCGGTAAGCGATATTCAGATAATGTCGTGGTTCGTAAACATGGAAGCATCAGGGTTGAAGTCAAACATTTTCCCAGCAAACGTTGAACCACTTCTCATGTAAATATTCAGGATTACTTGTACTTGTGGATTCCGCTTGTTCCTGGCGTCTGTTACAAACATTCATGATTATGAACGTAACCTATTTTCATGATTCTTACGTCTAGATACCCTTGGCACAATAAAAAGGAAATAATCTGTCTTTAGAAATATTGAATAAAATGCATTTTTTAATCATCCTTGACAATGCTGTGTATGGTCGACATAAGCATGTTGTGTCCAGTCATCTGTCAAAGGAAAAAAACACACCAACAAATAAAGATATACATTTCTTAATGTAAACTGCCAGGTCAGTACACAGACGACGACTGTACAAATAAACGTTCTTCTCAAATTCGCTGATGATTTGTTCGTCATCTTCTGTCCTTTCTCTTATAAAAAAACGAAACACAAATCAATAACATAATTAGCAGTTCTAGACCAGTTAAAAATTAATTGTTGGTTTATATATATATATATATATATGTGTGTGTGTGTGTGTGTGTGTGTGTGTGTGTGTGTGTGTGTGTGTGTCTGTGTGTGAAAGAATGCTACAGCCGCTACTTTACAGTTGCGTCTATGTAGAGTACATTCTGGAGCGCTTACTTTGCCTATATAAGAGGGTGGCGAAGACGATTCTTACCAAATAATCAAACACTTACCTACCAAACTACTCCAAACTTTACTTAAACTATACAACCTAGTCTACCTAAACGGACAGGTCCCATCCTCATGGAAGGAAGCTCTAGTAATCCCAATACCTAAACCAAATAAACCAGCAGATCAGGCTAACTCCTATAGGCCCATCTCCCTAACCTCAAATCTCTGCAAAAAAATGGAACTTATGACTAAAAATAGGCTACAGCACTACCTAGACCAAAACAACATCATAAACCCCGACCAAAGCGGCTTCATTCCTGGCCGATCAACTCTCGATAACCTCGCCCGACTAGAACAGGATATAAAAACAGGACAGCTAAACAAGCAATACACCATAGGCATATTCCTCGACTTCTCTAAAGCTTTCGATATGGTATGGCACCACGGGCTAATACAAAAACTTAAAAAAATAGGACTAAAAGGCCAAATAATAAACTTCATCCAAGATTTCCTAAACAATCGCAAAATAACCGTGGGTATAGACCACACGCTATCGGACCAGTGTCCCCTAGAAAATGGCACTCCCCAGGGCAGCATCCTCAGCCCAATCCTCTTCAATATAATGATAAACGATCTATTCGAGGGCTTATCCCCTAAACTAAACACTTCAAAATTCGCGGATGACGGAGCCCTATGGATACGCACTAAAAGCATGAAAATGGCCCAAAATTTACTCCAAAAATCTCTTAATAAAATACAACAATGGGCTGACAAATGGGGCTTCTCCCTTAACTCAGAAAAAACAACAGGAATAGTATTCAAACATAAAAACATGAAACCCGCCTCCCCAATCCTCCAGCTAAACAATCAGACAATCAAATTTCAAAAACAAACCAAATTCTTAGGACTTATTTTCGATGAACATCTCACCTGGGATGCTCACATCCAAAACCTAACAACTAAATGCAGTAAAGACCTAAACACCCTAAGATGCCTAACTGGCTCTAACTGGGGAGCCTCCAAAGATACTCTCCTCTCTCTCTACATATCACCAATTAGATCAAAACTAGACTACGGCTGCGCCATATACAACACCCTTAACGACTCCCTATCTAAAAAACTTGACTCAATACAATATCAGGCTCTCAAACTAATTACACGCACCCAACATGGCACCTCCTACGCCTCACTTCAGGCCTTAACAGGAGAGATGCCACTAAGTCTACGCAGGGAACAGCTAAGCTTAAATTTCTGGGCCGCGTCCCAATCAAACCCTCTCATCCAAAACTTGATAAACCAAGACATCAGCCCTAAAAACCAAGCTCTAGCTCGTAAACACCCCTTACTTAACCCAATATCCCAAAGAATAACAAACTACCTAAATGAACACCAAATTAAAAATCTTAAACAAAACTGCAAACAATCAAATATCTTCACCCCTAAACTTAAAATACCCAAAATAGACACAACACTAGCTAGCCAAATAAATAAACAAACCGACCCAAACATAGCTAAAACTACCACACTACATACATACACGAAAATTGGCCAAATTGGTGTCACATTTACACGGACGGATCCTCAGATCCGACCTCCAAACACACAGGTTTAGTCCATACCACACAACCAACTAAAACCACACAATCTTTCCGACTCCCAAATAACCAATCAATATTCACGGCAGACCTAATGGGCATGGCCTCAGCCCTCCATAATCAAGAATCCAAAAACCACAAAAAAAATCCTAATACTTACCGACTCTCTAAGTGGACTGCAAGCCCTCCAAAACAAAAATACCAAAAACCGACCTAAATTAATAAATCAAATACTTAAAAGCTCCAACGACCTAACTAAGGCAGGCAAACAAATAACCTTCTTGTGGATCCCCGCCCACGTAGGAATATACGGTAATGAAAACGCAGATAAAGCAGTTAAACTATCCCTCAAAATCCCAGAAATAAGCTTAAACTTACCCATCTCAAAATCAGAAATTGAAAGTATAAACAAGCAAAAAATCACCAAAAATGGCATAACCTTTATCTAAACTCAAATAGCCAAATCAAAAACGTGCTCAGCAAACCACTAACCAAACCAAAAATTCTCCATCCATCAAAAAAATCGACAGAGTAATCACTAAACTCCAAACAGGACACACCAACCTAAATAACCACCTAAAAAAAATTAAAAAACACACTACAGGTAACTGCCCACATTGCAAACAACCAGAAACCCCAGAACACGCACTCATCCACTGCACACACTACCTCACACATCGAACCGCATTACAAACCACCCTCAATCTAAACAAGGCTCTCACTCTAGAAGCAATACTAAACCCACAAAATAAACTAGAAAACTTCAAGGCCTTAGGCGTATTCTTAATCAAAACGGAACTAATAAAACGCATCTAAAAACATAATAACCTACCAAATCAAAATCACATAAATAAACAAATATCCACCATACCCAGCTCCCTTAGTTCTCCTCCCCAACCCCATCGGCATCTATTCCAAATCTCAAAATTCCCAAATTATATATATGCAACTCCTAAAGCCCCCTCTTAGGGTTGCACAGGCCACCTTCGCCCCTTTCGGAAACACATTAAATGACCTGGCCGGGCCCGTGTGCGAAATACGCATCAGTCGGAAAGCGCACGTTAAATCTCCAAAGTAAGTAAGTAAGTAAGCGTCAGTCAATTTCCGTCCATCACGGACATCACACTGATTTCTCGATTCAAGTCGGACTTCGCGCCACATCGAAGATATTCAAGTGTGACAAATAAGAAAATACAGTAAAAATGCTTCACTTAATTTGAGCCCCTTGTTTTCTTTTAATACGATGTACCGTGACATTATAAAGTGGTATATAGGTAGATATAACACTAATCTATAGATGTAAACACATTTGAAGATACATCTGTATGTTTAAAGTTGATTTTGACGGCCCGGGCCAAGTCGGACCCAACACAAGCCAAACACTTCTGATAGAGACTATGTTAAGAATGTAGAGGGAAGAGGGCTTCACTTTGAGCCCCTTGTTTTCTTTAAATACGATGTACCGTGACATTATAAAGTGGTATATAGGTAGATATAATACTAATCGAAAGATGTGGATCCATTTGATGATACATCTGTGAGGTTTAATTTGATTTTGACAGCCCGGGCCAAGTCGGACCGAACACTTCTGACTTGGATTTTCTTAAGAAAATACAGTAAAAATGCTTCACTTTGAGCCCCTTGTTTTCTTTAAATACGATGTACCGTGACATTATAAAATGGTATATAGGTAGATATAACACTAATCTATAGATCTAAACACATTTGAAGATACATCTGTATGTTTAAAGTTGATTTTGACGGCCCAGGCCAAGTCGGACCCAACACAAGCCAAACACTTTTTATAGAGACTATGTTGAGAATGTAGAGGGAAAAGGGCTTCACTTTGAGCCCCTTGTTTTCTTTAAGTACAGCGATCTGAGACACTATAAAGTGGTATATAGGTACATATAATACTAATCAAAAGATGTGGATCCATTTGATGATACATCTGTGAGGTTTAATTTGATTTTGACAGCCCGGGCCAAGTCGGACCGAACACTTCTGACTTGGATTTTCTTAAGAAAATACAGTAAAAATGCTTCACTTTGAGCCCCTTGTTTTCTTTAAATACGATGTACCGTGACATTATAAAGTGGTATATAGGTAGATATAAAAGTAATCTATAGATCTAAACACATTTGAAGATACATCTGTATGTTTAAAGTTGATTTTGACAGCCCGGGCCAAGTCGGACCCAACAAAAGCCAAACACTTCTGATAGAGACTATGTTGAGAATGTAGAGGGAAGAGGGCTTCACTTTGAGCCCCTTGTATTCTTTATGTACAGCGATCTGAGACACTATAAAGTGGTATATAGGTACATATAATACGAATCGAAAGATGTGGATCCATTTGATGATACATCTGTGAGGTTTAAGTTGATTTTGACAGCCAGGGCCAAGTCGGACCGAACACTCCTGACTTGGATTTTCTTAAGAAAATACAGTAAAAATGCTTCACTTTGAGCCCCTTGTTTTCTTTAAAAACGATGTACCGTGACATCATAAAGTGGTATATAGGTAGATATAACACTAATCTATAGATGTAAACACATTTGAAGATACATCTGTATGTTTAAAGTTGATTTTGACCGCCCGGGCTAAATCGGACCCAACACAATCAAAACACTTCTGATAGAGACTATGTTGAGAATGTAGAGGGAAGAGGGCTTCACTTTGAGCCCCTTGTTTTCTTTAAATACGATGTACCGTGACATTATAAAGTGGTATATAGGTAGATATAACACTTATCTATAGATCTAAACACATTTGAAGATACATCTTTGTGTTTAAAGTAGATTTTGACAGCCCGGGCCAAGTCGTACCCAACACAATCAAAACACTTTTTATAGGGACTATGTTGAGAATGTAGAGGGAAAAGGGCTTCACTTTGAGCCCCTTGTTTTCTTTAAATACAGCGATCTGAGACACTATAAAGTGGTATTTAGGTACATATAATACTATAAGGTTAATTACCTTAACACGTTAATTAATGAAAGAATAGTAGTCAAAACACTGTCGTTTCCTGCCCAGGACATCACACCCCTACACGCTAAGGTCGGTGAGAAGCATTCTAATCAAAGAATACACACAGTCAAGACACTGACTTTTCTATGAGACTCACGGTATGTAGTCATAATCATCAGTTTATTACATTGTTGAAGGTGCATTTTTATTCAAACTCAATTAAATGAGCAAAACTATACGTTTTGGACATTTGAGATCTGCCTAGATATGCGCGTTTCGTTTTATTATTCTGCAATCCATTTTTAGTATTACCCGCTGGCCCGGCCCGGCCCGACTTTTCTTGGCCCGACTTTTAGGCAATCCCTGACAATTACTAGATAAGTGAGTGCACCGACTTTGTGATTAGGGCTTATCGTTGTATATTATTTCTGCCGGATCAATTTGTGGCAGAACAGTACGCAGCCTGATGAGGGCCGGGAGCACAGCATCCGGCCCCCACGTCCGGCGATACGCCCAATTCTGCTTACACCTCACAGCCAGGCACGCCTAAGTTGGTGTTGACAGCATCTTAGGTTCAGAGCACAAGACTGGGACAATATATCTACCTAGATGAACTCAGGTTCAGAATTTTGTTCAGGAGGACTGTTTTGAGACGCTTGAGATACTCTGTCGTCAGTTATGGGGTGGAAGTGCAACTGTATGGGGCGGCATCACAACTCATGTGAGAACACAAGTCATCATTGGTAATGCCAATTTGAACGGGCAAATGCAGGGACGTAACGCTGAAATGTTGCACGTGTTGTAACAGACCTCTCACACACAGAAGATGTCTGGGATGACATGGACCAAATCGCTTACGCCAGGACAAGAACCAGTCGGTAACGGAAGCTCAGTTCGACCAATCTTTGGCTGACATTTTGAACAACATCTCCAAGGCTGTTTTCAATCATCTAGAGTCTTCAATGCGCCGCTGCTGCCTCGCCTGTATCAATGTAAATGATCAATCAGTGATCACATCCGATTTCGACATTGTTATTTGACTTGTTACACCATCCACCTTTTAGGGTGTTTGGCACTGTCTCCTGTTACCAGACATGGGTTTTGTCAATTGATTTATTGTAATAAGACAAAAGATCAAATATTGTATTATATTCATCAACATGATATTTACACCACTTAACATGAAGCAGAATTACCTTTTCCGTGAGTAAATATAATTATACTGAGTCAAATTAAAAACATTTTTCACATTTTTAAAAGTAATCCCATATATGATATACAACGGACAAATGTATTAGAGAAGGTAATTTTTAATCATTAATGTCCAAAGAAGGATTTTAATTAACGGCTGTAACCATAATTTGTTCCAAGCACCTACGGTATTCGGTAATAACATCAACAGTTTAAATCACTTTCGCCTCGAAATCTTTCAACTTCCTGTACACAACACTGGGCGTAACGTTCATGACGTCGCCTCCACACCCTCGCCCTACCATCAGCAACTCGAAAATTAAATCGGGATTCATCACTGAAGACGACTTGATTCTAATTCCTCTGAGTCCATCGTAGGTATCGCTGTGCCCACAATTGACGTTGACGTCTGTGTAATTGAGTCAGAATCGGCCCGCAGTATGGCCGTCGTGCTTGAAGGTATGCAGTTCTCAGACGGTTTCGAACAGTTTGCGCACTCAGTCTACCCCTTAACAGTTCATTTCTGGTTGATGTAGCCGTCAAAAATCGGTTACGGAAGTGACGTAAGACAATCTGACGATCCTCTGCATGTGACGTCACACGTGGTCGACCTGGCTGAGGGTGATCAGCGGTGGTACCCGTTTGCTGTAGACGCGTCTGTAAATCATAATCAGTCCATCGACTACAACCCATCGTCCTTCATGCGACTTCAGCTACGGACGTTCCCGTCTGCAACATGCCGATGGCATGTTCACGTTACACATTTGAAAGGCGGGGCATGACAATTGGCCGTGAAGACTTTTGTTTTCTTGTGTTTTTTTGTTTTTTTAATGACTGCTAACAAGTATGGTTGAAAACACGTGCGGTATTATGACCACGTGACCAGTTGCACGGGAAAAAACGCTTTTGCAACTAAAGTGCTGTGCACATGATTTTGATCGATTCACCTGCACAAAAACGGGTGTTATCTGAAGACAATACGTGGCCATTACTGTTTAAATACACAATAAGGACCCACAATGATAACTGGTCAAAATGTTCAAATTTTAGGATTGTGGAGTTTTAAATTTGGTTCAGTATATATATATATATATATATATATATATATATATATATATAGAGAGAGAGAGAGAGAGAGAGAGAGAGAGAGAGAGAGAGAGAGAGAGAGAGAGAGAGAGGATGTCGTGCGAGTGTTTTTAGGGATAGTATATGTCCCGTATATGTCCCGATAACCTCGTCATAATTTAATGTCATTCTTAAATTCTATCTTCCGAAAATTAAACCTATTCTTACCGCTCACGAACGATGCTTAATCATTGCAAAGTTTTCCTTTTCTCTATTTCCCGGAAAAGCCTGGAGGTATGAGCAGGTGGATGGAGAGGGTGGAGGTAGGGGCAGGTGGTGGTGGGTGAAGTGGGTGGAGGTAGGGGCAGGTGGTGGTGGTTGGAGAGGGTGGTGGTAGGTGGAGAGGGTGGAGGTAGGGGCAGGTGGTGGTGGGTGGAGAGGGTGGAGGAGGGTGGAGGTAGGGGCAGGTGTGGTGGGTGGAGGTAAGGGGCAGGTGATGGTAGGTGGAAGTGAGTGGAGAGGGTGGAGGTAGGGGCAGGTGGTGGTGGGTGGAGGTAAGGGGCAGGTGGTGGTGGGTGGAGAGGGTTGAGGTAGGGGCAGGTGGTGGTGGGTGGAGAGGGTGGAGGAGGGTGGAGGTAGGGGCAGGTGTGGTGGGTGGAGGTAAGGGGCAGGTGATGGTAGGTGGAAGTGAGTGGAGAGGGTGGAGGTAGGGGCAGGTGGTGGTGGGTGGAGGTAAGGGGCAGGTGGTGGTGGGTGGAGAGGGTGGAGAGGGTGGAGGTAGGGGCAGGTGGTGGTGGGTGGAGAGGGTGGAGGAGGGTGGAGGTAGGGGCAGGTGTGGTGGGTGGAGGTAAGGGGCAGGTGATGGTAGGTGGAAGTGAGTGGAGAGGGTGGAGGTAGGGGCAGGTGTGGTGGGTGGAGGTAAGGGGCAGGTGGTGGTGGGTGGAGAGGGTGGAGAGGGTGGAGGTAGGGGCAGGTGGTGGTGGGTGGAGAGGGTGGAGGAGGGTGGAGGTAGGGGCAGGTGTGGTGGGTGGAGGTAAGGGGCAGGTGGTGGTGGGTGGAGAGGGTGGAGAGGGTGGAGGTAGGGGCAGGTGGTGGTGGGTGGAGAGGGTGGAGGAGGGTGGAGGTAGGGGCAGGTGTGGTGGGTGGAGGTAAGGGGCAGGTGATGGTAGGTGGAAGTGAGTGGAGAGGGTGGAGGTAGGGGCAGGTGTGGTGGGTGGAGGTAAGGGGCAGGTGATGGTAGGTGGGGGTGAGTGGAGAGGGTGGAGGTAGGGGCAGGTGGTGGTGGGTGGAGAGGGTGGAGGTGGGTGGAGAGGGTTGAGGTAGAGGCAGGTGGTGGTGGGTGGAGAGGGTGGAGAGGGTGGTGGTAGGGGCAGGTGTGGTGGGTGGAGGTAAGGGGCAGGTGGTGGTAGGTGGAAGTGAGTGGAGAGGGTGGAGGTAGGGGCAGGTGGTGGTGGGTGGGGCAGGTGGTGGTGGGTGGAGAGGGTGGTGGCTGTGGTGGCGTAAATACATTATCCGTCATAATGTTAGTGATATGTCAGTCGGACAGAGACAACAAGTGATATAGTTCCAACTGAAACCTATTTGTAGACAGCGGATAACTAGATATAGCTTAAGCAACAATTGCCTTCCCATATTGTATCTGCTTGCCCGTCATGGGAATTCCATCCGTCGCCTGCAAGAGGAACTGCTCTTTATCGAAGGGAAGCAACTCTAGTCTATGAGCCGTCACCCTTGTTCAGAGTCTGTCGTGCGAGTGTTTTTAGGGATAGTATATGTCCCGTATTATGAATACATAGTGTCTATTTCTAATACAGGAATTAAACTATCCCAAACCTAAAAAGGACGATAACCTCGTCATAATTTAATGTCATTCTTAAATTCTATCTTCCGAAAACCTATTCTTACCGCTCACGAATGATGCTTAATCATTGCAAGTTTTCCTTTTCTCTATTTCCCGGAAAAGCCTGGAGGTATGAGCAGGTGGATGGAGAGGGTGTAGGTAGGGGCAGGTGGTGGTGGTTGGAGAGGGTGGGGGTGGGTGGAGAGGGTGGATGTAGGGGCAGGTGGTGGTGGTTGGAGAGGGTGGAGGTGGGTGGAGAGGGTGGAGGTAGGGGCAGGTGGTGGTGGGTGGAGTGGGTGAAGGTAGGGGCAGGTGGTGGTGGGTGGAGAGGGTGGAGGTAGGGGCAGGTGGTAGTGGGTGGAGAGGGTTGAGGTAGGGGCAGGTGGTGGTGGGTGGAGAGGGTGGAGAGGGTGGTGGTAGGGGCAGGTGTGGTGGGTGGAGGTAAGGGGCAGGTGGTGGTAGGTGGAAGTGAGTGGAGAGGGTGGAGGTAGGGGCAGGTGGTGGTGGGTGGGGCAGGTGGTGGTGGGTGGAGAGGGTGGTGGCTGTGGTGGCGTAAATACATTATCCGTCATAATGTTAGTGATATGTCAGTCGGACAGAGACAACAAGTGATATAGTTCCAACTGAAACCTATTTGTAGACAGCGGATAACTAGATATAGCTTAAGCAACAATTGCCTTCCCATATTGTATCTGCTTGCCCGTCACGGCATTCCATCCGTCGCCTGCAAGAGGAACTGCTCTTTATCGAAGGGAAGCAACTCCAGTCTATGAGCCGTCACCCTTGTTCAGAGTCTGTGATACCTGTCAAAGCGTTATGAAATACAGTCAGATCTTCACGCAGCGTCACAATGAAAGGAGGTATCAATTGAATCAAACATATCTATTTCCATAAAGCGGGGGGATTGCCAAACAAGTACATTTTGCTTATCTGAATGCCTCTCCAAAACATGATACATATACAAATTACAATGTATTAAAAGTGACATGAGAAATAGCATACATTATATAATTGACATTAAAGATGATTATCTCGGCTGCCGGATATAAATCTGGCAAATTTGTCTGCGTTAAGAGATCCCTGCAGCCAAACTTGAGACGGGAGTGTATAACGTAAAAGAATTTTTATCCATAATTTAAAGTATATACCATTTTTATCATTGTTTTTTTATCAAACTTGTCAAACTTCCTACACCACTGGCATTAGTGTAGTCAATAGGTAGTGAGTTCCAAATATTAGCGGTTTCTGGAAAAAAATGATTTGGCATAATTATTTGTTTTACACTTTATGTTTTGCAGCTGTGAGCAGTTTCTCAAATCAGCATCCGACACTCTCTTTGGAACTAATTTTGAGAGATAATCCGGTACAAGATTGTTAACCATTTTATAAAAGGTATCAGTTTGGACGTACTTCGGTTAACATCCACTGAAAGCCGTATTAAATTGGTGAAATGACCCCGAGAACAGAGGTATACTGACGAGAAAAAGAAACTACACCAAAACAAAAAATATTGGAATGTTGCTTCGAACCTAAACTTATGGTACCAAAACATCTAAACCCAATCGACACGGTTGCAACTGGAAATATTACTTTGAATCACCGAAAGCCGTATAAACAGACTTTATTCGTTAAATACTGAATTGCATGCATAGCATGATAACAGGATGCATACGGCCATAACGGTAGCTCACAATATTCATCCATGGATAAGGAGTCCAGGCCCTGAGGTTATTAAATAAATTTGTGCCCAACTCGGTGAAATGCTCCAGCATAAGTTCGTACCCACTTCAGATTTGTACTCAAGCAGCGATTATAAAATGTGTTGAGTTTGTGCTCAGCGGCACATGACACACGCGGCAATTTGTAACTTTTCAGCCGAAAAGGCACGAACGCAACCGGGATGTTGTCTGCTTCTTACAATGACAGCAGAGGGTGCGTCCGAGGGAGAGACAGCGTGATAAAGGGTGGATAAAGAGGAACTGGTTCAGCTAAATCAACTCTTTTTGGAGAAATGAAAGGAATAGGACCCATGGGTGGCACAATATACAGACATCATCAACAGGGGAGTTGCTCAACATGATTCCAAATGCGATCGTTGTTTAATACCGTTCAGTCGTCATTATTTTCTCTGGAAAATAACACCACCACCCACTCCACCCACCAACACCGTTACCTACCCCCACATCCATGCTTTTCATATAAACGTCTTTGGAAATAATAACAAATCATCTCTAATTTATTTGTCAAGATTTTGTCAAAACATTTCATCACAGATTAAACATTTCGATTTTATTACACTATGTAAATGCGTATGCTACTGAGTATTCCCTGACTTATTATGACCTATATTTTGACGCAAACAACGTAATGGCAATGACAGTACTTACCAAATGTAAACTGAAAAATCATGTTGAGCACTATTATGTCTGATTCTTTGTTGCATGTCCAATCTTTATTTAGACACGCATTTTTATTGGCCTTTCCCTTTTAATTTTTCCTGTCATTGTGAATCTTTATAGACATCATTAAATGATATAGGCCATGGATAAATGTAGTTGATATAAATGAAGTTTGGCGGTGGTTGTAGAGAGGGAATCTAAGAATGGTTAGTCATTTGCACATCTGGACAAAATAACGATCAATTAAATTTGCGAAGTTTCATGAATGTTCGATAAGATTTTTTTCATAGTGATAACCCTAAACGTAAAATATATTAATATATAAATAATAACTAAAAGAACATTTCATATATGTTTTGTATACTTTCAGAAGACAAAACATTTCAGTGAAGTGAAAACAAATACTGTATTTGTTGAAATAAAGATGTACTTTCTTATGTTATTGAAACTAAAGTTAGTGTCTCTTCTGTTTCTCAAATATCATGTGATAAGATATCAATGTACAATTGTTTATCCCTCAATAACACATAAACACGTGTCAATGTAAACACAACCTTAAATATATTCCAAATTAGTATATATATAATTGGTCGTGAAATGAAAGTGTAGGTTATTTATTTTTGTAAGCAAAAGCAAGATTGGTGGTCTTAAAAGGTCAATGACCTCCACCCCCAACATAAACACGTGTAGTGGAAGCTTTTGTCCAGTGAGTAAGTGAGTTAATATTTAACGTTACATAAATAATACTTCAGCCATGTTGTGACGAGAAGTTATACATAAATAATACATTTATTTTAGACGAAATAAGAACCTGTCATCGATGGACAGTACACTAACTATAATATCACAGATTCGATTTACAACTAGCTGAGAACATTTATAAGAATAAAGTGTCAGTCAACATGTCGCCAGTAACTAAAAGGGGATCACCATTCAAGGTCCATGGGGACATGTGCTACCTTTGCTTCTTGCATGGATCCCGGCAGTATTTATATCATCCCTTCATTCGCTGGCGATAGTTTACAAGTTTAAAAGTCTTGCATGCATAAAAATACTTCGAATGATGTGGACCCTTCATACCCTCTTTGGGGTTTGGGGGGTGGGGGGACAATTTTACGCTACTTCAACCCCCGCGACATTACAGCCACTAAGAATCTAAGTTACTAATTAGCACTACCAATTATTAAATAACATACTGAGTGCATCAAAATGTATTAATAAGTTCTATTTCGTTCAATATCTAAAAGAGAATTTACTTGACTCAAAAGGTCCTTGACTGTTTTTACTCTGAAATATTTATCCCTTGTGATGGAAAAGTAAATACACTCAATCTTGACCATGACCGTCTTCAGATCTAGACTGACAACCCAAACAGGTGCAACCTTATTTCATGGCATTTATGACTGTCCCACTTCTGGGATAAGAAGTTGTGTCACAGATGTGTTTGTGAATTCTGCTTTTGAAGCAGTATCAGCATTTGTGTTAACAATGATACCAACGTGGCTGGGTATCCAAAAATAGACGATGTCATATTTGCCAGTAGCAAGATCATTATTGTAAATGACATTTTGTTAATAACCTCAACGCACGGAAGAGAATCTGAAAAGTAATGAATTGTTTATGTTTAGATTGGTTATTGATCTAATCAGTGCTGTTGAAATAGCATTTGCTTCTGCTGTGACTATGGGACTGTTATCTGGTTTGTTTCTTTGTTGTTTAACGCCGCACTCGGCAATATTACAGCTATATGACGGTGGTCTATCAATAATCGAGACAATCCAGTGATTGACATCTTGAGCATCGATCCACGCATTTGGGATACGATGACATTCATCAACCAAGTCAGCGACCCTGACCATTAGATCCTGTTAGTCGCCTTTTTACGGTAACCATTGGTTGCTGAAGACCTATTCTACCCGGGATCTTCACGGGTCCAGTTTGCCTGAACTTTTATGCACAATTAAAGACCAAATTCCCTTGTTTTGAAGGTGGCATATCAGATAGATTTACTGTTTTAAAGGATAGTTGGGAAATTATCACATATAGAAAGGCGATTGTGGACTGACTCAAATTCTTTGAGTAGGTTAGAATCTGTTGGAGACAAATCTGAAGAAGCGTAAATGGCAGCAGCAGAGTCATGTGTTCGAGTCATCATTAAATAAGCATAGGTCAGTAATGAACAAGAAATCCTTAAGTATATACTTGCAGTATAAATGTGCAAGAGCATACGTTTGCTCTCAGGGTGATAACGGAAGACAAAACTCAGGGGTGAACTTTTGACGACAGCAGCCATGTTTATTGTTGATTGGGATAGCAGTGTAAAATGTACATGATGGTAATCACGTAACAAAACACACAGGCGGGAAGTCGGACGGGGAATCTTCATAATCGACGTAGTCGTCGGTGAGGGGACGGATGTAACGGACGCCACAACTAGCCGTACAATCCGTCCGCTTCTGTCGATGATCTGGGCCCGTCTTCCTGATTGACCATGTAAATCAGGCTTTGCATACAGATGTGTTACGTAAAGGTGTACGGTCAGTGACCCACGCACGTGTACATAAGTATGATCCGGCGACGTAAGGAGGTGTTCATTGACACATTCAGACAGTGCCGGAGATTATGGGCCCTGGCCGGATGGGGTTATGATACGAGGGGAATGCCGAATGCTTGCTGTATACATTAAACAGACAAAAGGAGATAGAATTTCGGTACACTTTGGAAACATATTGAAACAATGAGGTAATTGAGTTAAATGAAGTTTAAGAGAAAACACGTATTTAAATGGTTTGCACTACAACATTAGTATTAGTGCTTGATCCACCCCAGAGTTGCTTGTGGTCAATTACTCAACCACGAGTACACATGCGTGAAGATCAGACTGCTGAAGAACTGAAAAAGGCGGTATATAGAGAGAGCACAGAGTAAATGTAACGTGCAATGTATTTCGCATTGAAACGGTTGAGAAAATGGTTTTATCACCCGAAGGAGAACAAAATAATGGTTTGCAATGAAGTGACGTAAGTTAAATTGATCTGTCTGATTCAGATACATTTCTTGCAGACAGAATACTGATGGTTGAAGATCCTGGACCAATAGCTGTAAATACAATAAGCCTACTATTTGAAATTTATTAATAAATAAGTTGGAATAAACAGACATGGCCACGAATTCATGTAAAAAGGACCATTCATAAATACAATTTGTGCATATACAATTAATGCACAGGGCTTTACAGAACCGGGCTCGTTCTCCTTCGGAACAGGGACGCAAACCAAGGCAGCGTCGGGTGTCCAATTTAGGTTGCCTCCTACGACCAGCAATAGAGCGTTGGGGACAATTTCTAGCCCGGGTTCCCATGGGGATGAATGTTGGGGATTATTTTATTCTGGAGAATGCGGAAGAGTTGCTTTACAATTTGTATAATTGACAAAGGTCATTAATTATTGATGCCACTATTACATTAGATTACCAAAAAATAATATACTATGTTAAAATCTTAGGATGATTTAGGCCGCAATGCAGGAAAGACAGGAATTAGGAAACTAAGCAGCCGTCATTGCACTTCCTTACACATAAATAACGTGGTTTTACTTAATCTATGTAAATCCCTAAAGATATTAAGCAGTATTTAAGCGGAGGTGACCTTCCTCAAACTTTAGAACACCAAATTCTAAGTTAAGATATTTGGGTTTCAAGCTCAGAGTTTATCTCCCTTATTTCTATTAGTACGATTTAAGGTATTCATTTCTCTTCATCCCTTGTCAGTGCGGTGTAACCTTAGTTGTTTGCGACCCACACAGTGTGTTGTCTGTCAAGTCTGATCAGTTTAATGTACTGAAACTACTTTTAAAAGTAAAACTGTGCTATACTAGTCGTTGTTATACTGTCAATCGACAACTTTTAATATAATTGCATAACTTGTTCAAGTCACATATTGCCATGTGACTATATATTCACTCACTCACTTTCCCATCCTTATCCGACCGGTACATATATATTTACGTTTTCATTTCTAAAGTTCTTTCTCAAAAAGGCATTCTTTTCCACACCATTTGTTTTGTTTCAATTGATATATTTGCTTCTGAGCAGTTTAAGATTTGACTCCAAACATCCAATGAATAATATAATGAGTCAAGCGCTGAGAATCATTGATATAATTCAATATCCCCGTCTCTTTCTCCCCCAACCCCCAAACCTGATTTACAAAAGCAAACAATTAACAGCGATTAGTGCAAGTTGTTTCAAAGTCTGCATTGTTTTCTTCCCAAGAACGCAAGGGAAGAATGTTTCCAAACCTTCGAGAAAAGCGTGCTCTAAAATTATTTTACGAATGCTTCCATGCACGCAACATACACTACTGCCTAAAAGTTCATTAATCTAACACGCGTTGAGAACGCGTGTAACACGCATATGACACGGGTGTGCAACGGTTGTGCAGGCGCGTGTGCAACCCGTTGAGCACGCGTGAGTCAGTCGTTGCACATGCCTGTGCCATGCGTGTAACACGGGACCGGGTTTCAATTGAAGTTGGAAAATATATCAAATGAATTGTGAGATAAATCAAAACAGTGACATGTGAATCTTGGGTTAATGAGCCGCCATTGACCTGTGTTCACCAGACCATGAACACAAGGTCGGCCCGTCTTAATTAGTGTTCCGTTGTTGGACTTTTATGGCATGAACAATTCCAGAAGCGTCCAGTCTAGCTTACATGTAGTTTAGAAGTGAGTTTATTGCTAGGGGAATCCCCGAGTTGACACGATTGTCGCGGGTTGGTAAATGCTCGCCATTAGTGAAGCGATTGTTTGTGGATTGCGGACATGTTCGTTTTAAGTTTTGCCCACGTGAGTCATTGAGGGTGACTATAAATATAAATGTTTCATGCAAATTCATGCTTCAATTATGATAGAACAGTCATCACTACTTATGTCTTATTATTTCACGTAAGAATATGTCCCATTTTCCCACACCCCACTTTCTGTTTGGTTTTTGTAAGAATTATTAAGAGAATGTTAAGTGTGGGAATTAACGTTTATCCCTAATTCTAAGAGGATATTGGAAATGAATATTGAACAGCCATGTTGTCTCACTGTTGATAGAATTTTAGATCTTTACAATGACCGGGTGTGACCATGCAGACAGAATCTCGTTAAGGTTTGTGATTTTTACATTTGCCCATTGACCATGGTGAGGATTGTTGGGGATACCAAAGGTGAGAGTTTACTATTAGAGGAAATTGGTTGTGAGTACTTATACCATTTGGATAGGATACCTTTAGGATTTAAATCCTTTCTTTCTCTGTTGGTAATCCTTTCTCATTGATGGAAGGAAGTCACCCAACCAAGTCATGACAATGGTTATGCACAAGGCTCGGAATCACGAAAAGATCCTTAGAGGTGTTGATGGAGGCTGGACATGCAGCATACAGCATTTCCAGTCTAGGCTGGCACCGCGTCTTTCTTTCACTCGGAATGTAAAACCTTGACCTTTCACAGGTGCATTTGTCAATTTGTACAATGAAGTTGTTTGGCGTTCCCAGTATTTATATACTTTCTCACTGATTACTTATTAACTGGTCACTGCAAGTGCATTAATTATTTAAGTTTCAGTGAACTGAGTTTATTCACATGTTAGCTTTCAAAGGTTGTGATAGATACTTATAAAATCCTCAGTTGAGATTACTCACTAACTACTGTGGGCGATTTTGGCATGACTTCTGTGCTTGTATAAACACAGTAACTGCTAAGAGCGGCGTAAAACCATGCTCACTCACAGTAACTGTTAACCCTCTGCATTGTGCTGGGAAATTGGGGATAAACCTGTGACGATCAAACTTAGTTAGAATCCTTGTTTATCTGTGACATCTTCCAACTGGTGACATTTTAGTAAACTTGAAAAGTGATGACGAATTTTAATATTCATATTACTATAGTTTTTCAAATTGTAAATAAAACTTTGATAAAATTGTGCTACACTCTCTGGAAACATGTATTGTCTGTGGGTATATGTCACGTCACATCAGCACTTTTTTTCTGTTTTATTGCTGTGTCCAGTCTACCGCGGGGTTTGATGCGTTGTCAGTGTCGAATGGTTTGGTGATAGTTGTGCAAATATGCGTTGTATATCGTATATTTTTGTTACTAACTATCCTCTTATTTGCTAAAGGAAAACGGATATTACCAACAGTAAGTTAGCCAACTGGAAGATCCACTGTCTGCTACATTCCTTATATAGGCTAAACGGTCCTGTTTGTGTGTACTAGACGTAACATCCGAAGACTAATAAAGTCAATTTAAGACAGTACAGACTATGGAGCCGAAATGTAAAATGTCCAGAACGCATCTGCTATGTATAAGA
This sequence comes from Haliotis cracherodii, assembly GCF_022045235.1. Classification (NCBI taxonomy): domain Eukaryota; kingdom Metazoa; phylum Mollusca; class Gastropoda; order Lepetellida; family Haliotidae; genus Haliotis; species Haliotis cracherodii. Next base: position 6,629,741 of record NW_027266277.1, on the reverse strand, counting down.
AGATGTCTATGACCTGAAATGTTATAACGTTAGATCGCGAGGGCGAAACATTAATGTAGATACACGAGAGTTGGGACACTGGCTGTGTAACACCAAGACACGCGGTTTGAAATCAGTCACTGACATAAGAGATAACGTTAATATAACACACAGTTTTGCTTTCATATGAAGCATTATGAGAACTGGGGAGCCAGTATGCAAGTATTACACGCATTCACACACGGAAGAAATTTATAGTTGATATTGTATATTTGTCTGAACGGTTCCCTCCCATAACGTAGACCTCCAAAATGCAAACCTCCCAAAAAGCAGTTAAAATTAGCTCACTAGCTCACATGCTGGTCACACCTAATTAATGAATGGACTGGTCCACTTCCCCTGCTATGAGGGATTATCAACATGTTGAGACAATGAGCAGTAGTGGACAACAACAACATTGTCTTAAAAAACTCCTCCTTTCTTTAATCTTCTACCGGTACATCACAAATCTTATTTAAACATTACCTTTAAACAAGTTGTGGGATTTGTGTAAGAATATACCAAATGTTCTCAATCACTAATACTTTCTTCTATTGTGTATGGTATAACATATAAATATATATGAACATGAGCTTCAACCTCCAATTAAGCTATGGCCGGACTTACGAAAGTTGAGTATGTCTTGTCCCAGAAAGGTGCCCCACAAGTTCTCCTAGACGGCTACACGTATGCTAAGTACAGGACGACATGGGTGGATGAGGATGCCCGGTTCCCACCTCGACTGTGGATATACCATGCGACACAAGGGCCCCGTACAAACAACAACCTAGAAGGTTTCCACTCCAGAATCGGCAAGTCCCTCCAGCACAAACATCAAAACATCTTCAGATTCATCTAACTGATCCAGAAGGTAGAAATTTCGGAGAGAGCGAAACTAGCGCAGATTCAATTTGGAGCAGTACCGCCACCCAGGAAGGTTGTCTACAGAGAGAAGGAACAGCTTCATTGCCTGACTGATAATCATAAATGACAATGAAATAACATTTGAATAAAAAATTGTGAACTCTACCCAGCTTTCTTTCTTGTTACATGGGTGATACCATTTTGCTAAAGGGTACAGGGTACTAAATACTGATGCAACCAGCCATAACGAGTGTTGTTTTAACGGGTCTGCGTTTTGGCAGGTCTACGTTTTGGAGGATACCCTATAGATGGCAAAATAGACACAGTAAACACTCGCAACATGTACTCTGTACTCTGAGGCAGTTAAAAGCCTCTCGCTGCTCAGAACCGTGAGCTTCTGTGCACAACCAGGAAATGAGGCTGACAGTGTTCTGACCAGAACAGCAGAGACCAACAAAACTAAAACTCCAAGTGTTGTGGACATTACTATTAACCACGAGAGGAATACTATTGGGGACAACACCGAGAACGACGAGGGCGGCGACACTGACACCATATGTACAAGCCCTACTCAACATGACAGAGTCAGCGATGACCATATCAAGGATGTTGGATATGATGACGTTAGCCATAAACAACACGACGACCATGCTGTGAGATTCGACAGTGAATCGTCCAGAGCTTTTAGGGGTGTTTCACCAAAATTTAAAACAAAAAGGTTTGTGCTATCGTATGTTAGAGCGGATAAACCACTAAAAACAGTGCAAGATGCCATATGTGAATATGCTAAACAACGTGGCGTCCATGTGAGTTACGTTCGTTTGTTGAGACAATAGGAAGGCTACAATCCCACCTACGCACTGAGAGTGAAAATTGACAGTAGGACAGCAGAACAAGTTAGCGAGAATGAAAATTTCTGGCCGCCAAATGTAAGATGTCGGGAATGGATACCACAGTCACACAGAAACAGTAATGGCGCATGCTAACTCATCTAACATGATAGCATTGAACACTTGCCTAATACTTATTACCATGCTAAGTATAGGAACATGGAATGTAAGAGGTGTACTGTATTGTCGCCAGTACTTAGAGAAACTAGCGAGTGACTGTGATGCCCGTGCAGTATGTGAACACTGGTTGAACGATAGAACGCAGAGCTGGTTTGACTAACTGTCTAAATGATAAGTTTGACGTCGCGGCTAAGGTTAAGGCTAACCAGCGAGGATGTAGAGGAGAAGACGGTGTGGCAATTTTAGTTAAGAAAAGTATGTACAGGTACACTGATATATGTGAATGTGAGTATGATAGTGTTGTAGCTGTGAAACTTTCCAGTCCCGAGTGTGCTGATATGTATGTAGTGTGGGCTCTGCTCCCCTCCACTTATCACAACACAGCAGTGTATGAGGAGAGTGTCAAGGAAGTGTTCGACGTGGTTGATGAGCTATCAGAAAACAGTTATGTTGTTCTTTATGGGGATTTTAATACAGATCTTGTAAATTACCCAGCACCCCCTAGCTCCACTGTACTACAGTCATACTTGGAAACATGATACCATAATACAACTGTGGCGTGATTCAAGGTCATCTCAAGACATGGCGCAACATGGCTGGAACAAAGTCATCTCTGATTGATTATATATTCTTGCCAGATGCTCTTCAATCATCTGTGCTGACGACCTCTGTCAATAACAGCATCGATTTCGAGATATCGGATCATTCACCAGTCGTGGTATCATTCCTTAGTGATGCGTTCTTAACAGAGCAAAAGCTATGGACTCCCCAAACTTACAAATGGCAGAAGGCGAATGGCCTTGAACTGACGATGTACTCATCTGAAGTTAACAAAATACTTGGTGACACCCTTCCAGACGTGACATATGCTGACAGCGATATGGTGGAATATTATTTTGATGCTATAGTGAGCTCTCTCCACACGCCAGCAGCAATGTACATCACAATAGGATACTACAGATCATACCTTCGACCCTGTTGGAGAGGATCTAGTCTAGACTATTATCACTACCAGATGCGTCATGTTAGACGACAATGGATATATCAAGGTAAACCTAGAGGAGATGCACATGGCTCTTATAAACAGTATAAAGCAGCTAAATGCAACTTCCTTCGACAGAAAATAAAAGCCGAACGGCAATGGGACGGACACAAATATACAGAGCTAAACTCTGCCTGTGAAGTGGACATTGGAGAATTTTATAGAACAGTCAGGAAACAGAGGAAGACTAATGTAACATGTACATCTCTACAGTATAAAGACAAGACGCCCACCACACCCGAGGACATCTGCAATATGTGGACTGATTACTATGGGGATCTGCTGTCTCCTCTCGGTAGGCCTGAGTTTGAAACAAAATCAAAGGTTTGTGATATAGCAAACAGTAACATATCTGAGAAGGATCCAATCCTGACGACAAGTATTGCATTTAATGAAGTGAAATCAACCATTAAGAGGCTGAAAAAGAATAAGTCTCCTGGACCGGACTGTATTGCTGTAGAACACCTCTATAATGCTGACAATGTTCTCTTTAAACATTTGGCACACCTCTACAATATGATGAGCAGTACTTGTTACACGCCTGTCATGATGAGAACTGGAACTATAATTCCCATCTACAAAGGGAAAAATAAAGATAAATGCAACCCAGCTAATTATCGCGGTATCACTCTAACATCCGTGATTGGGAAGGTATTTGAGAGGCTGTTGCTAGACAGACTGGAGTCCTATTTCAAAACTATTAATCCTGATTTCCTCAATCGTCTCCAGTGCGGCTTCCGCAGTGTAGCTACATATGTGTTAAAAGAGGCTATTTCCTATTATCAAGATAGGCACTCAAATATATATGTTGCCTCTCTGGATAACGAAAAGGCCTTCGACAGGATATGGCATGAGGGGCTGCTACTAAAACTATACAATCTTGGTATGAAAGGCCGTGCATGGCACATTATCCGTCAATCTTACCAAGAAGCAAGTGCTTGTGTTTAATACAATGGGAGGACAAGTGATTTGTTCAATGTCCAACAAGGAGTAGGACAAGGTCGCGTGCTCTCAGAATGGATGTTTCTAGTCTATATAAATGACCTGATATCTCAGCTTGATAATCTACAATGTGGACTTATTTTTGGTAAGGAGCACATCCGAGCGGTATTACTGGCTGATGACACCACTGTTGTGAGTACGAGTGTACATGGACTGAATGTGTCTCTTAATACTATCAACCAGTATGCTCGGCGCTGGAGACTGACGTGTAACGCCAATAAGAGATGTGCCTTGTCTTTTAGAAATAACAGAAGAGATTGTAATAGACCTGCGTTCAGAATTGGAGATGTGACATTGAAGATCCAAAGCAGTACGATTTATGCCGGCTCTCTGATACACACGGAAAAAGCAAGTGACGAACTACTAGATCTTGTGCTAAGGCGCGACAGACAATCAACTCCTTAAGAAATGTTGGTCTTAGAGCTGGAGGATTGAACCCAGTATCTTCATCGAATATCTGGCAACAAGTGATGTTCCCCACTGCCTTCTATACATGTGAGCTCTGGCCCAATATCAAAACCGCGAGATCAGTGAGATGGAAACCCTACAGCGCTACTTTGCACGACGAATCCAAAACCTTCACAGGAGATCCTCTACAGCTACTACAACTCAGGTTCTTGGATTATGGTCAATGCTGGGCAAGGTGGAGAAAATGAAGCTTCTCTTTCTGGGACGACTCTGTAGAGCAGCAGGCACAACCATTGTGAAGCCGATTTTCTATCTCAGATTATCCCAGTATGTCACCACTCTCTCACACAGTGCCAGATCCATAACACATGATTTACTGAATGTGGCTCAAAAGTATGGATTCTCAGGCGTCTTAGATAAACTAATCAACCCAGGGGAATTTCCATCTAAGAGTGTATGGAAAAGCATGGTACAACGAGCTATTAGTGAGTCTGAAAATATGAACTGGAGAAATATTTCGCAACAACGTCCAGACATGCATAGGTTTAGTGCTATCCACACCCGCCTTGCCCCACATCGTCTCTGGTCTCTGAGTGTATGGTATGATATTGCCCCCCCCCCCCCCCCCCCCCCCCCCCTGTGTATATGCTCTTGTAAAGCTCGGTATATTATCGGTAACGTCAGGACTGTGTCTTATCTGTAACTGTCAATGTGATGACATTGTTAAGCACCAATTGCTTTACTGTGATGGCCTAATGAATCAGAGAAATGTGCTTAGTGAGTCTCTATTTGACAATGTTGGCCTTAACACCTATCTCAGACTTGAGGACACGTCTAGTGATGACGTCAAGATTCTGACATACCTCGGTGCCATTACAGATGTGGTCCAGGACATGACACTTGACAGCTGGGCAATATTCATGAGTGTCATGGCTAAACATGTCAGCTCATGGAACTTAACATCCATATTGTATTTGTGAAGCTATGTCACACATCATGTAAATACAGTTTCATGCATCACTTCATTACTGCTTACCCAGCTCAATCTGTTGTATTCATATGTATTTTGTCACTGCCATTGTCAAATAATGTAATGTAACTGTATGTACTACTCTCAAAATCATTGGGGGAAATAAAGAGTATTCATAGTGGTACATGTACCCAGGATGTCAGTATACAACATAGCTATATATATTGGTTCAAATGCATGGGGGATTTCAGTATACAAGGTAGCTAGCTATATATAGTGATACATGCACACCCAGTTTGTTTGTATACAACGTAGCTATATAAAGGGACGCATGTACACACAGGATGTCAGTATGCAACGTACCTATATATAGTGACACATGTACACACAGGATGTCAGTATACAACGTAGTTATAAATAGTGACAATTGTACATCCAGGATGTCAGAATATATTGAAGATATATATTGTGATGCATGTGCACCCAAGATGTCACTGTATAACGTAGTTATATGTACTGACAAATGTACACACAGGAAATCAGTATGCAACGTAGGTATAAATAGTGACACATGTACACACAGGACATCAGTATGCAACGTAGATATATATAGTGACACATGTACACATAGGATATCAGTATGCAACGTAGCTATATATAGTGACACATGTACATCCAGGATATCAGTATGCAACGTAGCTATATATAGTGACACATGTACACACAGGATATCAGTATGCAACGTAGCTATATATAGTGACACATGTACACACATGATATCAGTATGCAACGTAGGTATAAATAGTGACAAATGTACACACATGATATCAGTATGCAACGTAGCTATATATAGTGACACATGTACACACAGGATATCAGTATGCAACGTAGCTATATATAGTGACACATGTACACACAGGATATCAGTATGCAACATAGGTATAAATAGTGACAAATGTACACACATGATATCAGTATGCAACGTAGCTATATATAGTGACACATGTACACACAGGATATCAGTATGCAACGTAGCTATATATAGTGACACATGTACACACAGGATATCAGTATGCAACATAGGTATAAATAGTGACACATGTACACACAGGATATCAGTATGCAACATAGGTATAAATAGTGACACATGTACACCCAGAGTGTCAGTATTGAACGAAACTATATGTAGTGAGAAATATACACACAGGCTGTCAGTATACAACGTAGCTATATAGCGGGGTACATGTATACACAGGGTGTCAGTATACAACGTAGCTATATATAGTGACACATATACATCCAGGATGTCAGTATACAACGTAGCTATATAGCGGGGTACATGTATACACAGGATGTCAGTATACAACGTAGCTATATATAATGACACATGTGCACGCAGGATGTCAGTATACAACGTAGCTATATAGCGGGGTACATGTATACACAGGATGTCATTATACAACGTAGCTATATACAGTGACACATATACACCCAGGATGTCAGTATACAACGTAGCTATATAGCGGGTTACATGTATACACAGGATGTCATTATACAACGTAGCTAATGATATATATATATAGTGACACATGTACAAAAAGGATGTCAGTGTACAACGTGGCTATATATAGTGACAGATGTACACACAGGATGTCAGTATACGACGTCGATAAATATTGTGGCATATGTACACACAGGATGTCAGTATACATCGTAGATATATATAGTGATACATTTATACTCAGGATGTCAGTATACAACGTAGCTATATAAAGGGCTACATGTGCACAGCCCGGTTGTCAACACAGAACATTATGTTTCAGACAATGTGTATAATCAGTCAGCGTGTCAATGGACAATGAACAGATTTGTCACTTAATTTGTAAAATGACTAAAATATTTAGACATTTTAGAAATTGCCTAAATGAATCAGATTTAACACATTGAGTGCAACATGTATATTGGTACGTATTCACATTGGGTGTTAGTGTAGATCATAGCAGGATGCGCATGCGCCTGAATAGCATGTCGCTGAAAAGAATGCTCCGTCCCAATCGCGTTAATTATGAGATGATGTTGTGCAAAAATAATGTAATGTGACCTTGAAGCAGCCCGGAATGGGTATATGCGAGTGAATCATGAACATTATTGAGCGTTTTGCTTAAAATCAAGTGTTCAAAATGTAAACAAATGTGAAGGCGAATTTACACAAGTATTGTCACTGCTGACTGACCCAAGCGTGCAGGCAATCAACAAACAATGGGCAGCCCGAGCAGGGTCATTGAAGCACTGACCAGTTCTCACAGCAAGGAAGATGGCCCACGATATCCAAGGTGTGGAGGAGACACGCATTGACATTTTCAAAGCAATACACAGACGGCTTGGACAACGTGATGGAATTTATTTTGAAAATGAACTGTTTGAAACATACACTGATGATAAAGAAAACGGAACGAAGAGAGGAAGAGTAGACAAGAATAGTCGACGTGATTCCCCAAAATGGACGTCCACCAAAACGTGTTTACAGAGAGCATTCCAGGAAGTCGGTGATTGAGAAATGTGCGTCTGGTGTATATTGCCTATACGACTTTTTTTTATAAACACAACCCCCTCCCACATACTGGAAAAAAAACAAGCACTCAGCAATTGCAAGACCGAACCCCAGCCCGACCCACATGGAGACAGTTCAATGGACAAACAACGAGGTAAAGATTTTCTACCCTTATCTATACCACGTCCAATTTTCATTCATTCATTTTGTCCAGAAACTATAAGCATTGTGGCCGGTTTTACACAGTTGATCGTGTTGTTTCCACGGAGACATGAAAAGCGCAGCAATATGCTGTCGAAAAACCACATGGTGACCATTTTTTCTTGGCACAAGACTGATATTTTTTGCAGTCAAGACATATAACTCAACCGATGTCTAATATAATTCAATTTTTAGCGTCATGTAAACATTTGTCCCATGAACCAGCGCGTGTTCCTCCACTCAAAAATCATTTCTTTGTTTTGAAGAAACACAAACGTGTAAATATAAATATCACCAAACGTAAGTTATGCTTTTATTAAATATAATATAATATAATAGACACTGTGATTTCACAAAAAAATACATGTTGTAAAACAACCCTTGTCAACACCTACCGTTGGATATTTATGATCAGTCTGATGTGGTAATTGGTAAAAACAATGAGGGTAGGGGTGGGATACTTGTGTAGGATATCAGGGTCACCTCACCTGTTAGTGACAGCTTGGTGTGTCACTTGTAACAGGACAGGCTTTGGGCACATTCAGACAACTAATATTTTCATGACTTTGCGTTGTGATTCTTTTATTAAGGAGATATTGATGCCGAAAATACAAAACGGTCTACGGTCCCTCCGTCCGTCCTTTACGACCTCAGTTCCTTGGATGTAGGGAGGCGATTCACGACAAAATATGATCAATTTTCAACAATTTATGACAGAAAATAAAACAAAAACAGAACAAAATATAAAACAACAATTACAAATTAGTCAATACTTAGTCTATTCCTAACTAAAACTTAAGCCAAACATCCTACTTACTTGTACCTTAAGAATAAAACCCAGAAGCAGCCTAAAGCAGACGAACAAACCACTAACTTAGCCTTTTTAATAAATAATCACTACAGCATCCTTAACACAGTCTACGAGGACAAACAAACCACCCTTCCAAACCTCCTGACACAATCGGTCAATGTAGCTACATCACATAGCTTACATTATTTTCTAATTAAATCCACCCGTCCAACCCACCTTTATAACAGTTTACCCATGAATTCTAAAGTTGCCACATAATTTAGTTCTTTATAGCCGAAAATCACTAGGGACTGGGGAACTGTTCGACCTCCGAACAGGTAATTTGGTGTGGTCTCCCTCACCTGTAGTGATCTTCCCGATCATGCCAGACAATGAGACCATTCGCGCCCATCACTTATATACTCGCAAGGACACGTAACCTCTGAGTCAACACGTCTAAACGGTGCAGCCACTGGCTAATCCAGTCTGTCACCAACCAATCGGGGCGCTCCTACCATACGACCCACGATTGAAAACACTAAATCGGCATGCAACCAACAAACGCACGTGCCTGCACGGGGGGCAACATCTGAAACGTGCTGTCCCAAAGCGAACTACATATCGGTAAGGAGCTATTAACCACGTAAATGCTACCATATATCCCACATAATCATAGGAAATTTCAATATTTCTACACCAGAGTAAGGGTAGGGAGTTCGGACATTACCGAAACACCAGATTCACTTTACAACATGCGCCGCAATGTAACATGTCTGCAGTTTCGAAATACGATGTCTCTACAAATATTGAATGTTTACTGATAAAAGAAGCTGTCATATTACGATTTCGTGACAGAAACCCTGTAAATTTATTTACAAGTCATTGCTGCAGTTTGTCAACATTCTTTGTTACTGACTAGTATATCACATAGATGTTTCTTTGACGATATTCATCTTTACTCACGTGCTTCTAAAAGCTTTACATTCTCAAGTTCGACTACTTCAAACGTGTAAACCTAATTAAACTGCATTAAACATTTTTTGAAATGAAATGGCATAGTTTTCGTATTTACAGCTGTTACTTCCGTGTGTTTACCGATTAGCATACAACGCTTACAAAAAAAACATAGCGAAACAGATGGTCATGAGCGCCTTTTGAAAATCTTTATTAACAAAGTATGCACGTAATTAAAGTTTTAATGCCAGAGTAATTTATACGTAATTTAAAGTCTTAATGCTGGAGACAAAAAGGTCTTGCCGTGACCTCGTGAACAGAAAGTAACGAACTATTACTCTCTGAACTCTATGACATAATCTCTGGTGTTCTCACGAGTAGTGTCGGATATGGTCGACACATTTCACTCACTACCCCGAACATAACTCGGTGTCCGTTTGTTGCATAACATTGGACTGAAATGAGTTGACTGTCACGCTTCTATTCCTCTTTCAAACAGCAAGATACTACTTTGTATACACCGGTCTAATGCTCATTTAAATGTAAAGTACTCTTTGTTAGCCATTTAGAAGTTGTAGGTACATGGGGACATAAAACGGTTATGGATAGCAACTTTAATGTTTGTAGCGATGTTTCAGGGTTACTCTATAATGCGTGGATCGATGTTCATGATGTCAATCACTGGATTGTCTGGTCCATACGCGATTATTTACAGACCGCCGTCATATAGCTGGAATATTGATGAGTGCGGCGTAAAACAACAAACCAACCAACCAACCAACCAATGTATGCCATGACATATTTCGCGTGACACAACACATGATACATCACACAAAACACATTTCACATGATACGAAACACGACACATGAGACGTATATATCACCTAGGACATGACACATGATAAAACAGGAATGACACTACACACATTATATGCCACATGACAAATAACGGACGCCCCATATTACGAAAAACCTTTCGGGGCGCATACCACAGAATACATGACACATATCACAGGTAAAATGATACATATCATAAACATATCGCATATCACATGAAACAAGACACATCACGCATAAAAAGTTAATCACATATCACATAACACATTACAGAACACATACCACAGGATCCATGATATATATGGCACATTACTTAATACATGACGCACTATACAGGACACATATAAACGAACTAATGACAAATGTCACATGAAACATCTCCTGATATATATCGCAAGACACGGGACACATTGCATATAACATCGCATTACACATATCTCACCTCACATATAAAATGACAAATGATATATGAAATGAAATATAGCACATATGATATGACGCATATGGCACGCATGCATGACATATATGACACATCACAAATATCAATTGATCACATCACATATTACAACAAAAAACATTGCATGCAACAGATCACAGGATACATGACACATATGGCACATGGCACATCACACATGTACAATTACTCATATTACATATCACAAACAACATTGCATGACAGATCACATGATGCATGACATATATAACACATATATACAGTTACACACATTACATGTCACAAAAAAGAAAACATTACATGACATATATCACAGGATACATGACGCATATGGCACATCACAAATATCAATTGATCACATCACATATTTCAACAAAAAACATTGCATGCAACTGATCACAGGATACATGACACATATGGCACATGGCACATCACACATGTACAATTATTCATATTACATATCACAAACAACATTGCATGACAGATCACATGATGCATGACATATATAACACATATATACAGTTACACACATTACATGTCACAAAAAAGAAAACATTACATGACATATATCACAGGATACATGACGCATATGGCACATCACAAATATCAATTGATCACATCACATATTTCAACAAAAAACACTGCATGCAACTGATCACAGGATACATGACACATATGGCACATGGCACATCACACATGTACAATTACTCATATTACATATCACAAACAACATTGCATGACGGATCACATGATGCATGACATATATAACATATATATACAGTTACACACATTACATGTCACAAAAACAACATTACATGACATATATCACAGGATACATGACGCATATGGCGTATCACACATATACAATTTCTCCTGTCATATATATCACAAGCAACATTCCATGACACAGATCACTGGGCCCAACGTTAGATTACGCCTGTTTTATTCATCAATACCTCCCTGGCAGCCAGAAATGTTTGTACCAATCTGGTTAAAATAAGGTAATAAGCCCTACTTTCTGCAAGATGAATTCACTTTGAACTCTAGCTGTGAAATAATTGAAATAAAAAGAAATATTCAAGGTTAAAAACATATAAAATCATATTTATATCCGAAAATATACATATCAAAATCAAACATTGCACCAACGTTGGCCCAACGTAGGACCGCCGATCAAAGTAACGTTGGCCCAACGTTAGATTACGCCTGTTTTATTTCTCAATACCGCCCAGTCAGCTTGAAATGTTTTTGAATCAATTTGAGACATGATGTAACAAGCACTACATTCTGCAAGCTGAATTCCATTTGAACTCTATCCGTGAAAGAGTTGAGATAAAAAGAAATATTCGAAATTAAAAACAAACGTGTAAAGAATCATATTTTTTTCCGAAAATATACACATCATAATCAAACTTTGCACTGCACTCTGCATCATTGAAGATGCAGGGCAAATCACACATTAATGACATCACATATCGCAAAAAAAACATAATATGACAAAGATCACAGGATACATACCACATATGTCACATAGAACATCACGCATCTACAAATAATCACATCACATATCACCTAACAAAAACATTACATGACACAGATCACTGGATGCATGACACATATGGTGCACGGCACATGACACATCACAAATATAAAATAATTCACATCGCATAAAGAAAAATAACAACATTCCATGACACATATCACAGGATACATGACACAAATATCTATCCGTGAAAGAGTTGAGATAAAAAGAAATATTCGAAATTAAAAACAAGTAAAAAATAATATTTATTTCCGAAAATATACATATCAAAATCAAACATTGCACCAACGTTGGCCCAACGTAGGACCGCCGATCAAAAATAACGTTGGCCCAACGTTGATAGCCAACGTTGGTCCACCGTAAGATTACGCCTGTTTTATTCCTAAATACCTCCCACGCAGCCTGAAATGTTTGAACAAATCTAGTTAGAACATCAGGTAACAAGCACTACATTCTGCAAGATGAATTAACTTTGAACTCTGACCATGAAAGAGTTGAAATAAAAAGAAATATTCGAAGTTAAAAACAAATGTCATGTAAAAAATCATATTTATTTCCGAAAATATACATATCAAAATCAAACATTGCACCAACGTTGGCCCAATGTAGGACCGCCGATCAAAAATAACGTTGGCCCAACGTTGATAGCCAACGTTGGTCCACCGTAAGATTACGCCTGTTTATTCCTAAATACCTCCCTCGCAGCCTGAAATGTTTGAACCAATCTTGTTCACACATCAGGTAACAAGCACTTCATTCTGCAAGATGAATTTACTTTGAACTCTGACCATGAAAGAATTGAAATAAGAAGAAATATTCGAAGTTAAAAACATGTAAAAAACCATATTTATTTCGAAAATATACACATTATAATCAAACTTTGCACCAACGTTGGCCCAATGTAGGACCGCCGATCAAAATAACGTTGGCCCAACGTTGAAAGCTAACGTTGGTCCAACGTAAGATAACGCCTGTATTATTTCTCAATACCGCCCAGTCAGCCTGAAATGTTTGTATCAAACTAATTAAGACATCGGGTAACAAGCACTTCATTCTGCAAGATGAATTCACTTTGAACTCTATCCGTGAAAGAGTTAAAATAAAAAGAAATATTCGAAGTTTAAAACATGTAAAAAATCATATTTATATCCGAAAATATACATATCAAAATCAAAAATTGCACCAACGTTGGCCCAACGTAGGACCGCCGATCAAAATAACGTTGGCCCAACGTTAGATTACGCCTGTTTTATTTCTCAATACCGCCCAGTCAGCTTGAAATGTTTGTACCAATCTATTTTAGACAAAATGTAACAAGCACTACATTCTGCAAGCTGAATTCCATTTGAACTCTATCCGTGAAAGAGTTGAGATAAAAAGAAATATTCGAAATTAAAAACAAACGTGTAAAGAATCATATTTTTTTCCGAAAATATACACATCATAATCAAACTTTGCACTGCACTCTGCATCATTGAAGATGCAGGGCAAATCACACATTAATGACATCACATATCGCAAAAAAAAACATAATATGACAAAGATCACAGGATACATACCACATATGTCACATAGAACATCACGCATCTACAAATAATCACATCACATATCACCTAACAAAAACATTACATGACACAGATCACTGGATGCATGACACATATGGTGCACGGCACATGACACATCACAAATATAAAATAATTCACATCGCATAAAGAAAAATAACAACATTCCATGACACATATCACAGGATACATGACACAAATATCACATGGCACATCACGCATATACAAATCATGACATTATATATCACGAAAAAACATTACACGACAAAGATCACTGGATACATGACACATATGGTACATGGCACGTGACACATCACACATATAAAAGTAATCACATCGCATAAAAAAAACACATTCCATAACGCATATCACAGGAAACATGATACATAGCACATCACAAATATGCAATTAATCACATCATATATTACGAAAAATAGTACACGACACAGATCACAGGGTACATGACACATCCCAGAAAGAAGTCAGACGATGTGCCGTCGGTCAAAACAACGTTGGCCCAACGTTGATAGACAACGTTGGTCCAACGCTAGATTACGCCTTTTTATTCCTCAATACCTCCCAGGCAGCTTGAAATGTTTGTATCAATCTTATTAAAATATCAGGTAACAAGCAGTAAAATCTGCATGCTGAATTCACTCTGAACTCTATCCATGAAAGAGCATGTCAGTGTCTGGCAGGGTACCTCGGCATACATAGTTTCAAATACGGCCAAGACAAAATTCAAAATGTTTTTGATTGCGTGCATTATTTCGTGATATAATATTTACTTTACCAAACAATGTTCAAGACTATGTGCAAATTGTTCACAAATGTTTCAACACTATAAAAAGATATATGACTTTCCCACGAGTTTGCAAATTAAAAAACCATCAGACAATAAGCCCAGCACATATTGAGACATTTAATTTTCTTGGCCTAACCCCAAACAATCCCACATGTGGGAAGGTGGCATGGACACTTGCACTTCTCCTATCTGTATAGACACTACTCCAAATTGGAAAATAATCCATGTATTTGTTTTCAAGTTATAGGTCACACAAATGTTGAAGAAAATAATTCCAAGTTCAAAACATGAAATAAATAATATTTGTTCCGAAAATATACATTTCAAAATCAACATTTGCACTGCACCTCTTCTATTAGTAGAGGAAGTATTTGGCACATTTGGAAAGAATCCATGAAACAGCTCTTAAATGAAAGGTAGCACAAACATAGAATAAAAAAATCCAAAACCTGCACTGCACCTCTCCTATTTGTATAAAAAGTGTTCCTTCAATTTGGAAAGATTCCATGGAGAAGTTCTTAAGTTAAAGATCGCAGATGTTGAATTAAAAGAATAACACACTCAGTTTAAAACAAGTAAAAAATCATATTGTTTCATAAAATATACATATCAAAATCCGCCTTTGCACTACACCACTGCTATTTGTATAAAAAGTGTTCCTTCAATTTGGAAAGAATCCATAGAGTAGTTCTTAAGTTAAAGGTCGCACAATGTTGAATTACAAAAAAAACACTCTCTGTTCAAAGCATGTATAAAATCATATTGTTTCATAAAATACACATATCATACATACCCATCAGACAATAAGCCTGGCAAAAATTGAAACATTTAGTTTTCAAAATCAACCTTTCTACTGCACTCACACAAAAAAATGTGTTTGGGAAGACGGACAGAGGGATATCCTTGGTATGGCTTTATCAACCTGCCCTTTTAGATTGGGGTTTTATTAAATAAGACACATCTTATTTTATATAAAGATGTTTGTACATATTATTGCAGGACACATTACACATTAACACTTAATCACATCACATATCGTAAAAAAAATTACATGACACAGATCACAAAATGCATGACACATATAGCTCATGGCACATCATAAATGTATAATTAATCACATATCTAGAAAAAAACATTTCATGACGCATATGGCTCATGGCACATGACACATATGCAATTAATCACTTCGCATATAAAAAACAAAACATAACATGACACAGATCACAGGATATATGACACATATGACACATGGCACAAACACTTTATATGACAGAGATCACTGGACACATGACATATCGCATTGCATATATACAAAAACATTCTATGACACACATCACAGGATACATTACACATATGGTACATGGCACCTCACACATCACAAATATGCAATCAATCATATCATATATCACAAAAAATAGTAAACGACACAGATCACAGGGTACATGACACATTCCAGAAAGAAGTCAGACGATGTGCCGTCGGTCAAAACAACGTTGGCCCAACGTTGATAGACAACGTTGGTCCAACGCTAGATTACGCCTTTTTATTCCTCAATACCTCCCAGGCAGCTTGAAATGTTTGTATCAATCTTATTAAAATATCAGGTAACAAGCAGTAAATTCTGCATGCCGAATTCACTCTGAACATTCGTGAAAGAGCATGTCAGCGTCTGGCAGGGTACCTCGGCATATATAGTTTCAAATACGGCCAAGACAGAATTCAAAATGTTATTAATTGCGTGCACAATCTCGTGATACAATATTTACTTTCCAAAACAACTTTCAAGATTATGCACAAATTGTTCACAAATGTTTCAACATTATCAAAAGATATATGATTTTCCCACGAGTTTGCAAATTAAAAACCATCATACAATAAGCCCAGCACAAATTGAAACAATTAATTTTCCTTAGCCTTACCCCATACATTCAGCATTGAGAGCAACACTGAAACAGGCAAAATAGTCCATGCATCGGATATCCCATGATCCGTTGCCTTAATCCATTCACAACTATGATGACAGCAACAAAATGACAATAGAATTCTGGTTTAGGTGACCTTTATTTATTTGTTAAATGACAAGTCAGAACTTGGGCTCAGTGGTTGAGGAGCTTTTTCAGTCCTCAAATGAAGCATCAGACGAACTAATCACAGGGATGATCTTCAACCTTATCCATGGTCACTCCTTTTGCCTTGGTTACTGAGTAAAACAATGAGACACATATAATAATATTATGAAGTAAGGGACATATTTTTTATATAAAAATAGTTGCCCTCCTCCAAATAATAATTTGATGTCTGAAAAAAGTCTCAGCAGTGCTACCTCCACCCGTCCAAGTCATTAAACTGTTCAAAACTGCCAAAACTGGAAAGGTGGCATGGACAGTAATACCATGATGCTCATACATTTGGAGAAAAGCTTTTAACACTAAAATGAACAAGGGCACCCTCGACCAATTCAGTTTTCAAAGTTCAAAACATTTACAAAATCATATTGTTTCATAAAAAAACCATAAAAAACAACCTTTGCACTACACCACTCTATTTGTATAGAAAGTGGAAAGAAACAACGAAGTAGTTCTTAAGTTAAAGGTCGCACAATGTTGAATTAAAACAACAAAAACATTCTCACTTCGAAAACATGTAAAAAATCATATTGTTTCATAAAATACACATATCAAAAGCAACATTTGCACTGCATCTCTCAAATTAATATAAAAAAGTGTTCCTTAAATTTGAAGAGAACCCATGTAGCAGTTCACACGTTAAAAGTCGCACAATGTTGAATTAAAAAAAACAAACATTCAAAACTTTTTTATTAGAATAGAATGTATTTCTTACACTTGGAAAGCATCCATGTTGCAGCTCTCAATTAAAAGGTAGCACAAACATGGAATAAAAAAAAATAACATTCTTGTTTTAAAATGAGAAAAGGAAACCTACAGGCGATTTATCTTCTTTTTACTATCCCATCACTCCACGAAATCCAGTTGAAATGTAGTCATTTTGTACCCATAATTTATGTTGATTGTATACCCAGAATAAGTTTGCTTTAGTTTAAAAAATATACGTTAATATTAGTACTATACTTGTTAATTTACAATCATTTTCCTATCAAAACATTACAATCAACTAAGCTATAATCAATTTCACTGTCCTATCAGAACCAAACACCCAGTTTCAGTTTTGCCAAATTGATTGCCCTCACTCAAGGATCAGTCAGTCATAATCGTAGAGTCATATCATGAAATTGATGATATGTTATTTTACATGTTCTTCTCTCATTTACTACTGTTTGCAATATACACGTAAAAAGAAATATAATTATATAGATCGATTGTTATATATTAATGGCTACAAAATCACTGAGCATTTTGGGTAGAAAATATTTTTACGGTACATCACAAACATCACGTGTATCTTGTTTCATCCGTTCTGAGAGAGGCTGTTGGATAGCATAGTGGTTAAAGCGTTCGCTCGTCACGCCGAAGACCCGGGGTAGATTCCCGACATGGGTACAATGTGTGGATCCAATTTCTGGTGTTCTCCACCGTGATATTGCTTTAATATTGAATAAAGTGGCGTAAAACCATACTCACTCACCCACCCATCCGTTCTGAAAATGGGAGATTCTCAGAAAAAGTTTGTAAAGACATTCTAAGTTGATCCTTCTTGCAATAATAGACCAATAACACCATTATTTGGCTACAATTATGTCACATCAATGTGTTATATATCTCTCCCCGTCGCCCTGTTTCAGAAAATAATTCGAAAATCATCGAGTTTAGAATCCATGACTATTTCCGATTTCGGCTTCAAAACTTAGATTTCAATATGTACGATGCTGTATGTGCATCCGATTTCAGCAAGGAGTCATAAAATTGCAAATAGTTTGATAGTTTTACATAATCTGCATAATGTTGCTATTAAACCGTTTTGTTACTATGTAAATAAGTTCAGATTATAAATAAACTCATTAAAGTTTTGATACTTAGAAAGCTACAGGCAGAAACGTTTCAAGAGGATAACTCGAGGCATTGATTGCCAAGAATATATTTATTGGCACTTCTCTGGCACGAAGACACCGTACAAGAGGCATTTCAAGGCAGTGATTGCTAAGAATATCTTCAATGACACTTAACTGTCACGAAGACACACTGGAGGCAGAAGATTTCTGAGAGGATATTTCGTGGCATTGATTGCTAAGAATATATTTAAAGACACTTCACTGTCATGAAGACACCCTGGAAGTAGAAACGTTTCAAGATGACATGTCGAGGCGTTGATTGCTTAGAAGAAATTCAGTGGTCATTCACTTTCACGAAGACAAACTAAAGGCAGAAGTGTGCTAAGATGACATTTCGAGGCATTGATTGCTGAAAAGATATTCAGTGACACTTCACTGTCACGAAGACACCCCCTGGAGGCAGAAGCGTTCCATTAATACTGACGTGTCATGAAGACACCCTGGATACAGAAGAATTCCATGAGGATATCTCGAGACATTGATTGCTAAGAATATATTTAGTGGTAATTCACTTTCACGAAGACAAACTAAAGGCAGAAGTGTGCTAAGAAGCCATTTCGAGCCATTGATTGCTGAAAAGATATTCAGTGACACTCCACTGTCACGAAGACACCCTGGAGGCAGGACAGGGCCAATAAGTCATCTATGAGTTATGATTGCTAAGAAGATTTTCAGTAAAAATTCACTTTCACGACGATGTCCTGAGGCTCATGAAGCAATTATTTCTAGGAGATATTCGGTGACAATTCACTGTCAAGAAGACATCCTGAACTCTTCAACCAATGATTGCCAAGAGATATTCAATGGCACTTCACTGTCACGACGACACGATTGAGGCTGAATGGTGCCTTGATTTCTTCTGGAAATATTGATGTCCAAGAGGATAGTCTGTAACAAATCACAGAAGAGACACAGACAAATTGCAAAGAGACGTCTGGAGGCAATGTTTGCCAAGAAGCTGTTCAGTGGCAATTGACTGTCACGAAGAAACACTTGAAGCATTAGAGTGCCAACAAGACTTCTGGGGGCAGCAAATGACCAAGAAGACCTCTATAGGAAAATGTCTGCCAAAAAGACATCCTTGAGGCAAAAGGCATCACAAGGAGACTCTCCGGAACCAGGTGGTTTCCCACAACCCATGGTCACTGGTACCCAAATAAGACCTCTGGAGACCTCGATCTAAGGGTCGGGTATGCTTCTGAGGCACGTTAGGTTCAGAGACTTAACACTGCACTAACCTGCACTAACACGCACTAACAACCTGCACGTAGGCGCATTACTTTATAGAAAGACACTTCCAAATTCTTTAGATTTAGGTTCAAAATCGGGGATTGTTTGGTTGTCAGAGGCAGTGTCAGCCTCTTTGTATCCGCCTGAAGCATGCCTGACTACTGGATAACGACGGTCACACACTGGAGGCAAAAGGGGGTCAAGAAGATTTATGAATGCAGTGATGCTGCTAAAGACATTCAAAGGAAAGTGACTGTCACGAAGTCACTATGGAGGTAGAAGTGCACATTTCGAGGCATTGATTGCCAAGAATTATTATTAAGTGGCACTTCTCTGGCACGAAGACACTCTGGAGGGAAAACAGTGACATGAAGCATCTTGAGGCAATGAATGCAAGATTTACAGTGACACATCACAGTCACGAAGACTCCCTGGAGGCAGAAGAATTCCATGAGGACATCTCGAGGCAATGATTGCCAAGAATATATTGAGTGGCATTTCTCTGTCACGAAGACTCCCAGGAGGCAGCAGAGTTCCATTAGGATTGTCACGAAGACATCCTGAAGGCGGAAGATTTCTTAGAGAACATTTCGATGCATTGACTGCTAAGAAGATATAATGACACTTCACTGTCACGAAGACACCATGGAAGCAGAAACGTTTCAAGAGGACATTTCGAGGTATGGATTGCCAAGAATATTTCAAGTGACATTTCACTGTCACGAAGACACCCTGGAGGCGGAAAAAATGAAAGTGCACATTTCAAGTCATTGATTGAGAGGACTGTATCTAGTAACACTTCACAGTCAAGAAGACAACCTGGAGGCAGAGGATTTCTGAAAAAAAACATCCCAAGGCATTTATTGCCGAGAATATATCAAGTGACACTTTGCTGTCACGAAGACAACCCGGAGAAAGGGAAGTTCCTAGGGGACATTTCGAGGAATTGGTTACAAAGAATGTATTAAGTGACATTTCACTGTCACAAAGACTTTCTGGGTGAAGAAAAGATCAAATTGCTCATTTCGAGGAATTGATTGCCAAGAATATATTAAGTCGTACTTCTCCTTCACGAAGTCACCCTGGAGGCAGAAGATTTGTGCCGTCGGTCAAAACAACGTTGGCCTAAAGTTAGATTACGCCTGTTTTATTCCTCAATACAAAAGATATAGGATTTTCCCAAGAGTTTGCAAATTAAAAACCATCAGACAATAAGCCCGGCACAAATTGAAACAATTAATTTTCCTTAGCCTTACCCCATACATTCAGCATTGAGAGCAACACTGAAACAGGCAAAATAGTCCATGCATCGGATGTCCTATGATCCGTTGCCTTGATCCATTCACAAATATGATGACAGCAACAAAATGACAATAGAATTCTGGTTTAGGTGACCTTTATTTATTTGTTAAATGACAAGTCAGAACTTGGGCTCAGTGGTTGAGGAGCCTTTTCAGTCCTCAAATGACACATCAGACGAACTCATCACATGGTCACTCCTTTTGCCTTGGAAACTGAGTAAAACAATGAGACAAATATAATAAAATTACAAGGTAAGGGACATTTTTTTACATAAAAATAGTTGCCTTCCTCCAAATAAAAATTTGATGTCTGAAAAAAATCTCAGCAGTGCTACCTCCACCCGTCCAAGTCATTAAACTGTTCAAAACTGCTATAACTGGGAATATCCTTATGCTCTTGGATTATACATAGGCAGAAAAACTTAAAGCACCGAAATGAACAAGGGTAACCTCGACTCATTCAGTTTTCAAAGTTAAAAAAAGCATCATTTTCTCAGAAATTACACTTATCAAAATCAAACTTTGCACTGCACTTCTCCTATCTGTATAGACACTACTCCAAATTGGAAAATAATCCATGTATTTGTTTTCAAGTTATAGGTCACACAAACGTTGAAGGAAATAATTCCAAGTTCAAAACATGAAACAAATAATATTTGTTCCGAAAATACACATTTCAAAATCAACATTTGCACTGCACCTCTTCTATTTGTAGAAGAAGTGTTTCTCACATTTGGAAAGATTCCATGAAACAGCTCTTAAATGAAAGGTAGCACAAACATAGAATAAAAAAAATCCAAAACCTTCTATGTTCAAAATATGCAAAAAATGCATATTGTTTCATAAAATAAACATATCAAACTCAACCTTTGCACTACATCTCTCAAATTAATATCTCAAGTTAGAGGTCGCACAATGTTGAATTAAAAGAAAAAAAAACATTCAAAGTTCAAAACATGTAAACAATTATATTGTTTAAAAATATATACATACCATCAGCCACCTTTGCACTACACCTCTCCTATTTGTATAAACTTTGTTCCTTCAATTTGGAAAGATTCCACAAAGTAGTTAAGTTAAAGGTCGCCAATGCTGAATTAAAAAAATAATACTCTCAGTTCAAAACATGTAAAAAAAATCATTTTGTTTCATAAAATATACATATCAAAATCCACCTTTGCACCACTGCTATTTGTATAAAAGGTGTTCCTTCAATTTGGAAAGAATCCATGGAGTAGTTCTTAAGTTAAAGGTCGCACAATGTTGAATTACAAAAAAACATTCTCTGTTCAAAGCATGTATAAAATCATATTCTTTCATAAAATATACATATCAAAATCAACCTTTCTACTGCACTCACACAAAATGTGTTTGGAAGGACGGACAGAGGGATATCCTTGGTATGGCTTTATCAACCTGCCCTTTTAGATTCAGGTTTTATTAAATAAGAAACATCTAATTTTATATTAATAAAGATGTTTGTACATATTATTGCAGGATACATCACACATTAACACTTAATCACATCACATATCGCAAAACATTATTACATAACACAGATCAAAGGGTACATGCCACATATGGTACATGGCACATCACAAATATACAATAAATCCTATATTCGACAGAAAATTACATGACACAGATCACAAAATGCATGACACATATGGCGTATGGCACATCATAAATGTATGATTAATCACATATCACGAAAAAAACATTTCATGACGCATATGGCTCATGGCACATGACACATGACACATATGCAAGTAATCACTTCGCATATAAAAAACAAAACATAACATGACACAGATCACAGGATACATGACACATATGACACATGGCACACCATGCATATACAAATAATTATATCAAATATCAGAAAAAAACATTACATGACAGATCACGGGACACATGACACATAAGGTACATGGCACATCAAACATCACACATCACACATATAAAATTAATCGCATTGCATGTATAAAAAACATTCTATGACACATACTTCAGGATGCATGACACATATGGTACATGGCACATAGCACATCACAAATATGCAATTAATCACATCATATATTACGAAAAATAGTACACGACACAGATCACAGGGTACATGACACATCCCAGAAGAAGTCAGACGATGTGCCGTCGGTCAAAACAACGTTGGCCCAACGTTGATAGACAACGTTGGTCCAACGCTAGATTACGCCTTTTTATTCCTCAATACCTCCCAGGCAGCTTGAAATGTTTGTATCAATCTTATTAAAATATCAGGTAACAAGCAGTAAAATCTGCATGCTGAATTCACTCTGAACTCTATCCATGAAAGAGCATGTCAGTGTCTGGCAGGGTACCTCGGCATACATAGTTTCAAATACGGCCAAGACAAAATTCAAAATGTTTTTGATTGCGTGCACAATTCCGTTATATAATATTTACTTTACCAAACAATTTTCAAGACTATGTGCAAATTGTTCACAAGTGTACCAAGTGTTTCAATACTATTAAAAGATATATGACTTTCCCACGAGTTTGCAAATTAAAAAAAACATCAGACAATAAGCCCAGCACATATTGAAACTTTTAATTTTCTTGGCCTAACCCCAAACAATCCCACATGTGGGAAGGTGGCATGGGCAGAAATATGATGATGCTCTTTGATCATACATAGGCAGAAAAACTTAAAGCACCGAAATGAACAAGGGTAACATCGACTCATTCAGTTTTCAAAGTTCAAACCATGAAAAAGCATAATTTTCTCAGAAAATACACTTAACAAAAATCAAACTTTGCACTGCACTTCTCCTATCTGTATAGACACTACTCCAAATAGGAAAATAATCCATGTATTTGTTTTCAAGTTATAGGTCCCACAAATGTTGAAGGAAATAATTCCAAGTTCAAAACATGAAACAAATAATATTTGTTCCAAAAAATATACATTTCAAAATCAACATTTGCACTGCACCTCTTCTATTAGTAGAGGAAGTATTTGTCACATTTGGAAAGAATCCATGATACAGCTCTTAAGTGAAAGGTAGCACAAACATAAAATTAAAAATCCGACAACCTTCTATGTTCAAAACATGCACAGATTTCATATTGTTTCATAAAATATACATATCAAAATCAACATTTGAACTTCACCTCTTCTATTAGTATAGAAAGTGTTTCTCACATTTGGAAAGAATCCATGAAGCAGCTCTTGAGTGAAAGGTAGCACAAACATAAAATTAAAGATCCGACAACCTTCTATGTTCAAAATATGCAAAAAATCATATTGTTTAATAAAATTAACATATCAAACTCAACCTTTGCAGTACATCTCTCCAACTAATATCTCAAGTTAGAGGTCGCACAATGTCGTATTAAAAAACAACAAAAAACATTCAAAGTTCAAAACATGTACAAAATCAAATTGTTTGATAAAATGCATATCAAAATCAACCTTTGCACTGCACCTCTCCTATTTGTATAAAAAGTGTTCCTTCAAATTGGAAAGAATCCATGAAGTAGTTCTTAAGTTAAAGATCGCACACTGTTGAATTAAGAAAATCATACTCTGTTCAAAACATGCACAAATTTCATATTGTTTCATAAAATACACATATCAAAATCAACATTTGAACTTCACCTCTTCTATTAGTATAGAAAGTGTTTCTCACATTTGGAAAGAATTCATGAAGCAGCTCTTGAGTGAAAGGTATTACAAACATAGAATTAAAAAAACAAAAAACATATGTTCAAAACATTGACAAATTTCCTATTCTTTCATAAAATAAACATATCCAAATCAACCATTGCACTACATCTCTCCAACTGATATCTCAAGTTAAAGGGCGCACAATGTTGAATTAAAATCACATTCTTAGTTCAAAACATGTAATTTTATATATTGTTACATTGAATACACATATCAAAATCAACCTTTGCAGTGCACCTCTCCTATTTGTATAGAAAGTGTTCCTCTAATTTGGAAAGAATCCATACATTAGTTCTTCACTTAAATTAAACATTGCACAATGTTGAATCAAGACAACAAAAAACATTCTAAGTTCAAAACAACGTTGGCCCAACGTTGATGGACAACGTTGACCCCACGTTAGATTACCCCTGTTTTATTACTCAATGGCTCTCAGGCAGCTTGAAATGTTTGTATCAATCTGGTTAAAATACCAGGTAACAAGCAGTAAATTCTGCAAGCTTAATTTACTCTGAACTGTATCCATGGAAGAGCATGTCAATGAAATGTGCTGTACCTCGACATACAGAGTTTCAAATACGGCCACGACAAAATTCAAAATGTGTTTAATTACATCCACAATTTCGTAAATAATATTTACTTTCCAAAACAATTTTCAAGACTATGTGCAAATTGTTCACAAATGTTTCAACTCTATTAAAAGATCTATGACTTTCCCACGAGTTTGCAAATTAAAAATACCATCAGACAATAAGCCCGGCAAAAATTGCAACATTTAATTTTCCTTGACTTTAACCCCATACATTCAGCATTGAGAGCAACACTGAGACAGGCAAAATAGTCCAATGCATCGGATGTTCTATGATCCGTTGCCTTGATCCATTAGAAACTATGATGACAGCAACAAAATGACAATATAGAATTCTGGTTTAGGTGACCTTTATATATTTGTTAAATGACAAGTCAGAACTTGGGCTCAGTGGTTGAGGAGCCTTTTCAGTCCTCAAATGAAGCATCAGACGAACTCATCACATGGTCACTCCTTTTGCCTTGGAAACTGAGTAAAACAATGAGACAAATATAATAAAATTATAAAGTAAGGGACATATTTTTGACATAAAAATAGTTGCCTTCTCCCAAATAAAAACATTGATGTCTGAAAAAAATCTCAGCAGTGCTACCTCCACCCGTCCAAGTCATTAAACTGTTCAGAACTGCTAAAACTGGGAAGGTGGCAAGGACAGAAATATGATGCTCTTGGATAAAACATAGGCAGAACAACTTAAAGCACCGAAATGAACAAGGGAAACATGGACTCATTCAGTTTTCAAAGTTCAAACCATGAAAAAGCATAATTTTCTCAGAAAATACACTTATCAAAATCAAACTTTGCACTGCAGGTCTCCTTTATGTATAGATACTACTCCAAATTGGAAAATAATCCATGTATTTGTTTTCAAGTTATAGGTCACACAAATATTGAAGAAAATAATTTCAAGTTCAAAACATGAAACAAATAATATTTGTTCCGAAAATATACATTTCAAAATCAACATTTGCACTGCACTTCTTCTATTAGTAGAGGAAGTGTTTCTCATATTTGAAAAGAATCCATGAAGCAGCTCTTAAGTGAAAGGTAGCACAAACATAGAATAAAAAATCCCACAACCTTCTATGTTCAAAATATGCAAAAAATGCATATTGTTTAATAAAATAAACATATCAAACTCAACCTTTGCACTACATCTCTCCAATAATTACCTCAAGTTAGAGGTCGCACAATATTGAATTAAAAGAAAAAAAATTATTCAAAGTTCAAAACATGTAAAAAATCATATTGTTTAAAAAATATACATACCATCAGCCACCTTTGCACTACACCTCTCCTATTTGTATAAAAAGTGTTCCTTCAATTTGGAAAGATTCCATGGAGTAGTTCTTAAGTTACAGGTCGCCGATGTTGAATTAAAACAAATAACACTCTCAGTTCAAAGCATGTATAAAATCATATTGTTTCATAAAATATACATATCAAAATCCACCTTTGCACTACACCACTGCTATTTGTATAAAAAAGTGTTACTTCAATTTGGAAAGAATCCATGGAGTAGTTCTTAAGTTAATCATTAATCATTTTGCATATAAAAAGCAAAACATAACATGACACAGATCACAGGATACATGACACATGACACATGGCACATCATGCATATACAAATAATCACATCACATATCACAACAAAACATTACATGACACAGATCACTGGACACATGACACATATGGTACATCACACATGACACATGACACATATAAAATTAATCGCATTGCATGTATAAAAAACATTCTATGACACATATCTCAGGATGCATGACACATATGGTACATCACACATCACACATCACACATATGCAATTTATAACATAATATATCACAAAAAATAGTACACGACACAGATCACAGGGTACATGACACATCCCAGAAAGAAGTCAGACGATGTGCCGTCGGTCAAAACAACGTTGGCCCAATGTTGATAGACAACGTTGGTCCATAGCTAGATTACGCCTTTTTATTCCTCAATACCTCCCAGGCAACTTGAAATGTTTGTACCAATCATATTAAAATATCAGGTAACAAGCAGGAAATTCTGCATGCTGAATTCACTCTGAACTCTATCCATGAAAGAGCATGTCAGTGTCTGGCAGGGTACCTCGGCATACATAGTTTCAAATACGGCCAAGACAAAATTCAAAATGTTTTTGATTTCGTGATATAATATTTACTTTCCCAAACAATTGTGAGGACTGTGCAAATTGTTCACAAGTGTTTCAACACTATTAAGATATAAATAACTTTCCAACGAGTTTGCATATTAAAAAAAACATCAGACAATTAGCCCAGCACATATTGAAAATTTTATTTTTTCTTGGCCTAACCCCACACAATCCCACAAATGGGAAGGTGGCATGGACAGAAATATCATGATGTTCTTGGATCATACATAGGAGAAAAAACTTTTAGCACCGAAATGAACCAGGGTAACCTCGACACATTCAGTTCAAACCATGAAAAAGCATAATTTTCTCAGAAAATACACTTATCAAAATCAAACTTTGTACTGCACTTCTCCTATCTGTATAGATACTACTCCAAATTGGAAAATAATCCATGTATTTGTTTTCTAGTTATAGGTTACACAAATGTTGAAGAAAATCATTTCAAGTTCAAAACATGAAATAAATAATATTTGTTCCGAAAATACACATATCAAAATCAACATTTACACTGCACCTCTTCTATTAGTATAGAAAGTGTTTCGCACATTTGGAAAGAATCCATGAAGCACCTCTTAAGTAAAAGGTAGCACAAACATAAAATTAAAAACAACATTCTCAGTTCAAAACATGCAAAGAATTCATATTGTTTCATATATTATATATACTCAACCTTTGCACTACATCTCTCCAAATAATATCTCAAGTTAAAGGTCGCACAATGTCGTATTAAAAAACAACAAAAAACATTCAAAGTTCAAAACATGTACAAAATCATGTTGTTTGATAAAATACATATCAAAATCAACCTTTGCACTACACCTCTCCTATTTGTATAAAAATTGTTCCTTCAATTTGGAAAGAATCCATGAAGTAGTTCCTAAGTTAAAGGTCGCACACTGTTGAATTAAGAAAATCATTCTCTGTTCAAAACATGCACATATTTCATATTGTTTCATAAAATACACATATCAAAATCAACATTTGAACTGCACCTCTTCAAATAGTATAGAAAGTTTTTCTTACATTTGGAAAGATTGCATGTAGGAGCTCTCAAGTGAAAGGTATCACAAACATAGAATTAAAAAAACAAAAACATTTTATGTTAAAAAAATTGACAAATTTCCTATTCATTCATTAAATATACCTATCCAAATCAAGTTAAAGTTCTGCATGCTGAATTTACTCTGAACTTTATCCATGAAAGAGCATGTCAATGAAATAAGCTGTACCTCGGCATACAGAGTTTCAAATACGGCCAAGACAAAATTCAAAATGTGTTTAATTACATGCACAATTTCTTCATATAATATTTACTTTCCAAAACAATTTTCAAGACTACGTGCATATTGTTCACAAATGTTTCAACACTATTAAAAGATATAGGATTTTCCCACGAGTTTGCAAAAAACTATCAGACAATAAGCCCTGCAAAAATTGAAACAATTAATTTTCCTTAGCCTTACCCCATACACTCAGCTTTGAGAGTAACACTGAGACAGGCAAA
The DNA here is from genome assembly GCF_022045235.1 of Haliotis cracherodii. Taxonomy (NCBI): domain Eukaryota; kingdom Metazoa; phylum Mollusca; class Gastropoda; order Lepetellida; family Haliotidae; genus Haliotis; species Haliotis cracherodii. Next base: position 6,600,187 of record NW_027266277.1, on the reverse strand, counting down.
ATAGTCCATGCATCGGATGTCCTATGATCCGTTGCCTTGATCCATTCACAAATATGATGACAGCAACAAAATGACAATCGAATTCTGGTTTAGGTGACCTTTATTTATTTGTTAAATGACAAGTCAGAACTTGAGGAGCCTTTTCAGTCCTCAAATGAAGCATCAGACGAACTGATCACAAGGATGATCTTCAACCTTATCCATGGTCACTCCTTTTGCCTTGGTAACTGAGTAAAACAATGAGACAAATATAATAAAATTATAAAGTAACATATTTTTTTATATAAAAATAGTTGCCTTCCCCCAAATAATAATTTGATGTCTGAAAAAGGTCTCAGCAGTGCTAACTTCACCCGTCCAAGTCATTAAACTGTTCAAAACTGCTAAAACTGGGAATGTGGCATGGACAGTAATACCATGATTCTCTTGGATCATACATTGGGAGAAAAGCTTTTAACACTAAAATGAACAAGGGTAACCTCGACCCATTCAGTTTTCAAAGTTCAAAACATTCTATGTTCAAAACATGTACAAATCATAATGATTCATAAAATAAACATATCAAAATCAACCTTTGCACTGCATCTCGTCAATCAATATCTCAAGTTAAAGGTCGCACAATGTTGAATTAAAACAACAAAAACATTCTCACTTCAAAATATGTAAAAAATCATATTGTTTCATAAAATACACATATCAAAAGCAACATTTGCACTGCATCTCTCCAATTAATATAAAAAAGTGTTCCTTAAATTTGAAGAGAACCCTTGTAGCCGGTTACACGTTAAAGGTCTCACAATGTTGAATTAAAAAAAACAACATTCAAAACTTTTTTATTAGAATAGAATGTATTTCTTACACTTGGAAAGAATCCATGTTGCAGCTCTCAATTAAAAGGTAGCACAAACATGGAATAAAATGAAATAACATTCTTGTTTTAAAATGTGAAAAGGAAACCTACAGGCGATATATCTTCTTTTTACTATCCCATCACTCCACGAAATCCAGTTGAAATGTAGTGATTTTGTACCCATAATTTATGTTGATTGTATACCCAGAATACGTTTGCATTAGTTTCAATGATATACGTTAATATTAGTACTATACTTGTTAATTTACAATCATTTTCCTATCAAAACATTACAATCAACTAAGCTATAATCAATTTCACTGTCCTATCAGAACCAAACACCCAGTTTCAGTTTTGCCAATTTGATTGCCCTCACTCAAGGATCACAGTCAGTCATAATCATAGTCATATCATGAAATTGATGATATTTTTTTTACATGTTCTTCTCTCATTTACAACTGTTTGCAATATACATGTAAAAAGAAATTTAATTATATAGATCTATTGTTATATATTCATGGGTACAAAATCACGGAACATTTTGGGTAGAAAATATTTTTACGGTACATCACAAACATCACGTGTATCTTGTTTCATCCGTTCTGAGGCTGTTGGATAGCATTGTGGTTGAAGCGTTCGCTTGTCATGTCGAAGACCCGGGGTAGATTCCCGACATGGGTACAATGTGTGGAGCCAATTTCTGGTGTTCTCCACCGTGATATTGCTTTAATATTGAATAAAGCGGCGTAAAGCCATACTTACTCACCCACCCATCCGTTCTGCGAACGGGAGATTCTCAGACAAAGTTTATAAAGACATTCTAAGTTTTCCTTCTTGCAATAATAGACCAATAACACCATTATTTGACTACAATTATGTCACATGAATATGTTATATATCTCTCCCCGCCGCCCTGTTTCAGAAAATAATTCGAAAATCATCGAGAGTAGAATCCATGACTATTTCCGATTTCGGTTTCAAAACTTAGATTTCGATATGTACGATGCTGTATAAGCATCCGATTTCAGCAAGGAGTCATAAAATTGCAAATAGTTTGAGTGAGTGAGTGAGTTAGTTAATATTTAAAGTCACATCGGCAATGTTTCAGCCATATCGTGACTTGAGCAAGTTATATAATACATATAATATCTTAAGACCTGTCGTCGAAGGACAGTATAACAACTAGCAAAATATCACAGATTCTAAATGTAAAACTAGTTTCAGAACAATAAAATAATCAGATTACAACTGACGACACAATATAAAAACGGGCTATAGATCGTCAGCAACTGAAGGCAGACCACCATACTGGGGACCATGGGGACTTACAGTACCTTTGCTGACCCCAGCAGGATTTACATCATACCCTCAGCAACTGGCGATTGTGTGCAAAGTTAGCCACAAGTAAAAATACAAATATTCTACGTTTAAAACACTAGTAGCCAGAAATATTCTTTGAATGACATGGACTTACAATATCCTCCCAGGGGGACAATAATTTTACATAATCTGCATTATGTTGCTATTAAACCGTTGTGTTACTATGTAAATAAGTTCAGATTATAAATAAACTCATTAAAGTTTTGATACTTAGAAAGCTACAGGCAGAAAAGTTTCAAGAGGATAACTCGAGGCATTGAATATATTTAGTGGCACTTCTCTGGCACGAAGACACCCTGGAGGCAGAAGAATTCTAAGAGGACATTTATTTAGAAGCATGAGTATACCAAGTGACGTTTCTCTGCCACGAAGACACCGTACAAGAGGCATTTCAAGGCAATGATTTTCTTAGAATATGTTCAATGACACTTAACTGTCACGAAGACACACTGAAGGCAGAAGATTTCTGAGAGGACATTTCGTGGCAATGATTGCTAAGAATATATTCAATGACACTTCACTGTCACGAAGACATCCTTGAAGCAGAAACGTTTCAAGAGGACATGTCGAGGCGTTGATTGCATAGAAGAAATTGAGTGGTCATTCACTTTCACGAAGACAAACTGAAGGCAGAAGTGTGCTAAGATGACATTTCCAGGCACTGATTGCTGAAAAGATATTCAGTGACACTTCACTGTCACGAAGACACCCTGGAGGCAGAAACGTTCCATTCATACTGTCACGAAGACACCCTGGATACAGACGAATTCCATGAGGATATCTCGAGACATTGATTGCTAAGAATATATTCAGTGGTAATTCACTTTCACGAAAACAAACTGAAGGCAGAAGTGTGCTAAGAGGACATTTCGAGCCATTGATTGCTGAAAAAATATTCAGTGACACTTCACTGTCACGAAGACACCCTGGAGGCAGGACAGGGCCAATAAGTCATCTATGAGTTATGATTGCTAAGAAGATTTTCAGTGAAAATTCACTTTCACGACGATGTCCTGCAGCTCATGAAGCAATTATTTCTAGGAGATATTCGGCGACAATTCACTGTCAAGAAGACATCCTAGAACTCTTCAACCAATGATTGCCAAGAGATATTCAGTGGCACTTCACTGTCACGACGACACGATTGAGGCTGAAAGGTGCCTTGATGTCTTCTGGAAACATTGATGTCCAAGAGGATAGTCTGTATCAATTCACAGAAGAGACACAGACGAGTTGCATGGAGACGTCTGGAGGCAATGTTTGCCAAGAAGCTGTTCAGTGGCAACTGACTGTCACGAAGAACCACTGGAAGCATTAGAGTGCCAACAAGACTTCTGGGGGCAGCAAATACCAAGAAGACCTCTATAGGAATATGTCTGCCAATAAGACATCCTTGAGGCAAAAGGCATCACAAGGAGACTCTCCGGGACCAGGTGGTTTCCCACCTCCCATGGTCACTGGTACCCAAATAAGACCTCTGGAGACCTCGATCTAAGGGTCGGGTATGCTTCTGAGGCACGTTAGGTTCAGAGACTTACACTGCACTAACCTGCTCTAACCCGCACTAACAACCTGCACGTAGGCGCATCACTTTATAGAAAGACACTTCCAAATTCTTTAGATTTAGGTTCAAAATCGGGGATTGTTTGGTTGTCAGAGGCAGTGTCAGCCTCTTTGTATCCGCCTGAAGCATGCCCGGCTACCGGATAACGACGGTCATACACTGGAGGCAAAAGGGGGTCAAGAAGATTTATGAATGCAATGATGCTGCTAAAGACATTCAAAGGAAAGTGACTGTCACGAAGGCACTATGGAGGTAGAAGTGCACATTTCGAGGCATTGATTGCCAGGAATTATTATTAAGTGGCACTTCTCTGGCACGAAGACACCCTGGAGGGAAAAACAGTGGGATGAAGCATCTTGAGGCAATGAATGCCAAGAAGATTTTCAGTGACACATCACAGTCACGAAGACTCCCTGGAGGCATAAGAATTCCATGAGGACATTTCGAGGCAATGATTGCCAAGAATATATTCAATGACATTTCACTGTCACACCCTTGGGTGAAAGATTTCTAGGCGACATTTCGAGGTATTAATTGCCAAGAATATTTCAAGTGACTTTTCAGACACCCTGGAGGCGGAAGAAATGAAAGTGCGCATTTCCAGTCATTGATTGAGAGGACTGTATTTTAGTGGCACTTCTCAGTCAAGAAGACACCCTGGAGGCAGAGGATTTCTGAAAAAAACATCCCAAGGCTTTTATTGCCGAGAATGTATCAAGTGACACTTTGCTGTCACGAAGACAACCCGAAGAAAGGGAAGTTCCAAGAGGACATTTCGAGGAATTGGTTGCAAAGAATGTATTAAGTGACACTTCACAATTTTGTGATACAATATTTACTTTCCAAAACAACTTTCAAGACTATGCGCAAATTGTTCACAAATGTTTCAACACTATTAAAAAATATAGGATTTTCCCATGAGTTTGCAAATTAAAAACCATCAGACAATATGCCCAGCACAAATCGAAACATTTAATTTTCCTTAGCCTTACCCCATACATTCAGCATTGAGAGCAACACTGAGACAGGCAAAATAGTCCATGCATCGGATGTCCTATGATCTGTTGCCTTGATACATTCACAACTATGATGACAGCAAAAAAATGGCAATCGAATTCTGGTTTAGGTGACCTTTATTTATTTGTTAAATGACAAGTCAGAACTTGGGCTGAGTGGTTGGGGAGCCTTTTCAGTCCTCAAATGAAGCATCAGATGAACTGATCACATAGTAACTGAGTAAAACAATGAGACAAATATAATAAAATTATAAAATAAGGGACATATTTTTGACATAAAAATAGTTGCCTTCCCCCAAATAAAAATTTGATGCTACCTCCACCCGTCCAAGTCATGAAACTGTTCAAAACTGCTAAAACTGGGAAGGCGGCATGGACAGAAATATGATGCTCTTGGGTCATACATAGGCAGAAAAACCAACGCTAGATTACGCCTTTTTATTCCTCAATACATCCCGGGCATCTTGAAATGTTTGTACCAATCTTATGAAAATATCAGGTAACAAGCAGTAAATTCTGCATGCTGAATTCACTCTGAACTCTATCCACGAAACAGCATGTCAGTGTCTGGCAGGGTACCTCGACATACATAGTTTCAAATACGGCCAAGACAAAATTCTAAATGTGTTTGATTGCGTGCACAATTTCGTGATATAATATTTACTTTCCCAAACAATGTTTCAACACTATTAAAAGATATATGACTTTCCCACGAGTTTGCAAATTAAAAAAAACATCAGACAATTAGCCCAGCACATATTGAAACATTTATTTTTTCTTGGCCTAACCCCACACAATCCCACAAATGGGAAGGTGGCATGGACAGAAATATCATGATGCTCTTGGATCATACATAGGCAGAAAAACTTAAAGCACCGAAATGAACCAGGGTAACATCGACTCATTCAGTTTTCAAAGTTCAAACCATGAAAAAGCATAATTTTCTCAGAAAATACACTTAACAAAATCAAACTTTATACTGCACCACTCCTATCTGTAAAGACACTACTCCAAATTGGAAAATAATCCATGTATTTGTTTTCAAGTTATAGGTCACACAAATGTTGAAGAAAATAATTCCAAGTTCAAAACATGAAACAAATAATATTTGTTCCAAAAATACACATTTCAAAATCAACATTTGCACTGCACCTCTTCTATTAGTAGAGGAAGTATTTGTCACATTTGGAAAGAATCCATGAAGCAGCTCTTGAGTAAAAGGTAGCACAAACATAGAATAAAAAACTGCTCAACCTTCTATGTTCAAAATATGCAAAAAAGTCATATTGTTTCATAAAATAAACATATCAAACTCAGCCTTTGCACTACATCTCTCCAATTAATATCTCAAGTTAGAGGTCGTACAATGTTGAATTAAAAGAGAGAAAAAACATTCAAAGTTCAAAACATGTAAAAAATCATATTGTTAAAAAAAATATACATATCATAAGCCACCTTTGCACTACTCTTCTCCTGTTTGTATAAAAAGTGTTCCTTCAATTTGGAAAGATTCCATGGAGTAGTTCTTAAGTTAAGGGTCGCCGATGTTGAATTAAACAAAGACATTCTCAGTTCAAAACATGTAAAAAATCATATTGTTTCATAAAATATACATATCAAAATCCACCTGTGCACTACACCACTGCTATTTGTATAAAAAGTGTTCCTTCAATTTGGAAAGAATCCATGGAGTAGTTCTTAAGTTAAAGGTCGCACAATGTTGAATTACCAAAAAAAAAAACATTCTCAGTTCAAAGCATGTATAAAATCATATTGTTTCATAAAATATACACATCAAAATCATCCTTTCTACTGCACTCACACAACAAATGTGTTTGGAAGGACGGACAGAGGGATATCCTTGGTATGGCTTTATCAACCCGTCCTTTTAGATTGTGGTTTTATTAAATAAGGAACATCTAATTTTATATTAATAAAGATGTTTGTACATATTATTGCAGACACATTACACATTAACACTTAATCACATCACATATCGCAAAAAATCATTACATAACACAGATCAAAGGGTACATGCCACATATGGCACTTGGCACATCATAAATGTATAGTTAATCACATATCACGAAAAAACATTTCATAACACATATGTTACATGGCACATCATGCATATACAAATAATCACATCACATATCACAAAAGACATTACATGACACAGATCACTGGACACATGACACACATGGTACATGGCACATCAAACATCACACATCACACATATAAAATGATTCGCATTGCATATATAAGAAAAACATTCTATGACACATATCTCAGGATGCATGACACATATGGTACATGGCACATCACACATCACACATCACACATATGCAATTAATCACATCATATATCACTAAAATAGTACATGACACAGATCACCGGGTACATGACACATTCCAGAATTTGTATCATCTGTTTATGGCAGCTAGTGAAATAACACTTTCTGTTTTGAAGTTGTCTTCTTTCCAAACGGGAAATGATGTCATTTAACTGGAAGTGCCAACACCTTTCTTAGTAATGTTGGTGCAGAACTGTTTTTAGGTTGTGATGCATTGAGCTTATGTTATGTTTGGCCTTTACTAAAATTAAGTCTGTCTGTTTTCCCATTACAGAGGTGAAGTTATCAAACCAAGAATGCTTACATTGACAGATTAAGGCACAGGACTACTTTCTACTGCATTTGGCAACATGAGGTATCCGTGATGAATATAAAACATGTATTGATGAGGTCATCTGTCACTTGAGTAGATGAAAGTTAAAATGGGTCATGATACACGTTTGTTGTGGTAAAGTTTTCGCTATTCAAGAAAAATTATGATGGGACTATTCTGTCTTGCATGTAATTTAATACATTTATTCATAAATGTTTTACATGTTTATCCTTGCATCTGTGGGTAGTTGTAAAATAGCATTACTGTTGTAAATATGTAAGCTTAGTGCCATAAGGTAGAAATGGATACCATACACCTGGGAATATTGTAACAATCTAAACCTTTAAAATTATGGTTGCGGTTGTTTGATCAACATCCATGGCGAGATGAAGTATGAAATGCATTGCTTCGATGCTGTCAGTTCCATTCAAATAATTGATTAGCAGAGACAGATAGCATTAATTATGAGAAACAAAACGCGCTGATGGCTGAAAATCAATGTTATGACAATACTAATTCTACATGTCACCAATTTGTAAGTGTTTACTTGTAACGTTGTCTTTCTTTTTCATTCAGTGTGAATCACTTGATCCTCCAAGACTTGAACGAGCTGTGGAGGACAAGTAGATGGTACCTGACAAAGACCACTGTGATGGACATTACTTGGACCGGGTACCACCTGGAACACTCGCAGTTGTGCCCCGAATGATTGTGCACCATCCTCTAATCACTCGAACGTGATGCCACACTTACAACTACTGTGGGACTAGGTGGTTTCAATATCATACTTGTGAGGCTGACTTTCATGAACTATAGTGTCACGCCATTTTTCTGTATCAAACCATGTATAATAAAAGTATGAAAAATCCACTAATTGGTTTTCATTGTAGCTAATCGGGCATTTGAAGCCATGAGAGTATGAAATTATTTGTTGAAAATCTTGACATGATTCCCTAGTCTATCAAATAATAGATCAAATAATTTTCTCTCCCTGCAAAATATATTGATTGACCTTAGAGCCCAATGTTTCAACACCAACGTACATGATACAAAGTGGTAAATAATAAATGTCTGGTATAAAAATGATTCCAGTAGTTTCTGCAGTACAAAACAAATCAGTCAGAATTTTCTTCAGAAATGCATTTGAGCTCATTTGAGGAACATAAAGTTTCCAATGTTATTAAGTGTGTTCCTGTAGGCTCAATCCCTTTATGGTCATGTTCGGACTACTGACCATTCCAAAGTTGTATCGCCTCTCCTTCATGTAAGTTATATCCCAGCGTGTTACATGTAGGTTTATGTGGAGGAAACGTTTAAAGCAGTACAGAACGTAGGAGAACCCAAATGTCAGTTAAATGATAAAATATAAAACCTAGCAAATTCGAAAATTAGGCTACAAAAAATACAGTGCTCTGTCAGTTGACAAATGCATGCATTTGTTTAAAAAACAACTCTCGCAATGCAATTTAATTTTGATTTTCTAACAAAAATGATCACACATATCTTCACACCACGATTAAGTTGTAATCAACATGAAATATTCACGTGAAACGTGTGACGCACCACCTGAGAAGGCATGTATCAGGGTGTTTCTGTTCAAATAATGTTTTCGCATCAACTGACCTGACATAAATGATCAAACGTGCTCCATTTATTCAATGACATGTTCTGTTCTATGGAAACTCATTGAAACACAAAGAAAGTAGTTCCTGCAGCTTCGTTTTATTGAAAATGTTCCACTGACGCGTACGGCAAAACTCAGCATTCTAAATGAGCGAACACCACAACATGGACAGATCAGAATATTTTAGCGAAGTGACTAATGCTTTGAGGACGCATCAACAGCCACTGTTTTATTCAAAAACATCAGTTGAAAAAAGAGGAAGTAAGAAACATAAGGAAACCAAAAGTGAAACATACAAAGGAGCCAGTTCTTGTGACTACATATCACTAATTCTGAGTCACTCGGGTGAATGAGAGAGTTCAGTATTATTCCGGACGTAAAATGTTAAAATTGCAGAATAATGTAGTTTAACTATGTGCTGCTTGTTGGTCAGTTGGAAAAACATGCGTCTACAGGTAATATAATTGATGGGTGGTGACACCAGAAACCCTGGATCTGCCTATGCCTCTGCTTGCTACACAATAATATAAAATATAATTTCCGTCGATAGCGTGTCAGTTTTTGCTGACTGTGTCGTTAAACAAAATTCAACATAATATACCACACATCACTTCACGTACAAAATAATAATTGTGGATATCCTATCTTGTGTAAACGGGACAATTATAATAGCTTTTCGTCACAGGGATCACGTTTTACACATGGTTCTTATTATTGACCATAAGAGAGAAATGTTCAGACGAGATTATGCCGGACTGCACGTTCCACTCTTGCCTGTGAATACATTACATTACCACTTTCACATGGCTGTCCAAATCGCCAGACGTTAAAGCCACAGAACATTTGGGCTAGCTAGGACCCAAAGCCTTCTTCAATCCATGCCGGGACGATGCGGATCAGTTTTGAAGTCACGTAGTGGTCTCAATAGCTAGGCCCATTTGTGAACTGACATCATCACTGCTTGAACTTTTATTGACTTATTAACAATTACTAACATTATCACATTCAGGCCATCTTTTTCATGTGAGACGTTGACTTGCCTTTACACGTGTTCGCAATGTGTGGGGCAGAAAAAAACGCACCTTTTCGCAAACATCTGATGTCATCACTACTTTTACACTTATTCATGAAACACTTGATATGGTCGCACTCGTAGAATGTACACGGATGTCACTTTTATTTCCAAGTTCTAATTTTAGCGGTTACACTGTGTGTAACACTCACGCATATTGATTTAATTCATCAGGGAATGGTGTTGGCGTTCGCTGTATATTACAAGATACATGTGGAATGGAACAATGCCTTTGATCCCGTTTGTGACATGTGGTATTATAACAGTGATTGATGATTAATATACTGTTATAAAAATATCGAGCAATTAAATTTGGAGAATCGACATCTGATGTGGACATGGCAAACATTGAATTACGAATTGTTATATAAGAGCACCAATTACTGCATTTTTAAGATATCACATAATCCCCAAATCATTAAAAATCACAAACATCCAACAATGGGTATATATCCAATCAACAACATTAGTAATCTATGTTAAAATAGAAAGTATGTAAGTCTCCTAAAAGCAAGGCTTGACCAACTTACTGATACATTAGCATCAAATAGGATATAAATATGTACCTGGGGACAAGTATAGTGGCTATTAAACTTTTACTTAGTAGAAAACACATATGGAAATTCACTCCACGCAGATCGCTCAAACCTCGTATACTGAGTGTCAACGATCTACGCTCCCTCAGTATGAATGAGCTATGTGCCAAAAAGGATCTACCTGGCCCTTGTCGCAATGTTGATATGGGAACCCTACCTCCCTGTCGAAAGAGTATTGATCAACACATAAGAAGGGTCAATTATCAGGTTGGCATGTGGAAGATAGCACGTATTGCCGATCCACATATTCCAGCTCCTGTTTATGGTCATGGTTGGGTGGTGATTGGAGGCAAACTCCAACCACTGTAGTGTGAAGGAGACAGGGGATACAAGCATTGATGAGGAGTCTGACTCTGATGATATATCTCTTCCTGATGCAGTAGACTATCTTGATGTTGATAGTTCAGACAGTGACTAGAATGAACGTTTAGTCTGCCTACAGATGTTTGAAATTTTGTTAATTGTTTTATTGTCATGAACTTATATCAATGCTTGTTTCTTATTTGTCCTGATGCAATCATGTATAGATAAATATGTATTTTCCAGATATGACTAAAAATCTGAAATCAGAGATACATGTATATATGTTGACATATACACTAGACTGGTAAATTTGTCCGTTGTCACTTTAATGGAAAACTATACTTATGATATGTAAAATATGCACTGTAATACCTAATTTGACATCTAACTATGTGGCCAAGAGTCTTTTTGAAATTTCATTTGTTTGACCCAAATGTAATTCCAGATATTCTATATTGCAAAACAAACGCTATTCTAAATGAAAAGTAATCTATTATGTAAATTGTAATTCTATGGATTGTACCATGTAAAGTTTTAATTCTCATGTGTCCAATTATCATGTTTATTAAAATGATACATAAATACGCATACATAATTTATATACATTTAGTCATACATACAACCATACATACCATCATACACACAGCCATGTAATCATACGTACATACTGAATAGGAAGCGTGTGTATTGATCTGTTGTCTTAATCACTGACCCATCAAGAGTGTCAGTCGGCATGTATCAAATCTTTATATTGTGATAACTGTCACAAGTGACTTATTTATCATGCGTTAATGCTTTGAAATTTTTTATCTGTTCACGTAAAGGATTAGTATGTTTTAATATAGGATTAGTATGTTCTCCATGACCACATCTCAGTAATTAATTATGATTTGGTAATCATGCCAATCACAGTAGCATGTTCAATCAGTGTCAATCTTAATGAATTAAATGAGAAAATATTTGCAAAGTGGCAAACGCTCAAGTTGACATCAAATTCATACCATCCCATCGTGGAGATTCTTTGTTTTCATGGATTAATGTTCCGTTGCAATAGGAAGAGAGACACGTGGCAGTCTTGGCTGTGTCTTGAAAAGACATGTCCTGCGCGTGTTTCGACTCCAAATTTAAAAATTTCAAAAAATCAATATAAGCAACCCCTAAAAGCCCCCTCTTGGGTTGCACACACCACTTTCACCCTTCTCGGAATACACTAAATGGTCCGGCCAGGCCCGTGTGCGAAATACGCTGCAGTCGGAAAGCGCACGTTAAATCTTCTATATCAGTCAGTCAGTCAGTCAGTGTTTCGACTGAAGATCCTTGGTTACTCCACTGGAGACAACTTGCGACATCTTTCGAACCACTTCGGCAACGACGGTCCGAGAACTAACAACTAGAGCACGACTGATGGATGGTGCAGTGTCCAGAATGGAGTATGCCGTACATTGCTTCACTTGGAGTAATGTAAAATGATACATTGTTGTGACATTGTGGATGGTTTGTTTTGTAAAATATGAGTGACAAAACTTTTTATTATCTTATTTTGTTATTAAAACAAGAAATATATCTTATGTATGTGTCATATTTCGTGGTGATGTGAAACATGATATGGATTACTGTGTTGTTTTAAAACCGTTAATGTGTTTTCATAAGGATTAAACATGGGAGCTTAAACGCATTGTGCACTAAATCCGACCTTAATTGGTTCGTTAGCAAATCTAACGCGAGAGCGACATACAAGTTGAGTCAAATTGAGCTATTTTCACCCCAATGTCGCACTGGCGAGCATAAACCCTGAAAACAAGGAGTGAACCGTTACACAGTAACTCGGGGTAACGATTTTCTGTGCTATAGAATCATGTGTATGGAGTACATATATCTCGCGATGATGTGTCATTCCTTAACCAGTACGATGTGTGGCATAAGTATATACACTTAAAAGTAGACACATGTTAACGATAATAATGACAGAGAGATAAATAAACGCAGGTCGAGTAAGTATTATTACCTTGGTTGATTATAAATTGCCATTTTTGAAACAGTTTTTCATTAGATGAAAGAAATGATGGTGCAGAAAAAAGACTAGCAATTAACATTATAACCGTGATGCAACTGCGTTACTTAATACAGTCCACAAAGAACAATATATAGGGCGCCTTTTTACTTTTTATTTGTTATATGATTTCAATAATTCATTTATGGATACTAAAGTGAATTTATATCACACATTTGATTGTGTTTTATCATGAAATGTTGATTAATATGGAAAGTCGGTTTTTAGATATCAATAACTGAAATCTGTATCAAATGATGTACTTTATCATCTAAAGAATAAAATATGGTACTGTATCTATAGCCTTCGTCTCCGTGAACTTTATGCCCATTTTTAAATAATTCGTTAATATAGGTACAGTTACGTAACATTTGCATATATAGTCATTTTCAGATGATGTCTCTATATATATAAAAGGGCAAGCTTCTTCCCTTTGTTTAGTCAGTATGAAAGCTGTCCTTCTGGCTATGAATGTGGAACACAGGCTTTAGGGTTACATATGAATCTTGTTATCATTGTATTTTAAGACGATTTGAATATTATTATTTACTATCGTACTTACTTATTGTTTTAAATTTAGATGTCACCACAAATTACAATTATTGCTTGTACGTTCAACACAATTGTCAAATACTCTAAAATATATGACTAGTAAACCATTAATGTACGTTGAAAAATATCATAATGTAAATGCCAAAATAATGTATCCAGGATCAAGTAAAAGATATATGGACAGCAGCGCTGGGAATTTATTCAACAAGCCCGTGAAAACAACACTGCTTTAGCTCAATGTTTACCACTCCTGGCGGCCATTATGCAACGGCCATCTTACACACAACCCCGTGCTCACGTCTACAGGTCTCTTCCGGTGGTACGGTAATTAGTATAGCCCTCTCCCTCAAGTGTATCCTCCAGGATATATATATATATATATATATGCTACTCTCATTAATTAAATGCTGCCCTTTTCCAGCGTCACGGCTATGGAGCTGAGACGAAGAGGCCAAACCATCATAAAGTAATTAGGGTCCAATAAAAACAATGCTCCACCAAACCTCATAAACATGATCACTGAAAGTCGTACTACAGACGTTTAATGTCAAATCACAAAAAAAGCATTTGAATAGGAATAACATGTAACAGGATCATGTATTCTCTTAACACCATCGCAAGACACCATGTAATCACATCTAAAAATGAAACATCAGTATGTGCATATAATAAAATGTGTATTAACATTTTTCGTCATTAAATCAAAAAGTTATCTCCTTGTTACCACCTCCAGCTTCAGCTGGACATGCCTATAGGTCCTCCTTTGGTCAAAAGTTTGTTCCCCCTCTAATGAGTGTGACACACGTTGCACACGGGTATCACACGCGTGGCGTACGGGTTCCACACGAGTGACCAACGGGGTGCACACGGGTTGCGTAACGCGTTGCCCATGCGTGTAAGGGGAATGAACTTCTAGGCAGTAGTGTACACGCCTGTCACGTATATTCGATATTCTATCGTCTGATGGCGGGAGAAGAATGACACAGCGCAACTCTGAATTGACTCTTCAACAGATACAATCTATGAAATTCATTAAAACTTCAGGAAACTGTGTCCTCCACGCCTGAGAATTTCTGTTTGTTGTTTCAGCTATATGGGGGTAGTCTGTAAATCCAGTGATTGATCACGTGCGCAACGATCTATGCAATTGAATTACGATCTATGCAATTGAAATACGAAAACCGCCCGTTAAGATCCCGGGTAGAATAGGTCTTCAGCAATCCGTGCTTGCCGTCACAGGCGACTATGTTTGTCGTAAGAGACGACTGACGGGATCGGGTCGTCAGGCTCACTGACTTAATTGCCTGGATCGATGATCATGATGTCAATCAATTATCTGGTATAGACTCGATTATTTACAGACCGTCGTCATATAGCTGGAATATTGCTGTGTGCGACGTTAAACCACAAACAAATAAACAAACAAAGGTACGATCACATGCATCAACCTAGTCAGCAAGCCTGGCTACCTGGTCTCGTTGCCACTTACGACTTGCATGGGATGCCAGAGACCAATTGAAACCCAGATCTTGTCAGGTCTCATCTTCAGGTATATGCTGATCTGACATCGTTCAATAACGGCCAAACAGCTGCTGATTTACCCACTTAAAATAGACCAGTGAAATTGACTCATCTGTGTCATATTAAGGTGAGGTGAGGTGAAATTGGGTTTAACGTCGCGTCCAAGATTATTGCACTTATATAGCGACGTGCATGCACGTGTATGTGTGTGTGTGGCTGCTTGTACTAGTCCGGACTGATGCCGATTTATAGTGCTAGCTCACTGAGATACCATGCCGCAGTTTAACACGAATACCCCACTCAGACACAGTATACTGACTCCGAGCCGACCAGTCCTTGTTTTAGCCCCTTAATGCCGAGCGCCAGACAGGGTAACAACAAGTACAATCTTTTAACGACTTTTTGTATGACGCGGCCCGGGATCGAACCCTGGACCTTCCGCTCTCCGGGCGGACGCTCTACCACAAGACCACGGAGGCGGTCTCGTGTCATATTAAGATTATATGCATAAAGATAAAGATTGACAAAAAAAAAGACTATCCACAAGACATTATAGCAAGAGGGATGACTTCAACCTTCCCTTTGTGTCAAGCACGATTCGAGCCGCTCCAGCCTTTGGTGTCCACATGTAACAACTTTTGAGGTACGTTCAAGTAAGCTCGTTCTACAAAGATTCAAAGAGGGCCATACAACCCTTGCTCAAAAGGAGCTTGATCAAGGTTACAACATTCAAGGCCCCAGCAAAACTTTCACAAAGTGTGATTGACATTGCAAAGTTTGATCAGTGATAACAATGATGTCTGATGCAATATATTTCTGGTGATCACTTGATTTGCCTTTGCATGTGTTTGTGGGCTGGTGCCACCGGTGTGTCAGGATTCATTCGCCTTTCCGCCTGGACTCTTCACTATTTAGTAGTGATTCATCAACTAATGCTCATAATACAGTCTAAATCGTACAGTGGGCACTGCGTTTGGAAGATATATTTTTATGATTACAGAAATGATTTTTGTAATTTTTTCAACAATAGGGCGAATGTGCGTCAGCAATCCTGACCATCCGATCTCGTTAGTTGTCACTTTCGACTATTAAGACATGTTCTAACCAGGTGTAACAGATTGAAACATCCCCTGGCCATTTCTTCCCCAGGGAAGGTGTTGCCTGGGCTTGTTCTAAAGAAGAGCTAAAAATCTAATGTCCTTGAGTACAGTATATAAAAATTCAGATGGGGTCAGATCTGGCCTAGGTTTAACCATCCCCCACCAAGAACTGGTCATGGTCAAACCGTCTCCAGGGAGGTATTGGCCAGGGGAAGGTTAAGCCTGGTACAGCGGATCTTCAAGGTAATTTTCGTATGTCATGTTCGCGGAGACCACAAGTGCTGTCAAGTGTTTGATATTACCAGACTTCATAACTATCAAGTTATAACAGATAGAAGTAGTTGATCAATGGACAAACTTCTTAGTTTCAAGAACGCCATTATACATCAAACATATACGTAATATACAAGTGTGTACAGTAAGGGAGGTAACACCAAAGCCATCAATACGTAACATCTCCTGCTGAAAACAGAAAGGACATTTGAAACACTGTTCAACCCTTCCAACACAATGACAGTTATGAATTGACTTCGATCGTCCATAGTAAGGCACACAGTTCATAACACAAAACTAAATTGCTCTTTGTCCTTTTAATAAAGGCTCAGAGTCCATGACACAATTTAACTGCAAAACAGCTTTACTTTACAGTTCTTAATTTGTAAGATAGTCTCTGAATCTAGATGGTTGTTTGATCACAGGACCACAAGAACTTCTCTTCTCCGTTGTCTAACTTGACTGTCTAGTTGTGTGTGCAAAAATCTGAACTCTGTCTGTTTTTCCTGATGTTCGGTTTACAGGCGTGTCAGTACAGTTAATTGTAGGAGTTTCAGCGGATGTTCTTTCCACATTCTAACAGTTTCCTTTCCACAAATATTGGAGGTGCTTTATGAGACTTTCTCAAATGTCGTCTGTTTCTGCGCAAGTTACTGCCATCTTCTGAACGCAGTTCATAAGCCCTCACATCCACCTGTTGTTCTATAACAGCTTTCTTCCACTGTTTGTCTAAATAAGGGGGCTTAACTCTTAACACAGTTCCTTCCTTCAGAGCACGAATTTCGGTTTGGCCTGCATTGAAGGAGTAAGTTTGTTTAGTTTTTTACAAGCTATCTTGTCTGACACACCATCGACAGTCGACAGTTGTAAGAGCGTTCTTGCCGTTGGGAGTTTGGTCCTTGTTCTCATACTAAAGTGCCAATGTGCATGAGAAAATCCTATTCCCTCCGTCGATAATTTCGGTGGTCCAGGGGAGCTAAGTAAGGATCAGTTTTGGCATGTAGTGATCAGCTCCTTAGCTATCTTCACCACACTTTCAACTTTCCCTTTGGACTGTGGGTAACGAGGTGACGGCTCAAATTCGTAGTTCTCTGAGAACGGTGACTTGTTGTCATAGATTATCTGATCCGGAATCCCATGTCTAGATAGATGTGTCTTGAGCTTCTTGATGACTTCAGGAGCTTTCGTGCAGTGGAGCCTGTCAACTTCGAAGAAGTCGGAATAGTTTTTCTGATCAAACTCGAGCAAATCACATCCCAGTTTCTTCCAAGGACAAGTAGGAATTTGATGACTGATCAAAGGCTCCCTACTATGGTCTTGTTGTAGTGTGTTGCATGTTTCACACTTGCTTACAAGATCGATTATCTCCATGGTCACCTTGCGCCCATACACATACTGGTCAAAACGTTCCAGTCCAAAGACGATTTATCTGAGCGTAATGTTGCTTTGTGCTTGTCATTGATTTGGACGCGCATGCCACCAGTTGTCCATCTCCAGAAATGCCCCGAGGCCACTTTGTGAAGCACCACATTGGAGATATATGATAGCTTCATGTCAAACTATTTCAGAACAGGTTCTGACAGAATGGCCTCATCTTCTCCAAGTACTGTCCACGTACAGTGTTGTCACATCGAAAGTTCACATCACCTTTCAGCAGATCTCTCAGTGAAGCGGTGATTTCAGAGAGATTGGGTACAAACTGATGCACACAGTTGACCATCCCCAAGATGCGTTGGACACCTTGCTTGTCAGTAGGTGAAGGCATTTGCTTGATAGCCTCAACCTTGGTTTCTTCAATCTGTAGCCCAACAGCAGTGAGTACATAACCCAGATAGAGCCCTTTTGGCAGTTTGAACTTCAGTTTAAACTCATTCAGTTCTTGATATTTGATGTCCTTCGCTTGACAGCGATAAAAAAGGCTTTTAATTTCTTGTCATTGATCGACCTCAGCATCCTGACCAGTTTATCTTACGCCGTAAACTAACATGTCGTCATGAATCACACAAACACCACCCGGTCCAGATGCAGACAGGAGCTGTTGAGAGGCCAAAAGGCATAAGAAGCCAATGGTACTTTCCCCAGGGAGTTTCAATCGTTGTCAGGTAACTGCTCTGTTCATCCAACTGGACATGCCAGAATCCATTTTTGTCATCCTTCAAAGAGAAACATTAATCCTTGGCCAACTTAGGCAAAACATCATCTAGAGTCATTATTGGAAAATGGTTTCTCGTGAGTGCCGTGTTTGATATTTCTACACCACAACCAGAGCTGACACCCAGTCCGTTGGTTCGTCCACAGTTGTAAACATCTTTTGCTCTGTCGGTCTTTCCAGTTCAGATTTCAGCTGAGATTGTATAACGACAGGAGTCTTGTGACATGGTAACTGTACTGGCATGCAGTGTGGTCAACCTCCAAGTGTAGTAAACCTTTTAGAGTTCCCTAGCCATCAAACAAACCCTGATAATTGTGTTTGATATCAGCAATTTCCAGTTTCCCATGCTCAAGTGAAGAGTAGGCAGTTAGATTCACCTCGGGTGATTCCATCAACA
Source organism: Haliotis cracherodii (assembly GCF_022045235.1). Classification (NCBI taxonomy): domain Eukaryota; kingdom Metazoa; phylum Mollusca; class Gastropoda; order Lepetellida; family Haliotidae; genus Haliotis; species Haliotis cracherodii. Next base: position 6,581,071 of record NW_027266277.1, on the reverse strand, counting down.
GACTATTGTCAAAGTTCCAAGTGGTCAGTTGCATCTGTTGGATAGCCCGTGACACCAATATTGGTTCGCAACTCTTCTGCGGCCATTCTTGGGGTTTGTAGTGACACACGTCTCTTCCCGAGAGGTTTGGTCTCAGCACCATTGTACATTCGCAGTGTGGAAATCAGATTAGTGTCCAATTTACTGAAGTTGTCATCACTGAACACTTGAGTATACACAGAAGAAGGCGGAATGAATTTCAACTTCCTCACTATTCACAACGAATGTTGCAAATATATTTTGGGGTAATTCCGATAGACCAAGTTTATCTCATCAACTTGTACAGAATTGACACAGTCACAAGTTATATACATTACAAACTCTTCACTATCTTCAGATTCACTATCCACCATCCACCACTGTCTTTGCTCTTTCCAGGACACAAAGCAGCAAAGTGATTTTTTATTTTGTATTTCCCACAATTCTTATCCCATACCAGACATTCTTTTATTTTGAAACTCGTGCCTCAACTTATGATTTGGTCTGTTGCTTGGCACTGTGACTTGTGGGGTTATAGTACTGTAAAAGTATTGTCCCTTTGAGAGGGTACGTAACTTTCCATTCAAAGTAAATTTAGGCCTACTACTACAATTTTATTCATGGTATATTTTTTAGGTTTAATTAATGGCAAGAAGTATTCGCAGTCGCGGGCGACTGAAGAGATGGTGTTAAACCTAATGGGCAACCGTGCAGGTAGCAGGTAACAGGTAGTATCGTAAGTCACCATGGTCCCTTGTATGGTTGCCTAAGTTTGTTTGTTGGCGACCTATCGCCAATTTTTATAATGTATCGATAGGAAAAGTAAATTTTATGATTACATACCAGTTTTAGTTCTATATATGGGATAATGTAGTTCTCTTACTGTCCTTTGTCGACCGGTGTTATAGTATAAATATATGTATTATTTATGCATGACTTAATTTTAGTCACTCATTTAAAAAAATATTTCGTAAACGAGCCCACGTCGGCTTGGCGATAGCTTTGTTATAATATTGATCGGGAATATTTTATTTGAACAACACGGAGATTCGACATAAGATATATATTTTGCCTTGAAATTAATGGCTGCATTATTTTGTGTCAACATTATTATTACTCAATCCGTTGTTCATACGACTCGTGAAGATCCGGGGTAGAATAGGTCTTCAGCAACCCATGCTTGCCGTAAAATGCGACTATGTTTGTAAGAGGCGACGTACGGGATTGGATGGTCAGGCTCGCTGATTTGGTTGATGTATGTCATCGTATCCCAATTACTAAGATCGATGCTCATGCTGTCAATCACTGGATTGTCTGGTCCAGACTCGATTATTTACAGACCGCCGTCATATAGCTGGAATATTGCTGAGTAGGGCGTTAAACAACAAACAAACGTTGTATATACACATTACATAAGTCTTCAACAATAACTGGACAGGATAATCTGAGATGCAGTTAACACTCTCTCGGAATTTGTGTAACTTCAGAGGCATTACATTGGTCACAAGTTATCTGCATAGTTAATAGTTTGTTTTCAAATATTTCTGATTGGGCAGAGAAATATTGCACTGAACAACATAAGGGACTTGTGGTTGAGTAAATGGGAAATACATGAATTGTAAAGTAAGTTTTTTTTATTCTGGTGGTTTAAACTGAAATATGTTTCTACGTGCAATGTGTTTAGTTGTGAATTCCATTAGACACCCCTGTATGGTTGGAATACTGCCAACGGCATGTTAATTATTAACTCACGCACTCACTATTAGACATTCCGCTGCAGCCATATGAGAGGAGGAATTGTGTATGTGCTGTACTTGCATCTTAGACCTAGTATGGACAGGACGCGTCGATGCCACACAATACCTGGGTTGCACGACATCAAAATGAGATCATCTTAAGCATCCAGCACACTGTGCTCTAGAGGTGCACAATATTTCAACAGTTTGTGGAAGGCTATTAATCAATATTTCTGCTTTTTGAACAAGAATAACATCCTTTCAAATACAACATTCATACGCTGTGTTCTTTGATGCCTTTGAAATATGTGTTTTCTCGTTTTATTTAAGTTCTTTTCTATCTCTAGCAACATTGTCGATCTCTTACTTTAAGGAAAGAAGGTATGACTATTAATAACATATTTCCAGACTGTGTTTTGCAGTTGGTAAGTGTTTCAAAGTTGTAAGTATTTGATTGCCTTTGTTGCTGTTTTTTTTTGTTTGGATTGCCATCTACCCACACACCCTACAAGCCACCCAAATAGATACACATCCTTCCATTCACATTACACTCCTGATGGCACTTCGATCTCCAACTTTAAAGAGCCAACCGATTCTTTCTAACAAAGACAACACGCTTGGACTTGAGGGGGTACGGGTGGCCCAGTCGTCTAAGGCACCACGATTCGCTGTGCAGAGTTGCGTTCCTTCGGACGCGCCAGAAACCTATGATTAAGGGTTCGAATCCCGATTCGCCCCGATTATGTTTCTAGGTTTGTCAGCACCATACCCGTGCTCGTGGGTTTCACCGAAATGGTAAACGTCTGAGACCTGCATCACTTCGGGCTTTCCTCCCACATTAAGCTGACACGCCGCGATGTAACTGTAATACTGTTAAAAGAGGCGTTAAACCCCAACTCACTCACTCACTCTTGGATTTGAACATACATAGCACTCCGCTATTGCACTCATTGCCTGGGTCAGTGTAGCGCCAGCGAAGCATACCCAAGGAACTAGGCTGTTCCTATCATATCTCAAGTTTCCTGTACAACAGGTGTCATTATGGATTCGTCCCTGAAGGACAACCTTACTGTTCTTATTAACTCTGCTAATGATGGCACCTGTCTCCCGGACCAATCATGCAGGCACTCGGGAAAGACAGCAATCAATACAATTAAAAAATATTAAGCTAATAAACAGACTAAATACTGATCCTGAACTCCAAACTATACAAAAGCTACTCACCGCACCGCCTATGGAAGGTCGCTGACTCAAAGCACAGGCTTCTTCAGAAGAGATTTATCTCATCACTTAATCTGTCCGTGAAGAGACCTGCTTTCGCTTTAACTGCCTCACAAGAAATATTGTGCTTCACCTCCGTGATTCGCCGACACATTTGATGTGGGTACATATGTTATGCTAGATAATATGGATACAGAGAGTTCGTTTGCAAACTTAATGATTTCAAATAATAAAGTAGATGTATCATATTGACCTATGATAGACAGACAGACATTCTTTATTTCCACTAATAATTGGAAGTAAGTAAGGTCATAGAAAGTTCACGATTTCGTAAAAATGGTATCTAACGAGAATGAGTGTGGTATTTTATTTGTTACCCACGTTAAATATGTATTTAAGAGTAAATACACAACAACTTTCGTTCGTTAACAGACCAAAGTGAACCCGGTTGCAAATCTGGTTGCGCATGAATATTGATATATCCCCAAATATGGGCATTGTTGACATTTTGCTGTGCAATCAAAAGGGTTGGGTTTTCTTGATCTATCAGCTGAATTCGTATCCTGTCCTACCATTTTGTAAGAGGGAAATCAGAGTGTTCACCAAAGACGCTTATGTTAACTGTACGATCCTATACTGAAGACGTGAAAATTAACAAACTCAAGTCTGATTGCATTACAACTTCGAACGAAGGGCAAGGTCACCATCTGAATAAGAAAAGATAACCGATATCTACTCACAGTGTTTCACGCTAGAAATCAATATGTAATGTTATTGTTCACATTTGGAATGTTTTGGACAACAGAAACAGAAGTCATGCACACTTCCACGGAGTTTGCGAATGATTTGTATCCGAACTGTTCACTTTGAGTGATTTGGTCGTATGTCACATAATACGCTTCGAAGGGGACACTGATGGCACAACCAGAGCATCCAACGTAAGTCTAGATATTTGTCCAGATAGTTTAAAATGACATTCACCGCATTTCACCACGATTAACCTTGTACGTTATATCAAATTGAAATTCGCATAAGTAGTTGGGTGCGTCATGCTCATGGGGATCCATCGGTTTGTTTGTTGTTTAACGCTGCACTCAGCAATATTCCATCTTTCCTACGGCGGTCTGGGCCAGGCAACCAGTGATTGAAAACACGAAATTGGGATACGATGACATGCATCAACCGAGTCAGCGAGCCTGACAACCCGATCTCGTTAGTCGCCTCTTACGACAAGCAAAGTCGCCTTTGACGGCAAGCATGGGTTGCTGAAGACCAGTTCTACCCCTGATCTTCACGGGTCTCGATCTATCGGTAGTTAGTCAAACATTGCTAAATGGATATAAGCCTAGCTCGTAGCTCTATGCATAATTAATATAAAATGCAAAACGAATTTGATGCGTGTGACTATCTTGTATGGTTTAATAAAGTTTTTGTAATGACGTCTCGCGATTTCTTTCAGGCATGGAAAAAGTAGTTTCGAGGTCACTGTTATCCAATCGAAACGAATACAACGAGGTCAACATTGTATACCACACGTGTGACGATTGAGTATCTTACACCTGTATCTTCACCATTAGAGTAATACAAATCAATACTAACAAATTGGATATTTCGAATGCAGATCAGTTATTTCCAGGTATATTCTCACGAAAAAGACATCCCCCATTTTGAGGTGAAGTAAAAACGGGATTGAACATGGCGTTCAAGATCATTGCACACACATAGCGATGTACATGCACGTGTGTGTGTGTGTGTGTGTGTGTGTGTGTGTGTGTGGCTTGTACTAGTCCGGACTAATGCCTGTTTCTTAAGTGCTTGCCATGCCGCAAGTTTACGATGGAAACCCCTCGTACAGTGTGTATTGATTCCGAGTCGACCAGTCCTTCTGGTCAGTACAATCTGATAACGTCTTTTGGGGAATCGAACCTCCGACCGTCCGCGCCTCGAGGTAACATTCTATCCATTCGACCACGGAGGCGGTCTCCCAATTCTGAAATGGCAGCATATGTCCATTGGGACATAAGTATGATCCTTGTGTTGTTAAAACATTTAGACAGGACACAGGCATTCCCATGAGCTCCAATTGTGCTCCCCGTCTTGTGGATCTGTCTTTATGCGTATGAATCGGAATTTCGGCTATGAATCGGAATTTAGCAAAGTTAAAACAAAATACTTTTGCCATGAATTATAACTTAAGCTTCAGGTATATCGATGATCTGATATCTTTCACTAACAATCAAATAGCCCCTTCCACCGATTTACCCACCTGAACTAGAAATAAAGGTGACCAGTGAGACTGCCTCATCGGTTATATAGAACTGTGCATAACGATTCAGGGTGACAAAACAATCACCACAAGTCTGCATAACAAGAGGGTAGGACATGATCTCGATTGATATCGTCCCAGTAGCGTACGCGTTTCAATTTACCGTTAACACTGATGAGTAGTGTTCTCCTATGAGTTGTAATGCCATGAGTTCATATTCTGTAGATGTCTTATAGACATGACGTCACACGTGGACGACCGGTCCATGACATGCCATGAGTGTTGCCCTGCTGTAGCGAACGTCTTACAGAGCTGATAAAGTGTTTCCGATGTCCATCAGAATGTCTGGTAAGTTCGTTTTGCGCCATTCCTATTTGCAGCATACCCACGACCCATAGACGCTGAGTTTCAGCAAGCGAAATGTTGTTTATGGTTATACAAAAGTGTATTTATGACCACATGATAGTTAAACAATCAATGCGTGCTGTTCACATTGAAAAAAAACACGTGCATGAGTATGATACACACAAACATCCAAATTGTGCGCCTTGCCTTAAAATTTAAAATCGATGATAGGCCTTCATGATTATGTATAATTTGTAATAAGGATTATGTTATTTCAGAATATATTTAGGTTTATTGAAGTTTACAAGATAAACAATTACTTTTGCCGTTTGTATATACATCCTATGTATGAAATAGAGATCAGTTAGTTCAACGGAACACTTATGGCAAAAGACAGGAGAACAAACGACAAATTAAAAGTGATACGTGACGTGTCCTGTTCACCAGAGATGCGTTTTACAAAGTAGGAACGAAGTCATGACGAACTGTCATCCCAGTATTTCAAAAGATCAGTTGGTTCATATTCCTGTAATACATCGTTTGGCTTGTCTTTGAGAGCTACGGGTAGTCACATATTGTAATCACACGCTCTCGAATATAATGCGGCTCCGCACTCGAATGCCATGACGAGGCAGAGGTTCATTCTCTGTTACAGCGGTGCCCATTTCCTCTTACATTGATTCCATGGTCTGTGTGTGTGCGTGTGTCTGTGTGTGGGCGTGTGTGATTTTTACGCTTTTAGCAATAAGCAAGTCGAACATTCAGGAAACATCGCAGATTTAATCGATCGTTACTTTGTCTAGATGTGCAAATGACTAATCATTTTTAGATTTCCTCTCTACAACGTGAGTGAGTGAGTTAAGATTTAAAGTCACATCGGCAATATTTCAGCCATATAGTGACCCTCTCAACAACGACCACCTGGTTGGTATATGCAGGCTTTATAAAAGGGTTTATGACCCCTAACCCTTTTAACCGATTTCAATCAAACGTACTGCTTTACAAAGGTTATTTTTCGATACTCTGCAAGGTAACCTCATTTACGTTACTATCCTAATACCATAACGACGGAAAGGAGGACTCAGACCAAGCAGATCAGACAAAATCGTAGATGGTGGTGGGTTGTTGGAATGGCCCCTTAACAGAGATTTAGAAATATAATAATGGACATTTTGAAGCAGTAATACGGATATGACAGTTGAGCATACACCAGAACCATATGATATTACAAACGACAGGAATTTCAATGCAATGATGTTTTGTTAAAAAGACACACCACGTTGGTTTCCCAAGTACCGTGTCGAGTTACTTTAAGTATAGCCACTGAAAGTTATATATTTTACGGATCTGAAGTCTGTACATTTTCTATAGCATATCCTGTAGTAAGACCATAGTTGATTGAAAACAGCGAAAAGAGACCATTTGGCATACGACCTGTACTGTAGTTCATGTCAGTTAGGTACCGACCATTCGATCTTCTGGGGGAGCTGACATACGTTCACCGCGGAACTTCGTACCAGTTGCCTTTCGGACATCTTGCATGTATTGATAAAAAGTAAGTTAACTAGAACTGTTGTATTTGGAATTAATGAAGGCATCTCGTACAGTGTCCTTAGCTACACCTACGTACATATATGAAAGAAATCAATGTAGTAGTTTAGAAGTTGTCCGGACAAATTGAACTGACGAAGAAATAAAAGGCAATAACTCCGCCCAAATGAAACAAAAAACAATTGCAATGTGCCAAACAACATGTTGAAGTGGCCACGTGTACAATGTTTAATTGACATCAGTCTATTAGTTCAGAAGGAATTGTTCGAAAAGTTATTTTCTTCGGATAGGCCGAAACACAGGCGGACACGTTGATTCCATTATACACCCTAACTTCGTTGCGGGGGTACAATGAACTCATTATCTAAAGAAATGATATTCACGAGGGTTTTCAAAGGGTATTCATAAGTAGATATTTACTTATTTAGATGTTTGAAATCTGTAAATTACAAAATGGCGACGTGAGACCATCTTTGATTTCTGAATGAGGTTATATTGTTGGATGTTGTGCTGATCATACACACAACTAGTTTTACAAACAGCACTTATAAATGTGGGAAAATAGTCTTAAATAGGGTTAACTATCTAAATTGCGGCCAATCAGAGGACTCCAATCCGTTGCTATTGTAATTAAATGTGCTTTGTGAGCAAATATCTTTCTATCTAAATATCTTTTAACGAAATCGAACAATTAAATTTCGATCAATCAGATGCTTAGGTTACATGGTCATGATGGTAAGGCAACCTATTCGGTTTAGTCCTGCAATACAATGTATCTAAATACCAAATATTTGTGTTCTAACAGCATTGGCGTAAATCAAGTACTTTGCTGTATTCATATTGATAATAGGGTCTTGCGATGACAGGAGTGTATTTAACTTCAGAAGATTTGGAATTATGTAAAATTTAGATTTGATGTAAATTTGCCTAAGATGGCTATAACCTCGACAAATCAACAAAAAGTGATATTCATTTTCGATGTGGTTTAGGTTACCAACTTTACATTTTTCTAAATTCACGAGTAATTTTGAAATGTCGTCCACGTTCAATTTCTAAAGTGCAAGAGTCAATGTGGTCCTGAATTTATTTACAGTTATACTACTCATATAGTTATCATATGAAATGGATGTTTTAAACTGTGCATAAGACATTTTGGGGCTTTCGGATAGATCACTATGCCAAACCTGAAAAGTTATCTTTTAACCTCTGACGTAACACATTTTAAAGAAAGTTTTATTACCCCATGTTTGAAAATACTAGACCAAATCACCAACACCTATTCTGAAAATAACAGTTTTAAGTTTCGTTACCCAATTTACGTGCCCTTGTTCATCGTACAACCGCAACATATTGTAATACTTTTGGGTAAACGAGATTCCTTCATATTGAAAAGGGCAAAGAGCATATTTCAAAACAGCAAACGACTGAATAGAACATCTGCCACACTCAGTTCTATGTCAGTGAACCCCCAAATTTCAGCCCCGGAGTATTGGTGTTATCAAATAATTTGAAGTAAAAGTGAGGCGAACATGGTTTCAAGGAATGTTTACTGATTAACAGGACCATGAACACCTTTCCTGCCCGAATTGAAATATTATTTTAAGCATTCGACCTCTGTAATCTATTGCTAAAATACAAGCCAAGATAACTGTATCAAATAACTACCTGAACAGCATTTCCATCACAATACCATTTTTCATTACGTGATAAACCTGCCCCATTTTCGATAGATTGACTGACATTTCCCATTTACAACAGTAATCATGCAAGAACAACTTCATTTGTAAGTTGTTGACAGTATTGCAAAACACAATAAGGTCTTCCGTAAATAGAAGTAGAAAAATATGAATGAATTTCGGATGTAACTGAACACCGAAACGACAATTTTGTTCCATTTCAATAACTAATTCGTTTTTAAAAAAGCTGAAACAAAAAGGGACAAAGCATACACCCTTGCCTCACACCCATGAGGCAACCGAATGTACCATATAATCTGTTGTTTGAACGAACACAAAACTTTACATTACTGTACGTGGATTGTAACATTTTACTTAGTTTAGCACTCAAACCATGTTTGTACAATAGCTGCAATAGATGAGGCTGAATGGAGTCGAATGCCTTAGAGAAACCAATAAATGCTGCATAAACGTTTCCTCATTTTTGTGAAAGATAACGCTGAATGACAGAGTTTAAAACAAAACAGTTATCAATAGTTGAATAACCTTTTCGAAACCTCGACTGACATTCAGATATTTTATAAAGTGTTGCAGCCTAAAACACTTGTCTTCTGTTTAGATAAGATATAAAAAAACTTTACTGAGGATGCTCAGGAGGCTTATAGCCTTATAATTATCAGGAACAGAGGCATCCTCTTTCTTATGCAGGGGGATAATTATCCCAGTAGCCCAACATTCAGGGACATTAAATGCTGTTAAATATGATTTCTTAATTAGGTTATATAACAGCGGACGAATATTGAGATATTCACTACGAATGTCAAGACCAGCTGATATATTATTTTTCTTGGGACTTATGCTTTCAAAATGTTCTGATCTGGAGATTGGGGATTCTAATATGTCAATTGTCAGTTCTTGCACATAACCTTGACATGTCACTTTGTCCTCCACCTCACCAAGATTATCCTGAATACCCATCTGTTCAGTATACAGACGAGAAATAGTTCCCCCAGTCTTGTATATCAATAGGGTTGGGGCGTTGCGGTCGTCCAGACACACGCTTTATTGTGTCCTAGAATACGTTTAGAGTCGCCACCTGCTGCATTCTGTAGGTCACTCCTTTAACATACAAATTCTTCTTGATTCTACATAGTTATCTGTCTTCATTGCAAACTCTGTTATACTTCATTAGGTATGAGTTATTTTTAGTTTTTTTTTCTGAACGCATTTAGATAATGGCACCGTTCATCTGTTTTACAGAGACATTCATCATCATCATCATCATCATCATCATCGGGGAACACGTCACTCGATGCTAAAACATAATCTATCACGCTACACTGTAAATGCCCAATAAATATACAGTCACCGATTTCATAGTCAGTTCCGAATCTTCCATTCACGACATATATGTTCAGAATTGAACACATTTCCAAAAGTATTTTTCCAAAGCTATTTAGTACATTTTCACGTGAATATCTTTCCGTCTCAAATCGTGTAAATTAAATCAACTAAGTACTTTCAACATGGTGAATATAATAACATCGTTCTAAGCATAGTCTAGCGTCACACCGGTTCTGCTACAATGGACCCGTGAAGATCCGGGGTAGAATAGGTCTTCAGCAACCCATGCTTGCCGTAAAAGGCGACTATGCTTGTCGTAAGAGGCAACAAACGGGATCGGGTGGTCAGGCTCGCTGACTTGGTTGATGAATGTCATCGTATCTCATATTCGTGGATCGATGCTCATGATGTCAATCACTGGATTGTCTGGTCCAGACTCGATTATTTACAGATCGCCGTCATTAAAAAAACAAACAAACAAACAAATCCAAGTACAATGATAGAAACAGCTGGGTACTCTACCAGTATGCTCACTAAAAAATACAGTGAAATCTCTACCCCATTTTGTCTATGCTTGTTATCATACCAGGACGATCTCTCTGGTTGGATATATATAAATACACATACTGTATCTCTCCTGAAACCGAACATACTTTTATCAAACAGAATAGTAATAGCATTTTCTCCGTGTCGAACATTAACAACATATCTTACAAATTAATATTTTATCGAAACCAGTATTCCTCCCGAATACTTTCCGAACTGAGACATTTTTATTTGTGGCTGGTGAAGAATAAAGGTTATATTCTGGAAAAATGTCACTAAAGTAATTTTCTATTGACTATGTTTCTAATAAATAAACAGTATCATGTTCAAATACAAAAGAAACAAAGCCGATATCGGACAGGTTGTTGGTTAAATCTTCTATATTCCTTGCAATGTAAGATATGCTTTTGCCTGTTGACTCGCTTTAACAGCCCTTGCCACCCCGTTATTACCCTGAGGCTGAGTTAACCTTCGACCTTGACGGCAGAACCCGCTCCTGATTCATAGCTGACGAAGTTCCACTTAATTAGCGATCCGATGCTCATCACCTTCCAGAGTAGTATTTGGCATGTCCTCAGTAGCGAGCCAGCCATTCTTATAATAGCCCCTCTTATGGCGAAAAATGATTAACAACCAACTCCATCAACGCATTCCATCATACTTAGGATCAGAACTCATCATCAGCCACCCTTTGTAACTTGTACTAAACCTGGTATTGGTTTACCTACGTACTGTCAATACGTGACCAATACATTGTACATGTGGGGTTCCACATCAAACAGTATTCTCCTTCTATATCTATAACCTTCACCCCGTTATAATCAGTGTTTTTTTCTTGCTGAGGCATTATGAGAGTGGGAAACACATTATGTCATCACTCAGGATCTCTGCAAAAAGATGGCGGAATAGCTACTACGTACACTCAGCTGCTTGATCATAATTTATCTATTCATTCAAAAGAAGAAGAGTTCATGCTGACGTATTTTTGTTTTGTAAAGTAAAACGACAATACTTAAGCGTTTCAGGGTGAGTGAGCTGGCTTTGCACGATGTTGAAGGTATGTAAAGGCTTATCAGCCTAATATTTGTGGATAACCAATATGGGCAAAGATCGTACGTGGTGACTGATCAAGGAACACAATACTGTGAAAGCCGTTGGATCACCTCCTCTGTCGACGATGCGTTTCGGAAAATGTGGTTTATATCCACGCGAAACACTTACACAGCTATATCTTGTGACTAATGATTATATTTTGTTTTTATGCGTCTGCCCAATGTCTAATGATCTATCGGACCGGTCATAATGTTAGGATTGTTCAAGTAACTGTTTGTGTTAGACCTGCAACATGCTTAACATATTGTACCCATGTTTGAAATCAGCGTTTTAAATTACCAGGTTCCCATATCAATCCCATCTTCTTTGACGCTGTCGGTTGCATAATTTGCGATCTCTCTGTGTTCCAAATAATCGGAGTTGTGTGTCGATTCCAGGTTTAGCCTTGAACACATAATATGAGGGCATCAAACCTTACTAAAATAGTGCTTTATTGTTGCGAACAATTCTGCGTGGATCTCCAGTTTTCTAAGTTTAGTCATGCCGACTATTTAACACTTTGAGAATGCTTAAAAGTGTATAACAAGTTAATTCAGCTTGGTCGATAAAGTATTCATTAATCACAACTGATCAGAAAATTTACCCAACAGTTATCGTGCTAAAGCATTATTCTTTTCCCCACTACAATATTGAATAAACGGAGACTTAATGTGGTCACTATCGATATTTGTGAGGATGCTGATAATAACAGTTTATGCACTGTATTTTGTTGCATATTGCCATCAGTAAAACTTTGGCAGGAAAAGCTGATATCTACAGAAAGGGGTACAAAATGAAAACAGTTTTCAATTGCTCCATTCCATGTTTCTTGCTGCACAGTCTTTCTCAATAAGGTCCACGTCATCTAACCAAACCGAGCAAACATGCCATAACCTATGGGGTCAAACTGCCTCTTCTGCGCCTCTGGTACGCGTTTGTATTGGCCTTGACGAACCATTGCCACTGCCAGCACCTGTTTGAGTAGGTCGGCGATGTTTCCGCCATCTATGGCCTTTTGAGCGTCCATCTGCCCTTTGTAACCCAACACACGGTACGGGTTGTATCGTTTTCCGAAACTTCCAAAGTTACTTGCGGCCTCGATGGGATCGAATATTCGTTTTGCGACAAGTTGATCTGACGATTCTTTGTCAGATAGGCCTGATTCTGAATCTGCAGAATACTCCTTGTCCTGTAAAGAACAACAATACATTACATAATGATTTTGCGATATGCAAGAGGCGCTTTTGTAACTGAAATGGACCCATAAACTATGTTTGCGAAACATGATTAAGCACCAATCAGTGGGTATTGTGATTTTCCCAGTTAATCAGCCACTCACCGATACTTTCATATATATTTATGTTACGCTAGACAGGTTAAGACGGGACCATTATCCTTACTTGCCATTTTCAATATCGGTCATTTACTTTCCTCCATAGCCTGGTCAACCGCGAAATGCAATCTAGCTATATTATCAAAATCGGCCTGACAGGAATTGTGTGTTGCAGGCGGCTTTGGTTCCCTTATGGATCATCCGGGTTATCAGTATTCGAAAATAGCTTGACTTATATGTTGTCTGGATGACTCTCCAACTCTGAGAGCAATTTATGCTTTATTACACACCTTTGCATCCAACATTGGATATCCCGCCACTGTGTTCACTAAGCATAATGCCGCCGCGCCGACCATCAGAGAATAAATAAAACTGAGACCCATTTTACTTTCTTGTTTGCTTCTTTGAACCTTCTGTTGGTTGTTTCGATAGCTATTGGTCTGAAACACAGAAAAATAAAGACTCAAACAAAAGGTATTTAATTATCTTAAGGGCAATAGTATAATACCATATAAACATCCATTGCGAGAACGAAAGTTTTTTTGTCTTAAAGCTCTCAGGAATAATCTTTGTCATTTTCCTTTACTTGAAAGATATGATCGGAAGTTTGGCGGTCGCTATAGTCTTGTATGAAATAGCTTAGCCACAGGCTTTTCATCTTTTTTTACCAACTGACAGAAAAGCGCTAAAAGCAACTGATAACAGCGATCTTTAGTTTCAAAGAGTACAATGACTTTTCGGCCATTCTACCTTTCAGGACTCGACTTTGAAACGTGATAGTTTTAAATGGCTGATTACATACGCTTAAAGCCTGATTACTATGATGAAGGGGCTCTTTGATGTAAAACCTCAAGTCCATTGGTGTGAATTTAATTTGGACTCATTGTATCTCTCGTGAAAGATTGATATGCAATGCTCGTATCATGCTGTGCGTCGTGCAGATCTTACTGGATTGGAAATTTAATTATATACATTTCAAGTAACATATGCATTCCGATGGCCACAGTATTGAATATACATTCCTTCATGCAAGTTTTAAAATGCTCATAATATCAATGCAAAGCCGCCCGGTACTCCAACACCTAAGCCAACAAAACTAGTTTGGGCCCACTTCTACCTAAACCCGAGTATTGAGAGACATAATATAACCTTAAAATGTGCACGTACAAAGAAGGAAGAATTATGCAATCTATAGAATAGCGTTTTCGTGAATGAGCATAGGTCACTTCGTAATTGGAATTTTTTATTTTATGCAATAAAATTGTTAGATATGTTCATGTTTAATATCTGTTTATCTATATTATGTTATAACGCTTGTTTGCTTGATGGTCAGTGTCATGTATTAGGAATCCATTGTATTACGCAAGCCTTCGCGATTTAATATATATTAGTGATTATTCCTGATACAGGACATTTATCATCCAAAAACACATACGCTTTACGACCAGTTTATCGGACTATGGCATTCTGAAATTTTATCGTCACAAACGGTTCGTAAGCATTGCAAATTTCATGTGCGATTAATATATTACGTTAAAAGTTCAATGTTTTGTCAGTCTGATAGTGAAAACAGGGAATAAACTTCTAACAGAAACTTGTTTTTTAGTCAGTGGCGTATGGTATCTCGGTATTGTAAGAAGAAAGCGAGTATAATTAGGGCGTTTATGCTATGGTAAGTGTCGTTTTAATTGGACACCCCGATTCATAGAACCATGGACATGGCATAGAATTTGGATACCATACATCGTACTTGGACCCCTGTAATTTTTGGACATCCCCCACCAACCCCAATACCTAGACGTCCACTTAAAGCGACTTCAGGTGTCACGCGGGACACTCGTGAACAGACAGTTACAACACAACAATACTACAAAAATACTACAAACGTGTCTGCCAGTATTGTGACAACAGAGGGTGACATAGACAGGTACAACATACCTACATTACAAACATGTCAGTCAGTGTCGAGACTGCGACAGAATTGCCTAGATGAGACACAGTGAAACACCAAGTAGTCATTAGACCAGTTTAAGTGCAACCAGTGAACCATTATTCATTTTATGAAATTAATACAAAACAGAAATCAGAAATCAGTCATAATTTGTATAAAAAAACGAATGATAATTGTACGATAACTTCAGGGTACAACATTTCATCTGACATTTATTTTGTCATTAAATGTTTTAAATCTTTAAATGGAACCAGTGAAGAAGTATACTTGAAAAGATATCATACAGAACAGAGCACACTATTACTGTCCATGTAATCAGAAGAAATGTCAGAGGCAACAGGGTGTGAGAGTCATCCCAATATAGGTCGACTTATTATAACTTTATTCCTATTGTTTCCAACATCAAACTGAAACTTTCTTGAATTGAGACATGTAGCGATGTCCGGGCTAATCAAATTCTGCCACGAAGGGGAAGTCACATTTGAGAACCCTTTACACGAGACAAAACAAAAAGACAACACCTGCTGATTCTGCTAAACTTTCCCCGATGATCAACACCGAGACTTTTGTTCACAATAAGAAAAGGTATGGTAATTACTGAAGTTAACGAATGGTGTTAAATATTGCCTTCTTCCAAATATCTGACGCCACGAAGCCCAATAGACTCTATATTCAATAATGTAAGGCAGCACCTGCGGCGACTTGTGGTTTATGGCCAAGTTAAGACACATTCTCTGTAACTACATGTAATTAGACACACACTTATTAGACATTGTTATTGTCCTTTTAAAGAGATTATGTGAGTTCCTTTCTCGCTGTAACTTAAGCTCTTAAGTGGTAAGGCGGATAATATGATTAGCTACGATTGGCTAACTCCCAATACTGAAACAGACGTCTACTGAGATGCTACACACTGTTGTAGCATGCACATCGCGATGTATCAGCGCTTCATCGTCTTGTAGCTCTCCAATATAGACATTAAATGTTTGGACAATGTTCATCATATTCAAATATTATTCAGATATTATAACTCTCTGATCAATGTTCAATCTTTTGTTTCTGTACGCGTGTGAAGTGTTCAACTCGTGTGGTTTTGTGGCATACAGCACCACAGGGTATGTTTTTGAGTTTGCTGCCCTGTCTGTGGTATCAACATTTATGTCGAGGAGATATGTTTAAAAAATACACGCCGATTTATTATATATATAACCTACGCTACCGACGTTAATAGTTAACTAGTTACCATTACCCGTGACTAAAAGATAACATCGATTGTATTGATCCCCAATCGGCTTGTTTACCCACAGGAACCCGGAAAGTAAAGTTGCACAGAGACAGTGAGTTAAGCCATTCGTATGAGGGACTCGTGTTCTCTTTAGACTGCTGATTTGTACCTTTGCTTCTGCTATACACCTTTATACATCAATCGCCACACTCAATCGAGAAAATAAATTTTGTTCAGTATGATAAAGTTGAAAGCTCCACACCTTTCTCACATCATTGACGAAATGGACAAACTGGAAAGTTTTAGTCGATGTAATAACATTGTTCTTCATTGAGTGGGAAGCAGAAGGTGAAGAAATCAATGGCTTGCAAGGGACAGGTCATATCAATCTTTAATGATCATGTAACTGCTAAAACCTACAATCATCTAACGTTGTCCGTGAGCATCGTCCTGGCACAAACCATCGTAATGCAGAGGACCATACCTTAATATACAATTATCAAGATTCCATGTATCAGACGAATCTGAAGCGAATTGACAACACGTCAAATGAACTGGGAAATGTTGCTACTTTAAGAACGGGAGTAGACAAAGCCTGGTGAACCTACGACCCGGACGTTTTACTCTCCGCGGGAAACATCGCCAAGGTGATGCGCTGTTGCAAGCAGCAGACAAGACAGAAGTGGAATATCGTCGTATAGGTCACTCCTGAAAGATAGACGCCGAGGTCCGTATGATATACTAACGGTAAAAAGTAACTATGTCACGTGAAATGTGGTGTAAGTGTTCAACAACTTATACTGAGTCAAATTAAAAAGTTCACAATTTTTAAAAGTAAACCCCATATTTGATATACAACGGACAAATGTATCAGAGAAGGTAATTTTTAATCATTAATGTCCAAAGAAGGATTTTTTATTAACGGTGGTAACCATAATTTGTTCCAAGCACCTACGGTATTTGGTAATAACATCAACAGTTTAAATCATAAGTCCCAAGCACGAGAATCTGATGGCACCCAAGTTCAGTAGCGTGTATGGCCACCATGTGCGTTGACAAATGCCACACAACGCCTCCGCATGGACCTTGTGATGCTTGTGAACACATGATTGGGAAGACGTCGCCATTGTTGCTGCAAAATGGTGGCAAGATCTTGCAAATTCTGTGGTTGGTTCTGGAGAGTGCGCAGACTTCTGCCAAGAGCATCCCAGACGTGTTCGATGGGATTGAGGTCGGGAGACCTTTACGGCCAGTCCATGACGTTGACTCCCGCATTCTGAAGGAAATTCCTTGTCAAAATTGCTGTGTAGGGCCTGGCATTGTCGTGTTGGAAGATCAAACCAGGTCTATGCGCTGCCATAAAAGGCAGAAGTTCTGGTGCCAGTAACTGGTCGCGGTAAGCAGCAGCGTTGAGGTTGCCACGGATGACAAGAAGCCTGGAACGTGCATTGCCACAGAATTGCCCCACACCATGACACTTCCGGCCCGAAATCTGTCAACTTCCTGTACACAACACTGGGCGTAACGTTCATGACGGCTCCTCCACACCCTCGCACTACCATCACCAAATCCCCTAAACAGTTCATTTCTGGTTGATGTCGCCGTCAAAAATCGGTTACGGAGGTGACGTAAGACAATCTGACGATCATCTGCATGTGACGTCACACGTGGTCGACCTGGCCGAGGGCGATCAGCGGTGGTACCCGTTTGCTGTAGACGCGTCTGTAAATCATAAATAGTCCGTCGACTACAACCCATCGTCCTTGCGACTTCAGCTACGGACGTTTCCGTCTGCAACATGCCGATGGCACGTTCACATGACAAATGGCCGTAAAGACTTTTGTTTTCTTGTGTTTTTCTTTTTTTTGTTAATGACTGCTAACAAGTATGGCTGAAAACACGTGCGGTATTATGACCACGTGACCAGTTGCACGTGAAAAAACACTTTTGCCACTATAGTGCTGTGCACATGATTTTGATCTATTCACCTGCACAAAAACGGTCGTTATCTGAAGACAATACGTGGCAATAACTGTTGAAATACACAATAAGGGCCCACAATGATAACTGGTCAAAATGTTAAAATTTTAGGATTGTGAAGTTTTTAATTTGGTTCTGTATATTTAGTCATTCGTCTGATCAATGTTTTATCATTGCCAGAACCCTTACTTGGTAACAGGAGACAGAGATACTAACTTAACTAAGGTCATTATCGGGTGTGACAAGCATTTACGTTGCTACAGGCGAGGTAGCGGCGCATTGTTGTTCCAAATGGCAACTGGCCCAGCTGCGCTGGTGTTGCAGACTGCTTTTAGGTAGTGTCGTAGGCATCCTTCTATCTCATCCCTGACTTGTTCTATGGAGGAGAGGTCTGGACAAACAGTCGGCCTTAAGACTTGTTCGCAGCATTTTACTCCTGCAACGTGACGTTACGTCCCTTCTTTTCAACACATTATTGAACATGATGTTGTCCCGGTAGCATGTGCAACTCAAATTGCCATTTACGATGATGAGCTGTTTCTCCTGTGAGTTGTGATGCAACCGCATACAATTACACTTCCACCACAAACTGACGACGTTGAGTAAAACAAGCGTTGCGAAAACCTTCTACTAAACGCCGTCAGACCCTTGCACGACAATTAGAGCCGTCCAGATGAAAACTGGACTGATCTGTGAACAGTATACTGTGAGTCTTGTCGCCTGACGGTGATGTGGAAGCGAAATTAATGTCGGGGCCATACTATTCTGATCTCAGAACGTAATCTATCTGTTTTTAGAGCTCTTCGCTGTTCCGACGGTTCCTCCTATACATCAGATTTAATAATTTATAATATATTTACACTAATATATTTTTACGCCAAACATGCTATTTCTCAACACACAACGTATGTTTATTGCGGAAACCAGCGGAGGGGCAGGTTACACTCACCCTACGCGAACACCCGGTATAATCACTGTTTGATAGTAATTCGCAAACACATGCTCTTGACAATAGTCGGAATCGTACACTTAGCTATGAATTATTGAAAGCGTTTCGTCGCTTTTATTTCGATGAAATGAATTGTTAAATATTAAGCTCTATTTTTATAAGTAAACATTTGTATTCATATTAATATGTGTGTTTGAATTATAATCATCTTTGACTTTCTCTTTGACTTTTACACTGTTTGCTAAAGATATACATCATCTTTACCCCGAACCTTATTTCTCAGCAAATATACTTCACTCCTATAACTGTTCAAACATTTTTTTTATGCACGAGTTCATGCCCCTGCATTTAGTTGTGATATGTATTCCACCTCTGCGAGTATTAATAGAATCACATATGTTATAACGATATGACCGTAAGATTCTTGTAAGGCCTAATATTAAAGCGTTAGCGTAAATCTAACTATAATTCTAACCAAAGGGTTAGAAAAACCGTGTTCATAAAAATCGTGTGTGCACTCGTGAAAAACATCACATCACGTACACGTAGGGCGTGTTGCAAACCAAGAATCGCTTTGAGTAAGCAAGTTAATCGCTGACCTCGGGGTCTGCTTGGTTGTCCTGCTCTAATGAAGAACGTAACAGAAAAGGCCCGATGACAAGCCGATGCATTTATGACGACTTTGTAGACGTGGAGCAGACTGTGGATGGTGACATGTTAGCTGCTTTAGCCAATTTTCCAGTTGATCCAGTCAAGAATTTCTTGTTCCGATGTCAAACTCAGCCCCCATTTTGGATTGAGAACGAAGCGACCGCAGCCAGTGATTGTTGCGCTTGCAAGCGGCTGAAAGTTAGCGAAAAGTTGTAAGGCGAGTCGCTGTACATCGCTTGCAAGCATTTGGCGCTTTGCAACGCCCCCAGGGCATCAACGGGACGGTATTGTTGACGTCATTCGACTCTTATTGTGACGTAAGGTCGGAATGACTCATCCCCTTCGCGACATCACGGCAACATCACTCCAGCGCCACTCATCCCCTCCGCCCCATCACAGAAACAACCCGCCAGCACCACTCATCCCCTCCGCCACATCACAGCAAGAACCCGCCAACACCACTCATCCCCTCCGCCCCATCCCGGCAACAACCCGCCAGCACCACTCCTCCCCTCCGCCCCATCACAGCAACAACCCGCCAGCACCACTCATCCCCTCCGCCCCATCACAACAACAACCCGCCAGCACCACTCATCCCCTCCGCCCCATCACAGCAACAAGACTCCAACACCACTCATCCCCTCCTCACCATCACAGCAACAACCCTCCAGCTCCACTCATCCCCTCCTCCCCATCACGGCAAGAAGACTCCAACACCACTCCTCCCCTCCGCCCATCACGGCAAGAAGACACCAACACCACTCATTCCCTCCGCCCATCACAGCAACAACCCTCCAACACCCCTCCTCCCCTACTCCCCATCACAGCAACAAGACTCCAACACCACTCATCCCCTCCGCCCATCACAGCAACAACCCTACAACACCCCTCCTCCCCTCCTCCCCATCACAGCAACAAGACTCCAACACCACTCATCCCCTCCGCCCATCACAGCATCAAGACTCCAACACCACTCATCCCCTCCGCCCATCACAGCATCAAGACTCCAACACCACTCATCCCCTCCGCCCATCACAGCAACAAGACTCCAACACCACTCATCCCCTCCGCCCATCACAGCATCAAGACTCCAACACCACTCATCCCCTCCTCTCCATCACGGCAACAACCCTACAACACCCCTCATCCCCTCATCCCCATCACGGCAACAACCCTCCAGCACCACCCATCCCCTCCCCCCCCTCACAGCAACAACCCTACAATACCGCACATCCCCTCCTCCCGATCACGGTAACAACCCTACAATACCACCCATCCCCTCCTCCCGATCACGGTAACAACTCTACAACACCACACATACCCCCCTCCCCATCAGGGCAACAACACCACTCATCCCCTCCTCCCAATTACGGCAACAACACCACTCAACCCCTCCTCCCCATCAGGGCAACAACACCACACATCCCCTCCTCCCCATCAGGGCAACAACACCACACATCCCCTCCTCCCCATCAGGGCGACAACACCACACATCCCCTCCTCCCCATCAGGGCAACAACACCACACATCCCCTCCTCCCCATCAGGGCGACAACACCACACATCCCCTCCTCCCCATCAGGGCGACAACACCACACATCCCCTCCTCCCATCAGGGCAACAACACCACTCATACCCTCCTCCCCATCACGGCAACAACACCACACATCCCCTCCTCCCCATCAGGGCAACAACACCACTCAACCCCTCCTCCCCATCACGGCAACAACACCACACATCCCCTCCTCCCCATCACGGCAACAATCCTATAACACCTTCTGCCGTTGTTTTTGACAGCCCACACTCGCTGAGGCACCACCATGAGGATCATGTAGTGCTCAGTTACACCGCTGGTAGCGTTCATGACCACGTTTCCTGATACGACTACTGTCATAGATGCGTCAGTGAATATGTGATGATGCCAACGAAAGCATCTAGCTGACAATATGACACTTTGTCCACTCTACTCTTAAACGTTTGCGAAAAGCAGGGATTTTGTTTATCGTGCATTTTCAAGCGATCACTTTGCCGTCAATGGGTGATGGTTCTACATCTCTACCTCTGCACTTCTGTCATAATAATTTTCTGTTACAAAGCATCAATTGTTTTTATAAATGTATGAGTGACAAACTAGCTAGGGGAGGGAGCATCAGATATTTGTGCCGGCCAACTTCGCTAGGATTATCGTTAATAACAGGATTACCCAGAAACAAAGTATGTTTGTGATTACCATTTTTTTAGAAGTTTTTCACTCATATTTTCTCTATGAAACATGATTAGAACTTTCCGTATGTCCAGTGAACGACTTATCCGTTCTTGTGAAAATTGAGAACACGATATTGCAGCATTTAAAGTTTACCGATCATGAGTCAGCCTGGCGGGAGGTCCCCGATAACAACAAGATGACAGGGACTTACCATGGGTACTTTGCGTTTGTGTATATTCAAACATGGATAACCCCTCGATCATTAGAATCAATAAAAGAATTAATAACGATCACATATGTTTTCCGTGAGTTTATGTAGAGCATATCGAGCCCCGTCAGATACCGTTGACAACAACTGTTTCAAACAAGGTTGCATCCATTGACAGGTGAAACAATTCCACAAGGCATAATCGAGGCTAGTCTGTCTTACAGACCCTGATACAAATATATATCAAATACAGCCCATGCAAGTCTATAATGTTTGGCAAGTCTAGATCACTGCAGTATCTGAAACTGAAGAGAGTCACTGGGCTCCTTTTTATTATATTTTTATTAAGATAACTGAACAACTGGTTTTTTTTATGTAAGATGTGTTCATTTCAGAGACTAGATGTTAGTCTAAGTCGAGGCTAAATGCTGTCATATAGATTGTCCCAAGTACATGTGTCTTTCTCAAATTATCATTTGACACGTGTTTAGAGTAAGACCCCTCATTACAGGATTGTAGCTGGTAGGCCAGGATACTTTAAACACGCTAGAGATTCCCTCGAAAATCATCTATGGTCAAGAAGACCCTCCTAGATGACAAATCCAGAAATGATAGCTGCTGTCGAAAAGAGGATAATGAATTATGGACGAGTTAAGTTTGTGGGACTATCCTGTGAAGTTTAGGCTTCTGTTGTGGTATTGCAAAGGCGTCATGAACATTTCTCCTCAGCTCTGTCAACTCTGCAGCTCGGGCGATAGAAAGTATGTGTCATGATTGGTACTGGGCAATGAGACGTAGGTTGGGCACTCGGATACAGAAACCAAAAGACGAAATTTCGGACTCAACCCTCAACTACGAGGACTGATGACACACTATTCTGAGTTTTGTTGGTACATTATGCCAACATAATGACTGAATTTAGGAAAGCAATAGGGAAAGCTGAGGGATGTTAACACGTGGCATGAACGTGGTGTTGAACAATTAAATTGTCCACCTACAGCCTCTCCCGTCTGTTATCACTATGACTATAATCACTTTCGACAATGTTCTGCAGAAGATGATGCCGTGAAATCTACTTTTGAGGACTGGTTTGGGCATTGTCATCAATGCGCGGTCACATTGTTGTGTTACAATTTTCACAGTTCCATGTCCAAGTCAGTGGTGGAATTGTGTTTTAAAGACGTATGTCAATTGGTAGTCATTTTATTCATGTAGTATTTGCAGGAAACTGAAACTATCAGATTTCCCAATCAGGGATGGTCTTATTCACCATTCCAGTTGATGAATATGTCTACAAATCTTGAGGACATGATACGTTATAAGGTCTGGTGACTCGTGATAAAACAAAATTATATTAAGACACTTGTTCTAATGTGTGCAGAACAAAGTCAGTAGACCTCTGGAGAATTATCACAATATAGCTAAATATTATTACATATAGTTATATAGTTTTTATAGTTTCTGTAGAAGTGAAAAATACTCGTTATACTCAATTGGTGTTAAGACATTTTATCTAAATGAAAAAACCCCGACTTCTTAAAGGTTTAAGGGTTAACACACAAGCTGTTATTCAAACAAGGAACGAATTAGAAGGTTTCCTAATCACAATTTTGTTGGAATAGGTCGTGGGAGTAACTCCACGGCGCTCGGGAAAGATGACATATATGTGATCCTCTCTTGTAGGGATGAAGAAAGGTTACACCTAAATACTCAGATGGAAAGTTCGATGGACCAAAAGGGTTTCCTGATTTACTTAAGATAACCTGGATATTGGAGGAATTAAATGTGCTTGATTATCAGACGAAAGAGGCATTTCTATTGGTTCAGGATCAACTAACAAGACGATTGATCTTTGATTTGTAAGAGAGTGAGTTTAATACAGTAACAGCTATCTATGAGATAGATAAACAAATTTCTGATGTGAAAACATAATGGACTGAATGTGTTATGATGATGGTGCATTTCAAAGTATAATCATCCATAACTCATCCATCTTAACTCAAATGGTTTATACGTAAAATGTGTACAACCAATCGTCTGTCAAAATATTTCTTTTCCGAGTTATGTCTGATCAAACGACACAACGCGACGGATCAGCTGTAAAAGTATTCGGTTTTAGACTGAACGTAATTGTAGTAAACTTGAGCTACGATAATAGATGAATCACAAACACTGACTCATCAAATGTGCTTCCTAACGTAAGCCAGCTCACGACATGTACAGCAGAATGAAACTAACAATTCAGTATGGCTTCACTGGTCTCCGCCGAAAGTTATATACCTCGTGAAGTGGACAATGGTTTGACTGACGGTGCAATGTTTTTCATCATTAAACACCTAAAGTTCATATCCCACATGAAGTTCATATTCAGTTATTTAAGCATGTAGTACCATACAGTAAGTATAGTACAATCACCAATACAATAATCACACTTCACTGGTCTGTCTGAATGCTTGGAGCCTGCTACAGAACACTAACTGGTAATCCACCAGTCGTACAAATATAAACACGAGCATCATTATTTACAGAGAATGCTCATCAGCATTACTGGTCTCTCTCCGCTGAAAGAAATCCGACTGTAACTACAAGTGATGATGCTGAATTCCGCAATGTGTCAAATGATAGAATAGTCATGGTATGATTGCATTACAATACCAAAAATGACATCGTAAAACATCTTTTAAAAGGATTTATTAGAAAATGATATTGCGTTTGGTGTAATGTGTGTGTGTGTGTGTGTGTGTGTGTGTATGTGTGTGTGATTTGCTTGACGTTGATATATTTGGCCATAAAAGCAAAATTAGCGGACCAAGGGGTGCAAAATAGAGAGGTTTAATGTGTTATAGTGTCAGTGACAAACTTCCCGGATCAAAATGATCACAAGGAGGACATGCAAACCATTAGTCGGGAAACACGTACCCAGTGCATTAAAAAAGGGCCAAGGAACTGCACGTATTGCCCGTGCAGCAGCAGCTTTATGAACGGTATTAAAGTGCAGGGTTTTTGATTGCCTGGTATCTGCGTCAATCGACCAGTGACAGTTCAACAACGTGCCAAGATTAACAGAAGTGCAACGAAACAACGTCATAGGCCGCTTGCAGGCAGGTGAATCCCGATCAGCTGTAGCCAGGGTTTTCAATGTAGCGCCCAGCACCATCACAAGGCTATTGGATCGGTTTCAACAGCATGGGTCAACACGTGATCGGCCAAGGTCGGAACGTCCAGGAATAACCACCCCGTCCATGATCGCTACATCCGACTGCGCCACCTATGTGAAAGGACGACCTCAGCCGCATCCCAAATACCCGGACTGCGCAGAATCTCCGGCCAGACCGTACGAAACCGTTTAAGAGCAGCAGGTCTACGAGGAAGACGTCCAATCCGACGCGTCATATTGAGTCGACAACATCGTCAACAACGATTGCATTGGTGTCGTCAACACAGGGCATGGCCTCAACTGCGATGGAGAGATTTCTGGCTCATTAATCAAGATTTCCCCTCCGTTGAGGGGATGGAAGAGCACGGGTCTACAGACGTCGGAGAGAACGTTAGGCCGGAAACTGCACACAGGTTTGGTGAGGGTAGCGTTATGATGTGGACGGATATGTCTCATCTTGACGGGACAGGTTTGGTCCATATCCAGGGCAATCTTACGGCTCATCGATACATCAACGAAATTCTCCTACCACACGTCCTTCCAATTGCAGCCAACGGCAACGGTGTTTTCCATCAGGACAACGCTCGACCGCATACAATACGGATCACAAGAGCCCGTCTACACAACAACGTTGATGTTCTCCCCTGGCCCTCCAGATAATCGGATTTGAACCCGATAAAACACCGGTGGGGTAAAATGGATAGACGGCTTCGCCGAAGTCAACCTCAACCCCAGACGTTGTGTACGCTTGCAGCCATAGAGCAGATTGGGACATTGTTTTCAAACTCCACAGAAAGAAACTTCCTGTTGAAGTCAGCACTACATATGCCGGGCGTGAAATGACTACACATAAAAGGAGACAATGAAGTAAAGATTGTGACATGGCTTGGTGGCATTAGATCACTTGTGGACGATATGTCGCTTGTTACGTGGGCACAACTTATAAACATCGTGGCGCAAGAAATCAGCTCATTGCAGCTGCAATCTATCGTGTATCTTTTATACATCATTTTGTAAAAATTGCAAGTAAATACTGATAAGTAGTTATTGCCCTGTACTGGAAATAATTTTATGATTTGAAGAGAATGTGGATATTGATGTGTTGTATTTTCATAGTAATCCATATCTGTCAAATTCGTGCGAATTGGAAATTAATTCTGTCTCATTAACTGCATGTAGATGTACTTAAAGCATTGGGGAACGTTTCCGTTCAGGAACTCAGTTGTGAGGTTTTACGTGGGGATATATAACATATTAGATGGTGAAGGGAACGAGATGTCGCTCTAAGAAGCTGCATTAGTGAGTGAGTATGGTTTTACGCCGCTTTTAGCAATATTCCAGCAATATCACGGCGGGGGACACCAGAAATGGGCTTCACACATTGTTCCCATGTCGGGAATCGAACCCGGGTCTTCGGCGTAACGAGAGAATGTTTTAACCACAAGGCTACCCGACCGCCCCTAGAAGCTGCATGAAAATGTTCAGTACCCCGTTGTGTCACCGTCAAAACAATATAAGCTCAAAGCGCATCGCGTTGGTGGGAGGGTGTTTCAGTAGCACACTGGTGGGAACACGTGAGTTCAACAGCTGTAACTACCTATACCTGTACTCAATATGTCTGTACTCTGTGTCTGTACTCTGTGTGTCTGTACTCAGTGTGTCTGTACTCTATGTGCCTGTACTCAAAATGTCAGTACTCAATGTGTCTGTACTCAGTGTGTCTGTACTCTCTGTGTCTGTACTCTATGTGTCTGTATTGTGTGTCCGTACTCTATGTGTCTGTACTCAATGTGTCTGTACTCTATGTGTCTGTACTCAGTGTGACTGTACTCAGTGTGTCTGTACTCTGTGGGTTTGTGCTGCACGTGCTTGTACTCAATGTGTCTGTACTCAGTGTGTCTGTACTCAATGTGTCTGCATTGTGTGTACCCTGTGGGTTTGTGCTGCACGTGCTTGTACTCAGTGTGTCTGTACTCTCTGTGTCTGTACTCTATGTGTCTGTAGTGTGTGTCCGTACTCTATGTGTCTGTACTCAATGTGTCTGTACTCTATGTGTCTGTACTCAGTGTGACTGTACTCAGTGTGTCTGTACCCTGTGGGTTTGTGCTGCACGTGCTTGTACTCAATGTGTCTGTACTCTATGTGTCTGTACTCAGTGTGTCTGTACTCTATGTGTCTGTACTATGTGTGTTTGTACTCTGTGTGTCTATACTCAGTGTGTCTGTACTCAATGTGCCTGTACTCAATGTGGCTGTACTCAGCATGGCTGTACTCTGTGTGTCTGCACTGTATTTCTGTACTTTATGTGTCTGTACTCTGTGTGTTTGTACTCAATGTGTCTGTGCTCAGTGTGTCTGTACTCAATGTAACTTTACTCCGTTCGCTATGTGTCTGTATTCAGTGTGTCTCTACTCTGTGTCTGTACGATGTGTGTCCGTACTCTATGTGTCAGTACTCAATGTGTCTGTACTCTATGTGTCTGTACTCAGTGTGTCTGTACTCTATGTGTCTGTACTCTGTGTGTCTGTACTCAGTGTGTCTGTAGTCCACGTGTCTTTACACTGTGTGTCTGAACTCTCTGTATCTGCTCTTAGTGTCTATACTCAGTGTGTCTGTAGTCAATTTGTCTGCACTCTGTTTGTCCGTACTCGGTGTGTCTGTTCTCTGTATGTCCGTACTCCATGTGTCTGTACTCTGTGTGTCTGTACTGTATGTGACTGTACTCTGTGTGTCTGTACTGTATGTGACTGTACTCTGTGTGTCTGTACTATCTGTGTTTGTACTCTGTGTCTGTACTATGTGTGTCTGTACTCTGTGTCTGTACTCAGTGTGTCTGCATTCAGTGTGTCTGAACTCTAGGTGCGTGTACTCAGTGTGTCTGTAGTCCATGTGTGTGTAGTCAGTGTGTCTATAGTCAGTGTGCCTGTACTCTGTTTGTCTGTACTCGGTGTGTCTGTACTCAATGTGTCTGTACTCTTTGTGTCTCTTCTCTGTGTGTCTGTACTATATAAATATCTGTACGATGTGTGTCTGTACTCTGTGTCTGTACTCTATGTGTCTGTACTCAATATGTCTGTACTCTTTGTGTCTGTTCTGTGTTTGTCTGTACTTTATGTGTCTGTACTCTGTGTGTCTGTATTCAGTGTGTCTGTGCTCTGTGTGTCTTTACTTTATGTGTCTGTACTCTGTTTTTCTATATTCAGTGTGTCTGTACTACATGTGTCTATTCTCTGTGTGTCTGTTCTCAATGTGTCTGTACTCTTTGTGTCTGTGCTCTGTGTATCTGTACTATATGTGTCTGTACTCTGTGTGTCTGTACTTTGTGTCTGTACTCTGTATGTCTGTGCTCTGTGTGTCTGTACTCTATGTGTCTGTACGCAGTGTGTCTCTACTGCGTGTCCGTACTCTATATGTCTGTACTCAGTGTGTCTGCACTCTGTGTCTGTACGATGTATGTCTGTACTTAGTGTATGTGTACTCTATGTGTCTGTAGTGTGTGTCCGCACTCTATGTGTCTGTACTCAGTGTGTCTGTACTCTGTGTGTCTGTACTCAGTGTGTCTGTACTCTTTGAGTCTGTATTGTATTTCTGGACTTTATCTGCCCCTACTCCGTGTGTCTGTACTCAAAATGTATATAATCTATGTGCCTGTACCTAATGTGACTGTTCGGTATGTGTCTGTACTCAGAGTGTCTGTACACAAAATGTCTGTACTCTATGTGCCTGTACTCAGTATGTCTTCACTCTATGTATCTGTACTCAGTGTGTCTGTACTCAGTGTGTTTGGTCCCTATGTGTTTTTACTTTGTGTGTCTGTACTCTATGTGCCTGTACTCAGTGTGAGTGTACTCTATGTATCTGTACTCAGTGTGTCTGTTCTCAGCATGTCTTCACTCTATGTATCTGTACTCAGTGTGTCTGTACTCAGTGTGTTTGGTCCCTATGTGTTTTTACTTTGTGTGTCTGTACTCTATGTGCCTGTACTCAGTGTGAGTGTACTCTATGTATCTGTACTGAATGTGTCTGTACTGAATGTGTCTGTACTCAATGTGTCTGTACTCAGTGTGTCTGTACTGTGTGTCCGTACTCTTTATGTCTGTACTCAGTGTGTCTGTACTCAATGTGCCTGTACTCTATTTTCACAGGCCGCCTCACTATAGCTTGACTATTGTCTCCTGTGCCGTAAAAGACCATTCACTCACTCAGTTTTCCTTGTTGACATCTATTAGCGGGAATGTCGACATGTGAAAACTTCATAATCATAAGGCGTTAATTTTCTTCTCCGTTTAACGTCTTTGGCGCAAATATTGGAGACGTATGCCGGAAAATATCAGTACAAGTATATTCACATTCTACCGAGCGACATTCTGTCCGGGAAAATCTGTATTTGAAAATTGAATAGAATATTTTAGAAAACCATTAGGTCCACATTCAACTGAATTGAGCACCATGGCGCATAAATTCAAAAAAGAGAAAAGAGCAAACATTTGAATTTTGTGTTTATTATGAATAAGAACATGATTTCAGTTACTTTTCATTTTCAGTTTCTAAGGAACTCATATATTCAGTTCAGATAATGTTGGATTTTGGATTTTCTTAAAGTGGAATATGTAGAATTTAGGGATTGCGAATTAAGCTAAACGTCAATGACCACTCAACGCGAGGGTTCAGTTTGTTTTCGTCTAGTATTCACCTGAAGTAGTGGGCATGCAAATCTGGCTCTTGGAAATCACGGTTACGTTACTTGGTCTTATCTTTAAGGAAATGGATAGAAAATACAGAAGTGGTATGGTATTTCACTACTTAATCAAATTAATTGAATATGAGGTTTGCCTTCTGGGTTTGTGTTATTCCAACAACGACATGTGAATGATATCTCATAAAAGAAAGACGTGATAATGTAGATTGATAGTTATGACCTTTTTCACCACCCGAAGCCGGTTATAAAGATTGCCAATACAACGAGTTACAATGAAATCGGCGGTAACAGGTAGCAAAACAAATAGTGCTCACAATAATTACCATAGATGAATAAAAAGGTGTGCAAAACAGTCTACGCTTATGGATGTTAAGTAAACTGAATTTCAATTCATCTGAAGACAAATGCGTTTAGGAAACACTTGAACACGCGATAGTAGAACAAATAGCTGAAAGCGATGAAGCTCCTATGAGAAGGAATCTGACAAAAATCAACTTACTGATACCATGGGCCAGACTGCAGGAACTTGCACCAGTGTTAACGATATTGGTTTCCTTGCTCGCGCACAGTTGACAGATGAAACAAGGATTTACTGGCTCTATATTGATTCTTAAATACTAAGCTCATATCAATTGAGCCCCATTAGTGAAAGCCTTCTCTCTTCCCCACTCCCCGCTGAAGAACCACGTCACTGATGGCGTTTTGATTAGCATTTCTGATCACTCATTTCAGACGTTGATAACATGGGTACATGTGATGGGAGGACGTCGGTGCGTGTGGGTAGGTCGTTCGGCACAATGAATAAATTAATAGCTCCGCCCAGTGCCGCCATTTATTTCAGCACCCGTGTATTTGGGAAGATAAACGAACATGGTCAGTGTATGTAATCACGAAATATAACGACAACGTCCAATTGACCAAAGGAACGTCTTTTGGAGACTGTCTATTATCTCATATAAATAAGGTAGCAACACATGTACGTTTGCATTATACAGATTCCTTTTACGTGTTTAATCATAGTGTCTGAAAATGAAATGGTCAAATTACCCAATCGTTATATGGTCAAAACCTTATCATAATTTTACGAGAATGTTGCGCGTGTCGTACATGTCTTAATGAAACAGTTCTGTTACACAATGCACTTGGGGTGGGGTGGGGGGTTCTTGTGGGAAAACTGTGTGAATTGTCATGACTTTATTGCACATTTTGGAGGTCACACTAGATCATAACCTTATTGGTGTAAGTTCATCGCTTTCTAAACTGCTATATTTATAACTAACAATATAATTTGACCCAGAAACCTGATATATATCCTTCTCTGAAACACGTTGTTGACGAATTCTACCCGAAGTACATATCTTCAACCACTTCACATTGTGGTTGAAATCATTTACTCACACTGCACGAAACATTTGCTTGTACCAAAACAAGGACTGGTCGGTTCGGGCTCAATGGACTGTGTCTCTGTGGGGGCCCATCTTATACTGCGGCATGATATCACACACAAACACGTGAACACTACGTTAAACCCTGTTGCACCTCACCTCCCCATTTCTACAAGTAACGTGTGAAAGATTTGATTTAATTCATATTCTATGATCAATGTCATCAGAAAGGGACACATATAATTTTAAGAGGCATTATTCAATGCCACAAATCTACATGTATGTGTGTGTACACTAACACACGTCAGACAAACGTATGTCTCCTGATGTGTAAACGCATGTGATGGACCTGAACCTGAACAAGAAAAGTATTGTCGACTTCATCTCAGTTGCATCCCTAAAGACTGCTGCCATCCATTGATCGCATATTGCATCTTGAAATCGCCCTGATATGATCCTTCGTTTGTCAGTATGATATCCGCGTTCGTGTGTCATTTCGTACTCTCCTCCTGCGGTAACCTGACATGGGATGAAAATCCTGAATGACCACCCTGTTATGTCAGACTCGTCATTGACATTGTCATGTGTGTCGACACTGTACACCTATTGCCATGTATGTCAATCACACATCGATCTGACTGTCGACACTGTACATTTATTGCCATGCGTGTCAATCACACATCGATCTGACTGTCGACACTGTACAGTTATTGCCATGTGAGTCAATCACACATCTATCTGACTGTCGACATTGTACAATTATTGCCTTGTGTGTCAATCACGCATCGATCCCACTGACGACACTGTACAATTAATGTCATATGTATCAATCACGCATCGATCCCACTGACGACACTGTACAATTAATGTCATATGTGTCAATCAGACATCGACCTGACTGTCGACACTGTACAGTTATTGTCATATGTGTCAATCACACATCGACCTGACTGTCGACATTGTACAGTTATTGTCATGTGTGTCAATCAAAAGTCGATCTGACTATCGACAGGATACAGTTTTTGCCATGTGTGTCAATCACACATAGATCTGACTATTGCCATGTGTGTCAATCACACATCGATCTGACTATTGCCATGTGTGTCGTCCACTGTCAGTGTGGCCATGTCAGCGTTATAGTCGTGGTCTCATTTATCGACCGCTGTTAATCTTGTCCTGTCGTGGCTATGTGTGTCGATGATTATCAGCCTCGCTGTAGTTATGGAAAGCTGAAGACCCGTGGGGGTAAAAGACCAACTTTACAGTACCGCCAACATATTAATCTGTAACGGATATCTGTAGTGGAGGTTCATATGAATTCCATATAATGACTGCATATTTTACACTACAATCAACATTTATCGCACACAAGGTCAAACACGTTGTACCTGAACCCTAAACAGATTATGTGCCTGTACGGTTTTGTAGCATCATAGTTAACATAAGTTAAACTCAACAAAGACGTTCAAGGCGGATTGACAATAACAAACCACCTGAGACCATTGGATGTTTGATTGAGGTTGTACAATGTAACAATGTATAAAGACATTACACTCAAACCATCAGGTTATAAGTGGAAACATTTCAGTATTTGCTATCATATAGATCTTGATTCACTTGTCGATCCAAATATTTCTCCTCAGAACATATGCTGTGATTTTCTGACCCTGTATTGTGGGGTATATCTTCCTTTAGAATGAAGTCGTTACCTATGGCACCGGCGTAAGTTTTATCAATGGGATGAACCATCGAAGTGAATAAATAAAACTCCATGGGCCCATTTTGGTCACGAAACCACAAAATCACGTTCAACCACACCGTAGTTTGACAATATTTCGTCTTTGGAACGCCAAAAGAACGTCCCCACCCTGACAAATAGAACCGTTACTCATCTCTGACCAGTACAGGCTGCAGCCTTTTTGCCCCTCATTTAAATACTATATGCACAAAGATGCACAGATAGGGATTTGCGATTGATGACGTGTGTTTTGAAATGTTTATGTCACTTTTGACTTTGGTATTGCTAAATAATCTGTTGAATCTAATGACTACCCCTTGTTATTGCTATTATTGCGTATCAAACATACCGTCATTATTTATGGTAACGTACGTATTCTACATGTGAAATTTAAAATGCATTCTTACAACACGACGATACCTTAATTTAATTTCTACGACATATGTTAACTGTAGGAAAGGTGGAAATTGGAAAAACAGAATGTCCTTACTGCAACCACGATGTATGTGATAGCAACGTGCTGTGACTGGATATAGCATATTTGATGCATTTACGAATGAGCCGATACCTTACAATTTCTGGAAAGGTCGTTTTAGAGCGAGTCGAGCTTTCTACAGCACTTGCACAATTGAAGCATCATCAAGCCGTGTCGACAATTTGGGAATCGACACGTAACAACATAAACTAGGACCTGGCTCCACAGGTACATAAACAAAGATCTCACTCCACAGGGACATAGAAAAGGATCTCACTCCACAGGGACATACAAAAGGATCTCACTCCACAGGGACATACAAAAGGATCTCAT
This sequence comes from Haliotis cracherodii, assembly GCF_022045235.1. Classification (NCBI taxonomy): domain Eukaryota; kingdom Metazoa; phylum Mollusca; class Gastropoda; order Lepetellida; family Haliotidae; genus Haliotis; species Haliotis cracherodii. Next base: position 6,546,987 of record NW_027266277.1, on the reverse strand, counting down.
TCCACAGGAACATACATAAGGATCTCACTACACAGGGACATACACAAGGCTCTCACTCCAGAGGGACATACAAAAATTATCGTTTGGACTTTTTGTCACACTTAAATGTCATACAATCACCTTCAACTACAATATATAAGAATATCACATCGTCGCTAGTGTGATGAGGGTTTAGGGGACAGATAGAAGTCAGAGGTGCAAGGTCAGGAAAGGAGGGGGCATGGGGAGGTCATTCCAATCTGCAGCCAAGGCCCTTTGTAACGCGTGCCCATTGTCCTAAATCACATCGTCACTTTGCAGTTTTTCGTTTGTTCTTTTTTAGTGTGTGTGCGTGTGTGTGTATGTGTGAGTGTGTGTGTGAGTGTGTGTGTATGTGTGAGTGTATATGTGTGTGAGAGTGAGTCTGAGTGAGTGAGTGAGCGTGCGTGCGTGCGTGCGTGCGTGCGTTTGTGTGTGTGTGTGTGTGTGTGTGTGTGTGTGTGTGTGTGTGTGTTATAAATGTCAGTGTATATGTTCCGCTGGGTCAGCGTCTGATCTGTCTTCAACGTTCTGGGAACCCATCCTGCGACTCATGTGGAGGAAGCGTGCTTTTCACGTCGTCGTGTATTTCCTTTGATATTTAATCACAGCTCGTTTCTCAGGTTTCTCCATTTTAGGAGTTTCTCTCACCCGTGTCAAATTCTCTTGTTCACTTCTCTTCATCAGATGCGGTTTATCAGTCTGTAATTTGTTATGTGCTCCAAGCGATGGTTGTTACCTCACATAACACAAAGCATTTGCTCTCAAGCCACGGGGTTTACCCCTGTATTCTGCTGCCAGCGGTTGGGGAAATTGTCAGAGATACAGTTTTGATATGGAATCGTTACATTATTTGCCATTTTGCAGTTGAATGAAAATGTCGACATGGCATGTATATATATATGTGTTTGAGATTCAGATAGATCAGTGCCATGATCTATGGCATATTTCCTTCCTATCCCATACCTTACTATGTTCACAAGTGTAATGGGTAATGAATAAGACATATCACCACTCTAACCCAAACAGCACAGCGGATAGTGGGAAGCGAGAACTAACGAAAGTGGAATAACGTCTTGACGACGTTTTTTCATGTGATTTCTATGCCCAAATTCTGCCACAGAGTAAATGTGTGAGTGAGTTCTATTAGAGCCATATAATGGCGATGGACACTAAGTATATGCATAGGCTTTACATGACACCTATTTGTGAAACCAATAGGGCATCCCGCCTCCCTTCGTCAACAGGGATCTGTCATGGTTCTTAAACACAGAACTATGAATATGTGTGCAACTATATGTGTGCAACATACTATGTAGAAATTGTCGACAAATTTTACTGATAGAAGCTACACAAATGACAAAGTTACAAAGAGTGTTCGATGATTTGAGGAATACATCAAACTGAGCCGGAAATTCTTTTGAGATGAATCGCAATATCAATCTTTTACAGACATTGGCTGATGTCTTTTAGACCATAACTTAGATGGCATTACATAATTGAATACAATATGAACTTCAGGATCAAAGCGCATCCTTAAGGAAACCAGCGCGTAAAATACGTGTGAGGATTTTCATCGAGTCTTTGATCTCATGTGCAGTGAAGGAAACAAGATGCTAATTCTTGTTTATTCTTTTACAACGGAAATAATCAGATTTAAAAATGCAAGGTACTTCACGGTATACCTTTCAATTTTTAACCACTTTCTTCTTTCTCCCTTTGACCAAAGTTTTTGATTGGTATTTGAGTTTTTATGTTGTTGTCCGTCTGAACTTGATTTCAAGAACAATGTACCTGATTACTTAACAGTACAACTGGCAACAGTACGACACACATGGCAATAGTCAGATCGATGTGTGATTGACACACATGGCAATAGTCAGATCTATGTGTGATTGACACACATGGCAAAAACTGTATCCTGTCGATAGTCAGATCGACTTTTGATTGACACACATGACAATAACTGTACAATGTCGACATTGCTATCATATAGATCTTGATTCACTTGTCGATCCAAATATTTCTCCTCAGAACATATGCTGTGATTTTCTGACCCTGTATTGTGGGGTATATCTTCCTTTAGAATGAAGTCGTTACCTATGGCACCGGCGTAAGTTTTATCAATGGGATGAACCATCGAAGTGAATAAATAAAACTCCATGGGCCCATTTTGGTCACGAAACCACAAAATCACGTTCAACCACACCGTAGTTTGACAATATTTCGTCTTTGGAACGCCAAAAGAACGTCCCCACCCTGACAAATAGAACCGTTACTCATCTCTGACCAGTACAGGCTGCAGCCTTTTTGCCCCTCATTTAAATACTATATGCACAAAGATGCACAGATAGGGATTTGCGATTGATGACGTGTGTTTTGAAATGTTTATGTCACTTTTGACTTTGGTATTGCTAAATAATCTGTTGAATCTAATGACTACCCCTTGTTATTGCTATTATTGCGTATCAAACATACCGTCATTATTTATGGTAACGTACGTATTCTACATGTGAAATTTAAAATGCATTCTTACAACACGACGATACCTTAATTTAATTTCTACGACATATGTTAACTGTAGGAAAGGTGGAAATTGGAAAAACAGAATGTCCTTACTGCAACCACGATGTATGTGATAGCAACGTGCTGTGACTGGATATAGCATATTTGATGCATTTACGAATGAGCCGATACCTTACAATTTCTGGAAAGGTCGTTTTAGAGCGAGTCGAGCTTTCTACAGCACTTGCACAATTGAAGCATCATCAAGCCGTGTCGACAATTTGGGAATCGACACGTAACAACATAAACTAGGACCTGGCTCCACAGGTACATAAACAAAGATCTCACTCCACAGGGACATAGAAAAGGATCTCACTCCACAGGGACATACAAAAGGATCTCACTCCACAGGGACATACAAAAGGATCTCATTCCACAGGAACATACATAAGGATCTCACTACACAGGGACATACACAAGGCTCTCACTCCAGAGGGACATACAAAAATTATCGTTTGGACTTTTTGTCACACTTAAATGTCATACAATCACCTTCAACTACAATATATAAGAATATCACATCGTCGCTAGTGTGATGAGGGTTTAGGGGACAGATAGAAGTCAGAGGTGCAAGGTCAGGAAAGGAGGGGGCATGGGGAGGTCATTCCAATCTGCAGCCAAGGCCCTTTGTAACGCGTGCCCATTGTCCTAAATCACATCGTCACTTTGCAGTTTTTCGTTTGTTCTTTTTTAGTGTGTGTGCGTGTGTGTGTATGTGTGAGTGTGTGTGTGAGTGTGTGTGTATGTGTGAGTGTATATGTGTGTGAGAGTGAGTCTGAGTGAGTGAGTGAGCGTGCGTGCGTGCGTGCGTGCGTGCGTGCGTGCGTGCGTTTGTGTGTGTGTGTGTGTGTGTGTGTGTGTGTGTGTTATAAATGTCAGTGTATATGTTCCGCTGGGTCAGCGTCTGATCTGTCTTCAACGTTCTGGGAACCCATCCTGCGACTCATGTGGAGGAAGCGTGCTTTTCACGTCGTCGTGTATTTCCTTTGATATTTAATCACAGCTCGTTTCTCAGGTTTCTCCATTTTAGGAGTTTCTCTCACCCGTGTCAAATTCTCTTGTTCACTTCTCTTCATCAGATGCGGTTTATCAGTCTGTAATTTGTTATGTGCTCCAAGCGATGGTTGTTACCTCACATAACACAAAGCATTTGCTCTCAAGCCACGGGGTTTACCCCTGTATTCTGCTGCCAGCGGTTGGGGAAATTGTCAGAGATACAGTTTTGATATGGAATCGTTACATTATTTGCCATTTTGCAGTTGAATGAAAATGTCGACATGGCATGTATATATATATGTGTTTGAGATTCAGATAGATCAGTGCCATGATCTATGGCATATTTCCTTCCTATCCCATACCTTACTATGTTCACAAGTGTAATGGGTAATGAATAAGACATATCACCACTCTAACCCAAACAGCACAGCGGATAGTGGGAAGCGAGAACTAACGAAAGTGGAATAACGTCTTGACGACGTTTTTTCATGTGATTTCTATGCCCAAATTCTGCCACAGAGTAAATGTGTGAGTGAGTTCTATTAGAGCCATATAATGGCGATGGACACTAAGTATATGCATAGGCTTTACATGACACCTATTTGTGAAACCAATAGGGCATCCCGCCTCCCTTCGTCAACAGGGATCTGTCATGGTTCTTAAACACAGAACTATGAATATGTGTGCAACTATATGTGTGCAACATACTATGTAGAAATTGTCGACAAATTTTACTGATAGAAGCTACACAAATGACAAAGTTACAAAGAGTGTTCGATGATTTGAGGAATACATCAAACTGAGCCGGAAATTCTTTTGAGATGAATCGCAATATCAATCTTTTACAGACATTGGCTGATGTCTTTTAGACCATAACTTAGATGGCATTACATAATTGAATACAATATGAACTTCAGGATCAAAGCGCATCCTTAAGGAAACCAGCGCGTAAAATACGTGTGAGGATTTTCATCGAGTCTTTGATCTCATGTGCAGTGAAGGAAACAAGATGCTAATTCTTGTTTATTCTTTTACAACGGAAATAATCAGATTTAAAAATGCAAGGTACTTCACGGTATACCTTTCAATTTTTAACCACTTTCTTCTTTCTCCCTTTGACCAAAGTTTTTGATTGGTATTTGAGTTTTTATGTTGTTGTCCGTCTGAACTTGATTTCAAGAACAATGTACCTGATTACTTAACAGTACTGTACGTATCGACAAAGTTCGAGTACTAGATACATCTCTCATTTTCTATCATCTTAAAGTCAATACAACTTGCCAAACTTAATTATATCATGTTACAATCACTGAACATGTTCAATAATTCAACTTGCAAACGTTGTGTTTAAACATACGGGGCTTGCTTGTGTTTGACCAACGTACGTACGTACGTTTGTATGTATGTATGTATGTATGTATGTATGTATGTATGTATGTATGTATGTTTGTATGTATGTTTGTATGTATGTATCAAACCTTTAGGTAGATACTAGTATCCAGTTTGAGATCCAGTTAATTATTGTCCACCATGCGGCTGTGATTATAGGGGTACTAACACTGTTCAAGACATGTTGTTCCTTTCAGCTATATGGGCACATTAAAATTACACATTTGTCAATTATCGCTGGAATTATTGCCAATACATTTATCGTCGGATCATAGGTTTTCGGATATCATACGTTTTCGGACGGCCATGTCTATAGCGATTATTCGCGCTATAACATAGGGGTTTGGGGTCACCCAAACATTGTAAATACCTAGATGATGGCTTGTTTTTTCGATAAAGTTGTCGTTTATAAGTGACTGAGATGTTTTACATTTGTTCATGTGATTAGCGAGAAAACTACTAATGATTCTTGAGCGTCCGAAAACCCATAACACGGGGATATATATATAAAGAACTGAACTAGTATTATCTGAAAAGCATCTTTTGCAAACTGCGGGTACGCTAGGCCAAGTTGAGTAGTGACCTGACAATTAACCCTGTATGACTATGTATGAAGTCCGCCCCCTGGCGCGTACCTATATGAAGAAAAGGGCTAGCGAGTAGTCCGCGACAAGTAGTACGATGAATATTGTTATGTTCTCTCTCGACTACCAGTGGTAATGCTTGCCTTTGCCAGTGCTTGAGATGTATTTGTACATTCTTTCTCCATGTAATTTATGACATAATAGGCGAAATCTCGAGCCTGAGAATGTATGATTTGGCCATGCTTACCGAGTTTTGACGGGTTATTTTTCGTAATCAACTTCTATCAAACGGCTTTTAGAGAATTCTGGTATAAAGTTGTCATATGGACCTCTAAATAACCTTATGAACAACAGGTGTGTCCACGGGAACGTAGTCACTTTCTTCGTCATGATCTGCGTACACCCTATCTACCTGTAACAAACCAAATATGTTTACACAAGTTCCGTGAACCGCCTACTTGACTCAAACGCGTTTGGTGAATTCTCCAACTTCTCCTGGATTACCAGCAGCTCTCAGCCACTAAGCATGCATACATTGAGAACCGACTATTTACTCATATTCATGAGACTGATATAGTCTGTACACGGTGTAAAGGTAGTTCTTCTCTCAGTACAACGTGTAGGTCCTTATGTTAAGGGCCACGTTTGACGTTTGTGCACAGCTAAGTTTGAGAGCCTGTATTTATGATGTGAAGTGATCGGTGATGTTCCCCAATCAGTGATATTTACTTTATCGTGCCATTGATAAGAAAACTGGGAAACCCTTATAACCCTTATAAAGTTATGACTCCATTAAAACCGAAGTCAAATCACTTACGATAAATTCAACTTGCGGAAATGATCTCTTGACAAATGCTATTTTTCCGAAGTAGGCTTGTCAGTTTCACATCAATGCCTTCGTTTTCTTTGATCAACCGTCAGTCAAATGTCAACATTAGCATGGACGTTACGGGATTATTTCCACTTCTCCAAACCATTTTTGTTCAAGGATTTATGCTCGAACTCAAATACTAGTCTGAAACCTTTGTGTTATTTCCCTACCTTTATGCCTGTATATTTGGTGACGTTGCCAATGATGCTCAGAGTTCAGCTAAGTTAAAAATACGTAAGGTTATAAATGCGGCATGTTTTGTAACATATGCCAAGAAAAGAAATAATAGAAACAAAATATTTTGAAAACTGTATGCATTCAGTTTTATGTATGAACTACGTACCACGAAGTTAATTATGATTTTTTGTTAGATTGACGAACTTTGGAAACGCCAGTATGACCATATTTGTTACAAAGAAACAGGGGTTTGATAAACTCCGATGTAATAAGGTAGATTCATTGATCTAATTTACGTCATGGCTACACTACAGTCGGGCTTGGGTTTACTGTTGCAACTTCCCTGAGACCTGCACAGTTTATAGCTTGCATATATTCATAAGGCACAAGTGGTGTTCGATGACAGTGACCATACTGTCTACTTATTAAGCGTTTCGGTTGCTGGAAGCCATCGCTTTTCCCCTTTCCCATTGTCTGTGTTTTCTATAATTCTAAATAATTCCCAGACACATCACAGCTTCTCGGATTGTTTGTGAATAATTCGGCACCAAAGGGATACTTTCAGTTTAATACGCGAGGTATAAACTTGACTGTTAACACTGTGGATGTTACTTCACTTAATGTTGTAGCGATGACGGAAATTGTTATTAGTGGCTTCTAATGTTCTGTTATAACTCATGTCTATTCAAATCAGAGACAGTTCTTTGCTTTACATTTTCGGATGGAAGAGCACACATTTTCTCAGCTTCCCACGCCCCCTTGTCTAAATTTCAACACGCTATTGCCTCAACAGTGCAGTGTGATATGCCTTGTTTATTACATAGTCTTCTGGAAAATAGCCCACCGTGGTGTTTATGTTTTTTTCCTGCAAGTACTTTATCACTGCACATTTCTTACTGCTTTTACATGGAAACAATTTGCTCAACTGACTCAAGTTTTTGTGGATATGCCTCTATGACAATTCCTTTTATGTGAGGGTCAAAACCTATTAATCAATCCTCGTAGGAGGAGAGTGCAAAGTGACACACCACGGTGATGAAATTTACGATGAAGGCTCTGGTGCTTGATCAGTCCGAACCCACGATCATCGAATCCAGGCACATGCATTTGCAGCCTGCCAAACAGCACGTGGCCGTGACGATTGTTGAGACTGCTTTATGTGTGGTCGTTCAGAGCTGAGAAGTGACGTCCATGACATGTGACACCATGCTCAACGTAAAAATATATGAAAGTACTCTAAGTGCTTTTGTAGTTGCCCGATAACATTGATTCCAAAATAATGAATGGCTATCATGCAAGTTTGTATTTTTAATACATTAATGATATGTTTACCTTTACCTCACTGAACCCGCGTTATTTTATATCACTGACAGTGGAAGTGAACTATGCATTTATCTTAAAGTAAAGATATTACACCCGTTTGTTACGAGTATTCTGATAATAAAATATTTTATCAGCTTCTCTGCAACATAAATAATGTTTACTGTGGAAATAACCTCAGTAATGAAATGAAATTAATGTTAAAACGCTGAATTGATCATATATATGATTATATATTTGTAGCTAATGTATGTTTATGAGCTCCAGCTTTTCATGTCAACAGTTTTATGAAAAGAGATACTGCCCAGTGCCCAACTGTAAGCGTGTTCCCATTGATGGATTATGTGTTGGTCATCAGATTTAACAGGTTAAAAATCAACATTAACATTGTATCTCACCGTTTTGTTCTTTTCAGCGCTTGTGATAAAATGTGTGAATCTTATCATTTACAAATAGAAAGTTTCTGTGTCCCCCCAAATCGCACAGTAACGGTCTCAAGCCGTCCCAGTCTGTCATGACGAGTAGTTCTTTACGTTCACAGTTAGCAGATGGCGCAGTCAGTGGAAAGCCTTTTCTGCAACGCCGTCATGATTAATATTTGTTTTCAGTTATCAATCAATTTAAACTGTATATGAAAACAATTATCTTTGCCCTTGCGAATAGTGATGTTATAGGTTATACTTATAAATTATAATTTCTGAAAATGTAAACTTTACTTTTCAACACTTCACTTTCATCATGTACTAACGTAAGGTCAGCACAGCTATGTAAAGTCAGCGCGCTGGTCCAATTAATGTCATTACCAATGTAGTTATCTTCTGTACTTTTACTGTTACAGACCTTAGTACAATTTGCGCCTGGATGAAGCAGTATAGTTTTTCGAGTAGATCAATATACCATCATTTTATCATTTATCTTGCGTCTTTGATGTTGTATTCAAATGCTTGTGTCCGTGGGTAAAATATTTAGTGTGTGTTTTAGCGTGGTCTGTTGGAATTTATCACTTTCAGACTGTACTATAAAATCGACATGCCTTTGATAAATGTACAAAGCAAATACATGGCTTGCACTTGGTTGTTTCTGATTCACTTCCTGTTCAGAATGAAACATGAATTTGTAAACGCAAAATGATCCAAATGGTCTTTTCGCCTGCTACTCTCCATATTACAAACGTCAAGGTGTACTTATTGTCCCGATGTCAGTCAGGCTGACAACTGATGACGTAACTGAGGCAGTAATCAGGAGGAGGCTATGTTGGTAGGTGGAACTACCTTACCTAAAAAAGGAACATTGATCAACGCCGTTCAAAGTTAACGGAATCCCCCCCCCCACACACACACACAAAACACACACACACACACTCTCTCTCTCTCTCTCACTCTCTCTCTCTCTCTCTCTCTCTCATAATTGTGTAAACACAACACAAATCCTGGCCTAACGTCAGCTTAGTATTACAACTATTGATGCTACACATTCTCTGAATTAAGCTCAGTACATGTAGCTGATTAATATCCTTATATGAAAATATCCATTATTCACTTTACAGTGACAGTAAACAGACAAAAGATAGCTCATTGTTCGACCTAATCCTCTGATTGAGATCAATGATGCTTTGCGGGCACTGCCTTAATGGTAACTCTATTAATCGTTACTGGAACATCAACTGCACTAAACATTTGCTTTGCATCGAGATAAGACGAAGCTCCTAAAGCTATCATTCATGACCATCCCTGCCTTATCCCGCATGGGGAGTACTGTCAATAATTAGGTCTCGTCGAATGAAGTAAACAGTCAGAATAATTGTTTTGAGAGTAATGTCGTAGACGTCACCTTAATGAAAGAAACATCCCTATCCATGCTTTGCCATGCATGGGATATCAAGATTATTATTAAAGTAGACTATTTAAGGTGTACTGTAGTATCAGGAAAGACTTTCAATGTATAGATATAACCTGCTTGCACATGAGTTACCGGTGTCTGAAACATCTCATTGAAACAGAATAAACGAATGTGATACCCCTAAGTCATAAGTCAGGGTTTGAAATATCACATGCAATACTGAAATGGGAACAAGGGTAGAACAATGGTTGGAACACAATGCGTAAACCCTAATGAATATTATTTCAGGCATGAGACCGCTTCACTGACCTGGAATTGAGGCCAGTGTGAATTGAGACGGCTCTGACTGTAGCACATATCGCTGGACCCTTACCTTTGTTGAGTGCGACATGTCCCGACGTGAAGATGTTGGGGTGGAATGCGATTTCCATGGTAATAATAAAATGTCATTTCAAGGACCGCCATACCATACACCAAGTTACACAAAAGACGTCATTAGTATCGGTGTTGTTGCAGGGAAACATGATGTGACATTGCTACACATGTCAGAACATGTCAGAACCTATTCCTTCCCGAGCCCTCATCAGGAAATGTCTAGAGTATGGCATGTTTATATAATAAACACAATACCAAATATGACAGGCAGACAGATTATTCATAGTTCATGCCTAAAGACCCACAGTTCAAATATAGTCAAATATCGTCTAGTCATAGTTACAGCTAGATATTTGGCAAGTTTAATAAGAGAATCTGAATAAGAGATTGAACAAATATGTCTAATGCTGTGATACATGTTGGACTTTTCTTTTTGGGATTAACATCCCTTGTGCTCAGTTATACAAAATACGGCTTTCATCTTCGGGCACTTTACATATCTTACATAATGCACGATCATTATATAACTCACATAGTCCTTTACGAACTTTCTGGATGCCTAATTTATTGCCCCCACTTCTAAATTTGGTTAATATTCTTCCATAAGCTAAATGATTGTTCGTGTAATAAAGTATATTCACACTCTAAATTGGATGTAAATGTGCTGTACATTTCTAATGATTTGTTGTAAAACATGGCAGACCAGTTTTGGGTAGCACAGTCTTTCTTTCTTTGCTTAAATGTATTCAGAAATCTAACATGATCGCCCATATCCTGTGCAAAATGTCCTATTATTACGTAAGAGAACAAACATATCGGGGTTCATAAAAATCGTATGTACCCTCGGGTCATATCACGTCACGAGACAACAGTGTTTCCGTCATTTGGACGGCATTGTTGACGTCATTCGAATCTCATTGTGACGTGAGGACGAAATGACGTCACATTTGCTGAAGACTGTTGATGTCATTCGACAAATTGTGCTTCAACTGCTGTTGCGACTTGCTGTGCTTATAGGTAAACACTAACATTAGTCTCTTTATGTAGACATCATCTTCGGTAATAAATAGACATTCGTGTTAATGTCATACTATGTGTACGACACTTGTGAATAAATTAAGGTATTTAGACACTCGTGTCGTAAAAATAGTGTGACATGAACACTCATATAATATGCTCTATTTATTACCCATCGGGTTAGAAAAAACCGAGTTGATAAAAATATAAGTGCACCAGTACAAATATCACTTCCCGCGCACCAGTGTATTGTTTCAGTCACCCGAACGGCATCGTTGACGTCATTCGAATCTTATTGTGGCGTAAGGTCGGAATGATGTCACACTAGAAATCACGTAGCTGAAGATTGTTGACGCCAATCGACAAATTGTGGTTTTCCATGACAGCGGGGGTGATCAATGCATGTTCCTAAAGGGGGCTTTTCCTATGTACGAGATGACACTCACATAACCGCGAATTTGACGTTCATAAGTATATGAATGACTCATTTGGATGTTTTTACATTTTTCACGAGGCCGTATTCTTGAAATGACGTAAACACTGACGAACTAAATCCACGTTCCTTGGGGAAACCCTGGGAATTCCCTAGCACAAATACTTACAAAGCGGTGTTTTTGCTCATTTATACTCTTTAATCTTGAACGCAGCGTTTTAAATACATTGAGAAACGTCAGAGAGTTTGACTGCATGGACGTTGACGAACATCCTCGATGCGACCCACTCTAGTGAACAAAACGAAGAAATGCGCATCCAAACTCGTGTAGTATCGACAAAATCCGTCTTGTACTTGATGTACATGTATTACGACGCGTTGTCATTGTGACTGACTTACCTTTCCCCTATCCAATGATAGGGGCGGTCGGGTAGCCTAGTGGTTAAAGCGTTCGCTCGTCACGCCGAAGACCCGGGTTCGATTCCCGACATGGGTACAATGTGTGAAGCCAATTTCTGGTGACCCCCGCCGTGATATTGCTGGAATATTGCTAAAAGCGGCGTAAAACCATACTCACTCACTCATCCAATGATAATACTATTTGAATACATTTCTTGTCAAGAAACTACAACAAATGTTCCTGTAGCGTAAGTTGAGCATACGCACTCTCACGTCACCTCTCTTTTTGAGAAACTGTTTTCTTCCGCGACACAGTTGGTTGTTGTGTGGCTGTCAGTGTAAACATGAAGTTACACGAAGTAAATACAATTGTGTATAGATCTAGGCCTATGTAATTAAAAAATAGTGACATAAAAACTCCGATGTTCATACAGTTTGATCCTCACTCTATGAAGGTTCATACTCCAATGAACTCACACAAAAGGAAAATATATTCTTAAATAAGGAAATTATTACACTCACATGTGTGGCATACTGATTTTACGAACACGCGTGAGAATTCATGTTTTGCCCTCGCTCTCGCTCGGGAAATGTAGGAATTCTGACACTCATTTCGTTAAATCAGTATAACATACATGCTCGTATAATAATATCTATAGATGTCTATGATATAATCATTTTTAGGCTCACAGACACGTTTATTTGGGGAAAGGTGAGCTTACGAGTGAAATTGTTGCCCCTTCCTGTGTACAGTTCCAAAACGTGATACGGTAAAACACGCCAAAATTGCTCCGTTTCTGATTTAAATGCAATCCTATGCACGTTTGGAGCTACGCAGACCTATCATGTGTTTAATACTTTCACAATTAACAGTACATGCGAATTAGAAACGAGTATGGCCGACTATATAGATCTGTAATTGATGGATCGCAGATCCCCGTAAACGACAACGTAGATATTGGTCAATTCATGGTTTTCTAATAACATTTGAATTTCGTTCATCATATACAGAATACTTCAGGTGTCTTCTTTCGACGAAGATAATGCTTGGAGCAGTAGACTGCCATTACACTACACATACAAACAGGTGCTTCTACACTATAATTAATGAACGTAGTGCATTTACATGAATGCATTGGACACTCGCTCTTGGCAGAAAGCCCAGGACTACCAACTTGGTCTAAACAAGCATGTGTAGTAACATGGTGCAGGAACATGACCTTATCAACGCCGTCTGTGTATGTATTTAGCCAGTAAAATAGTATATAACGTATATTCACGTTGTGAGTGAGGACGCTAACAGGTTTCCCAACATTCGTATCCCCACAGACCATTCCACTGGTTGCAAAACAATTGCTACTTCAACTTCACTGACTGGAACACATTGTAAACCTATTACTGAACTAAGCATACCATTCTGATTATTGGAATTCGTAAACTAGTGATATGTAATAGTGATAAACGAAACTAGTCATATTTGTAATCAAGGCATCTAAGGTATCAGCCAATGAACGTAATACAGGTGCTCATACACGTGTTTGATGTCATTCACAACTCAGTGTTCACACCCAAAACAGTGAGTGACCAACAACCAACTCCTGCATATTACACGGTACCCACTTCATTGTGAAGGAGGAACACAGCTGTGGTTAGGAAGCGTTTCTAACGAATAGTAACAGTAGTAAAGGCAATGTTAACTAAAACCAAATAATCCAACGTCACAAAATACGATCAGTGGATGTTCACCCAATATGAAATATGTAATATAAAGAATAAAACACGTTTAACAAAACTATGTGACGGTTCAACGAGTTAAACTACGTCAACGACAGACGAGTTGTTCCTCGCATCAAGATAGTTCAACATAATTCAACAATACAACAACGCTTTACAGTAAAAGTTTCTCACCTGTGCGCGCGTACAGATCTCGACGTTAGAGACACTTGATTGGAGCAAAGGTTCGCTTGGAATGGTCGCAGCAAGAGTGGTTCTCAATTTAAGTCTTTGAATAATCAGCCTGTTCACGTCGGAGGTAGGCTGAAATCGATGACGCTAATTGGCTGTATATTAAACTAACCGACCATGTGCACGGGTGTTTAACTTCAACGGGCCTTCGAGCACTTTCCATAAATGGGCATCATCTTCATGCGTAAGCAGAGAATTCGCCAAGCCTCTTCGAGCTAGCAATCCTTTGGGTTATTATTTTGCATTAGATTGCTACCAATTCGTACAGTGGCAGCAGGTTGAGTGCCGGGAAACACCAGTAATGGTTTGTGACGTGACAGAGGTACCATATAATTTACCATGCAGGGGTGGTTTGTTTACGCAGCGCCGCGAGATATCGATAATGACAATTTTATGGCTTATTAGCAACTAATCGTGCAACTGGTCGTCCGAAACCGCTGGTGACTTTTCAATGCTTCAACAATTTTCGATTCTGATATTACAATGAACCCGGAACACCATTTACATACTTCAGTTAGATTTGTGAAAATTCATTTAATAATGTTTCAATGACAGTTTTATTAATTGTTCCTTAAAAGTTTTAATTTTTTTTTTACTTTAAAGTTAATTGTGTATCTCAAGCCGCCAGATAGTCTTGGATAGCCTTCAAATTGTTACATAAATCAAATTCATACGTACATAACACTCATACAGCGGAAACTGAGTGTGTTACAGATTCATGAACTTATAAAAATCAATGTGAATAGACGCTTTGAGACAATTAATGGTACAATCAAGGATACAAAAACTGAGAATTTAGTTAAGAAGAAGACGAAGTCCATTAGGTATCAAAGGCCACATGGCCAAGAGTACAATACATTAGATTATTATACATTATTCAGGCAGATTATATAGCGATATATGCAATGATCTTTACATCTTTTGTTCCGAATAGTTGACTGAAGTTTGCTCGTGCTGGATGCATGTAACAGTAGCTTGGGAAGTGGAGCTTTCTGTTTTCAATATAAAGGTTATATTATGATTACATTTATTGCACTTAGTAAATTCAGTGTGGACTTTGTCTTTGTAACGAAGCCAACTTATGGGTCAGACATCGGAATTTACATAATATGCTGATAAGATCTTTATTTGGACATAACTCATTAATATATTTCTCTGGTTCATCTACAGACTTCTATTAGAATACTGGTTTAGAAAAGATGACGAAATAAATTAAGCATGCCAATTGTGAATCTCTTTATTTTTACATCTTTTCTTTAAACATTAACAGTAAAAAAATAACAACACTCTCTTGGAGATTGTGCACTTTCACTTGCAATATTTTTAACCCCACAAATTTCTGAAACGACTTTAAATTATTTGCGACGTGATAAGAATGTGAGCATAGTCTTTCAGAGATTTTGTTAATCTTGTCTGCTATGGAATTTAGCGATTGACATCGCACAGAAACACCCTTAGGCACCAGGATATTTTCTTAATCCACGTCTCTATACAAGACCATAATAACAGTGCCTTGATGTTGAAGATGTTGTCCCTAAGCCATATACACGTTGCCGTTCTGGTATGTCGAGAATAATCTTCGACTATGCCGATTTGTTGAACTATAATATAATAGGATATTATGATGTGAAAATTAGGGATGGTTACTTAATTGCCCAAAGATCAAATTGGAGCTGGGTTCCTAGTGACACCTCGCATTGTAGCCGTGGGGATAAATCTATCTGTCCAGCAAATCAATACTAAAAGAGATTTAACGGATCGGATTCCTATCCAATATTTTCTTCAATTTCTTAACGCTGAGTGAAGACAGGCGGAAAATACTGTAATTTTGTCTCAGTTACACAAAATCAAATTTATCCAAATAATGATGTTTTTGGCTTGATGAAATCATGACATGTTTTTTGTCTAATTATTTTCAAAGAACTGGAGAGAAAATTTGTAACTTCATGTGTGGGATTCAGTAATTGTCCGTAAGGGAAATCGATGTTTTGAAGGCTGCAAGAAAACTGAAATTTACTTCGTGCTGTGAGGAAGGCCAAACTAGGGACCTCTGTACTTGCAGGTAATCCATTGACGGTGGCGTGTATATATGTTGTACTACAGACCGTGTCATAAAGGGTTTTTACAGACACTTTACTGGGCAAAACGCACGAGCCACATTTAAATTAACAACCAAGACATTCAGATCCAAATGCAGCACCAACATCCCATCCAATCCAATCACCGCCTGATTCCCCACTCAGTGTGGAGATATGTGATTTACACGAAACCTGATCCCATATCACGGCGAGGGGATATGATTCACAACTGTGTCCCTATACCACGTGTTTAATGCCGCTTGACATTCAGGTCGAATCCCAGTTTCGTTCGATTATTTAGTTGTCATCACCATATCCGTCGTCGTTGGTTTCACCAAAGTTCTAATTTGAAAATGAGGGCATCTTTAAAAACATGTTATCAAGGTAATCAGACGGGTTTATAAAATTATTTTTATACACTAGTTTTTAAAAAATCTTTTCAACTATATATGGTGTCAATAACACACTTGGATCGATTGCGGATGTTGTCTTTTAACGACATTAAACACGCAGATTTATAAAGATTGAGGCAAACGCGAGATTTAGGTTGTTTTATTTGGTCATATGAACCGAGTGATCCCATTAGTACACGGTGTGCGGTCACTCAAACCGTTTCACACTTTCAACACATCTCCTGTGATCTAAAAAGCTGAAACTGCTCTACTATTTGCAAAAACATAATCATTTTACAAGATATATTCGCCGCTGCATGTATATTGAACATGTATCGTTGTGCTGGTGACTCTGAATTACATTGTACTAGCATGTCTTTTCAAATTGAGTAAATAAGTGTAAGTTGTAAGTAGGAACACATATGTTGAGTCATTTGTATATTTTGATATTCCAGCTCCGGGATTCATCTTGTAGTATGATTAATCAACAGGTGTTGTAAACAACGAGATGTGTGTACCGACAACAATGCAAAGATCAGCCGAGTAATGGTGTTACTAAACAGCGCTCACATACTTCCCTCCACACAACCATATTGAAAATGATGGTGGGTATGTGGAATGGAAAAGGTCGATAAAAACACAGTGATTACCAAGGAAACTACAAATAAGATCCTTATCGTATGTAACAATTAACATAGATGTCATGCAAATATATAATCTTGGCCCTGTTCTGATCTTATCTGAATACTAGTACTCATCTTGATCTAATGAATGTACAAGTGTTTTGTAACTGTTCGGTCAGGACGTATAGAAAGGGGAAACAGATTTCATCAACCTCTCAGGCAATCCTATCTTCATTGATACTCCATCTTCCATGTGCCAATAAGCAGATAACATTATTATCTCAATCGTTTTCAGATATAACTTGTCGACCCTGTGTTGACCCTTGACCTCTATAATCTTGACAAAAACGCAATTCTAAACTATACTCCCATACCAGTTGATAGTGCTGACATTCTATGTTAATTTCAATGTCTAGAGCTTGCCATGAACGCTTCATCACACGTCTTGAGCCTCTTGTACACCACCACCATGCTGTGCATGTGCTACATTTCTGAGCCATTTATTCACTTTTCAAAGAAGTGTGACTTGATGTACATATGAACAATGTGTATTTGACAGAGGAGAATGTGATGTTTTGTTCAACTCTAATGTGTGCCATGTTAACGTCTGGGTCGGCAGGGGGCGGTCGGGTAGCCAAGTGGTTAAAGCGTTCGCTCGTCACGCCGAAGACCCGGGTTCGATTCCCGACATGGGTACAATGTGTGAAGCCCATTTCTGGTGTCCCCCGCGGCGTAAAACCATACTCACTCACTCACTCTTGGTCGGCAGCGATGTACATATTGTGTTCTCAGAAAGCTAATTAGAACCAATACGTCTGAAACTTCTATTATCATATTGCATCCACAAATGACGGGATGTTCCAATCCGACTGGGTCGGGACAATCAATATAACAATTTTGTATTTCCAGAGGCACATGGAATAAATACATGTTTGTGACATGTCTACAGAGGCAACATTGGTTAAGTGCATCATAATTAGTTATGGTTTCTCACAACACCTGGTTTCATATTACAGCTGGACCAATTGCTGCTGCGTATTATACTTAGGTATTTCTTATACTACAACACTGGTGGTCATGTATAAAAAGACTGCAAAATATATAATGACACTGTTCGCCAATTGAAAATGTACACCTACTATCAGAATAAGGTGAAGCCATCCATCGATCTCGCTCTCGTTCTATTGATAGAGAGTGAATGATTATATGCTGGAAACCTTACAAATGGTTTTGGAAAAAAATACCACTGATGTTGACATAAGGCTCTTGTTCAAACTCAGACTTAATACATGAATACATTTGATTCTTGAAAGAAAATATTTTGCATAAGCTTATAATTACCTCTAAGTCGAGTTTCAACAGTATAAACTATAAAATAACTCCATGATAAACATTATCCATTTTGAATGATAACTAGTTGTCTTCAGCATCTTTATTTATCATTATCATAAATACTTCCATAGAGCTTATTTGAACCTGCTTTTGTACCAAAGTGCAACTAACATGGTTCTTAATGCTATTAACTGTTAACTGCTCTCCACACAGCGTATATCAGGGACGCTGACAAATAACATCATTCATATTTTATGAACTCGATCGAGACGAGATAAGTAACTAAACCATCAAACTTCACAACCATACATTAAAACTGAAACTATCAATTGGTCATATGAATCGAAAAGACATGCCAAAGACATTATGTGTAGCTTTTGATACGAGAATCTGAAATTTAGACAAAATACCACAGGATATAACCTTTCGTCCTAATCCGATCCGTATTGTATTATCGAACGACTACTTCAAATCTACGGCTAAAGTATATTGTTGTTTAATCGCGTCTGTGTAAACACCTTCTCCGCTGAAAGTGCTGGACTGATGGACATTTAGCGTGCATGTTTCTTCTAATATATATTTATTAAATTATTTTGTAATATTTTCTTTTAAGACATTAAATTCCAAACCAAAAGAGCATCAAAATTACAATTTAGCATTTTTAAAACATTAAACACAATATCAAAATGGTTGGCATCATGCCCGGTTGAAACATCATTTTCTTCAGACAGGAATAACTAAGACAGAAATATGTCTGCTGTGTTGCCAGTTTATGTAACTGTCTCCAAACATTGTAGGGAATCAAGAACTATAACTGTTATGATCGGTCGTCAAAAGAAAGATCAACTTTCAATAATGACTACACGAGAGAGGACGGTTTCGGAACCAAAACCTAACGCCCCAACACACACGAAACACTGCACGTGGTCCAAGCAACTCCTCCGTGCACGTGCGTGCGTGCGTGCGTGCGTGCGTGTGTGCAGGGGAAAGTCATTCTTGATTTTGACGCTTCGGTGAGAGGCCGTCGAGTCGCTTTCAGCCATAAGCATCTTTGACTTCCATTACGCACACTAATAGGTAAGCGCTACACCCATGCTTTAATGTAGTATTTGTGATCAGATTGGGAATGTGTCGTCTACATCGTGATGAACGCCTAAGGCATGCTTCAAAATGGTAGAACTCGGGGTTAGGTAGCCAATATGTGTCTCAGTCTGTGATTTTCCGTCCTTGGAATTGGTTTCTGTAGACGCGAAATGATCTGTCAACAACAAAAATTCATGATCGATAAAACAGAAACCAATCTTTAAGAAATCGAGCCCAAACGGCCAATCAGATCGCTTGTCACTTGCGCCAGGCCACCGGAGTTATTGAAGAAACTATTAGAAATCGCCTGTATCGGCTACCACGTGTTGTACCATAAATACACATGTTGTTAATAAACACATTATAGCCAGGCGCCAATGGTGTTTTGAACGTAGAAACTGGGGGAATCGCCGATGGTCTCGTGTAATGTTTTTATATGGGTTTTTTCACTCTGGACTTTCTTGGTAGTCGTGCACGTTTACTGGAGGTGTCCTAACGAACGCCAAGCGAACGTAAACGTACGGAACATAACCTATTTGGTTCTATAATGACATCGAGCGGACATTCGATGTCTGCCAGAACGCCACTGCATATTGTCCGTGGAAGGGTAACTGAGTAGTACTATCGAGACAATAGTTATGCCGCTTGCGCGCCATTCTGGTCGCCTTTCAAGACGATCACGCGCGTGCCCACGGTGTACGTATCGTAACTGTCTATCTCCAGCAGCAAAACATCACCAGAATGCAATAGCCATAAAGCATGTCTGGGACATGAGACGTGTACCCGGACGTCAAAGGCCACCCACTTCGTCTGCCGAACTGGGCCAGGCGTTACAAAAGGAGTGGGCACGACTCATTCAACGCTCTGCCACTACAATAACATTTGAAAATTAAATATTCGTAGATAGGTAAAATTATGTGGTAGAGACACGTGATAAATGGACGTCTTGGATTGCGGCTCAATACTTCATCTAGATGGCCGCCATTTTCTCAACTTTGAGCGAAACAAACCTTGAGTTGTACTTGTTTTCAATATTGTCCGTGTGGCAGTATATATTTCATTTGGGTTCAAGTTTGATAGGTGGTGTGTGTTCTACAAATACATCTTTACTAAAACTTTTCGATACAGTGTTCCGATATTGTAATGGAAGCACATCTATCCCTCCCAAACTGTTATTTTTACGATAGCTATGAGGTTTTCTGGGATCTTCCTCTTCCTCTTCACCCCAGAGACAAATGAACCGAAAATATTGACATTTAACGGTACTTCGTGGTGGACTTCAAATGTGAAGCAACACAGACAATCAGTTGAATTATTGTGGGAACATTCATTCGTCGTACTGTTTGGATAAAAAAGTTGTACAGAGAGTTGGAGCATCTTTGAAAATGAAACAACTTTAACAACTACGATAATTATTCGTTCTGTAACATTAGTTGACATCCGTGAATATTTTCACAACTTCTATCATTGGAAACAGGTCCGGCTCTCAGGGCCCGAATGTAGCGGGTAGAATGGTCACAACTGTACATCTTGGTCATTGTCTCTGTCATGTTGGGAGAACATGCAGCGTACGTAAGTGAGTATTTATGATATATCTGTCTATTATTACCAGGACCCTGTTCCTCGACCTTAGCACGACGAATGCCGCTAATCATCGATGAATTGTGTTGCACGACCAGAGACATGCATACTATGAGATTGCCGACCGCTGTCTACCTGCACTACAGGCAAGCTTGGCATTACTCGTGGTTCGACTACGCAAGACGGCATTTGCAGCAATATCACGCTGATATGTTATTGAGTGGGAGTGGATGTTCCCTAAAAATATGTTGTATAATTGGTTGCGCTGATAATGATTTAGGTGACAGTAATATTCATAGAATGAATGGATTTGTGACCAAAATGCTACACCTTTTAATTTAGCGGCAAGCTGTTGACGCACAGATGTTGAATAGTAAACTGTAGTCGTTATTTTGCAAAACAGATGAAAGCGTGGCATTCGGCTCATTATCCACTGAGTATCGTATCCAATTTCAAAGGCACCCACAATGTGAAAAAACCCTCGCGTGCACAGGGGAAAAAGCCCCGTTTCCGGTCATCTAATTTGCATACTTATATCATTTGGGTATGTTAGATGTGTCAGTATCTCATAAACGTATGTCTTGGTTGATTGTATTACATGACATACAGTATAACATTGGATATTTAAAGTTTTTTTTGAAAACGCACAGTTGACTCACTCACTGGCTTCGCCAAAGTGGTAAACTTCTATGATCTGCGTCACATTTGACTTCGTCCTCCAACAAAATGACACGTTGTGATATTATTAGAGGCAACGTAAATTATGTCAATACTTCAAATATAGTTCCCACGCCCCGGATCAATACGTATACATTCATGTACACGCACGGTATCAGTTCCAAGTATATAATGAAATAAAACAGGGATCGAAATACTATTTTCAGCTGAAATGAGCAAAGAATGACACTGAATCAATACAGAGCTAAAATATCTCCCAGCCATGTCATCCATCACACTCCGTGTGCTAGTGTACTGCTCTTGGGACTCCGAACCAACCACGTTATGACACCAACACATGTGTCTGTTGGAAGAAAATAGTTTATTTCCTGTTTTTGTACCCATATTAAAACAAATGCTTCATAATCACTCAGGATTGTCTGGCAAGAGCATAATGTCCTTTTGTATCATTATATGTATTTTTTTACTGTTTCGCAACATAAATGACCATATATAACATGTCCTTGGTACGGTTGGACTATTGAGTCAGAAGATTCCAGTCCATCTGCCTCTCGTTGTTTTTCAAGTGTTGACGTTCTTGTGATGGTGGAAATGGTTTTGTATCTAAATGATTCTGTTATCCACTTATATGAGAGAGGTAGGAGGATTTAACTGTCTTTGATTTCTCAGTGAGATATTATCACTGTACAGTAATATGATTGACTGAATAGCAAATATCGTAGTTCGACAGATTGAGGGGTCGATTTATTAGCAGACTACAGAAAAGTGCTTCACACAGTCCACCATTGTGGAGAGATCGAACCCAGGCTTACGGCTCGCCGAACCCGGTAAACGAGATATCATGTTGGGAATAAGTGGTCACCTTCCACGCGCGGAAGTAAAAGGCTGACAATATACACTATGTCTAGGGAACCAGTTCAAAAGTTTAATGTTGGATTAAAAGCTTCATTCCTTAAGTTTTGATACATACCTGTAAACTCTCCCCAAAAACATAAATCTGAAAATGTTGAATGTGTTAGTTTAGTGGCCTCTTTCGACACGCATGATCGTGTTTAACTCTGTCGTTTGGAACGTTTATTGATTGTTTATTTACTAGGTGTTGACAATCATGTCATCATATATTACGCACTGCACAAGGTGGACTATTGCCGGCGATGACAAAACCCTATCTTGTGGAAAGACTGAATGTATTAATGACAACTCCCAACAGCATATGAATGAAAACAGGATCGGTTTAGTACAGATACTATATAAAACATTGCAAAAACAGGTAAGTTGATTTTGTCGGAAAACATGCAGGGCAATGACCCCTCCCTAAAGACTTGAAGAACCAGGACTGTTATACTACATTGTTCTTTTGAACTGTTAATATACAAATGTCATAAATGTGTAGGAGGGGAAAAGTTTTGACGTCACAGTTTTAAATTGGAAAGCGTGCAATGTATGGACATCGTTACAGAATGTCTATAGTGTAATGCTTTTACTCTCACAACTGTACACGAAACAGCATAAGCACGCAAGTGATGAAGTTTGTGCAATAAATGAAGACGGTATTTATGAACATGGGAAGACTTTTTGACTGTCTGAGTCAAGTCGCACTTACACTTAACCTTTCCTTTCCTTTTGATGATGATGCAGGGGTTGCGGGCATGACTGTTTTGACAAAAACAAAGATGTTATGACGAGGTTAGTTCGGTATCATATGTTCTCTATCTAGTATGACTACAACAAACTAAGGGACTTGAATAATAACATCCTTAGAAGAGCGATCTGTGTTAAGAACTACCTTAGTTAGTCAGACACAGTGGCAGTGTGATTGATACATGTATAATACAGTGACCTCATGTACATACCGACGATCAACCCGTCAGCCTCGATGAAAGTTCATAAATGGTGCCACTGCATAGTGTCAGCATTGTGGACCTTGGCGGTTACATGAAAGGTGATTATTACGAGGTGTCCAAAGGGAACTGTCAGCATCGGCACTGGGTCGAAAGCTGTGGTGTGCACACCCCGCCATGTTCACTAAGATTGGTCGTTGCGAAGATAGCCTAAGCGTAATGGACATGTAAACAACGGGATAACAAGATTTAAAGCGTCTGTGTTACCATCAACGACTGTACTGAAGATTTTGTTGGGTCGTGGAAGAAGTCGGTCTGTTTTATATATTGATTATAGGTTACACAGTTATAGATAGATAACAAAACAGGGTTAGATCATATAAAGTAGATGACATGTCATCTGCATATAACCATGAGGGTATGTTCATGTGTCCATAGCCCGTGCAGATCAGGGGTAGAATAGGTCTTCAGCAATCCGGTCGAATATGATTGTCGTAAGAGGCGACTAACGTGATCGGGTGGCCATACTCGTTGACTTGGTTCATGCATGTCATCGTATCTCAGTTAGGTGGCTCGATGCTCATGATGTCAATCATTGGGTTGTCTGATCCAGAATCGATTATTTACGGACCGTTGTCATATAGCTGGAATATTGCTAAACAACAAGCAAACAAACAAAACATGCGTCCATCACGACTAGAAATATCACTGTTGCTCTACAGTGAATCCCTTTACTTTGTGGCGCCTACACGAAATTTATACATAGTTGAGACCCTGAAAGGAATGTAACACCATATCCCATATGATACTATTTACACAGATGTATGTTTATTTTATATTGTGAGATTTATATTGTTTATCTCAGTGTCATGAAATAAATGGCTGAGATTAGCTTGTCCAACTGGTCTGTCCATGTGGATCATGTCTCTATTGGATGACACTGAATCCTTTTCCGACAGTAGCTAGGAGTGCATTGTACTCCAATACCTGGTGAAATCAGCATGATTTATTACAACTGACGTCGAGTACGTTTTTCTCTATTTTGACAATACATCACCTTCAGTAATCCCCAAAACCAATCTAATCACAACTAATTTGCCAACGGCAGCTTAAGTGGGACTACACACTGACCATTATCCAGGCTAATAAAATGAACAATATTTCTTCCACGTTATTAGCCCCATGCGAAATTGACAAGTATAACTGACGGCTTGAGTACTGTCACGTAACACGGTCTCTAGGTAAATAAAGAAATTTACAACCACTGATCAATAGACAGCAGTTAGATCAAACACAGACATACTTTAATACATTGTTTCCTTCTGTGATTCAAGTACCATCCTGGTTGAGTGTTAGGTCCACCTAAGCCCGGACCACGTGTGGGCAATACTCAAATCGATAGCCCTGGGAATCCGGAGCAATTGCCTGTCAAATATGTTTGTTATGGCAAATAATGTGTCACTCATGCGGAATTGCATGTTAATCTTGTCGATAGATTGAGGTAATTTGACTGGACATAACGTGCTGAACGTTTAATAAAATAGCATCCTTTATCCAATGATGCAAAATTGTTATATTTGTTTAAATTTAGGGACCTGTTTTTCCGTGGGACTCTTGTTATGCTTTTTCATTTAATCTCTTTATAAGGAACACTTCTTCTTACATGGCAAACTATTTTCTTTTGAATAGAAAACAAATTCCAACTGTAAGGCTGGGTTACTGGCGGTGCAAGATGAATTTAGGAGGACAGTATCATGTAGCAAAGTATACTGTATGACTTTTTGTGTAGAACACATACAATACACATACAAGACCTGAAAGGACGGGGGTATACAGTAAAACCAAGGAATTCCGTCCGTCCGTCCGTCCTTCCGAGGACATTTTTGTGTGCGACCTTTAACTTGAAAACTACTAAACAGATTATTTTCAAACTCGGTGAACGATTTCTGTAACAATAGGATAGGTGCGAAGTTTGTATAAATATTTGGATTATCTGAAAAAATACAGCTATTTTTAACTTTTAACTTTGAATTTTTTTACTGAAACACTTGTGCGACCTAAAACTAGAAAACTGTTTAATGGATTCTTTTCAATTTTAGGGAACAAATTCCGTACCATTAGAAGAGGTGCAGTGCAAAGATTAATTTTGACATGTGAATAATTGAACTTTGAATATATTTTTACTTAAACATTTGTGCGACCTATAACTTAAAAACTACTTCATCGATTCTTTTCCAATTGGGGATACAGGTTTTTTTTATACCAATAGGAGAGAAACGGTGCAAAGTTTGAGTTTGATAAGTGAATTTTCGGAGAAAATATTGCGTTTTTCATGTATCATGTTTTCATAACAGCACTTTCTCCTTCCCTTCGATACGTGGACTGTCCGCATGTTGCATTGTACCAGAGTGATCACGTCACATGTTGCATTGTACCAGAGTGATCACGTCACACGTTGCATTGTACCAGAGTGATCACGTCACAAGTTGCATTGTACCAGAGTGATCACGTCACAAGTTGCATTGTGCCAGAGTGATCACGTCACAAGTTGCATTGTACCAGAGTGATCACGTCACAAGTTGCATTGTGCCAGAGTGATCACGTCACAAGTTGCATTGTGCCAGAGTGATCACGTCACAAGTTGCATTGTACCAGAGTGATCACGTCACAAGTTGCATTGTGCCAGAGTGATCACGTCACAAGTTGCATTGTACCAGAGTGATCACGTCACAAGTTGCATTGTACCAGAGTGATCACGTCACACGTTGCACTGTATCAGAGTGATCACGTCACAAGTTAAACATAAACGATTTAATAGATGTTGTATTACCCCACTGTCAAAAACAGTGCGTTCATATCGCGGATGCCTGTGAATAGAGACGGAGAGAGGAGTGAGATCACACAAGAGAGAAGGTGAGAGTGGTAATATTCAAACATCGAACTAACGTAGTTATATCGTGAATGTACACATTGTACACGTATCTGTAATGTAACCCTACAAATTGAAACTCTCATGCTCACATAATGATTTAATGGTCTTTCTGGCTTTACTTTGTTCTCACCGCGTATCAAAGGCGCATGGTACACTTCACAGTTATTATGCGGCCAAAAAGTCAAACACACCTTCTTAATTACAGGGCACGACTGTCAACACGTGTCAATAACACTCACAAACTTGTAAATAACACATATCCCGAAGAACACATCTTTGCACTCTATTTCGATTGGCTTTCTTTTGACAACAGTCGGAGGAGAGCAAATAGCACTGTGTGTTCGGAAATGAGTGAAAATAAAACCGCGTGTCAGACTCACACGGTGAGAGGCAAAGTCGCATGTTGATTCCAAAGGGATCCCGATATCCCTTTCAGACCCAGGAGCATTAGCCTGATAAAGCCGTTAGCTCTGCACGGTGGCAAAGGTTAATAAAAGCACACCGAGCTGCGGAGATAATCGGCATCTGAGGATCTGCCCAAGGGTATATATTCAAGGAAGTGTGGATGTAAATGCTCTACAATGTGCATCTGCGTACCTAGCCATATAGCAATCTATTCAATGCTGCTGCTTTCTTCCATTGTAAATATAGATGAATAATAAGAAGTAACGTAAAAACAATGGAGCTTCTTAAAAATTCCTGACAATGTGTTTAGAGTGACATTTTTGGCTCCGGGTTCGAAAGATTATTGATAAAGATTTAAATTTACACATTCATTGTACTAGGATGTTTTAAAATTGTTTCAGGAATAGTAAAGATAAATACGCATTATGCTACTATACGATTGCCAATTGTAATATATTAATATCAGCCTTTATGCTGTGTACCTAATTTGCCTTGTTATCGAACATTGTTAATGGTACATTGTCTTCACGTATGAAAACGTAGAAAATCGAATTCTTCTCTGTCAATACTTGACTGCCATAAATTACCAACAGGTTAGTCATATCAATCTCTCTAATTGTCCGAGATGGCTGACCATCCAAACTCCCAGAACCTAAAGGTGTAGCAAAACAAATGTAATTGTGGACAAACCTATTTAGTTGAAACATCGCCCCCCCCCCCCCCCCCCCTCCCCTATCAACACCAGAATCAAAGAGCACATATATTCAAACTTCAAATCAGACATTAAATATCTACCGAGGCAGTTAGAGTTTTTATTTATTTGATGAATAGGTATCATAAATTACGACAACCCAAGTCACAGCATCCAGTGGCACAAAGTCAAAGCCCTCACCACCAACCTGAAAGAAAATCAGAAAACGACAAGAACATCAAAAGACTCCAACAATCGATCAACCTTGACCAAGGCTTTTACATACCCCCGGCGTACTATCAACTCATCATAGACCCAAATCAGTCATAATCCTTTTGTTTCTATTACTGGTGTCACCCTTTTGTTTATATTACTGACTTCACTGGTCTATATGTTTACCCTTTGGTGTACATAACAGGCTTCTCCATTCCAGTGTTATTACATCTAATATCTACTCTACTGTATAAACACTGCCTCCTACCTGTATATATGCTTGTCAACCACAGTCTGTATATCACTTGCTTGATAACGGCGTTAGAATGTACACCGAAACGCCGCTCCTAATTATTACAAAGAAGTTGTGCATCCTCATAACTTATCCTTACCTCATACTGTTTAGTTGTTTTGTGCCCATTGACGATGAATACTTTATGCAATGGGCGGACAAACGACATTTCATAAAATTGATTGCATGTCCACCACATACGAACAACTGAGATCTGTTTTACTTTCATATTTTGAAGAATGGCCACGCGAGGTGAGGTCGCCTAGTGGTTAAAGCGTTCGCTCGTCGCGCCGAAGGCCTGGGTTCGATTTCCCACATTATAAACACTAAGTGAATCCCATTTCTGATGTCCCCCGCCGTGATGTTGCTGGAATATTGCTCAAAGTGGCGTATTACCACACCCACTCACTCATCGAAGAACGACCAAAGAACTAAACTAGTGTCCAAAAGAAACGATACCAACTTATTTTCAAAATTGTTTTTTACTAAGTGAATTGTCTAGTATGAAAACATGCCAATTCGTATTGCACATCCCAAACACAGCATAGTCGATAAAAAATACCGGGAACACGTGATCACTTCCGGGAAAAAACGTAAATTTCGTGAAAGTGACATTTCCCTCTCTAGCATGTTCTGCACGTGCATAAAAACTGTATAAAACGGCTGATCAGACACGTTGATATCACAGCAACAAAAAGAACACAAGATATGCCACGTTTGACAGCCATCGAGAGAGAGAGCCGTTGGAATGGTCCAACAAGGAGCGTCACACGTCGACGTCGCCAGAAGGTTGGGCTGCGCACGCATCACTATCACCAGGTTGATGCAGCGGTTACGTGTGGAAGACCACGAGTAACCACGCCCCGTTAAGAACGTTACCTCCGGGTATTACACCTGAGGAACTGCACCGTAACAGCGACGTCCACGGCGGCTACAGCACTGGGTCACAGGATCAGTCGACAGACCGTCTACAGGAGACTACGGCAGTATGGTATCCGGCCACGTCATCCCTACCGCGGACCGCTCCTGACGCCTCGACACCGGAACAACAGACTGATCTGGGCCAGGCGAGTTCGACGTTGGCAACGGCGGGACTGGGCACGTGTTATGTTCTCTGATGAGAGCAGATTCCTCATCTTCAGAAACGATGGACGGCAGCTTGAATACCGACGATTTGGTTAACGTTTGGCGCCTAACTGTATCCAACAGGTCCGGCCGTTTGGAGGTGGAGGGTTAATGGTTTGGGGTGGCAAATGTGGTGACGTCAAAAAGATGCTTGTCGTAATTCGTGGAAACCTGAATGCACAGCGTTATCTTGATGACATCCTACGGCCTGTTGTGGTGCCCTTTATTCAGCAACAGCCTCGTGGACTCCTTTTCCAACATGACAATGCAAGGCCACACACAGCAAGATTGACACAGAACTTCCTTGCCAACGCCAACGTACAGGTTTTGCCATGGCCCGCATGTTCATCGGACATGAATCCCATCGAGCACTTATGGAACCACCTCGATCGGCAAATCCGACGTCGCCGTGTGCCTCCAGTCAACGTCCAGGACTTGGAACGATGTCTCCTCGAGGAATGGCAACGCATCACTCCCAACGTCATCAGACGTTTGACGTCATCAGTCCGTAGGCGTGTTCTGGCATGTATTGATGCTCACGGTGGACATACCCGCTACTGACTTGACTTTGAGACGTGTGGTGTGACATTTCCCGTTGTTTCTGTGATCAGTGCTCTAACGAAATGTTCATTTTTCGACTCCACCCATCTTTAAAGGCTTGTCATATTGGTTGTACAGATTTTATTGAAATGAATTTTTTGTACAGATGTTGTGAAAGGATTTCTCAAAAGCATAACACCAATCCTAAACTTCTGCATTGTTTAGTTTTTCTTTTATGTCGTTGCAAACAGGTGGTATCGTTTCTTTTGGACACTAGTTTATAAATAGCATCACCCTCTACGTGGATATCAGTTTTTACTCTCAGGTCGTGGCTTACCAACACACCACTACAAACATCCGACCACACAGGACCCGTCAATCATTCATCCTTAATAGCATTCAATTAATGTATTAGGAAATTGTGTTGGAATAAGTTATTGTATTCTTTTGAATAAATAATTTTCTTAAGAAGCTGTATCCTTAATACTTCTATCTTGAATGTGGACTAATAGGTATGTATAATCTCATTGTACTTGATGACAGTCATGGTTTCCAAATGCGTAATATGTTCATCCATACTCGATTATATTTGGATGAATCACTTCATCACTTGAGATAATGCTAACTGCTATCAAGGTTTTATTCTTTATCAAAGAGAACAAAAATACAGCCACATTTGATCGTATTGATAAATGTACTGTGCGAAGAAATCTTTTATCGCTAATTGCTGAGAGGAAGCAAAATACTGCCAAATATTTCAACGACATGTTGATATATCAATTGCATTTATATATTTATGTATAACATGACACATTCAATTCGAAAAATAACTTGTTTTATAAGGCGAAAATCGATATCCCCCTTTGGCACCAAAACACTCACAAATTCAGAAAGAAAAACAATGACAGCTTCGACATGCTTTACTTTTGGTCATTGTAACAATATCGTTCTTGCGACAAATCTTTGGCATTGGTTTGTTTGAAGAGTAATCAAACTGTCCCGCACAAGCATCAATGCTTAAACCTTATACCATACCTCACAGGACTCCTTTGTAGTTAACGCAAATACAATAAAATGCCTGCAATGATCAAATTTGCATATGATTCCCGAAATGGACTTTAGGCGTATATTTCATAGGAAGCTTTACCTTTACACAGTGCTGCGACCTTTGTGCCACCTTTGAACGATCACAAACTCGCCTGGACGCTCAATGGTCGCCTAAACCCAGAAAATCATGTTTCTACGTAATTGGGGCCTTTACACAGGATGGCGACCTTTGTGTCTCCCGTGTGCGACCATAGAATTTGCCAGGTCGTCGGTGGAGGCTCAAAGGAGGCAGAATGGTTGCCTAGGTCGTTCCAAGGTGGTACACAGGAGGTTCAGACATTGCCATGGACGCCATGGTCGCCGTGAAGTTTTGAACATGTTCAAAACAGTCGCACAAAGGTCGCCGAGGAGGTTGGTTGCTCAAAGGTGGCTCAAAGGACGCAGAAGAGAGGCACAAGCATTGTCGTTGTTGCAGAATGAAGGCACAGTGGTCGCCCAATGGTCGCCAGGTAAAAGATGCGTTCTGCTGAAATATTGTCCCGTAAATCTGGGCGATGTTTCTGCCTCCCTTGTGCCTTCTTTGGGCGACCAACAGCGTGCATTGAACGATGAGTATGGCGATCGCCGTGCCTCCATTCGGCGACCACGGCAACACTTGAGACACCATGGCAATGCTTCTGCCTCTTTTCTGCCTCCTTTGAGCTACCAACCGATGGCAATAGGTGCTATGGCTGAGCTACCAACCGATGGCAACAGGTGCTAAGGCTGAGCTACCAACCGACGGCAAAAGGTGCTAAGCCTGAGCTACGAACCGATGGCAACATGTCCTAATTAAAAGCTGAGCTACCAACCGACGAAAACAGGTGTTAATGATGAGCTACCAACAGATGGCAACATGTGCTAAGCCTGACCTACAAACCGACGAAAACAGGTGCTAAGGCTGAGCTACCAACCGATGGCAGCATGTGCTCCGATTGAGCTAACAACCGATGGCAACAGGTGCTAATGCTGAGCTACCAACCGACGGCAACAAGTGCTCCGACTGAGCTAACAATCGATGGCAACAGGTGCTAAGGCTGGGCTACCAACCGAATAAAACATGTGATAATGCTGAGATACCAACCGATGGCAACAGGTGCTAAGCCTGAGCTACCAACCGATGACAACAGGTGCTAATGCTGAGCTACCAACCGATGGCAACAGGTGCTAAGGCTGAGCTACCAACCGATGGCAACAGGTGCTGAGGCTGAGCTACCAACCGACGGTAAAAGGTGCTAAGGCTGAGCTACTAACCGATGGCAACAGGTGCTGAGGCTGAGCTACCAACCGACGGTAAAAGGTGCTAAGGCTGAGCTACCAACCGATGGCAACAGGTGCTAAGGCTGAGCTACCAACCGATGGCAACAGGTGCTAATGCTGAGCTACCAACCGACGGCAAATGGTGCTAAGGCTGAGCTACCAACCGATGGCAACAGGTGCTAAGGCTAAGCTACCAACCGATGGCAACATGTGCTAAGGCTGGGCTACCAACCGATGGCAACACGTGCTAAGACTGAACTATTTTGGTTCATTCAAACAAGAGTGCACGAGACTGAAAACCTGACAAGAGATGGTTTTAAATACAGCAACGGTCATACGCCAACTGGAAGGAATTGATGTTTGCGGACTTGTCAGCTACGTCCGGTGTGCGCTGCTGCGCTTGACGATATATTAGGATACGAGATACAACGTCAAATTATTATTTTTCAAATGTAATAACTATCTTGAATAGACAAAAAAAGAGGTTGGTCAATGATTATTACTGATATACACGCAACTTGTTTTTCAGTGTATTTCATTACTATAATTCCTTTAATTTGAAGACGAACGTGCAATAGAGTACACGACAATGTCCTACAGTTTCATCGCTCGTATTCCAGACATATGGAGGAACTAAACAGTGTAATATCTTATGAATTCGCGGTAAAATATATGGTCAAACAAGTGGTAAGATTATTTAGACAAAATTAGATCTTATATAAAATCTCATTAATATGAGCCGTTCCAGATGTGTGTTACAAATAGAAGAATGGATCTATCACGATTGTAGAAAGTGGTTGACAGTGCAGGAACTGTGTGGTACATTGTTTATGTGTGAAGCTAACACGATTTGCACATCTGATCTATGTCGTTTGACTTCATCTGGACTACTGGTATGGATATGTGTTCGTAACATAGCTACGGTTGTTATTGTACTCAGGGATGTATGCATGGCAGCTGTCTGAAACACACTAGAATATGACATGGCATGAAGCACAGTTCACTTCAGCGTTCGTGTTTGTATATATTATAAATATAATCAAATACATGCATATGGCTATTGCCAACGTTTTACAATGACCACTGATGACGTGATTAAGCACAGCAGAGGTCACACGACGATATTCAAGTGGTGTAAAGTTCCAATATAAATATGCGGTTCACATTCAATTTACGAATGAGTGAATATATTTCAGTCATCTCGCATTTTCATTTACCTCTATCAATAACAACAAAATGTTTTGTTATATTGTAGAGTCAGGTCACTATCGACTTACAGTCTTTTTAAAATATACTTATATATTTAGATATATTGGAATATTATTCTCAGATATTAAGGTATTCCACAGCATACACCAACAAACGCTGAGGTAAATAGGGGGATATGGCAGACTTGTCAAATTTATCATATACTAGTTTTCTGTTGTGCATGTGCAAAGTGCCGTCTTCAAAAAACAATTATGACATATACTATATTCAAAACTGATATATTTGGACAAAAGTCGAAAGATGGTCTCTTTTAAAACTTGTTTTGGATATGCTACCAGGACGTCGGTGATGAAAAGTTCTTTAACAATGATAGTTAAAGACATTAATAAAGAATGACACATAACAACCAAAGCTTCTGATTGCATATATATTCTTATTTAAATTTCATCGATAACCTTAATAAATATATTCACTATAGACAATACTTAGTACTATAAAGAACTGGATGAACACGATTACATATATACTGAACAGCATTGAAAACGCACCACCATGAAAATGGATGTATTTCTATACGGGCTTATGTCATATGAAAATTTATAATTGAATGAGTAATATACAACGTTCTGGACGAAGCATGATGAAGAACAGCTCGTCAAAACACATTCCTAAATGTTTTGTGAGCGACAACGCCAAAACGCAACAAATTGCGTGCGCGTCATGGAAAACGTGTTTTGTTTCACGGGAAGCATGCAGAATAAGGCTATAAAAGACAGACCTTTAAAAGACACATCACTTGTTGCTGCAGACGAAAAGGGTACTGACACAAGAAATGCCAAGATTAACAGCAGAGGAACGTAAACGTGCCTTGGGCATGCTTCAAGTTGGTACGTCAAGTAGAGTCGTTGCACAACGGTTTCAATGCCATCATTTAACAGTCCTCCGGCTACTGAGCAGATACCAGCAGACAGGAACCAGGGGGAGGGGGGCAGTCATAACCATCGAACAGAGCTCCATGTTTGTTGTAGAAGAGTTAATGCCCTTTACTACAGGAATAACATATTGGCAAATCCCGTCATCCCATTCCTTCATCAGCACCAGGATATGCACACCTTCCAGCAAGATAATGCAAGAGCGCACACGGCACGTGTTTTAACACAGTACCTAACGAACAATAATGCGCCTCTGCTTCCATGGCCAGCTCAGTCACCCATCTATCGCCAATTGAACATCAGTGGGATTACCTGGGTCAACGCCTCTCACGTCGTTCGCAAGTATGGAACCTGAGAGAACTTCAAGATACACTACGTCAAGAGTGGAATGCTACCCCACAGAACACTTATTCGATCAATGAAAAGACGTTGCATGGCCTGTGTTGCTGCCAATGGCGGACATACCAGATATTGACTTTTCATTTCAACCCTATGTGTCATCCTCACACTGGTGACGTGAATGTAATTACTGTGTGGTATTCCTGTTTCCTTTGTCGTCTTTCTTAATAATCCGTCTATGTCTGTTCTAATTAAAATCGATCATTGCTCAAGTTGTTTTTTGTAATATTTCAAGATTTATTGCTGGTGCGTTTTAAATGCTGTTCGGTATATAAATGAGGCGGTCGATGGCCAAACCGTTCACAAGATCTTGGTGGTGCGTATATACCGTTGTGGAACAGAACTTCCATTGTATGCGTTTGAAACAAACGGAAATACAGTCGGAAATGCATAAAATTTCAGGTTATCCTGATATGAAGTAAGGTCCTGCTACACATTTGAAACATTTGTTTTATCATGTATTTGACGTGCTTTCAAGAACCAATGTCATGAATGTCCAAGCTTCAATTCCGGAGTTGTTCCCTGAGTACATACATGTACTTATTGGGTATTTCACATGCGTTTCTTTTGATAATACTTGGATTTATACGTTTCTATCGTTTTTTTCTAAATAAACAAGGTCTTTGCAAATAAATTACCTTGGTCGTGTTCACTTCTTCCTTAACATTATAACGCTCACGCAAAACACTATCATGGAGGCTGTCTAGTTAACGTCAGGTGGCAACTGGAAGTTATTTGGTTACTCGTCATTCGCAATTCGTAAAATTAGTAACGAAATGGTACATTTTTCGTTATTCGCGTTTCATATATCTCCAGAAATCCACACTCCACTCAATATTAAGAAAAACGTTCTTAGTGTATGTTGGACCTACGTCAGACCTGACTGTGGACATCATCGTCAGCATAGATGATAGTGGTAAACGAGTTCCGACTAATATCATTATTCGTTATTCACCTGTCACACTCGTGAAATGCGAATAACGAACTAAATTATTGTTCGTATTTCAAACATCACTGCTGAATGAGGAATTACTTCGTTTTCCGTCCTCCAACACGACAGAAAGGTGTGCCATCGCTTCTCAGCAGTGGAAGCAGAAGCTCACGTGCTTGTTCCACTGGAGGCGTCTCGCCTGAATGAAAACATTTCACTTCCAAGCAAAGCTTTCAGTCCATGTCGGAGATCGCCAGCGGTCAGTGGATACTTCTCACAATGAGGAACTTATTTAAGTGTAATATTTGTGTAGTTGTTGTGACATTTAAGTATGTATTCTTATGTGATGAGATCGTAACTGCAACATAGTTCAAATTGTTATTCGACTCAACTGTCCCGGGTATAAGAAGTATTTCATTTTTGTAAAGTAATTATGAATGATTGAAAACGTACTCTACCAAAACATAGAAAACCTTCAGTAGCAAGAAACAAATAGAACTTTAAGAAGTAAATAAACAGTTTTCAATCATTGACGAAAACTGATATCTAAAGACAGATTTGAATAAGTGAGATGCTAAGCACTGTGAATAAGAGAATCAAAGATCCACTTTCATAATTTGGAGGTAACTGACTATTTTCTAAAAGATTAAATCCAGTGCAGGGGTTCTGTAAAATGAATCTTATGTCAAAAGTACAATCTAATGATGATATCAATTTGAAATAATCATATTTTAAAAATCCAATACACACACGCTCATGAATGAGGATTTGTCATTTGTGATCATAAGAATCAAGTAAATCTTTTAGACAACAAAAACAGTTATGTGTATTCTTTGCCCTTCCATATACCAAACTTCATGCCAATACCTGCAAATAATGGCCACAAAGAATATTTCCTGCATCAGCCGATAAACATCAGGGCTTCCAATACTTGACAAATGAAAGGATTTCGTAATTCCTATATTCAGAGTTCCTATTAACGTGAGTGCTTGTTTTCCATTAGGATTATCACAATACATATATTCTAAAGACAACTACACTCTGATTTAACGGCTTATATATACAGCTGGTTGTGTTTTAGTTATTATTCAAAGTCGTCCCATTCATGCATATGGGTACATGATTCATTTTGGACAAGGTCTTCTGTTCAATTTTCAATACAGAAAAGCACTTACATTTCTTCACTACAGCAACAAAGCATGAGTATCATTAGCGTGTACCCTCAATGTTTGAAAGACCACACCATTATTCGATGTCCTACAATAAAACTGTTTCTTTTGCTTATTATTACAGCGACAGTTATCATAAATAACTACAGAACATATTGTGTCGTGTATGTCTAGTTCCAATAATTATCTATCAATTATGCGCACGTATATATCGTCAGTTAGTCTATGCATTTGCTTTGTTGTTGTGTCACCTCTTTTCTTTATTGATTCTTTCATATTTCATGTCTGTTTGTTTACGTTGACACAGTAAACGTAACTTAGCACGTCACACATTAAAAAATGCTGATGTAAAGCTTGTTGTTGGTGTTTTACATTAATAATGTAAACACCACAGTCGCTCTACTACATTTATATGTGCTAACGCCCGAAAGCATTATATGAGCTTGAGCTCAGCCAGCTATAGAGGAAGATGTTCCGCGAAACATCCTTTTCCTGAACAAATTAACAATAGCGAGAACAATATGCAAGATACTGGTAGAGGATTGTTATCATCGTTTAAAAGTGAACGCAATATTCTTAGAACGTAATGGTGCAAATATAGAGTGAATGAGTTCATATTTAACGTCACAGCAGCACTATTTCAGCCATAACGTGACGAGAAATTATACGTTAAGGATACATATATTTAGATAAAATCGATGCACAGTAGAATAACTAGAATATCACACATTCATAAAAAAATATCACTATCCGTAACAATACATAATTAAAAAAAGTACATAGATCGCCAGCAGCTGAAGGTAGATCACAATGCCAGGGTCAGTTGGGACTTACAGTACCTTTGCTACCTGCATGGACCCCAGCCGGATTTACATAATCCCTTCAGGTGTTTGCAATTATTGTCAAATATTGCCAAAGTTAAATGAACACACATTCTATGATTTAAAATGAAGCAGAGAAAAATTACTTCGAAGGACGTGGTCTTACATACCCTCTCTTGGGGACAAATCATTTTACACTATTTCAACCCCCATCAAGGGTACATCAACTAACAACCAAAGTTAACTAATTTCCTTCTACCAAGTCTAAAAAGATCTTTTATTAATTACAAAAATTACTTCGAAGGACGTGGTCTTACATACCCTCTCTGGGGGACAATTATTTTACACTATTTCAACCCCCATCAAGGGTACATCAACTAACAACCAAAGTTAACTAATTTCCTTCTACCAAGTCTAAAAAAGATCTTAAATTAATTACAAAAATACCAGTTATTAAATCGCAATTAATACAATTAAAAAATATCCTTGACAGATGATGATTGGAAATATTTATACCTTGTGATAGCAAAATCAACAGTCAAGCAGGACATGCTTGACGGTGAATCTCTCATCACAAGAGATGCAAAATGGAGGATCTTCACCTTTCAATAAATATTCATGAGTGTATCGACTGTGGCCAATACGACATCGACGTATTACGACCTCATGAAATTGGGACTGACAACCCTAGTAAGTGTAACCGATAGTTGGGTTAATTTGATGTAATTCATTTATACCTACTTGGGTATCCCACTTCTTTTGAATTGGATGTCGGATGTAACATCTGATCACAGGTTGATAATCGTTGCAGGGAATTAGAAGTGGTGTCATATATTTTTTGAGTGTTGCTTCAGCTGCAGAATGAGCCACTGTGTTACCAACGATTCCAACATGGCTGGGTAACCAGCAAAAGTCTATGTCGTATTGGCCTGTAGCAAGGTTATTATGTAATTCAACGATGTCGAGTAAAACTGGATGCTGACACGAATTATAAGATCGATAGTCTAAAAAAATAATGAATCGCTGATGTTTAGACTGTTTGATATATTCTAGAGCTGTTAAAATGTCCTTCGGATTCGGCTGTAAAAATGGAAGAGTTATCTGGTAATCTTGTTGATATAGTTGGATCCTTCTGTAAATATGGATTTATAAGTATCGTATGTATTTCTTAACTGATTATATTCTTGTTGGTACTGTAACTGATTTGTTTCTGATTGCTTTAGTTTGGTCAATGACAGGTCTACTTGTGGCTTTACCAATTGCCAAGGAGGAGCAGACATCAACCAGAAAGGGGATAGTTTCAAGTTCAATTATCAAAACTTATTCCTAAAAAGTTAACTTTTTTACGACTTTAATTGGAGTACCAGCTAGATGTAATTCTGGGTCCCTATGAGGTTTATATTTTTGACAGAAATGAATGAAATTTGTTTTAGTTGTAGAAAACCTGAAGCTGTCCCACTCTGCCCGATCATTGATTTTATTTAGACAACTGTCTCTCAATCGTGTGCATATTTTTACCTCGACATGATACATTAAAGTAATTGACTAACAAAGACCCGTCAACAAAGTCATTAAAACCTTAGATAAACTATTAACTTTTATGCAAAACAAACTTACCGATAATATGCTACCTTGTCAGACATCTTGATCTTGATCGTAAAAATCAAACAAGGTGGATTCCCACACGAACCTGGAAATGTCTGTTACAAACTGAGATACAAAATTAGGCAAACGTCCTCTCAATCCCATTTCATGAAGATCTTTTAAAATTCCATGTTTCCAGGTCGTATCATACGCTTCCTATCTGAATCGAAAAATATTGATACCGCTTGTTTAGTATGCAGGCGTCACACCAGATGGCCATACGAATATGGGATTTTGAATTTCGCGCGAAGATGGCCCCGAACTTGGTCAACAACCAATCAACAGGCAAAGCAAGTACGATGCCTACATAAGGTCACACGATGGCACCCGAACCACACACGAAGGCAACACGAAGATGTTAATTTGTATTGTAGTTTATACCCGCAGGACACACGAAGGCCACGCGATGGCTACACGACATCGTATTGAGAGTTCGAACTAGGTCACGAAGGCGTCACGTGACCTCCCGATGTTATAAAACCTTCGGCCGACCGTGGGAAATTCAATTGCTGATCGAAGATTATTGGGAGGAGAACACACAGTACATTTTAACATTTCAATTTTAACTCAACTTTAACATGCCACCCAAGGAAGGGAGAGGCAAAGGGAAGAAACGGGCTGTTAAACAGAGAAGTCAGAAGAGGAAAGCAGGCAGAGGAAACTGAGGATTTAGAGGTCCAGGAAGACAGCACTGAGTCTCCAACCAGAGAAGAAGGGGGAGGAAATCCAAGAAAGATGCCAGTCCTTGTCCAAGTAAAACTCCACAGCGGTCCCCAGAGCGCGCCTGGTCTCCTCAGCAGTCCCAGGAATCTCGGCAGCATTCACATTCTCCCCCTCCTCCTCGAAACAGACAGCCCGAATCCTCGGGTAATGAAGGGAAACATTTATAACTTATTTTTGGTATGTATGGGTGGCAAGAGGGGTTATTTGGTATCTTTTCAGATGAGTCAGCTTCCCACCCCCCCCCCCCCCCCCCAGCAAATATCACACAGAAACTTGAGATGTCCTGCCATGGCACCGAACCAGCCTTTGAGGTAAAGTAGTGGCCCAGGTATCTTCTAATTTGCCTCCCCTCCTGGGTTCCAGTGTTCCTCGCCCTCTCATTGTAAACACCCAGAAGTACTTTGTCATTTCTCCATGCCCCTGGGATGACATTCTGGTTCTGGTCCTCCAAGTCCATCAGGTTGTTGTGGGTGGCTGGATATCTCAGTCTGATGAGATTGTGAAGGGTCACACAAGTTGTAATGATTTTTCTGCATGTCTCGGGCCTCTGGTTCATGATCCTCAGCAAAACTCGGAACTTATGTGCCAGAATGCCAAAGGCATTCTCCACTACACGTTGTTAAATATTCTCTCATTGTGCTCCATGTTTCTGATTGAAAACGGGTTCATCAGGCGCTTGTTGATCCCAAAAGCATTGTCCCCTACTATGTAGTATGGGACAGGAACGTGACCACCAGGGAGATTGAATATGTTGTTCAGACTCTCCAGGCCTTCCTTCAGTTCTGACCCATTGTAGATACTGGCATCGTTGCTCGAACCAACAGAGCCCACATCAATCCAGAGAAACTTGTAGTCTGCGTCGACCAGGGCCATGAGGACAATGGAGAAGAAGCCCTTGTAGTTTCTGTACACAGAGCCAGTATTCCAAGGACAGGTGACCGCCACATGCTTGCCATCCAGAGCACCCAAGCAGCAATGGCGATCCACTCTTCAGTTGTAACAGGACACTGGATCACCTCAGCAGCAAACTCGGCTTTGATGGCATCGGAGACTTCCTTAATGATTAATGAGGGAGATGGTGTTTGGAGCAACTCTGAAGTTGTAGGACAGGCTTGGATAATTGTCACCACAGGCCAAGTGTCTTACAGTGATGGACAGCTTGAGACCAGGAGGGAGAGACTCTCTGT
Organism: Haliotis cracherodii; assembly: GCF_022045235.1. NCBI lineage: Eukaryota > Metazoa > Mollusca > Gastropoda > Lepetellida > Haliotidae > Haliotis > Haliotis cracherodii. The sequence continues at coordinate 6,505,872 of NW_027266277.1, read as the reverse complement.
ACCATGTGTGCTTCTATTCTGCCTTCTACCCTTCGCAGCACCTCATCGTAGAGGCCTCTGGGAAGTCTTGTGTAGTTGTAGAAGGCCTTCTCATCTTCTGTCTTCTGCTCATTTAGTAGAGAGCTATAGTGGCCATAGCGTTCTCTTCTTTTGTCAGACAGCCATTTCCAGACCCACATAGACCTCGGTTTCCTCCTCCGCCTCGGTTTGCCCCGGCCCTAAAAATAAAAAGCAAAACAAGATAAGTACATTGTCGAATGCTAGAAGGCAAAAAGCAAGATGTGAGGTGAAATGGGGTTTAACGTCGCGTCCAAGATTATTGCACTTATATAGCGACGTGCATGTACGTGTTTGTGTTGTTGGCTGCTTGTACTAGTCTGGACTGATGCCGATTTATAGTGCTAGCTCACTGAGATACCATGCCGCAGTTTAACATGAATATCCCTCTCAGACACATCAACTGACTCCGAGCCGACCAGTCCTTGTTTTAGCCCCTTAATGCCGAGCGCCAGACAGGGTAACAACAAGTACCATCTTTTAACGTCTTTTGGTATGACGCGGTCGGGGGTCGAACTCCGGACCTTCCGCTCTCCGGGCGGACGCTCTTCCACTAGACCACGGAGTCGGTGCAAATAGCAAGAAATGACAAGTGACATAAGACAATTTTACCTGTAATAGGAGGTGCTGGGCCTGTAAGAGTTGCTTATCACGTTCTCTGAGGTGCATCAAAAGAAGCAATGCTGCTGCCTTCTTTTCTCTGGTTGTCTCACCATCAAAGTATGCCATTCTGCAGGAACTGAATTGTGATTAATTGTGATTGACGCTTTGGGAGTTACACACGCCTCTGCTCTGTAGAGTTGCTCAGGACTGACTGAGGAAGATGCTCTGAGGCTGGCCTTTTACATGTCCACGTTACCATGACACATGGGAAACGCTGTCTTCGCCGACACCGTGGTACCCATCACGATGTCATCGTACTATAATACGATGGCTACACGACGGCATTGCGAGGGTTTCACGTAATCGTGTTGCCTTCCTGGGACAATCGGGCAGCTTCTTGTTTCCTTCGTATTGTCTTCGTGGGCGAAAAATGCCCGATGGCACCGTTCATCTCACGAAGTGAAGACGAAGATGACACGATTTGACAAGATGCCCTCACGATGGCCTTACGAAGGGCAAAATGGACACACGAATTCAAAACGAAAATGAACCTTCGCAAGGTCTTTCGGCAATTTTTTGGCATGCCAATGATTTTGCCACCGCTCACGAAGTTCCTACCGGAGCCTGAGACACTCCACCGGCGGTCATACGATGGCTCAAGATGCCCTCACGAATGGCCCGATGTTTTTACGATCAGAGCCGAATTTGAACATTTCCTTTATCGTGTGTCTATCTGGTGTCAATTTCGGGACAGTGTGACGCCTACATTAACGACAACATTTGTTTACAAAAGTCTCCAGTCTAACCACGTGATCAACGGCACTTCTATTTTTTTTAAACCATATTGAATATTTGTTAAAGGATTATTGTTTTCTATATATCATATAAGTCTGTTATTTACTATTCTTTCCATCGTCTTGCAAACATAGCTGGCAAGTGATAATTTGAAGGATCAGTATGATCACAGCCAGGTTTTGGTATTCGAATTATGACAGCATTTCGCCTCTACGTCTTCAGTGCTTGTGAGAGATATGCCCATTGGGCTCTCCATATTCAGTTTTGTGAGAGATATGCACATTGGGCTCTACGTGTTCTGTTTGTGAGAGATATGCACATTGGGCTCTCCATGATCAGTGTTTTTGAGAGATATGCATATTGGGATCTCCATGTTCAGTGTTTGTGAGAGATATGCATATTGGGCTCTCCATGTTCAGTGTTTGTGAGAGATATGCATATTGGGCTCTCCATGTTCAGTGTTTGTGAGAGATATGCACATTGGGCTCTCCATTTTCAGTGTTTGTGAGAGATATGCACATTGGGCTCTCCATGTTCAGTGTTTGTGAGAGATATGCACATTGGGCTCTCCATGTTCAGTGTTTGTGAGATATATGCACATTGGGCTCTCCATGTCCAGTGTTTGTGAGATATATGCACATTGGGCTCTCCATGTTCAGTGTTTGTGAGAGATATGCACATTGGGCTCTCCATTTTCAGTGTTTGTGAGAGATATGCATATTGGGCTCTCCATGTTCAGTGTTTGTGAGAGATATGCACATTGGGCTCTCCATTTTCAGTGTTTGTGAGAGATATGCATATTGGGCTCTCCATGTTCAGTGTTTGTGAGAGATATGCACATTGGGCTCTCCATGTTCAGTGTTTGTGAGATATATGCACATTGGGCTCTCCATGATCAGTGTTTGGGAGAGATATGCATATTGGGCTCTCCATGTTCAGTGTTTGTGAGAGATATGCACATTGGGCTCTCCATGTTCAGTGTTTGTGAGATATATGCACATTGGGCTCTCCATGTTCAGTGTTTGTGAGATGTATGCACATTGGGCTCTCCATGTTCAGTGTTTGTGAGAGATATGCACATTGGGCTCTCCATGTTCAGTGTTTGTGAGAGATATGCATATTGGGCTCTCCATGTTCAGTGTTTGTGAGAGATATGCACATTGGGCTCTCCATGTTCAGTTTTGTGAGAGATATGCACAATGGGCTCTACGTGTTCTGTTTGTGAGAGATATGCATATTTTGCTCTCCATGTTCAGTGTTTGTGAGATATATGCATATTGGGCTCTCCATGTTTAGTGTTTGTGAGAGATATGCACATTGGGCTCTCCATGTTCAGTTTTGTGAGAGATATGCACATTGGGCTCTACGTGTTCTGTTTGTGAGAGATATGCATATTGGGCTCTCCATGTTCAGTGTTTGTTAGAGATATGCATATTGGGCTCTCCATGTTTAGTGCTTGAGCAAGATATGCTTATTGGGCTTTCCATGTTTTTGAAGAAATGTCAAATGCTACTGTGTATATGCATAATGTGTATTTGAGTATATTCTATCCTGGGTACTGATACTTCACTCATACAATTAATGTTCATATCTTAAATCTCAAAACGCATACGGTAGCAGAGTATTCATATATACATATAAATATATTGCGCATAACGTGACAATTGATATTCCTTACATCCCTTTCAAGACTTGGGGGTGTATTGCATTAATAATCAGGTGGGAGATAAATGTACATTTTAAAGAAGGTTGTCAATTTAAAGCGATTCTTCTTGCGCTTAAATAGAAGCGACAATAGCATTTCCATAATCATAAGAAATCTCTACTAAAGCGATATCCACTGATAACAAATATATCATAAGGATGTGTTTACGAATCAAAAAGTGATGATGCCAAAGGTAGCGAAAAGGTGGACGTGTCCTGCCCCACCAGTAATACTCGTCCCAAACCCAGCCAAAGGCAAATCAATTCTTCATCGGAACAAAACAAGGGACATAATGGTACACGCCGATCTAGCTAATTTGTCACAAATGCTATTGTTCCTCCAAAGTTGTGAAATGTAGACACAGAAGGCTGGAACTCCTGGGACAGTTGACTGTTAGAAAGTTGAAGGTATACCTCTTGTCATGCAGTCCTGTGGAGAGTCCTTTCTCACTTCAAAATCACTGAACGCAGAAGTAGACCTAGTTTCACAACATCATAAATTGTCTCACTAACACTCCCATGTGTTCGCAACGCAACTAAGTGTTACTTTTCCAGGGTTGTTGCTGTGTAGATTTATCAAAACAGCGATTGAATTCAGTAGATAACGTGTGAGTTCCCACATGAACCGGACACACGGGAAACTGTGATGGTGGTCTGCGGTTATGACCATGTATTACTAATTGTCTCATTACGTCACTGGCGTGGTCGCAACACACTAGCAAATCAATCCCGATAATATAACCCAGTTATATTACCTATTCGTACAGATAAATGTTATTTTCATGTTTTCGCAATTTCAACACACAGAAACTTATGTGTGTAAACATTAATCGGCAAACTAAAGTTTATCGTGTGAAGCCACCTCACAAACTACAATGACGTAAAGTCAGCTTTGACATCTGAAATAAATAGTCACTTTCATAAGCATGCTAATCCTCATCGCCTTGAATTTGTTTCCAATGTTTTTTCATGGCGGTTAACCATGTTTGTAGTTGCCTTACTTGAAAATGTCACTGACAACTTTTCTAGGAGACTTTAACTAAATTTTATGACAATTGGAGCGACTGCCTCTGTTTTTCATACTGCTAAGTGGAGACTATATACATGTCGTCAACATATGAACTCTAACTATTAAGTACTTCAATTATACAAATATTCTTGTGCATAAACAATTATAGGCCCTTCTTCTAAGAATTACAAACGTTATTTTTGATGAAAACAATACGCTTGGGAATATGTATTGATGGTTTCGCAAGGTCCCTTTAAGTGAGTAAATATATAACGTGATTAGCCCTCTAATCTCTCTTATAAAACCCACTCTGGATCAACCTCTTATGTCCTAGCCATATGCAATTACTATATCCATTGCAAGAGGTCTGGTTATTTTCTAGAAAAGTAATTTGCCTGTGGTGTACCCAATCTTACGAGTTCTAATATTTAATCAAAATGTAACTTTGTCACGTCAGTCTGTCTCGTTACACTGTGTACACCGCGACTTCTTGTCGAAAGGGTGCCCATAGAATATGTTTTTGCACGCACATTTTTGACAGCTTACTGAAAGGCCGGTAAAAGTAGAAATCTCTCCTCAACATGAACAGTGAAGCGTTCAATTCCAGGTTGTTATATTACTGGTATTATTCATGTCTTGCCTACCCCCGTGCTGGAAATAGATACAGAAACAATTGTTGTAATTGCCCTTGTTATTTCGAAGACATAAATAATTGAGATTCCTTTTTGGCGTTACAAAAGCACAAACAAACATAGATGTAGTTTCGTTAGAGCGGGTTTGCGGCAAAGAGACATACTAAATAGTTTGTAAACATGTACACATTGTATTAGGTAGAAATAGGGCTGCGTCGTTTGTGAACAGATTCAGTCGTTGACCACATTGACTGACTGTGAAGGAGATATCGATTATTGCTGTATTTGTTAAAGGATACAATAAAGCGTAAGTTCACATTCAATCCATTTTCTTAATATAAATGGCGGCATGATAAAATCACTGCAAATGCATGACTTAAAATCACGTTACTATTGCACGCAGAACCTTCTGTGGAAACATTTAATGAAGTTTGAAGCACTTCAATTCCACGAGGACGTTTTTATCTCATATGTGGGACCTGTTAAGCGTTTACCAATAATCAGGCTCATGGAATAAGATTTAAAAAAAATATTTTTATCTCCTGATATAGCCGCAACATTAAACCCGCTCTTCGACGCTGGTGGAACCCTTCGACGATCTGCTTTCTCGTCTCGCCGTGTGGAAAATTAAACACTACTGATCTCAAGACTGAATATCGTTTATTGAAGGAAACGATTGACATTGCTCTTGATTAATTTCATGGTCGCCTTTGTTTATTCGCGTAGGTTCAATTAATCCCGTGGGCTTTCAACTACGTCTTTGATAACATCACCTATACTCTTGTGCAAGCAACTGTTGGTTCGCATAGTCCTACATGACCTAGCAGCTGGGCTTGATAAATGACCATGCATCATTGCTTGAACTCATGGCAAATGGACGGATTAATAATAATCTTACATCAGACAATGTGTCACACAAAGGTCGGAAGCCATAACGCCATGCCAATGTCATTTTTCGTTATCAGTTATTCGCAATCCAATTTCATGTTCGTATAACTTTGAGCCAGAGATGAATGTAAGCACATATGAACACACCAGTAAGTGAGGATTATATAAACTATTGAATACTGTGTCATGTGTCATGATATATTGCATAGCTATTGATCAAATCGTCTAATTACACACAATCACATGGACACCCAACACTGCGTCAGCAGGATGGGTTTGTTCGCTTTGGGCAGAACCGATGATATATACAATGGTTCAGTCAGATTATGTCATGTGTCAGCATATATATGTTCGCTTCAACAGTACAGTTTGTTTATTCAACATTACTTACACATTTGCAAGTGTACACAATACCTAGTACAATATGTTGTGAATGGGTAGCCTTTCTGTGGCTAAACATATTAACATTTATATAATTACATTTTCGTTGTGTTCATGGAAATTCCTGCATTCTGATTAGCTGAATTGGTCTCGTGTTATTGCATTCATTTCCCAATGAATGTAAAAAAATAGCCCCCGCCCACCGCGGCGCACAACTTTTATTACTGCGGAATGTTGGGGAATCCCAATATTACAGTCGAGGGAATTCCCTTTCTGCTCACGTGTATCGTCATGCACAGGACATTAAGCGACTTTCATGCATATCCATTGTCCAAACTACCCTTTGAAACCGAAGGCCGAGAACGAATGAAACAGCAAACGTGCAGGCTCGCTCGCCTGTTTTTTTCCCGCTCGCTTCGGTTCAACTTTCATGTCTTCGGGTTTCATTTCTAACTAGCATTTCTCCAACTGTGTTTTACCGTAATCAGGGAAGTAATGTTTGAATCATGCAGTAAATGACCATGTTATTTGAAACAGCCGCCTTCTCTCAGACATATTTCTTCCGGTTCGTTACAGTCTGACTCTTGCCTAAATTGATAGGTCCAATAAACATTGTTTTAATCCCACTCTCCGTTGATTGGCTACTGACTGTGTAGGCGTGTCAAGTTATGTGCATAAATTAAACGATCACCTGATTCATGTCACGCCACTGTATGTATTCCTACACCTGGAAAGTTTATCAATGTCGTCATTTTGTCTGGTTTCATATCTACAACTGTTTTGGGTTAAACTATTGTAGATAAAACATGTTTACGTTGTCAAATTTAATTTTAAGCATTGACTGAATATTTTTTTTCGGTTCATTGAGGTATGAATCGAAAAACCGATGTGCAAACTTTTGTAAGAATCCGCTACGCGACTTTTAAGATGGACATTTAAACATGAATATCATAAAATGATTAGCAAGCATATGCTCATAATTCCGTTTATTCCACCATACAGTTCGTCCCACACGAAGTTTTCTTCATGAATATTGTCAATCATAAAATTAATGCAAATGAAGGACTCGGTCACAAAAAAACACTATGACAGTGTATGCCTATCTTGCAATCAACCTGAATCCATTGCTCACTTGTTACTGGAATGTCAAGACCATGCCCCAGCCCGGACCGGTTAAAATAAGAATTGCAGCTAGATCCGCTGTCTGTCGTGAATCTCCTAAATCCAAGAGATGAAATAGCGAAGGCCAAACTAACTCAGTCTATTTTTGAGAAATGGTAAAGATAAAAATGAAATAATATTAATTTACGAAAATAGAAATTCTATGAATATTAAAACTCGCAATAGATATGTGTACCCAACTCACACACGAGTCCGAAAGATGGACAGTTCAGCCGAAATTGCTTAGGCAGAAAGCGACCTCTTGAACACTTAAAGCAACAGCAACAAATCAATCACAGAGAGAGGCCCAGATCGATCATCAATAGAAGCGGACCAACGACTACGTCGACAATGAAGAATTACCGTCCGATTTCCTGATGTGTGTAAGCGGGTCTCCGTACTCGGAAACATTGGCCACTTGGTGTGCGTTCTGTCAGGTTATTATCAACCTGTACCCTTTAGACTTATTTCAAACCTTCACAATAAACATGGCTGCTCTGTCTTAAACTGCACCCCTGAGTTTTGTCTTTCGTCATCACCCTGCGCTGCCATCTGAGGGCACAACTAATGCTCTTGGAGATACCAAATGCTGGGATTGCCAAACGCAACAACCAGGGGAATCATTTAACAGACTTTCTTAATTCAAGATAGAATTAGAGGAAAATAGGCGATAAGTCAATGTGTTAACCCGGGTTGCACTGTATCATTTTTTAATTTTTGTACGTGTGTAAGTATGTTTGTATGAATTTAAGTGTATATGTTTGTGTGTGAGAGCGTATCAGCCTGTTATGCGTCTGGGTACGTTTGTGCATGTATCTAGTGTTTGTGTGCCTGAATGTGCGCACGCTTTGGATAAAGAATGCATGCATGTATGTACTCATACAGTAGTGGTAGTAAAGTGTCACACGTACAACATGTACAATATAAAATCGATGCACATAAGATAAAAGTTGTATGGAGTGCGTCAAGCCAGACATTGGCTTATGAGACACTATATACAATATAAACAATAACAAACTACTCGATTCAACAACGAAAGAAAAAGAAAGGATAGGTAGAGAGAGAGAGCTAATTTAATAATCATTGCGATGACTGTCGTCTCTAAAACATTTATTCGGTTTTAGTTGTTTTCTTCAGCTGTACAATATAAATCATGCCGTAAATCTTAATAAATAAATGCATTGTAGTAAAAGATGACATTCATCTTCCGCAAAATCACAATTGCAATATTTACATTACCTCTCCGATAGTGGTATAGGAGGCTTGGAATATCTGCCGGTCTCAACAAACAAAGGTAACATTCCACATCTAAACTCGGCTAAAATACGGCGGTGGTCTCTATACAAATATGTTTAACATAGAAATCAACAGAAGGTGTACACTTATATTTTCTGTAGGTACGTAATTTATTTCGTTACACATTAACCGTATCATTCCAAAGCGAGGTGTGCCAATTAACTGCTTCATCTAGAAATAAAAAGTTTATAATATACCTAACACAGCGTTTAACACCCCATCTGATTTCCAGTAATACTGTTCAAAAGGTTCATTATTCTACTGTCCCAAGATGTGGTAAAACATTCAGACCAAAATTTGGCAGGCGCTCTTGCTGCATAGATTCAAGTCTGAAAAGATATCTGAAACATTCTATTGTCTGCGTAACCAAAACTGAGCACCAGCCCATATCCCCTCTATTTGCAAGAAGAGGAGAATATATATTTAAACCAAGAATCATCCTGGCAGCCTTATTTTGCACAACCTCAATTTCTTTAACACTATGTAAGCCCCATATACTGGCACCATAAAACAAAACTGGTTTTCAGCGATTTATACGTCTTCACGGCCTTGTGCATGTCTACATATTCGTTTAAACACGGTAAGCGCTATCATAAGAAATGTGAGTATTGCCACACGAAAACTGATAACAAGAACTGACAACAGATTTCTTCCGAAAATGGACAATTTTGGTTTTGTCATCATTAATGCTAATACGCCATTTTAAACACCAAGTACTTACAATATCTAACATATTTTGGAGATATGTTTCATTTGGAGCTAACAACGCAATACCATCAGCGTATAACAAAATGGATGACATTTCGTTATCCAATGGTACACCCCATTTGAGGTTCGTTATCTCCGTGGCTAGATTATTTATATATAGAGAAAATTGAGTTGGTGACAATTTGCAACCTTGCTTAACACCCTCGTAAACATTAAAAGAATCTGTTATAGAGTCATTCACGCGAAATGCACATCTCACATCTGGATATATGGCTTGAACAGCTTTCAACATCTACCCTTGTACTCAAACAGACATAAGTTTATACAATGGGAATTGCGGTCTACAGTGACAAATGCTTTCTAAGGTCTATAAAACACACATAGGTTGATAGTCCAGCAGATTTCCTATTATTTATCACATTATATAAAGTATACAAATGGTCTATACAGTTTCTGTCAGAACGGAAGCCATGTTGTTCCTGATACAATATATTGTTCTTCTCAAGCCAGTTCCTGATTCTATTGTTCAAAACGCCTGCATTTATTTTACACGGTGTAGACATTTAATTAATACCTCAAAACGACAGAGGATCAGTCGGGACATTTTTATCTTTTGGTATGGGGCTACTAAGTCCTTTGCTCCACTGTTTAGGTGATACAGAATAAACAAAACAGTAACTGACTAATTTATGCAATAATTTTATGCCGTGAGAGTTCTGTATAACTTCAACTGATACACCATCAAGGCCGACAGCTTTGCCTTTTTTGGTTTGTAAAACCGCTCGTACGACTTCCTGGTATGAGATTGGCATGTTGAGCTCGAGCGTATCCATCTGCATGTGCTCTCTACCGTTACCTACACGTTCACACACTTTCTTATAGTGGTCTTCATCAAACGAGCTGTTAGCACTACCGTTATAAAGCGTTTTGTACGAGTCCCTCTGGTGTTCAAGCACGGTATCAACACCACCATCTTGTGAGCCGTCACATCTTGTAGGTTCCACAGGAATAACGTTGAAGGATTTTCGATTTTCTGTCATTAGGTAAACCTAAACGGCCAATTTTCTTCTAAACATCTCTTCCGTTGTGACTGTTATGTAAGTTCAAAAGTTCTGATTGTTGTTCTAGCTGCAGTAAAAATTTAGCCTTTCTGAGTTGCTTATCAAAACCTTTTCTCTCAGATATATATACAGTTTTCAGGGCCCGCTTTTGCTGCGTGCTTCCTTTGAAAGATAACCAAGTCTTCTCCTTTCAACAAATGCTGTTCCACCTTGACTGCAAGTCATCCGACCAGAAGGGTTTAGATCTACGTGAGCGTCTATTGTTACTATCTTGTATGCAATTTCTTCAGCTTGGTTGGTTCTCGTTATGAATAAATTCTGTGAATGCAGTATAGGCAGCGGTTTCTTCATGCAGTTTTTCTTCTATCTTAACAATTCCAGTAATTTCAACGAACTGGCGTCGTTCAAGAAAGTTTCCGACAGCATGTCACATGGTATTTTGTGCCATGTGTGGCAGACTGGCAATGTTGTCCCTTGCTTCTAGGTTTACGAGTAAGCGCATTTTTTGTCATATCAAGCAACGAATGATCTGGAACGTTGCTACTTCCAGTCTGATCTGTACAGTTAATAACATCAGACATTAAATGCACGTTAAAGTCAGATACATTAGTCATCTGCTCTCAAGTCATCTCAAGCAGGAAATACTCATATCCCCCGCCAATATGACATGTCCGGTTGTGTGCAGTGCATTAGCTCCTGTGAACTATGCTTTTTTTGTAAATTGCCTAATTGCAGCACTAAAAAAAGTTATTACTGGTGTTGTTTTGCCATCTGCAGTATATGATAGAATATGTAATGAGTAAGGATGAGACATATGGACGAACAACTTCTTTATTACAAGAGCGAGTATGGTTGACAAGAATACATACAGGATAGGAGGCAGTGTTTATACAGTTGAGTAGTTTAAGATCAGTTACACTGTTGTATTTATAATAAGTTGTGTTTCTACATAAAGTTAGTCAGTGAATGCAACAACCGTGTCCATGACACTTTGGGAGGAACATACACACAAGCGATGCAGAACTTACCACCAAGACAGGAAATGTATTCAATACTGCCAGATGACATTATGTGCCAAGTGTGGTGAAGAAATATGGTACAGTTTTCAAGATCTTCTCCGGAAACGAAGACTACCGCCATTTTTAGTCTAAGACAAAGTCGTTGCCATGGAAACTCGAAAAATAGATATTTTTTTTAAATCCCAGACTATCAAAAGGCACCAGTTCACCACTAGACCTATCTACGTGCCAAGTTTGGTGAAGAAATATGGTACGGTTTTCAAGATCTTCGCCGGAAACGAGGACTACCGCCATTTTCAGTCTAAATCAAAGTCGTTGCCATGGAAACTCAAAAATCAGGGTTTTTTAAATCCCAGCTATCAAAAGAACCAGTTCACCACTAATCCTATCTATGTGCCAAGTTTGGTGAAAAAGTATGGTACGGTTTTTTAATATATGCTCCGGAAACGAAAGTGACGGACGGACGACACCCATTCCTATATCCGCCTTCCACTTCGTGGCGGGGGATAATAATCCACAACTGCTTTGGCCCTGTGAGATACTGAAGTATAGATGTTATGTCCCACTCTTTCATTCACCACACAGATATTGCAGTCAGTAAGGAAGTTCAATAACATGTATTCTACTGCATTTGTACATTCATCCAACATATCTCTTGGCTTAACATTATCTACACCTTTTATAAAATCTGACACTTCTACAATTCGTGCATCAAAGTCTCCAGCTAAAACTATTTTACCCAAATTCTGGTATTCATATATTAGTATCTGTTCAATCAGTGTGCCTTCCTGGTCACATGATCTTGTCGAGCCAATAGGAGGAAGGTATGCCACTCCTTAACGTAAACTGTCGTCTGCTTGTCCACTGTCTACCAACAGCCAGAGAACACCGTCATGATCACTTTCCAAAACCTCGACCTTATATACCGTACAACAAAAGTTCCTGTGACATTGAATAAGATTTAATGCAAAGTTGTATTTTTACCAAATCTGAAACAATTTCGGTTTGCAACAGATAAAAGACTCCTGTGGGTGTTCAAATGGCTTAATTTGCATAACTGACTTCAGAAAATGCGTGATTTCATTAAAAAAAACATGAGCATGCCAAAATGTCAATTTACAAATCAAAGCGTTTGTGTCCACCTCTGGTTGCGATGCAAGCAACAACTCTTCGTCTCGTTGAATTGACCAGGCATCGAACAAAGTCCTTTTGGATATCTGTCCATATCTGCTGAAGTGTCTGTGGAACACGTGGTTGACGTCGAAGGCGCCGATCTATCTCATCCCACATGTGCTCGATTGGTGAGAGATCAGGGGAGCAAGCCGCCCAGGGGGGTGACATTCACGTTGTTTTGTTGAAGAGAATCCTGAACAAGTCGAGCAATAAAAGGCCGGGCGTTGTCGTGTTGAATGGTAATGCCTGGGCCTTGACGACGCAAAAACGGTAGAACAACAGGGCCGATAATATCGTCGCGGTAGCGCTGTCCATTGAGATTTCCCTCTACCACTATCAAACGGGTCCTCTGTCTTGCTGTAATCCCACCCCATACCATAACGCTGCCGCCCCCGAACCGATCTTCTTCCATGACACAATGATGGACGTAACGTTCACCTCGACGTCGGTACACTCGAATCCGTCCATAGCTGTGGCTGAGGTGAAAACGAGACTCGTCAGTGAATAGAACTTGTCCCTACTGCATAACCGTCCAGCGTAGTTGCTATCTGCACCACTGTTGACGTACTTGACAGTGGTTTCCTGTCAAAATGTGACGTCTGGTGGGTCTTCTGACGACAATCCCTGCACATTTGAGGCGACGACGTATGGTTTGTGAAGATATTCGTCGAAGGCCAGGGTTGCTTCTTGCGGTCACTGTTGCTGGCTGGAATCATTTTCGTAAGTGTGTTGTTCGAATCCAGTTGTCTTGTCGATTATTGGTTACGGGTGGCCTGCCACTCCGAGGATGGTCTCTGACTGCATTCGTCTGTTGCCAACGGTGCCATAAACACCAAATGGTGTTTCTATGGACGTTAAATTGTCTTGCAACATCACGTTGGCTCGATCCTGCTTCAAGCATACCAATGGATCGTAGACGCTCATTTTCGGACAGGCGAGGCACTTCGTAAAATTGCGTTGAAAAATTGCGTAATTTTGTTGTTTTTCTGAGTGGTTGTTGTCAGAACGATGCTAAACAAAGCATATGGAATCCCATTAACGCACATGTTTTTATACCCATTCTTTGGTAGTGAAATGCATGGGGCTTGCATAAAAGTCAACTTTTGCATGGAATGCATACTTTTCTGTAGTAGTTGCGTTTTTGTGACTTGATTCCATACATGTACTACAATATTGAAAACCAAACTTTACTTATTTGAAAAATACACTAAGATATTGGTGTCACAGGAACTTTTGTTGAGTATAGTTCTGTGTAATATACTTCTTTACAAATATCCCCACTCTTCCTGACCCTCGCCTTGCGTTTAAATGTAAACTGGTCCTGTTATTTCCAAACCAGTCATAATCTTCCAAATCGATCTTTCCACTTTTTATTAAAAATGTTTCACACACACATAATGTGATAATCATAAAATTTTGTTACATTCAACCTAAATTGACTATTATTTACATCTGTAAGAGACCACCCGCCAACATTCCATAAACGAAGCCGGACTCCCTTACGGACGTGTCGTCGTAGTGTTGCGTTTTTGATGTTTCATTGACGGTTCATGCATCACTGTGTAAAGATTATCTTTCCCTATTTCTCGGATCAATGTTCTGAGGTTAGTGTTATTCATTCTCTCCTCATACATGCATTTACATCTGAGTGCTTGTAGATGTGTATTTATGTACAAATGTGGAATATGATTACGTCTGTATGTCATTGTGTTTTTTGTGCATATGTGTGTGCGTATAAACTGTATGCATAATGATGTGTGTGTGTGGGGGGGAGGGGGGGGGGGGGTCTTGTGTGTGTGAGGGTTGGGGGTTGGGGGGTGGGGTGGGGGTTGCGTGTGTTTTTAGGATTGTATTACTCGGGCAAAGCAAATAATGTTATACTTCTGTCGTCATGTTCCGATATCTACAATAACATTGCTATATATAGTTTATACTGTTAAGGACATGTCCCTCACAACCCTCTCTGTATTATTGTACTGGTCTTCAGATGGTTAATGTACTGTACACATGGCGAGACTATATTAAACTATATTTAATTGTATTGTACTCTATTTTTACCGGCTGCCTGGGCGAGCTTACAATGTAACTGAAGTGGGTAAACTTGGAATAACATACATCACCGGTGAAATAGTTGTTGTGATAACACTGCGGGCGAACTACAGTGCTGACGAAAGTAGACGACCCCTCTGTACGGTTCTACTTTCCACGGTAGGGGAACTTGGCTTTCTTATTTACACATAAATGCAACATGTTTGTTTGTAATGCAGCATGTTTGTTGTTTACCGACGCACTCAGCAGTATTCCATCTATAAGACGGCGGTCTGTACATAATCGAGTCTGGACCACACAATCCAGTGATCTACGCATTTGAGATACGATGACATGCATCAACCAAGTCTGACCACCCGATCCCGTCAGTCGCCTCTTACGACAAGCATTGTCGCCTCTTACGGCAAGCATAGGGTTGCTGAAAACCTTTTCTAACGGGGGACGGGTAGTGGTCAGGGGGCTGCACAGAGTGGTTGGGATATTTGATCTTGAGGACAGATAATTACATTTGCAAACATTTACAAAGACTATGTTGAGTGAAAGTTGCTAAAAGACTCAATTAATAATAGCCCACCCTTATCGCTGTAAGCAACATCTCATATTTCTTAAGATTTACTTTCATTTACTGTAAAACCAAATAAAGGGGTGTTCTCACATTGCCCAACTCTATTGTTCTAATTTTAAAATCACCCAAGCATGCTAATCCCCTAAACAATAGGGATTAAGGTTATAGTTTCTTGCAGAAAAAAGTATACCAACTGTAGCTATCAATTTATAAACTTGTGATAACGAAGGTAACATTTTCGCATCTCATGTTTTTATTTCTGACTTTTTAAGATAATTATGTCTGACATTTTAGACATTTATCCTGTGAGTTTGTAACAACTGCCGTCGGTTCCACATTGATGTTCACATCAGCGGTCTGTTTGATGATTCTGAAGAGTTCTATGTATGTAAACCTTTTCTTGGGAGGCAAAAGGGAGAACACAAGGGGACACATCTTACCATTCACGAACGCATGAATGGTATCAATCTGATAAAACTTGGGAAAATGGTGAATGTACCGTAACAATAATAGACATGGGCAGATAGAATAGACTAGTACAGCCTATAACCCTGCCTAATCCTAATCCGTTACTAAAACAGCGTTATGACTTGGTCAATGTAAGAACAAACCAAATAAAGCACAACCCTTTGTCCGATACAGGTAACTCTGCATAGCGGACGGATATGTGATCTCAAATAACTTAGGAACATGGTTAAGTTTGACTTCTTGGCGCGTGTCTGAAATCCATGAACAAGTTTCTTATCCTAAAAGTGACTAATAAGCAAATCATGCTGCACTTCGCGCGACAGATACTAGAGCAAGGCATGCCAGAAATACGAAACCTACCGCTGCCTGAAGGAAGCCCCAGGCATCACGTGCGTCAGGGGACCAGCGCATCTGATTGGTCGTTAGAATTTGTACAAGGAAGGGCAAAAAGCATTGTTTTTACGTTGAAAAACGCGGCACTTTTCAAGACACTTTCTGGGCGCCCACCAATTAATCAGTTTCAATGAATTTTAGTCGTTTTTCCGTCCAATGACCATGAACGAAAAACCGACAATTTCGTGTTCGCTATGTCCTGTGAACACATGTCAGACTAGTTTCTGTGGATTTGTTTGTACTTGTTCTTCTCAGTCAGAACGTTTTTACATACGGCATACGGTATCTTTCAACAAATTTGTAGTGAGTACGAAACGCATACTTATACTGTATGCTATTTGGGGAAAACATACATGAACAATGTAAAACGACAGAGAACAATTATGTCGATTATCCTCCGAAACGTTTACAAGGGGCGCAAAAACAGTACTCCTGCCATGCGACTGTGGCCTGTACACAAAACAGACAAGTGATGACAAGACACTCCAGTGACATGGCCTTGAGCCATGCCTGCTGTGTACATGTGCAGATATTTTGCTGCTTATTAGTAAAGAAAAAACGTTTAAACAGACCATCGCCGTGGAATTTTACCTTTGTTGATACAGGCAGATATTCCTAGCCTCCTATACCAACATCGGAGAGGTTATGTAAATTTGCAATTGTGATTTGGTGGAAGATGATTGTCATCTTTTACTACAATGCAGTTTTTATGAAGATTTACGGCATGATTAATATTGTGCAGTTGAAGAAAACAACCGAAATATTAATGTGATATGCGAAGAAGAGAATTTATTTACTTAATGAATTCAAACGTTTTACAAAAACTGCTTGCCGCAACGCTTTTTAAAATGCTAAAAATACGACAGTCGTCGCCATGATCATTAAATTACCATTCTCTCTACCTATCCTTTCTTTTTCTTTCGTTGTTGAATAGAGGAGTTTGTTATTGTTTCCTGTGTGTCTTCCGATTTCGTAGCTAAATTTCCCACCTCTCACATTATATATATTATGTATATATTTTGTTTATATTGTATTTAGTGTTTTATAAGCCAATGTCTGACTGGACGCACTCCATACACCTTTTATCTTATGTGCATCGATTTTATATTGTACATGTTGTGCGTGTGACACTTTTATAAACATTTTACGACCAGTCCCTGATTGCCGCTATCCCTCGCTGAGGTTGAACAGGAAGGGGTGTGGACGGATGGTGAGAGGATTTTGCTGTTTTTTTAAACACATGTGCTATGTTATTGTGCTGAAAAATATGAAGCAGATACAATTATAAAATGCAGTATAAATGTATCTCCTTCGTCTTATTTGTACAGTACAGTATCAGACAACTGGGGAATGACTATGAGTGGGACCAGCCCATTTTTCTTGTGGGTAACGGCTTTAGGTAATAAGGGTACTCAGGGTACTAACTTACATGTGAATGCACCGAGAGGGTCTGGAGGAGTGGGTGTCTTATAAAGACAGAACTTTTGACTTTTTATGATTTTGATATTGCTGAAATTTCCATTGAGGGAATACTATGGCTCGCTATGAAAAATAAATACGATGACTGTGTCCAGTATGTTTCAGTATGCTACTTGCCCCCTGATCACTCTTCTCGGAATGTGTGCGCTGGACATTTTTATGATAGTTTACTATCACATACTTATGAATTCAGAAATATTTCATTTATACGTGGAGATTTTAACGGTCGATGTGGAGAGGAAACGGACTTCCTATCCCAGAGAGGCATGTGCTGGACTATACAGTTAATAACAACGGAAAATTATGTATTGCCTTTTTGATAAGAGCTAATATGTGTATGTTGAATGGACGTAATTTTTGTAAAAATGACTTTACTTTTGTTTCATAGCAGGGTTCATCTGTTATTGACTATTGTTTCATACCATATGAAAGTTTTAAAAGTTTCAATGATTTTAATGTAGAGCGACCGTCTACTCTTGTGGAACGATCTGGGTGTGTGGGGTTCATTGATGGAAGTGCTCTACTGAAAGTTGATCATTCAATGCTGGAGTGGACGATGAAGGTAGATTATATACACAGACCAGAAAAGGAGACTGAAGAATTGGAGGACTGTGACAAAACAGGTAGCTACATTATGAATAACCCGCCTTCGGATTTTCTGACGTCAGAATCTATACAGAGGTCACTGAATAATATCATTGGGAGACTGGGATCTTCATTTAAGGAACAGACGTCCATTGATAAGTGCTATGATGATTTTGTGGAAGTAGTGCACAGGGAAATGGAGAATAAACTGCCAATGAAGAAAGGAAGATATACTAAAGGAGGAATAAGGAATAAACGTCGACGAATAAAACAATGTTGGTGGAATGTTGATCTCAACAGAAAATGGAACGAAATGTGTAAGGCAGAAAGATTATGGTCACGAACTAAAGATCAGAGAAAGAAAGACAAAAAGGAAAGGTACATAACTTTGAGGAAGGACTTTGATAGGAGTGTATAGGTGTAAAAGCACATACAGGAGTCAGATGCACCATGAACTGGAGCAGATGTGCGAGGAGAACAATCGTGGCTGTGGAAGAAGATCGGGAAGATTGGAGTGGGTAGTGAGATACAGAAGGGGATCCCAGTGGAGGTTGTGAAGGAGGATCGATCGGTTAGTACAGATAAACAGGTGGTGCTAGATACATGGAAGTCAGCGTTTGAGTCTCTTTTAAACACATCCGAGAGCGGAATAGGTGATACTGACTTTGACATACCAATGCTAGATGATGAACCCTTTAATGCAAACATATCCCTATATGAGATGAGGCGGGCAGTACTGAAAGCAAAGAGTGGAAAGGCACCAGGTGTTGATGGAATCCCAGTACAACAACTGAAGGGAGAGGATATCATCCAGACTTGGCATAGGCTCTTCTCGACGTGTTTTGAGACATCTACGATACCGATCCAATGGTGTCAGGGAATTATACGTCCTATTCCGAAGTCATCATCCTCAGAACTCAGAGACCCACTGAATTATAGAGGGATAACCATGGCTCCAGCCATTTACAAGCTCACCTGCAGTATGCTAAATGAACGACTGACCATAGGGCCTGAAAGGAATAACGTCATTTGTCATGAGCAAAATGGTTTTCGTCGAGGCCGATCTACAACTGACCATATAGAGACGATAGCATCCATTATTGAAACAAGAAAGTTGACGTAGCTCTTCCTGCAGAGACAGAGGAGGATCTCAACACACTCCTGTCAGTGCTGGACACCTGGTGTGGCAACAACAAGATTGTCGTTAATAAGGACAAGTCAAATATAATTCATTTCAGACAGACAGCGGCAACATTCAGATGTGGAGATAATGTACTGAAGATTGTGGATAATTATCAATACTTGGGAGTGCTCCTCACAGAACATTTAGATTATAACCTGATGGCAAAGGCGGCAACTAAATCTGCAAGCAGGGCCCTTGGACTTCTAATTGCAAAAGCGAAATCGTGTGGAGATCTGCCTTTTAACGTGTATTCAAAGCTTTATGACTCTATAGTGTGGCCAATAATGTCCTATGGAGGATGATTATGGGGTACCAAGGTCCATTCCCCAGTCAATGCGCTACACCACAGAGCGATTCGATTTTACCTTGGTTTGGGAAAATACGCCCCTAACTTGGCGTGAATGGAGATTCTGGGTGGGTGCCACCGGAGGTCCGACAATGGACATGTGTTGCTAGACATTGGGCGAGAATGACCAACACAAGTATAAGGAGAATCAACAAGAGAATATTCCGACGGGCAAATGAGACATCATTGCAAAACTGGAATCATCGTGTGAGGAACTTTTTACAGAACTTCAACTTGGGTCATTTCATTCTATACGACGGCAATCTGGAAAAGGGTCTCTTGATTAAAACTGTACATGATACAGTCTTTAACATATTCAAACAGTCATGGAAGGAAACAAGTTACGGTCGTACAAACAATTTAAGAGTGAATATGGACAAGAAAGCTATGTTAGTCCACCAATCCCATACAAAGTGCACTAGCAAAGTTTAGACTGGGCGTGGCCCCTCTGCGGATCGAAACGGGCAGATACGAGAACATACCCAGAGAGATGCGGCTGTGTCTTAACTGCAAAAATGTCATAGAAGATGAGAAGCATGTCCTTTTATTCTGTCCCCTTTACGACGAAATACGTTTTAGCCTCATCAATAAGTGCAATAGTTTATGGATAGATTTTACTTCTTTAACAGAGCAAGATAAATACATTAGGGTTCTATCAACTGATGACCTCACCTTTTACTGTGCCAGAACCTGCCATGACATTTTATATACCCGAAGGAATATTTTATATCATTGAGTCTTAAACATTGTATTGTATATTAATGTATGAATATTTTAATATTAAGCTTTTGCATTTTTTTACTATGTGCCTGTTTACAATGTACCGTCTCTCATAAATCGCTGTGCGATTGGTTGTATACAATTTTAATGTAACTATATTTTTAATTTGTTTTAAGAAAAATGTGGTATACAAGTGAGACGTTAATAAAATCTTCTTCTTCTTCTTCTCATGCACTACATGTGATTTTAAACTGTCTGACAACTGGGGTATCGGACAAATGGGAGGACAATTTGGCCAGTGGTTACCAATTCTATTGCTTCTGTAGCATGCGACCAGCTTTTTAGTTTACAACACTTCAATATTCTCTGGTCACTGCTGCTTTTCAACTCTGCATGATTCACAGCACTGCATTGTTAATTTAGACTTCTTTGGTGTTTATGCATTTATCATAAAGAGGTAAGGAGCTCACATGTTCGTCTTGTTGTAAATATATTTCTAATTTAACAAAGTTTGATACATTGATGTGTGTTGTTATTAGCAATGACTTGTTTTCCATTGGACGACATGCAATTTGATGTTCATCCGTTTTTTACGAGATTTACTTCTTGAAGTGACGAACACGCTGACGGACTATTTCAACTGTCATTGGGATTTTCTAGCACGAATACACACACGCGTTGTTCCTGATAATTTAGAACCTCTAGTCTTGAACTCAGTGTTTTAGCATAGGTTGAAAAGTCAGTTTGACTGCATGATCGTGAACAAATATCTACCCTACGACCCATCCATGTGAACGAAACGAAGAAATGCATATCCAAACTATCATAGTATCGACTCGATCCATGTTCAGACAGACAGATACAGCATACAGCAATTAATTAATTTACCTTAGCATTTATTTGATATATCTTTAAAATAATCGGCCAATTGTTCAATGTTAAATATCACTTGTAATCAGACAGGTTCGACAACATCGTCGGAAATCTCTCCCGTCACGTTGATCGTGTCGGTCATTTGGACGTCTTGACGTATTACGACGCGCTGTCATAGTGACTGTATGCTGTATCATATCTCAGCGATGATAATTTTAGATTTTAGTGTTCCGTATTCTTCGAGGAAAAACGCGTGCCTTATGCAACCTGAACATGTCTACGATAACAATTTGTACTTTTCAGGCGACAAAAAGAGAGGTTATTAGGTTCTGTAAAAGGCACACATGGTAAGCAGAAAGCAGTATGTTGTGCCTGAGGACGAACTAGCATAGACGGATGATGCTTGGTTGGCTGGTTGTTATATCCCACACTCAGCAATATTCCAGCTATATGACGGTGGTCTGTAAATAATCGAGTGTGGACAAAACAGTCCAGTCATTGATATCATGAGCATCGATCCAGGCAATTGGGATCGATGACATGCATCAACAAAGTCAGCGAGCCTGACCACCCGATCCCGTTAGTCGCCTCTTACGACAAGCATAGCCGCCTTTTACAACAAGCATGGGTTGCTGAAGACCTAATCTAACCCGGATTTTTACCGGTAGCATGACCAATATGAGTCACGTAAAGCATTCAATTTCAACTGACTGTATGGTTTTCTTATCAACCGCGAATCTTATTCAGGTTTGACAATTACTCATTACATTGCGAAGTTTCAGTTTGAATGTTTTCTTTAAAGTTAAACCTTGTTCGTGGTTTTCTTTGTTTTTGCAACAACTTGTGTACAATGACATTAACCATCAGCCACTTAAAATGGAGCTACTAGAGACTTTTAAAAGGACTATAAGTACTCAGAAAAGTATTGAAACATGGAAGCTAAAATGGAAGCTTAAATGTTAATTCAATATATAGAGTATAGACTTCAATTATAATTGTTAATATACACGATGCTGTCTGTCTGTATGCATGTCTATGCATGAATAAATTCCTATTATGGCACCCATGTACGTGATATATCGCTGATAGTGGTCTGTGTGTAACAGGTTCACTTGTGTTCTCTTGAATTATATCCTAATATTAGATAAGGACGCTATGTAATAAATAATTCATTTCTGATGTTTGCAATAAGGCGTAAGGATATCTTTGCATGATATCATTGTATCATTTAAACGCTTTAATGTTTGCTGATATCGTCATATAATTGCATATGTCATAAACACAGTGTCGTTTTGACGTTGTGGTTCTGGAAACTATGGCAGTTGGTTATCCATCTACTTTACTTGTTTGCATTATACGAATCAACAGGGTACATGAGTGTACATGACATTTAGTGAATGGCATAGAGCTGACTCCACAAGCTGCGACGGGCATAACGTATCCCATCCACGGAGAGAGTCACTCAAGGGATTCGCAGGCGCCGTGTTGCAAAGTCTTTTAGCTTTAGATAGTTGTGTTGTGAGGTGGTTCTGATATGTTCACAGTTAAGGAAGACACACGCACGGTGATTTCCAGTTGTTAACTGAATGAAGTCTCCAAAGAAAACCTGCTCACCTCCTGCTTAAGCAGCCATTCTATGGAGCATTTAAAACACGTAATACATGAATATGTTGTGAAATTTGTATTTAATGTAACTATCAGAATAATGCCTATCATCAACCTGGAACATTTCATCACAGCCGGATGAGTTGTAAAAGTACTCCCCCTATAATATTGCCTATGTACATACACCTCTGCAGTCAGTGGACCGGAGGAAAGTCTTGTTTGAGGACTGTAGGCAGAATGAGATAGAGACACAACGAGAGGACACCCATTCAGGGCAACATGTTCACAGCTTTGGGGTTACTTCAAGGCTGTCTTGTATCTTTTCTTGTACTTGGAATATCGTTTCTTTTACCCATGTTATATTGGGAACATCTTGCATTTGTCTATAATTCACATCACGAACAGTAGAGTAAACATAGCATTTCTATTTCTATAGATGCCGTCAACGTTCTTTTTGTTCTTCGGCTCTTCTCTGTTGAATACACGTGGCAGGAAGTTCAATGTAAAGTGATACAGCTGTGAACATCTGAATGAGGGGATCTGACCTGTTAATATTGAAATCAAATTGAGAGTAGAACTTCGTAAAATACCATGGGTTCATCTATAACTCTTTTCACATTTCCAGCGGAAGGTCTAAATAATTCCACGTTGTACGATCTAAGAGTTTGCTTTTTGTTCGATGCAATAGATTGTCGAGTGCATCAATATCTTATATGTGTCGTGATGTAGTTGTATAAGCAGAAGACCCGTGACGACATGTGTAAACATTCTCTTTGTGGAAGCATACATTTCAATGTCTATCCTTGGTGTAAAATCATTTCTTGAGCATTCTTTCTTGGCAAATATGCGACAAAGAATACCTTACTGCTGCTGGTATACGCATGCTTCTGACGTGGTTGAGAAAACCATATTTAACTTGCAACCGTTACAATTTTGTTCCTTAACTTTCCAGATGAGTTGAAAATTATCAGTTCATTTGGTCATAAAAACACATTGTGGCGCAACACATAAATGTGTTCAATTTCAATGCACACAACGTTACACCAGTAATGAATTTTGGGCTTTCCTGCCACATTAAACTGACACGAACTCAAATACTGTTCAAAGTAAGGTTCAACAAAAATCGTTCACTCATGGACTGAGCGTTAACATGCGAATTCTGTTGTCATTAAGAGCGTATTTGGCGCACCCTGTAACCTACGTAAACAGTACTTGAATTGGTCTAGAGCGCAGTGTTATTTCCTTTAATGTCTAGTTCATGCTAAGGGCCAGCCATTCTGGTCACAATGAGATAATCGTCCACAGTGGTGAACGCTAGTGCCACCGGAATCATCCGATAATTCAAATCCGGCGCAGAGTATTAAAGACACTTAGAACTGCATTTATTAAAGAGCATAATATATGACAGGTGGTCGAGTTGCCAAAACCTCCAGAATGTCTTATTTGCTTTGTTTTTATGAACTGCCATCACGTATACACCTGAAATGTGAAGCACAGAGTATGCAAGAAAGTTTTGGTTTATGTATGAGAAAACTATAATTTTACTCAGTGTACTATTTTTACATGTATGCCCTTCAGAGATTTTGCATGTTATTCATTATAATTGCATCCACCAGTTTTCATATACACATATTATCTTATCACTGATATAATATCTGATTAATCAACTAGATAAATCTTGACGAAATGTTGAGTCGAGCGTTCAGACGTACACGCTATGCAGATGATGACATTCTGTTAATAGGAGAATACAAATAACGACATGACTAATGTAGTCATTACGCAGACTGTCGACCCGGACCTGGAACAAGCTTGTACTGCTGTGGGTGCGCTCTCGTGCCCATTCATTATTCACTAGTCTTGTTCTGGACATAAAGTTGAGCGACCAGACGGAAGCAGCTTGCGTTTACAGACGGTACGGACCCAGTTCTTCTCTCTACGATATTGATGTGAGACCCCTCACCTGGCATGTACTGAATCACACGTACACAATAAATCAATTAATCAGAGCCCACCGCGTCTGCTGATAGAAGATATACACGTTTGAACTTGGCACTCAGTGCAATGAAAACGATCTAGTGAGTGAGTGTCGACATCGGCAGTATTTCAGGCACATCGAGACAAGAAAATGTAATTATAATAATCATAATAATAATAACAATACACATCTATTTGTCTGATGATCCTCTTGTGAAGCATGTCAAAACTCATGATGAAAACAAGGCATTCCACAGTTTTCTGAAACGAGCTAAGGATGTGGGACATAATCTCAATGTAAATGTTGATTTTGTTGATGGTTCTGTACTGCTGGACGGTACAGAAATGAGTGTCAACCAAGCGAAGTGCCATATCAAATCGGCCCAGACTCAGTTTTACAAGGAGAGGCTATCTGAACGACCACTGCATCGAGTTTAAGTGCAGTATGTTGAGAAGATCAGCAACCCTGCAGAGCCTTTCGCTTGAAATAGGCCCGATTACAGCCTCTGACGTATCCAGGCCAACAAACCTGATCTTGCCCTTTTTGATAAATTCAATGAAATCATTTATTCAGATTCAGGAAAAACATGGCAAATATCCAAATCTCGCTGTCGACATATCACGCTTGCATCCCTAGTACCAAGTTGTCCGACTTCCCATTGATCTTGGTGCCTTTGGTTTGGTACCTCCCAATCTGTTGACACCGGGTTTGCTACCAGGAATACAGACAGACCTGCTGACAATCTGGGTAATGCTGAAGGCTGCAGTGTTGGGGAGTCTTCATATTCTCAGAAAAGTTCTGGATGAGTTGGACTAAGCAGCGCTTCCTGGAAGAAGTCCTATTCGCTGTCTGAGCTGCGTGAAGAGGGGGCAAGGGCCCTGAGCTGATGATGATGAATATTTTGTTGGCGTCGAGATATATTATGTGAGTGTCCGGTTTATTTGGATCATATCCTTGCACTAATTTATTATTAGCCTTAGAATACCTTTTCGCTACCATCAATATACCACCTCTTAATCCTTCTCAATAAACAAGTGCATATTGTAATCTGTGAGTAGTTTTAGTTCTACACCGGTCTTCTTCAACAATGCATCCCACAATAGTCCAGGACTTGAATAGTACCATGCCGGGTCAAAGCCGTATTGTTTTAAACATGCCTTTCTAAATATCTCGAATATATCGGCGAGTAACAGTACATCGGTTTTTAAGTACAGGTGATAATCACCTCAATTCTTACAACCTAATTGATCCCACACCGTCAGAGCGTGTTCATAATCGGCATCTTTTATTTTAGATTCTGTTAAGTTACTATAAGAGGTGGTAATTTAGTTTCGTTGAATCAAGACCAATCATCCATATATTCGTAAGGATATACACCTTTTCTCAGCAACAAATGACGGCACCTATCACTATATTGATTTGTTATCTAAAGTCATCGCGATTGTTCGCATTAGCTAAATTGTACAGGGACGATAACAGAAACTGTACGGAGTCTATCAATCTAAGCCCATTACTTTGCTTTATTCTGGCTTTCCCATCCTTGTCCGTATAATGTATAGTTTTAGTCAACGAGAACGATATGTATTTTTCCATATTACTAGGAATGCACGTTAAAGCCCCACTCTGACTATAAATAGCCCGCAAGGTGGCGGTGTTTCAGTTTCGAACAATGACTGACAATGTAAACACGACCGAGTGTCGGGAGACATTTTTTGAAAACCATACGGGAACGAGATCACCATTTACCGTCAAACTTCGTATCAACTTGAATGACAAACCACGGATACAACAAATGGCTCCATATCAAGATATAAGTCAATAAATTTTCTGTAGTTTTATCCTAAAAAATCGAATCGATCGTGTTTGGCGTCTGCATCGATCACAGTGGGCGGAGCTTATTTACGTTTGCGCTATAAATAGCAAAGGACATGGTCATGTGTACATGTGGCACATTTGTGGTCAATTCGTACGGCAGAACAGCAGCAGAACATCAGTTTCAGTTAATGTAACAGTAACGATACTTAAATACGAAATTGACGACGCGATTCTTTCAGTTCAATCCGAAAGTTGAGTATTGGGTATTTGGAAGGAATCTTTGAGATGACGCCGTGAATGAGGCCGTGTGTATTAAATTGTTGAATTCAACTGCCCAGGAAGATTGTTGAGGCATTGACATTATGACAGATGTTCGTCATGAATGTTTTAGTTACAACACACCAAGACGAGTTGTTTGGGCAGTAAGAGCGCGGTTTGGCATGGCATTTGATTGACAGACAAAAGGACCGAGGGGCTGAGCCCCGAGGTGATCCTTTTGTCTGCCCAAACAACGAGTAGGTGGGTGTGTTGTAAGTGACTTGTAGCACGGGTTGCGACGGTCATTCCAAAATTGCGCGAGTTTGTGTAAAATTTAGTGACGTATAATATGACGTTTAATATGACGTCACATGCTTTCTGCCTTCGAAACGTTTTTAACTTTTATTCTAATTGTTAAATCAAGTGTAACCTTTGGAATTTTCAAAGGCACATTAGAAATTTCAACTATTAATTTTCCGAATTTAGCAAAATGCGTTCTGTGTCCAGTTGTTTTTATGTTTGACAGTTACATTGTAATCTCTTAATAAAGTTATAAACATTTCTATTGTTTTTTTGTTTATTTACGTTATTACTCTTGAACACTGTACAACACTAAAGAAACATTGTCATAAGTTTGAAATTTCTCAAGCCAGTAGGCGGGGCTTGCTGATCTTGGCATCAGCCAAAGGTAATAATCTTTAACAAACCGTGCTCTTACTACCATGATACAACACGGGTAAGATCAGAGGTACCGCTCGCAACCCGTGCTACAAGGAAAGAAAAATGTTCATGAGAGAAACATTGTTGCTTTGAGCTTCGAGAAAAAACATGTGTTAATGCCGAAGTAGCCAGTGACCTGAATGTAAGCTTGATGAAAATAATGTTGAAACCCATTTTCACGCACATGAATTAATGTGAACAAATATTTATCTGAACATCGTTTCGAAGTCTGTGAGGCTGTCCATATTTTAATATTTTAATCATTATTCCGAAGTGAAATAATATAATGTCTTCGTGTCTCAATTTTGCTGCCGCTGTGGAAAATTGAGCACCAATCTAATAAAAGAAATACTACTAGATCTACCATTGCACCGACATAAAAGAACCAGGTCAACTTTATCTTTGTACCGTTGTTTATTAAAAATTCGTTTCCGAAGCAAAGCGAATCGATCTACATCATAAATTAATTCATAGACTAAATTCTAGTACCAAGTGTTAAACCTTTTTTTTTAAATGTCGCAAAATAACTTACACAATTATTGAAAGACATTTTTTTATAAGTAATATATTTTATTACGTCCGCCCGCCCGCTCTCTGGTTAGTTGAGGCTTGAGGGGAGAAACACATACAAAAAATATGGATGGCCTTATGCAAATGACACTTGGCATGCCAATCAACAGGGATCTGGGTCATTGGGACCCGCCAAATTTCACGGATCGAGTTACTTCGGCATGAGGAGCTTCATCGGACAAGTGAAACTTTGCCAAAATACATTGCTACTGGGCAATGAAAAAACGACAAGAAACTACTTTGATCACTTGAAATATTTTTGACCATTACCAGGGTTTTTCACACGATCGTTGTCATCCAGATTCCAGATGAGGCAAGACGAACACAACGAAGAAAAACATTGTTGAAATCACCGATTGCCGTATATATTGTGAGAAATGCTATTTGTAAACTGCAGATATACCGTACACCACAGGATAGCGATTGTTGCCCCAACACATATTATGTTTCTTGTTCATTTACACTGCTCATATGCATCACGACAAACGTATTTCGTTCTAGTCCAGAGATCTAGAACTATAATTTGTGTGTTGGATAAATCGTGGACATTCCACGGTATCATTTTATGAAGGTGTGAAGACGACATGGCAGGTAGGTTTTGAAACCAAAGATGTACGCGTTTCTTTGAATCGTTTGGTAGATATTTATATTACCATTAAAACTTATGTTCTTGTTGTCAAACGGCCCACGTGGGTGGGTGTTTACATGACGTCACCCGTTTACACATTAACCAATGAAATGTATGTGTTATAATGACGTCATATTGACCTGTCAAATCACTTGTATAAGCTCAGCCCACTAGAGTGCTGTAGTTACTACCGCAGATAGGGCTTTAAGCCACCGTCGGTCTTTGAGATAGCTTGCATAATGAGAAGTGAATCATATCCTTTAAGGTTATGAAACACAACGGGGATGGGTATTGTTTGAGAATTCATTTTTAGTTTCAAGTTACACTCGTTATGCGCGGCTCCCCGATAATTACCCGTGACATGGCAATGATCTCTTACAGAATCCCGATTCAGGGGTTTATTACAAACATGACGACTTGTTGACTTCTTATAGGCCCTCCAATCATCCCTCGTCATACCCATTGGTTTCTTACACGATAAATTTTCCCTGATTATTCTCTCCTCATTTTGTAGATATTCTAGGAACTTTCCCGCTGCATCGGGACCTCTATAAATCACGGGCGGGTTTGTTTTCCCATCATACCTTACAACTATATATCCAAACCCTCCAGGAATATGTTCTTGAGTTTTGTATGTAAAACTACTATCTTGATTATTGCGTTCGGTATTTTCTATAGGTTTGATAAGCGCTTCGAAGTCAGCGTAAATTACGTACGGTACTGGCATTTGATTACAATAATGTTCAAAGTTTAATATATTTTTCCCCTCTTTAGGCATATCAATCCTGATAGCAGTCTGTCCAACACCTCTACAGTCTTCTTTATGCGCTTCTAATAGATCTTGTCTGCTGAACCCATGTAGGCATCTTTTACAGAACTATTTCTTTTCCTTATGGGTTGTTTGATCGTATAAAAGTCTGCTTAAACTCTTTATCCATGTATAATGATATTTACCATCTTTTTCGATCAGAAATGAATTGATTCTGGGAATTAGTTCCGGAGTTAAACTTATTCTGTGTACAACAATTCCTTCAGAAGAATGTCTGAAAACATTTATAGCTAAATTCTTTTGCTTTTCCACCTTATCAATTTGTGATATTGGTGTAGGTTCGTCTATACCATTGAGGTTTAGTCCATCGTTTTGGGGATAGCTAGAAGCTCTTTCCGGATTTTTGTCTATGGGGAACAATGCAGATCTTATCATCATTCTGAAACAGTCATCAGATTTATTAATTATGGCTTTTTTCTTCTTATAATACAGGGGTTAATCCATATTAGATCCACCTTTGAAGGGCAAATAATTTGCTATATCTAAATAAACTATCGATTTTATCCACACCCCAAACTCTTTTAGTCCAATGTTCTAAAGTTTCCTATATCACCTGAATTGATGTATCTAATGATGCGTTTATAGTATCGGGTTCGGTTATAACTTCTTGATTGCTATGGAAATATGGTTCGGTATATTCAGTGCTATCGTCTGCACTACTTTTACTCAATGACATTTTAACCATCAGCTGGTATTTTATACTATTTAAATCATCTAACTCCTCGTTAATTTTGCTTGATACGATGGGCTTAACATCATCAACATCCATGTTGGAATTAATATCCATCTTCCAACCTCTTAGATATTTACCCACACCGTCTGTAGGTACACATTTTAACTCATCAACCGGTTGATTTTTATCAACATCATCTGGTTGATTTTCGTCTAGTAAAGCGATCAATTCAGCATTTCTCATTCGAGAATAACCTCTCAAACCAATTTTTTTCGCTCGAGCTTTGAGTTCTCTAACAGTCTGGGGTTTGTTGTATTCCAAACTGAGTAAATCAAACATTTCGGCTATTCTCATTCGAGAATAACCGCGTAGAGCACGTTGTTTTGACAAAGCTTTCAGCTCTCTGATGAAAACCACTGTGGTGTATACAAAATGAGTCAAATGTCTAAATGGTTATATTTCCATATATCTTATTCTCCCCAACCTATTCCTCTCGTTGATGTAATCTCTCTTCCTAGCATAAATAATCTGTTTCCTAACCCTATCAGCGCCGTGTTTCTTACATAAACAATAATGACATCTGACACCTATCCCACATACAGAACACGTATAATTTACATTTCCTTGTCTGATGTCAAAAGCGTGAGTACCACAATATACACCAACGCATGGTTTCTGACATTGAATTGGCTTCCCCATGAGTGTATATCTGCACAGATTCATGATTATACACCTATCATATCATCTGTCTAAAAGAAAAGCACATATCGAGTACCTCAACCAGCCAGATCTATTTATAGCTTGCGCATAATTGTGTAGCTATAAATAGCAACTGCAGACAACCCAAACACTATAAATGCTATCTCACGGTCCTTCTGAGCCTCTGACGGTGTATAAAACTGAGAGAGTGTTGGGTCAAGTGTATAGACGAGGAAGTATTCATGCATTGCAGATTCAACATCCTTAAAAGTTTGAATTGAATGCCCCTCTTTACGCAGTTCATCATTAATAAAATCTAATCTCTCCATTCTGCACCTGGCCCATTGTGACTGGGCTGCTTTGAGTTGTTCTAATGCTTTATTATGTCATTTACGCTCCACTTCAACTTGTTTAGCTTTTGATTCCCTCAGAGTAGAAAATAAATAATTACTCCTCGAAAATGCTAGAGCATTAACAATAGCTCCACTGACCATCAACACAATTAATGCCATGATGTTTTGAACTGTGTTCAATAATACTATGTTTATAAACTATTCAATTGTTTAATTACTTCATTATGTCTTCTGGGATAAGCCCTTGTTTGATGAGCATATCCTTTGTTGCCATTGCTAATCCTATATCAAGAATCATCATACTGATATTGTAACCATTAAAATCTAGCTGTAGTGGTGTGGCTTTAGTAATCATCACCACCGCTGAATGATACGTTGCGTTTACCAACATTTTACCATCTGTAACTGGAGTAGTCATGCTTTTTATAACATTACATGAGGGCTTAACTCTAATTGAACCTCATCTAATTTTTGAACTTGTGACGTTTTCTCTTCTCTGATCTTATAAAATAACCATACCACTGTTATAGCAACAATCCTCGTTCACTTGTGATACAATCGGGGTTTGTACTTGTTGTTTTTCCATCTCCATTATCATTAAGTGGGCACACATGTTTAAATTGACAATACCTAGCCATTATTAAAGCTGTGGTGAGTGGAGCTAAGAACATTCCGTATCTATGATAAAACTCACAGCTCACTGAGCTTATAGCATGTTCGATGAATGGGTCTTTCTCGAGAGATTCACATAAATACGGGCGATGTTCTGTCGGTATAGGGAGAAACATACCAGCTACGACTGTGTATAGTTGTAACATAGCCGACCCTATTGTTTTAGTCATAGTAGCTCCCAGTCTTGACTCGTAACGTGCGTACATTTTTTTAATTTCTTCATCGGTCATGTTATCAATTTTTTCTATGGTATAATTTTCCCCAAAATATTGGGAACATTTTCCACCGGCCACCAAAGTGGCGAGTCTTTCTCTATGTTTATCTGAAGATTTATCTACATCTTGATCTGGCTCATCTTTGAGCATTTGTTCGATGAGTTCGTCGCATTCCATAATGTAATACCTTAAGAGATATTTAAGTCTAACATAATGGAATATAACATATCCAATACAGCTAGAAATAATAAACTTTTGAGAAAAAATAAGGATTTCAAACCACATTATTACATAACAACCGCTAATGTTCAATTTACTATATTTTTGCTATATTTACTATATTTTTGCTATTTTTTGCTAAGCAGTTGCTATATTTGCTAAGCAGTTGCTACATTTTGCTAAGCAATTGCATAAACAGCTGGTTGATTGGTTTTCAATACGAGTTTACAATGCTTCGTTGAAGCTAACAGTTTTCTGACTCGCTCGAGCTTGGTATAGATAACATCATTTTCACGCAAGCATTCCTCGAATGAATCTTGGTCTTTGCAATGAAACAGTGCTACCCATTTGGTCTGCTCTCTGAGATCTTTCAGGACAGAGTTGTATTTTTGAGTAAGTACCCAAACGCTATGCTGAGTATGCCGTCCGGAGAATGCTAAATATGAAAGAATATCTTTCTTTTTGGTGAGTTCTTTACTCACAATGCTCTCTATTATGAAAAGGGTTGATTCTCCTTTGTATTTTTTGTGACATACTCGTAAACAGTCTTGTAAAGGATCGCCCGGATCAACACTGTGTATCCCATCGTCATTCATTACCCAATCTTTCGAGAGGTACGTTTTATTGACATTTATAGTCGGACACAGAATAATGACATGATCGAAAACATCCTGACAATGACTTTGTAAAATATCTATATTTTTCCACAACCTGTTTGCCCACAGATGATAGCGCAGTGCGGTTCTTTAGGTAAAAGATTATTAATAGATTGCTCGCACGATCTTCCATTCTGTATATTAAGTTGCGCATCCATAGTAACATACAAATATTTATTTAAGTTACCATTGGATTCCTGGAGCTTCGTTATCTGTATAGTAACACCCTCGCTAGCATCTTCTATTCTCCGCCCACTACCGTGTAGTTGGTCATTGTCTGTGGTTCTCATGTCGAGCCATAGCGCGTACTTCGTGGTGAGGTATTCACCCATCGATGCATCCTTCGGAGATAGATCTTTCGCGACCACGTTAATTTCTGGGTTTCGTTTTATAGACGGGAGTTTTTTAATCTCATCCCATTGTTGATACGCTAACATTCCTTGACTATATAGTTGATTAGGCACGCCCTCGATAGTCAATTCTACTTTTGTAATCTTGGGATTGTAGAACTTCTCAGTATTTCTTTTAAATGCTTCAGAAGGGTCCTCAAAATACCCTTCAACGATCTCGTGGGGATGTTTAGATTGATATTCCACATCGTATCTTTTTTGCGCCTCGTGATCTTTCAGTGTCGCAGAACTCGATCGTACAAAATAGCTAAACTTCTGGTACACTGGTTACAAATTTGTCTGGCTAATTCAGGATCTGTTACAATATCATACTCCAGTGAGATATTGTCAAAGGAATAGCTAGCATCTTCAGCAGCTCTGATTACTCTATTGTAGTCATTAAAAGTGAGTTTGTATTCTAACCTATCACCCAGGGATGCTTGATAGAAGGGCATCGGGGAATCTAGTAATTCAAAGTCAAGCGGAATATAGAATCGGCTACCTAATGCATCAGCAACAGCGACATTTTTTCGATGGTATTTTCACCATTATCAGCACCCACACGCAGTCTCAATGTGTTCTGATTACTAATACCCTGAAGTTTTCCTGCTCTTTATTCGTTCTCCACAGATCCATGTAACAGAAATATACATCGCTATCATCGATACTCAAAATCTTATTACCACTAATTTTAATCGCGATTTTCTTTACGATAGCACGACCTATGTTCTGAAAAGGCTCCCTGCTACCATTCAAACTAACTGTAAATGCTAGTCGGACAGTTCCCGGAACTAACACATCATGAGGACCTAGATTGGGAAAGCGAACCAGAAGTGTTTGATTCTGATCAATGGTACTTGGGTTATTAGTTATAGTTACAGACTGACGAATTGCTTTGACCCCTAATGGATCCCGAAGTCTACGCTGTGGGTTTAACTTGCGTCCGTATTGCGAAGACATTGTTATATTAAAATTATGTTTACTTATGTTTAATTAAAAAATGGATGATTTTAATCTAGATAACATAACTGATTCTAGTACAATCGAGGAGGGTACTGATGAAACCAGCTTTGGTGGCATGAATCTTAGCGATGAACTTTTACAATCAACCGTTAATGATTATTACAATACCTTTAAAGATGTTAGCCCAATTGGTCGTGACTAAACACTAAACACAGCTTCATCACTGTTCGTGATGAATTAGGTTTTGTAGAATACTCACGAAAAAAACTTTCCAGGAAGACTACTAAGGTTCTTCGGACTGTGCGTGATGAACTTGGTACTATAGTTAATTTGGAAGAAAGCTCGAAGGTGGCCTCGAACGGACTCGGAGAAATCTTGGATACCTACTACGATAATTCCACGGTCAGTGTACCATCCTCGGAGTTCAGTATTAGGGAATTATGAGGTCTTGACAAGGCAATGCAAACAATGTGGGGAGAACTCATCAATAATATAGCCAAGCTATCCGAACTCGACAAGCATATAGCTTATGAGAAAACAAAACTTGAACAGGCGGGTGATGAATTCAGTAGACGCCGTGTTGCAAGAAAGATTGTGTAACTTAGAAGACGAAAGATCGTCCTGCCTCGAGGCTGCTTCCAATAATAGAAAGGCCCTTCGTTCACAAATCAGTCGAATTCGAGAAACTATCGATCAAGTCCTCAACTATGACACTACACTAGCCGATAAAATTAAAACATTGTTCAGAGAACAGTGTATAACCATTGCCAGTATTTTAACCGCATTGGGATTCATAATATCGACTTTGACTCTCACATAAACCGGTGGTACAGGAGGTGGCACACCGCCTAGTGATGGGGTGGTGTAAAAAAGTGGATAAAAAAGCATTTAAAGGCATTAGGAGAAGCACTGGGAAAGCTCGCTGGGAAAGCTGCGTCTGCACTTCCCGGTATAATAGGGAGTATTGTTTCCTGGCTCTTTTATTTATTAGCTAAGACCACGACTTGGGTTAGTCAAAAATTGTGGGCACTGATTATAGCAATTGTTGGGCTGTTGTACGTATCCACTAAAGACTATTCAACCAAATCAGTTCGCTAAGAACTATTTAACCAAATCATGAGTAAACCAGCCGCGGCTTCCACCTACTATAAGCGCTGTTCATCGACATGTTGTTGATTTTTAACTGCAATATGCGGTGGTACTTGTGGTTGTGCGTTAGTAGATGTATTAGTAGATATCTGTGGACTGACTATTCCCGTTTCACATGTGTTTGTTTGCATTATTAATTCAGTGTTAATATCTGAATTTATACCTGGTTTTTATTGATCGGTAGCAATAACAATTTTATTATTATAACCTATCACTGGACCGATCTTAAGTACTGTAATACATCTTGATAACGTTTTATAGAAGATGGTATGTCAACTAGTGAATTAATAGCATCCTCCACGTTTGCAACAAACTGTTTTTGTGCATCGAGTGCCGTCCCAGAACCGATTATTCCCGTTCGTGTTTGTGATTGTGCACCACGAATTGCCCATATATAAGTTCTTATTGATTCATTAACTCTTACAACTCCCGGGTTAGTAAATTTACTTTCTGTTTTATCATTAAGAAATTCATTCCAAGTGTTTCGGGTGTCGTTCAGTTGTACAAATTTTGTAACAATATAAATTAAACCACTCTTAAAACTCATATCTCCTCTCCAATCATTACTCAAAAGTTCCCAGCTGTGATACTAATTATGCGTTTTTAAATAAGGATCATGCTTTCTTACATAAAGTTTGTTTGTCTGTAACAACCTAAATGGATTGAATGGTTTTTGGTGAATTTCTTCAACTAAATCATCACTTTCTTCTTTAACAGTTATTTGTCCATTGTATGGTTAAGTCCTTTAATACGCCAATCTTTACTAGCAGAAATACCAAATTCCTGACACATACGCTCATATGCGAAACTATTGTACGGATTACTTGTGGAATTCCATGCTTGATCCTGTGGTAATGGAGCACTAATTTCTTTAAGTACACGTCTTATCTGGTAGTACACGTGAAATGATAAAACAGACTTATTTAGTTCAAATCCTGAGGCATAAAGAGATACACCACATCCTGTTGTGGCACACCATATAGCAAAGTTTAACTGATTCTGCCAAAATTGCATTGTATTGTGAAACCAATCATACACCATTTTATCGCTAGTTGCTGTGACCCTGTATTTTTCAAAGATATGAGGGAATTTAACAAAAAAATTAGCACCAGAGGCACTTACTAAAATCGATTTATTAGTAATGTAAGTTGATTTCATATTTAAGTTATGATATAGTATCATTGTATATTTAATATGTATGTCACACACCCAGGAACAACAAATGGTCAGTCTATTGAACTGCTTCATACTATCGATAACTCAGCTGGTCAACTTGAAGTCGCTCTATGTGATGTAACGTATTACCCACAGTGGACTAATATTAGTGCTGTGAGAAGAAATAATGATATATGATAATGATTCCTTCACTAACATTGTTATACCTGATGGGTATTACAGTGTATGCTCCCTCAATGATGAAATTCTAAAACATTTGGGAGTTAGTCTCACACAAAATGAGTCGAATGGGATGCTGATTTTGAACTGTGGAGAAAAGCAAGTAATTCTTCTCCCATACTTTGAAGTTACACTAGGATTTAATCTTAGAACGGGAATAATGGGATCCAACAAAACACGGCATGGCGATAAGTTACCTGATTTAGTTCCCTATAAAGAGTTGTGCATCCATCTTGATCAGATAAGCCTGGCGGATAATATTCAAGTCGAAAGTCCTTCTACTCTGTTGAGAGCTATTCCAGTCAAAGATGAAAAATATAATAGCGGTAGAACGGAATCTTTCTCAACATTACAATAGAAAAAATTAAAGCGGGGTATTATTTCAGATCTCAAAATTTCTGTATTAGATGTAAAACATCAACCTGTGCATATAGGATACTTGAGTGTAACACTCCATATTATAAATAATGGTTGATTCATCAGGCCCTGGAAGGCATAACCTTAGACAATGTAATACAATTGCACTTTCCGATCTCGGAGACACAGAAGGATTCGGTAGACCCGGTATCAATGGTAAGTTATACGCTTTACACTTACAAGATAATGTATACAAGTGGAAAGAAGTTGCATTCACAGGTAATCTGGGAGATTTAAGCGATGTCGATGTTAGTAGACTCCATAAAAACACTTCGTACAATATTACTCGCAACGATGATAATAAATGGCCTATGGTCGAAGCAAAAATCGATTGGCTATTGAAAATCATCATTACCCCACCATATGTGATGACGGGTAAGGAACATAAGATAAGATAATATATAGTGAGGTCGTACTCGGGGCTTATATCCTATCAAAACGAAAAAGTGTGTTAGTCTCTCCCCTGCTAGAAAACCCAGGTTATATGTTATTTAGTTGTCCGGCAGGAAAAAACGTTAGTTTAAATTTGGTTACTGAATTCGATGATATTAAAGTTAACTTGAGTGCAATACCTAATATTTCTACGCTTATTATTGAAGTCTTGTTCGGAGATGCACCGGAAGATGCCTTCGAAATATTACCAGGTCTATCGATTAAATGGCTCAAGAAACACGAGCGTCGACATTGGAGTATTATTCATATCGGAGCATCACCCGTTGCAACCTTTGAGGAGGTCCAAATTATTAAAAGTGACAGCATTTCTCTTACTAAGATATTCTTGCCGTATAATATACATTTGGTAAGGTTGATGTGTACTCTCAAAACATTAAAGCAAGACCAATTAAAGACTATTATATAATATAACAATATACACTATATCCGGCGCTTGATGAGGCATCTGAAAAGTTGGATACTGTTGATGGATTTCGATTACATCAAATAAGCGACATAAAACATCGAATAGATAAGGAGAGGGAGTTGAGACTTGGATTGTATAAATAGTATTGTAGAGCTGTTAATGCTCTCGACGGAGTTGACACCGCGCTTGTAACACCTGGCATGGGACTCAGTTTAGCCGGTGTCGGTTTACTATCAACTATAATCGCCACGCGCCTATCGTAGTTGGTATGGAAAAAGCAGCCGAAGTCTCAGGACTGGCAGGATTAGCGATAAAATTCATTTCTCGTAAGTTGCAAAAGAAAGCATTAAAACATGATAATATTCGGATACTCACCGAAGCAAAGTTGAACAGCATTGAGGACCATATTTCAACAGCATTAGCTGATTGTAAGATATCCGAGGATGAGTTTTGTTTAGTGCTGTCAGAACTCACCAAATACATCGTAATGAAGCAGGAGATTCGATCCAATTCTCATAAGACCAGTGGTATTAGTGAAGATGAGAAAAAAACGTTCATAGAGCAAGGGAGACAACAAGCGCGTCAATTATTCCGTGCCAAAACCAACGCACTAGTTGGAGATTAAAAATAGATTGCTTCCTATCGTTGGATCATATTTAAACGAATGCTTACATTAGTAAAAATATTGATGTATCTTTTAATACGAATCATGACGATTGTTAAATCGCATTATCATTTTGACATAAAAAAATCCCTCTGTATTGGTTGTCACTGCAAACACGAAAACGTCGTTTTTTTCCGTATATGGTCATTGGACGGAAAAACGACGTTATTTGGACGTTTTCAAACCATCGTTTTTCCGTCCAAATAACGTCGTTATATGACATCGGAATTTACTGGGAGAGAACGATAGCGTTAAGCTCCTCCCTTTCTTGATTGACATTGTCAATCAAGCAACAGCGTCTACCGGTATTTCTACTTCTCAGTTTTCATTGGTCAGTCCCCGCGTGTTAGATTACAGGCCCGCGTTTGACGCTGCACTCGAAGCGCTTAGCGGAAGTACTGAAATCAATCGTTCTGCGCATGCGGATTACTTAATGCCTTGACCAAATTTTCCGTTCTGTGCATGCGCGATTTCGCGTATTGTTTCCTAGAATTAATGTCACCACTATTTTTACAATGGTTCATAAACACAGTCACGTGAAGGTTCGGAATCGTAACGAGTAACTCCATTTAAATTGAAGAGTATCCCCAGTGATATGGGAGATTCCAAGATGAAACTATTCTATGGCTATCTAGGCTGCCACCCAAACCGATCTAAACGGGACCCGATAGCTTATTGTATGCTATATAGTCATATGGAAGTGGACAAGAACTATACATTGTATGCCGGCCGATTGTTCTTGCATTTACTTATAAGTCAGGAAAATGGACTTAAAAGGGGAGTTGTTGAATGTAATTTTTTAAAATATTAAATGTTGCCTATACACTAATCTGGACGAACTTCTCATTGTTCTGTTTATGTCATCCTATATACTATTAGTATGTTACCGTTCTAAAGTCATCCTCTCACATAACATTATATTGTTCATAATATCAAAGTTTAATCAACAATATCAAGAGCAGCGATTTAAACCACTGAAACACCCAAACACAAGGCTGTTATCAAGCGCTAGTGCAGACGTGATGCATCGTAAAACTGTATCGTGATGTCTTCAGAAATACAATTATACTTCGAGATAGTACGGCTAACGCGTGACTCACCGGTGGAACAAAGACAATATCGCTAATACAGATATAACGTATTTGAATGTTAATACTAAAGACAAACAATCATTATTTTTGCAGTGACGATATAACACGTATACACGTTTATTGTTAACTTTCATCAGTTTTGCTCTTCATTTTAATAACTTTGTTTTCACATATATATGTAGCAATACCCGACAAGCATGTCATACATAATTATGGGGCAGTTTTCAATCTTGCACTGACTTACTCTGGTGTTAATGAGCGAAGTTTATTGGCTTGTGTATAAAACCCCGTTTTTCTGGTAATCCTATTATTACTTAGTTTATTTCTATCTAATGACACCCTGTACTCTGGATCATGGCTCCGTGACTATCCATAACAATTAAGATGAACATTCAGTTCAAGTAAATGAATGAGTTTGTTTTGACGCTACAGTCAGTCAAAAAACCAATGCTGTGAGGTTTGATAACACACTTCCACCAGGTCGAACATCGTGGATCCTCATTTTCTGCCTAAAGAGAATCATAGTTCATATGCTAATCCATCTGCGAATACCCTCCCACTCAAGATGACTTTACTTGTTGCTGAATCTATCATCTATCCCCCCAATCTCACCCCCCACGCCCCCCCCCCCCCCCGCACGCACGCACGCACACACGCACACACGCACGCACGCACGCACGCACACACACACACACACACACACACACACACACACACACACACACACACACACACACACACACACACACACACACACACACACACACAAACAACTGACCTAAATAACCTGGACAGGAAATACTGCTGATAGCCTCTGGTCAACTCAGCCGCGCCACCGCAGAATGTCCGTCCAACTCTGCAGGGGGCATTCTCAGTGGCTTCAAACGCGCTGAAATGTTTTCGCCTTGCATCCACGATGGTGGACAAGTGAAATCGTATGAAATTTGGCTATTATAGGTCTTATCTCTTTTTTGATTACCCAATAAAGTCAATTCATAGTTACACGGTTGTTAAGCTTACAACTTTATAAGACTTATTCATCTCATTCCAAAAAAGCTACTCGCGCTCACATAAAGTTGTAGTTATTATGTCACTGTTTTATTTCTTTAAAAATATATTACATGTTCAACAATAACAATTAAGATGAACATTCAATTTCCGATATTAGTAAATGAATAAGACATTAGTGTGTTTTACGCCACAATCAGTCAAAGACCAACGTTGTCCTGTCTGATGACACACAATCTACCAGGTAGCACATTGTGTACACCCTATCCCCATTGAAGCCTCCACTGTGGGTATTCCTGGGGACGAAAAGGTCCCATGTACCTAGGAATTTCATCAATACATTCATGCGCGGCATTCTCTGCCTAAAGAAGATCATATAGTTAACATGCTAATCCAACTCGAACTACCATCCCGCTCAAGATGAATGTTTTATGTAACATCCAACAGGCCCACATTTACGCACGCACGCACGCACGCGCACACACATATTTGGATTTACCAATCCCTGAATTGAGAAGACGTGCGTTACGAAGCTCCTCCAAGTCATCATCAATATCCGTATATGTCTGTGATATCATTACCCATCCAAAGCCGAATATACATTTATTGTGTTTTCTTGACAACAAATGTTATAATTGGGATAACACTTTTGAGTAAAGTACAGATTCTCGTACTTTCTTTGGTTGAGTCCCGTCCGGGATTTGAACCCACACTGTGAGTGAGGCACCCAATCGCCAGAACACAATGTTGGCGATCTAACCCAGCCACCGAACCAAAAATGTTAGTCCAGATGACGTATACTTTGTGTACTCCTCTGACAAGAGAAAAATGGCACGGCTTCTATGACCGAAAGCTTTGAACCAACAATGCCTTTAAGAAAGTGGTCAACAGTAACACACATTATATTTGGATACCACTTTCTCAGTAAACTACATATTTTTAGGGTGGAGATAATAGACGTTGATGGTTGATTATCAATGGACAAATTAAAGCCAAAACTAACTTATGAATGATTGGTAATGGGAAATGGACAATGGGCAAACGGGAGGCGGGGTAATCAGCGCCATGCCAGTTATCTGTTGGCTTCCCTTGTTGCGTTCCCATCTTTGATATCTTTTTACTTTTGTTGTTCTTACAGGTACAAAAATATGTTCTCTGCCTCATAGCATTTAATAATATGCACCTGATGAAGGAGAAAGTATATATTCCGAAACGCAGTGTTCCTCCGTTGACATCCATAAATATTTTTCCTTGTGTGTATCAGTTCTTAATGCCCTTCAAAGACTCAATCTAGCTTTGTTTTTAAATGTGGTGATATTTGCGTAGAATATAATATGGTCATGCCTATATACATTTGGGTCTTTGTCTACATAAGCATTTAGACATACAATTTAAAGCTAAGGACATTGCTAATTCTGCAGGCATGAAGTACACGCCATAGCAAGCTGTGATCTTTATTCATACTTTAGATATTCGTAATGGAGATCTGTAACTGAAGTTTACCGTAATCTTCCGCAACTCTCACCTCCTGACCAGTTGAACGTCTTAGTGCATTCAGATGCCATTGTAAAATTCCAGGCTGCCCCTCTTTCTGTGATGTTTTGACGGGTGAAATCTATTGCGTTATAATAATCTCTGTTTGCTGATATATAATATGTACATGTTGTAAAATATTTACGATATTTTAAACGTGTAATTCGATGCATATGCAATGCAGTGTGAACATAAGTGCGGATGCACGAAGGCGGTTATAGTCATAGTTATACTGCGATGGATGTAGGGGAATGGTAGGGGGGTGTATGTATGTATGAAAGCACGAATACCGATACATGAGGGCGGATATAGTTATAGTTCGATGGATGTTGGGGAATGGTGGGAGGATGGATTATGTATGAAAGCATGCGCATGGATCCATGATGGCTGACGTAGACATAATGGTGGGTAAAGAAGAATGTGTGCGTGTGTGTGTGTGTGTGTGTGTGTGTGTGTGTGTGTGTGTGTGTGTGTGTGTGTGTGTGTGTGTGTGTGTGTGTGTGTGTGTGTGTGTGTGTGCGAGCGTGCATGCGTTGTGATACGAGGGTTGGCGAACATGTTGTCAGATGATTATGTGAGTAAGTTAAGTGGTTGAGGATGTGGCGGGTATGAGTATTCGTACATGCAGACTTGGGGTTGGGTGACTGGGTG
This sequence comes from Haliotis cracherodii, assembly GCF_022045235.1. Classification (NCBI taxonomy): domain Eukaryota; kingdom Metazoa; phylum Mollusca; class Gastropoda; order Lepetellida; family Haliotidae; genus Haliotis; species Haliotis cracherodii. The sequence continues at coordinate 6,462,715 of NW_027266277.1, read as the reverse complement.
TGCCTGTACTGAGGTCTTTTGTTTCACTCACTTATAGTGTTTTCTTTCACTCAAATACTGTTTTACGCATTTTAATGACTGAAACTGTAGTGACTCAAAGGTCATACTGGCCGGGCATTCAACATATCTACCCCAACTACATACGTAGCCATATTTATGGTGTACAATTCTTCTTCTACCTCTCTCTCACACACACACACACACACACACAAACACACACACACACACATACACACACACACACACACACACACACACACACACGCATTAATTGTTTTATTAAATGTATCTTCGAGAGTCAGTAAGAAACTAGAAATAACTGCCTTTGTTCTGTAAACCTCACCAAGTTTCAGCTTTCGCCTCTTCCTTTGTGGACTGAGGTTTCACATTTGTAAAATGATCTCTCTTATCTGTCTGTGCCATCAACTTAACTGCCCTCACCCCCTGCAGTTTTCCTGTCCCATATTGCCAAGCAGGTGACCCACAAGGAGGAATACCGCCCTCCCTCAGTCCAGTGATACTGTTCCTAGCACAATATGTTGGGGAAACGTAGCCTTGCTGTGGGCAAACATTTTGTAACAATTTGGCAAACTTTGATATGTAAACAGCAAATATTATTCAGTTTTATTTCAACAAAAACGGAAAAAAATCGGATCCTACTTATTTTGTGGATACCATAACAATAAATCAAGCCAATAGATCGTTTGAGCTGGCATGAATATAAAAAATAATTAGCAAGTCGATAGTCATAATTCCCTCTGTTGGTCCCACGTGAAATGTTCTTCACGAATAGAATAGATGGCTGATAGACGTTCGACCGAATAATATCATTTGCTAACTTCAACTGTTCATCTAATTTCCATGAATGTATGTTACATAGTTCATATGTTCATGGGCTTCTACACTGAATGTATAATGTGGAGGACTACTTCGCTTGAGGATAAGTAACATAAATAATGATGATAATTATGATAGTATTGCCATTATTATTCCTTCAGATTATTAAAAAAAAAGTTATTATGTTTTCATAGAGAGAAAGAGGTATGGAGATTGTGAGATTATTTTTAGCATCGGAATTGTTAACATAATTCTTAAAGATATTATGTTTTGTTTGTTTGTTGTTAAATGCTGCACTCAGCAACGTAAGGATATTAAAACATTACATTTAGGTTCAGTTGTATTTTTATATTTGTATCATTTTGCAAATGTTACATAGACCTGATAAGGGATATGTAATAATGTATAGTCGCTATTCTTAAAGTAAGAATATGTTAGATTTATCAACCAGAAATATTGCACACAAGAGGATAATCATATTTCATGACACTATTCAACGTCGAAGTCAACGATATTTGTGTATGTTATTGCTACATGACACGGATACGTCATGATAAAGCAATTAGAAATTGGCATTTGATGATATAAGATAGCTACGCGATAAATCACAAAGAACAAAGAAGGAAGCGATATTTATTTCACGATAAAAATTGTTCTATCATGACGTCATTTATTGAGATTCGAACATGCACTCGCAACTTGAAAAGTAAAATTTGTAAATTTGACCTTATTTTTGAGAGGTATGTGTCTAGTGAGTTGTTCCCAATAAATGTTGCTGGAGAATCCGAAAGTGAGAGTGATATGACAATCGGTATTGGGAGAAAAGGTACAGATGATTGACGAGAAAATTGTGAGAATATGCGGGACCAAACTCAAATCCTAAAATGGATTTATCTAGCATGGCCGCTGTCGGATTCTATTCAAGGAATCATCATTATCTAAGTACGGGTAATTATTGTAAAGCGTGTATTTTTTCCTAATTTAACACCCTAAAAGAGGCTGTACGTAATGTTGATATCTCATATAGAAATAAACGAGTCTCGGTCGTTGTTTATCGTACAATAAACAACTCCCACTCGCCGTTTGTTTCTTAATTACATGACCATATACACTAACTTTATATCTTTTCATGTTTATCGGTCAACAAAAGCGACATAAGCATTTCCATTATCATGAGAAACCCTTGCCAAAAGTAGCGCCAACTGCACCATTGCGACAACATCAGGAGCATGTTTCATGATTCACCATAATAAATGATGACATTGGATGCTCGCAAAAACGCGAGCTCATTCCGATCCACTAGTGGCACCCGCCACAAACACATCCAAAGGCAAGCCAATTGTTCACCCGAAAAGGCAGAGAATTGCATCTGACATCATTTTTGTCATTGATACGTCAAACCTGGAAATGCCGTCTACACGTCCAACACAAAGCCCAAGCCAGGACCCAAATCCTTCAAACCGGGCCAAAGTTTAATTAATTACATACATTTCCCCCTAACCTTAAATAATCTCTACTAGTTCTGAAGTAAATCGTATTTACCCGTATGAATCGTCTTATGTTATTTATTGCCGATAAACAGAATATGCACACTTTCTGAAAGTACTGTGTGATAAGTCACGCACCAAACCTATACTCTCGATATACATGCTGCTCTTACTTAAAAAAGAATAACAAGGGTTAACAGGATACGTATATTAAAGTACCATGCTTTCCTGATGTGCTCTCATTCTAATTTGAAATAATGGCATAAATAGTTACCACTCATCTTTCAATATTTTTCAAGGTTGGGTTAATCACGAACATATTTGAATATGTACAACATCTATACTTACTTATCTTTATACTTAAAGGCATCAGGTTTGTCTGTCATAAGACCCCGAAACAAATATGTCCAACACAGCCCAATATTTGGCTCTTGGCTCCTTGTTCTTATATTTTATAAGTATTGTTTAAACAACTGTTTTTTTCTGTAAAATATGTTCATTTCAGAAATTAGATGTTATTCTAGCATCAGGTCTGTGGTACGTTTACTGCATCAGCATTACATTAAAACGATATTACATTATATAAATTCATACAGAGGAAATGCTTAACATTTATCTTTTAGGGAAGAGTGCAGGACGACTTGCTTTATACATATAAATGTGGACATATATGTATGGACATTTGGATGATACAGATATACCTCCTTAAAGATAGTACAGTGTTCGTAGATGACTGTAGACAATGGAATAATTATGTGAGTAATCGGGTTAATACCACGTTCAGCAATATTTAGCTATATTGCGATATTGGTTTCCAACATACAAGACGGACCATGAAATTATTACTTGAATTTGGACCTGGCTTTCTGGTGTGATGTAACACCCCAGAATCTCCGGTAGAAAAAGGGCTCAAAGCACGAATTAAGATCACGAGATGATACTGATGTATGCATCTGGACACATATTTGCGTAGTATTACTACCTTAATTCATCAGTATATATGTATTTTGCATAAAAGGATATTATAGGATCGACGCTGACGCTGACGCGCATATAACCTATTCACCAGTGCTGTAATATTTCATTTCTTCTGACACATATCGACACGAGAAATTATATTTAAATTTAAAAGGAGCCCAAGTGGGATAGAAATTTGAGTCTGAACCTGTTGAACAAGGCTTGTTTCATTTTGGGCTATAGCATTGCCGCAAGGTCTGGGCGGAAGGGAACACCTGTTTGCACCCATCAGATACCAATCACAACTTCTCTCTCCAAACGAAAACAAAATACGAAAAATGTCGGAAGTGTATCCTTCTAATTTTCTATTTAGATACATGTTTTAACTTTAAAGTAATTATATGTATCTCATGTATTATTGGTATCTGTGATGCTGGTACCGTTTTGTTGCCATTGTGTAGCTTTTGTGGAGTTATTATGAATATCAAATACATGCCTTGAAATATGGACTTCCATGACGAAAGAATACAGAGTATACATAACTCGCAATTCTATATATTCAGCAAACAGCCCAAAACCGAAACTCCACAACATATCTGATTACACTGATTAAGGCTGTCCCAGTTCTCCATGCGATACTGACGCCTGTTCGTCTCCCAGACCATACAGAATAAATTTAAAAGGAATCCAGCTCAAGTCTAGAACGATTTGGCAAGCCTAGATTGCCTTAATTCTATCCATGAAAGTAAGCATTAATAAAAAAATATTGTTCTTGTCTGCTTCAGATTATATTTTGTAGATACTTATTTTAACTAGGAAAATTGTACTGACACCGGCGCTGTCCCTATTGAAGCTATCCATAAGAATTTCGAATTGCCGTCCATGCATCGTTGATGCCGCGCTACACTTTGATAAAAATTAAAATCAAGTTGACTGGTGTGTACATTACTACAGTGAACATGTACATGATCATGCCCTAATAATCAAATGCCGTAATGTCAAATACTAATTTATTATTGTGTGATGAATTTAACTGGATCAGTGGTAACATGTGATATTAATATTCCATCAATTTCTTTCCTGGTTGGTCCATCCATGTCTACAAAATGAAAATAATACAATTAAAATGGAGCATAGAACGATCCTTAATTTCAGGCTAAAGCTGTGGAAATCTAGACTTTCCCAATCATTATAGACTTGAGTTGGTCTCATGTTTTACATTATTCTCTTGGGTCAACGTCACTGCTCATACCATACATTAACAAGACCAGCTTGCCCCCCGCCGGAGCTCCCGGATTTTGGTTATATCATCTAACATGGCCAACTCTGCTCTTAAGTAAACAAGAACCTAATCAGCGAGGGGTCCTTTATCATCCCTATGTGGCTGCTTATGAAAATCTGATATCTTTTCCCAAAGACCTGGTTAATAATATATTTTCTGCTGAATATTCGAAACAAATAGAGTGAGTTGGTACTACATGTACATATGTATACGGTTCTATTTTAAATGACTGCAGCGTTCCATTATGAAAACAATTTGTTTTAACGCCGCTCTCAGCAGTATTCCAGTGATATATGACGGCGGTCTGTTGTATATGAAATATATGCAAATTGAATCTTGAATCTTGAAAGTTGTAACATTTCCGCAAATAAGTATCAAATGCAGTATACAGTATATCAACTGCAATATACTGTATACATCAGTATACAGTGTGTCGCGAGCTCTGCGCTGGGCTGGAGCACACATTTCCTACACCTCTCCCTTCGGCAAACACCCCATGAGGGTTGCAACGAGGTCACAGGTCAGGCGTGCACTCGTCAGTTGTCTAATACGGTCAAGAGTAAGATCTTCCGGAAGACCACTGCACTGGAGGTATGTGGATTATTGAGGAGGTACTACGTGTTTGGAACTGGGAGTTGAACACTAAGCACTTTTAGAGAAGAGCTCATAATAAAACGTTATGGACTCGCGGACGGACTTGTGTTTTCATTTAAAGACGTACATTTATCAGGTTGAACTTCCTAACTGTAACAATAACTGAACTTTACGCCTTTTATACACATTTGTGATGGGGCGACAATGCGACAACGAGGCATATTTTGACCTTGAAATTGTCGCGTTACGGCATCGTCGCCCTTTTGTAAAATAAAGAAAAGGATTATCAAAGAGCGACAATGCGAACACGCGACAATGCGACAAATGGCCAATTGTCGCGCTGTTGTTAATTTTGACAGGTTTTGCTTGTTGTTGTAAAGGCATCAATGCGACAATGCGACAACGAGACAATGTCCCTTCCATAGTAATCCGTGCAAATAAAACTGAGTAATGAAATAGAAGTCTGACATGCCAGTTAAAAGATAGAGTGTTGCAGCTTCTGATTTCATAGATCTTCAAGAAGGGGTTATCAATAATGGGATGGGTGATGAGTTCAACTGCATACTCTGTGATTAACAATAATGCTCCGAGTCAATACATTTTGTCAAATGTATGACATGTATTACGTGAATGAACATATTGTTTATACTCGTCCATGTTTTTGACGGACAAAATAATTTACATGCTCGGTAAAACTGAGGACGGGCATCATTGTGTGTTTCCGTGCTTTGTTCAGGTGAACAATTGACTTGTCCTTGCATGTGTATGTGACGGGTGCCACTTGTGTGGCAGGATACGCTCACCTTTTCCCGAACACCCATTGGATGACCTGAACCACTTCGGATTTTTATCCCACAGCAGTCTGATACACCATGATATAACTGAAATACTGAAATACTGTACAGTTGAAAATGATGTTTAATGCGATTACCGTAGTGTGTTACTGCAACTGTTCATATTTTGTGCAGTGATGTTATGTAATATGTAAAAGAAAGCTTATTCAATTATCCAATTGATTTGAATAGAATATACTTGCGTCAGTGTATCTTATTAACGCCCCAAATCGTAATTTAAACACATAAAATGACAGATCACGCATGGTGCCTTGACTTACTACTAGATTTAATGGGCCACCCCGGAATAAAATAGTTCCCCCCAAAGCGAGGAACATATGTTTTAGTATGTTTACAAGAAATATATTCCAAACAATATCCTCATAAGATGAGAAGATCTTTTACAGAATTACCTCAGTAAGTCAATTACAATGACAGCGTCGTAATACATTTACATCAAGTACAATACGTCAAAATGGCCGACACGATAAACGTGACGGGAGATATTTTCGAAGTTGTTAATTAACCTGTGGCTATTTCAAGCCTTTGGCATCACTGATCAATTGGCCGATCATTGAAAGGTGATTGTGAAGATGTGTCAAATAGATACTAAGGTAAATTCATAGATTTCTGTAAATTGTCACTGCGACAGTTTGGATTTTTTTTCGTGTTTTTTTTCTCTCTGGGATGGGTTGTAGCGAGGGTATCCTTAAATGGGCTTGCAACCACGCTTCTGTATGAATTCGTACCAGGGAATTCCAAGGGTTTTCCCCAGGAATGTGGAAGTAGTCAGTGTTTACGGCTTTTCAAGAATACAGTCACGTGAAGAACGTCATGTGACCGACCTCGCGTCCAAGTCGTATATCTTGTAAACTTCACATTAAAAAATTAGTTATTGTTATAACCAAATGAAACACAACCCATTATCCGATAGGGGTAACTGTACATAGCCGTTACCACAATAAACTTAGTAACATTGTTTGGTTTGACTTCTTGGCGCGTGTCTGAATTCTATTAACATGTAACATATCCTAAAACTAGCTTATCAGCAAATCTCGCTGCACTGCGCGCGAGAGATACTAGAGCAAGGCATGCCAGAAATACGAAACCTAAAGCTTCCGAAAGGAAGCCTTGGACATCACGTGCGTCGGGGGACCAGCGCCATCTGATTGGCCGTTAACAGTTGTACAAGGCGGAGCAAAAAGCATCGTTTTTCCGTCCATTTTACGCTTGAAAAACTCGACCCTTTTCTGGACACTTTCTAGACGCTGACCAATTAATCAATTTTAATGAATTTTTAGTCGTTTTTCCGTCCAATGACCATATACGGAAAAAAACGACGTTTTCGTGTTTGCAGTGTGTGTAGGTATATGAATCTGGCTCTAGTGGAAGTGAGCCAGAACCCCCATCATCTATACTACTTCACATTTCCTCCCCCCTCTCACTCAAGCAAACCCCTCGTTGGGGAGTAACCAGGTAACAGGTCAGGCGTGCACTGGTCAGCTGTTTCACTGGGGGGCTAGTGAGGGATGCGGGAGGCCGGTGTCTCGGTATAAACTCTCCCCCGCACAAATTCTCCCCCTGGAGATTTTTATACCGGTAGAGATTCTCCTCCGGAGAATCTGTTCTGAAATAAATTTTCCCCCGGGCGGAAAATATTTCGCGCCCTCCTCAGTATAAAGTCTTCCCCCTGATTTTTCGGTTTGTTGCAATGTCTTTAAGTACTATATTCTTTAAATAGTTATCTTTAAGGAGGGTTACTTTAACAAATAGATTATGAAATATGGTCATAATGAATTGATATTTTAGCATATTATATTTGGTAACTGTACCTTCCATCCTAAAATAATTATAAGACATAATCATACCAAACAAATTTGAATGAAATGACTAAATGTAACAAATACATGTACGGTTACTGTTGTAACTGAATTCAGAAATCTTATTAATCCTTGCAAACATTCCGTTTTAACACTAACTACGTAAAAAAGGCTGTCCGTTATACTCTGATTTAAGATTTAAAATATATTCCTTAATACAGGCTACGATTTGAAAATGGTATAGGTGTAATTTCAGTGGCTAGAATATCATGGTGCAACCAGGTTTCTGTTAAACATACAACATCATAACTATCTAATTCAGCACTGATTAAATCTACTTTGTCTTTAAGACTGCGTACGTTTAGATGTATAATCTTTAAATCTGGACTATGCAAAGGTCCTGGATTCGGATGGATATCGCCGCAGCAGAAGAGAAAAAGTATTACTAAGAATGATAATCGGAAATTATATAAGCAAAGTAACCCAATTTATAAAGAAATGTGTATTATCTTCCCGAAATGATTAGCATGTAGAAAATATTCATCAACACCCACCGCCAGCCTGTATTGAACAATATCAACCGGCATCGTCAAAGCAAAGTGTACATGCTATTGTTACAATCGGGCTGGCGGTGAATCTTCATGAAGAACACCTTGTTAAAAAGACACACCGAAACTGAAATTGCATAACTGATGACCACAACATATTGCAGAATATCAAAATAGTAAAAATGATACAGTATAACCTCATACTGAAGAGAAAACAAGAACAACAAAGAGAAGTAAAATAGCACGTCATATAGAAATGAGAAAAAGTAATTTGAGAAGGGATTCATACGTTATATACAACTTAAAAAAAAAATATTATGAAAAACGATAGGAAAAGTGGGGACCCCCACAACCCCCCACAACCCCCCTCCCACACCCGAAAAGAAAAAAACCCCGCAAAATCAATAAAAATGAAAATCAACCAATAAAAAAACAAACCCACACACACAAGTAACTAAATGTATATTTAGATAAATATATAACCCAGAAAAAATAAAGGTGAGCCTTGTGTGAGCTGTCTATGACATACCGTCACATACAGGACTCAATGAACCACAGTAAGGTCTAACACATTCGGGCTGTTCATGTACTACGAGTTTACATACAGGCGGAAGCTAATTAGGAGATCGCCCTAACTACGTGAACTTCGACAGATGCCAGCTTGTGAAAGTGCACCAAACTTCAGCAAGTCCACTGGTTTGTACCTTAAATATGGCCTGCTTATTACTTTTAAATACTCAGGCGTGTGTCCTGGTTTGACATTTTCCTCTTAGCTGTGCCTTGAATACGTGCAATGCTAGCTGTGAAAATAAATTACAAGTTTTTAGTTTTTCATGATATACACCAGTGTATTCAGCAAACAAACCTATTTTAGGTGGCATAATTTAGTAAAGATACAGCTGTCTCTCTCTAACTTCATATGAAAGAACAAATGAACGTGTTATCACAAATAGACAGTGTAGTTGCGTATCGCTGAAATCAGCAATTACAGCGTCATGTAAATTATGGAATCCACTGATCGAAAACGTGAGCAACGCTCCAAGCCCCCGGGACGCGGTCACACAGTATCACCACCCGACGAATGTAGTCGTCTCTCAGCTGACCAGTTCTAAACCAGAGATAAACTTTAGAGGAACAGTACCAGTTTGTTCCACTGACATAATTAGTAACAGCGACCAGAAGGTTAGTAAACAGCGTATTTTCTCTCCTGCCTGGTAGACTCCACGAAGATGCTAATGATTAGTAAATATCACAATAAATTTTATTCACCACTTAGATCACATTGTGAAATATGTGTTTAGAATGTAAACGTATACAAGACATGTTAAGGAATGTGTCTCAATCCTAAACATGCAGTATGCATATTTTTGGTGTGTTCTGTCAAAACGCGTTTAGGGTCTAAACATATGAAATGAGCCATCATAGCCTCATAGCCTAAACACATCTTCCCCATAATCCAAACATGTTTAAAATTGAGGCACCTTTAAACATGTTTAATAAGGTGCTTATTATCAGGTTATAAGTTAAATATTGATGAGATACAATATATATCGAAGTCAAATGTAGATGAGGTATATTATATATTAAAATTAGATGTGGAAATCAGATTTACAAACACTTGCATAGCACAACATACCACCGACATACAACGAACTTGGTACAATATCAACATCAAAATGTACACACAGTCCAAGCTAATGGTGACAAGGAAAGTTGCCGCTTGTGACGACAGCAGTCTCCGATACGCAGCACAGGTGTTACCGTGAAGGTCTGCAAATCAAGAGGATACAGGTACGAGTCGCGCCGAGGTACAAATGTTTGTGTTCATCAAATGTTTTGTTGCTGTATGCCTAATAGTTATATTTTATCACACAGGAAGCTGACAATGAAAGTATATACCTTTTTTAGTTAGTGACTATAAAAATATAACTGATTAGTTAAGTCTACTAATATGTTACTGTCTGAGTGGACAGTGAAATTCACCAATTTAGTAAACTTTACATCTTTATGTGTGGGCATCTAACTTTCCTTTGTATAAACTCATTTAGTAACATTTACAATATTTTACAAAATATACCTTAACATGGTGATTACCTGTGGAGACATGTTGGGCTCCGGAGGTGAAGAACTGTGGTCTGGGACCGTGTGGCGATTTAACGGGGTTGAGTACCGGGCGATTACGTTATGTGAAAAAGGTGATGTCACCTGGCCGAGACCGGGAGATGATGTACCGTGATCTGGGACAGAGAGATGATCTCCAAAGTCAGGGTCTGGGACATGATGTAACGTAAGGGACAAATAGCTGATGTATCGTGGTCAGTCGACAAGGAATGGGAACAAGGGGATGATTGATGCACAGCGGTCGGGGATAGTGAGATGATGTACCGTGGTCGGGTACCGGGGGATGATGTACCGTTGTCGGGGACCGGGGTATGATGTACCGTGATCGGGTGCCGGGGGATGATGTACTGTGGTCGGATACCGGGTGATGATGTACCATGATCGGGTACCGGGGGATGATGTACCGTGATCGGTTACCGGGGAATGATGTACCGTGATCGGGGACCGAGGTATGATGTACCGTGATCGGTTACCGGGGAATGATGTACCGTTGTCGGGTACCGGGTGATGATGTACCATGTTCAGATACCGGATGTAGATGTACCGTCGTCGGGTACCGGTATATGATGTACCACGATCTTGTACCAGGGGATCTGTGTATACTCTTCCGATTTGACACATAACAAGGAGATAAGGCCTTTCGTTTGATGAATATGCTCAGGAATTTACACAGGAATTCGTCCTCCAAACGTACAACACAGTAAACAGCAGATAGAATCATGCCCCATGGATATTCGATAACGGATGTTACAAAACTTTCTGAAGCGGAATGTTTGGATGAGGACACAACAAAGCATTGAGTTCACTAATACGTCTCAGCGAGGCTGGACGGCGTATCTGTATCTCAAGGCATACATTCAAGATTATGTAAAAAGGCAACCCACTTATCTGAGTACAAATTCCAGCAAAATGGCCCAGGTACCAAAAACCGAACTTGGAGCTTGTTTTTTGTCTGTCGCTGTCCCACCTCGGTGGAATGCAGTCCCTGTCACACTTAGATGCACTGTAACTCCTGAAACATTTCGTAGGCATTACCAAACTTAAATCTTTTTTTGCGGCAGCGTATTTAAAAGTATGTACTAAGGGTTTTCTGAACAGTAATTATTATTTGTTTTAACATCATTCCCGTTTGCTCTGCGGAAGTCGGGTCTTTTGGGGTTGCCAAAATCCGACTGTGGGTCTACACTTGTCCCGGTTATGCTTCCTGGTGTGTTAGCTACATATCGGTACTCGTGGATGTCTCCCACATTAAGATGGCATTTGGGATAATGACCGTTCAAATAGAACCTGTGCCCAGCCCACACATCCCAACGCCAACGCATTGGTATTAGTTATTGGCATTCTGATTAACCATACATTTGTTTTGGGGGACGGGGAATAAAACCTATTTATACTTGCGTCAATGGATAATGTGTGACTACTACTGAAGAAGCAAACAGAATATGTTAACGGACACGGATTTGTGTAAGTCCCATGTAGCACCACAGGAGATATAATTATAACAGTTCCTGAAATTGCAAATTACTAATATCTGCTACATCATACATAGTATATGACTTATTACAAATACTGACATAGTTCATGCTTCATAAATGAAACACTCCGTTCTAATAATTCACTTTTCAGTAAATATACTGCAACGTTGAGCAATAATCTAGAAACATGATAAGAAGCCTATGGGCTGTTCTCCACCATTAGACTATCTATATTGTGACCCTCTCCTTGTGTCATCGTGATTGAATAAGTTTATTTTAAATATTTAACTAAAACGCACGTCACCAATAACAGATTTCACAACGGACACCACGTGCTGGGCAGTATATAACATTCTGTTATTTTGTTGACATTAGATATAGTGAAACAATCATAAGTTATATTATGTTAAGTATGTTAAGGGCATCCCCTTAATACACAAGATGATACTTACATCTACCTAGGTGACACTACTATACATCTGAGGTACTATTAACACTTTAAATAAAGTAACTCTTCACTTAAATGTGTCGACGTTACTGACCAGAAACAGGCCAAGCCTAGACTGTTCATGTGATATTTGACCTACTATAGATTTTCTGAATGGCTGATTTTCTAACCTGACCGTTAACATTCATAACCATTAATATTTGTTGAGGTTAACATCCGCGAGCCAAACCGTAAGGGAGGGGCGGCTGACAGAGTCCAGTGGCCAATACCTTCAATGTTTCACAGTTTGTGATTAGCAGACTATGGAACAGGTACCAACAAACCCAAACTGTTGACGACTGGCCTCGTTCACGGCGTCCCAGGTCAAGCACAAGAATACAGGAAGGATTGATCCGAAACCAGGCTCTACGAAATCGAGATCAAACGGTGCCAACTTTCATCAGGCTACAAGAGCACGAGTTACGGGTCATCCGATAAAACATTATCTACATGCAGCTCATCTCCATGCCCAATGATCACGTGTTGTGCCGACCAATCCAAATCACAATATTGCCTTCAGGCGTCGATGGTGTGCACAACGTCGTAACTGGGGTACTCGTGGTGCGACAATCAGTTGTGACTGCGGTAACGCCAATGTAGGTGAAACTTCCCACCCTATAAACGTCGGAATATAAGAACATAAATCATCTACCACCAAGTCAGACCGACAATCAACCATCTCAGGTCACATCATCAACTGCTCCAATCACAATATCGTGTGGGATAATGTACAAATCCAAATTAAACAATCCCCATGACTTCACCAAACGAAACCGTACAAACCCACCGACACAAGCACTCAATCAACAGAGATCAAGGATACCTCATCCCATCTGCCTACAATGAATTTATAAAACAATAGAGCACTCCAGCCGTCATCACCAATTTATCCTAACTCCACTGTGTATTTGTACCCCGCCATGTGCATTTGGCTTCTTTCTGTTGCAACTATATCAATCAACCGTTATCAGTAGTAGGGTTTCAACTTCACAAAACACTATAAATGTTTGATAACCATACGCAGGATAATAATCATAGACGTAGGTGAGAGAGTTTCATCTGCTTAGATGAAAGTATCATCAACGTAGATGATATATTTTAGAAAGTGGCGCTCGTACGCTTCCAAAGTAAACTGATCAACAAGTATGTATGATGTTACTGACTGACTGAGTATGGTTTTACGCCGCTTTTAGCAATATTCCAGCAATATCACGCCGGGGGACACCAGAAATGGGCTTCACACATTGTACCCATCTCGGGAATCGAACCCGGGTCTTCGGCGTGACGAGCGAACGCTTTAACCACTAGGCTACCCGACCGCCCCATGTATGATGTTAGAGATTCAGCTTTTGCTCCCGTGTACACATATAAATTGATACTATATCTTCAAAACCAAGTTTTCAATAAGTCGGCTACACATTATACATTGATAATATATCTTCAAAACCAATTATTCAACACGTCGGCTACACATTATACATTGATACCATATCGTCAAAACCACGTATTCAACTAGTCGGCTACACATTATACATTGTTACTATATCTCCAAAACCACGTATTCAACTAGTCGGCTACACATTACACATTGATACTATATCTTCAACTCCAAGTATTCAACTAGTCGGCTACACATTACACATTGTTACTATATCTTCAACACCAAGTATTCAACTAGTCGGCTACATATTATACATTGATACTATATCTTCAACTCCAAGTTTTCAACACCTCGGCTACACATTATACATTGATACTATATCTCCAAAACCAAGTATTCAACAAGTCGGCTTCACATTATACATTGTTACTATATCTTCAACACCAAGTTTTCAACTAGTCGGCTACATATTATACATTGTTACTATATCTTCAACTCCAAGTATCCAACACCTCGGCTACACATTACACATTGATACTATATCTTCAAAACCAAGTATTCAACTATTCGGCTACACATTATACATTGATACTATATCTTCAACACCAAGTATTCAACTAGGCGGCTACACATTACACATTGTTACTATATCTTCAACACCAAGTATTCATCACATCGGCTACACATTACACATTGTTACTATATCTTCACCACCAAGTATTCAACACCTCGGCTACACATTATACATTGTTACTATATCTACAACACCAAGTATTCTACACGTCGGCTACACATTACACATTGTTACTATATCTTCAAAACCAAGTATTCAACTAGTCGGCTACATATTATACATTGATACAATATCTTCAACACCAAGTATTCAACACCTCGGCTACACATTATACATTGATACTATATCTTCAAAAGCAAGTATTCAACTAGTCCGCTACACATTATACATTGATACTATATCTTCAACACCAAGTATTCAACTAGTCGGCTACATATTATACATTGATACTATATCTTCAACTCCAAGTATTCAAAACATCGGCTACACATTACACATTGTTACTATATCTTCACCACCAAGTAATCAACACCTCGGCTACACATTATACATTGTTACTATATCTTCAACACCAAGTATTCAACACGTCGGCTACACATTACAAATTGTTACAATATCTTCAACACCAAGTATTCAACTAGTCGGCTACACATTACATATTGTTACTTTATCTTCAACACCAAGTATTCAACACGTCGGCTACACATTACACATTGTTACTATATCTTCAAAACCAAGTTTTCAACTAATCGGCTACACATTACAAATTGTTACTATATCTTCAACACAAAGTATTCAACACCTCGGCTACACATTATACATTGATACTATATCTTCAAAACCAAGTATTCAACTATTCGGCTACACATTATACATTGTTACTATATCCTCAACACCAAGTATTCAACTAGTCGGCTACATATTATACATTGATACTATATCTTCAACTCCAAGTATTCAACACCTCGGCTACACATTATACATTGATACTATATCTTCAAAAGCAAGTATTCAACTAGTCCGCTACACATTATACATTGATACTATATCTTCAACACCAAGTATTCAACTAGGCGGCTACACATTACACATTGGTACTATATCTTCAACTCCAAGTATTCAACACATCGGCTACACATTACACATTGTTACTATATCTTCAACACCAAGTATTCAACACCTCGGCTACACATTATACATTGTTACTATATCTTCAACACCAAGTATTCAACACGTCGGCTACACATTACACATTGTTACTATATCTTCAACACCAAGTATTCAACTAGTCGGCTACATATTATACATTGATACTATATCTTCAACACCAAGTATTCAACTAGTCGGCTACACATTACACATTGTTACTATATCTTCAACACCAAGTATTCAACTAGTCGGCTACATATTATACATTGATACTATATCTTCAACACCAAGTATTCAGCACCTCGGCTACACATTATACATTGATACTTTATCTTCAAAAGCAAGTATTCAACTAGTCCGCTACACATTATACATTGATACTATATCTTCAACACCAAGTATTCAACTAGGCGGCTACACATTACACATTGTTACTATATCTTCAACTCCAAGTATTCAACACCTCGGCTACACCTTACAAATTGTTACTATATCTTCAACACCAAGTATTCAACTAGTCGGCTACACATTACATATTGTTACTTTATCTTCAACACCAAGTTTTCAACTAGTCGGCTACACATTACACATTGTTACTATATCTTCAAAACCAAGTTTTCAACTAATCGGCTACACATTACAAATTGTTACTATATCTTCAACACAAGGTATTCAACACCTCGGCTACACATTATACATTGATACTATATCTTCAACACCAAGTATTCAACTAGGCGGCTACACATTACACATTGTTACTATATCTTCAACTCCAAGTATTCAACACATCGGCTACGCATTACACATTGTTACTATATCTTCACCACCAAGTATTCAACACCTCGGCTACACATTATACATTGTTACTATATCTTCAACACCAAGTATTCAACTAGTCGGCTACACATTACAAATTGTTACTATATCTTCAACACCAAGTATTCAACTAGTCGGCTACATATTATACATTAATACTATATCTTCAACTCCAAGTATTCAACACCTCGCCTACACATTATACATTGATACTATATCTTCAAAAGCAAGTATTCAACTAGTCCGCTACACATTATACATTGATACTATATCTTCAACACCAAGTATTCAACTAGGCGGCTACACATTACACATTGTTACTATATCTTCAACTCCAAGTATTCAACACCTCGGCTACACATTACAAATTGTTACTATATCTTCAACACCAAGTATTCAACTAGTCGGCTACACATTACATATTGTTACTTTATCTTCAACACCAAGTATTCAACTAGTCGGCTACACATTACACATTGTTACTATATCTTCAAAACCAAGTTTTCAACTAATCGGCTACACATTACAAATTGTTACAATATCTTCAACACCAAGTATTCAACTAGTCGGCTACACATTATACATATATACTATATATTCAAACCCACGTATTCAACACGTCGGGTACACATTATACATTGTTACTATATCTTCAACACCAAGTATTCAACTAGTCGGCTACACATTACACATTGATACTATATCTTCAAACCCACGTATTCAACTAGTCGGCTACACATTATACAATGTCGTCAATGTAGTGCCGTTGTCAAGCTTGTGCCACAGTCTGTGGCACAAGCTTGACAACGGAACCACATTGACGACACAGGATGGTTGTGGAAAACTTGTAGGATGTCATTCCTGATCTGGACCCAGGATTCTCGCAACTGGACCGACGTCACCGGTTGTTTGGAAGTTGGCGTAAACGACGTTGTATTGCAACCCAGGCATGTTCGAAGAGCGACAAATCGGACGAAACAGCGTGGGGATGCTATTTTGTCGAATGAAGTCTCTGACCAAACTTCGTCACTCTACCACACACCTGCCCAATTGCAATCGATCACCAAGAGAGGGGTCCTGTGGTGTCTGCATCCCACACCACTACGCTCCCACCACTGAACGCAGCACGTTGAACAACACACACGTCAACGTAACGTTCCATCCGAATGGAACTTGAACGTCAGTCGTTGTCTTGACCATGCCGAACTGCACGTTCGATGACAGGGCAGCAAAGTTTGAGGTTCAGCTGGAGGTCCTGGTCGGATGTTTTGCTCTTGTATACATAATAGACTCCGCACAGACCCTTGTACCAAGTGGACGTAAGCCAGGGATGCCGCGGGCTGTGAAAATAGCAATCGGAAACAGATTTCGCAGGTGAACCAGACGGATATGATTATCTCACAATATGTTCCTCGTGGACGTTAAGAACGTGGTAGAGCCCTGGTGTTGCCAGTCTGTTGGTAGGAGCCCCAGAGTGACCGATTGGTGTTACGACGAACACCAAAACACCTTGCACTAACGTTGTGTGCAATGACGGTTTAAAGCATTCCAATTGCAAGCAACCACTCATTTTGAGATAGAGTGTATGACATAACTTTTACGAGGTTTGGTCTTCAACAACATTTTGCTTTTCATAATTAAACGATTGTGTTTAAATGGACTCTATTGTGCATTGTGTACTGTGATTGTGTGACAAATGGGTAATTATGAGAAAGTGTTTGTACATGTTAGTATCACGCGTGGTTCTGAAAATTCCATGGCAATTTTATTATGATGTTATATTTTATGCGCATAAGATCTTTTTTTCGTAAGTAGATTCGATTATGTTTTTTTCAACAATCCATTTTTTCCATTGTTTATATTGAAGAAATTACCGTGCGTCCTTTGTAATAAAAAAATCTTATAGAGGTTACGCTCGGCAATCTGCGCTCAGAAATATCCCATTACACCCAAGTCTATTTCCGCTGTAACCGAGTCTCTCGTCATGTTCATTTATGTAAGCCAACAAATTGACTAGAGTCAGCTGATGAATATCACCCGATACAGTCAGACCGCGGGTAGAAGCCCGATGCTAGTGCTCCTTTGATTAATGGTATTAATTGGACATTATTGCGTCGAAAATTTCGTTCAGTAACAAAATAAGTATTTGCAAGGGAAAGGATGAAAACAAATGCATTGCAATTGAATATGAATAAATTGAATAATACATTTAATGACTTCCTTACATTATTAACAATGCCATTAACACGTCCCATTTTAATTATGGAAACCCAAAAGTCCAGAAACTCTACAGTCTTTACCCCGTCTCGGTCAAAGGTATTTACAAAATTAAACATGCTGTTTTCATGGGAACATACCAAGGAAGAACAAATGAAAAAAAATGTTCAAAAACTCAATTTTTACACACTGCCGAGAATATGTTCCTTTACTTAAAACTCATGTTTTTGTTTTGCAAATACATAAATGTATTTCTTTCAAGTATAATGACACAAGAAAAAGGTTTTGCCCATGGGCCGGCCCTTTGCTCAAATTGTTCTTACAATTTCCATGGCACATAATGTAACTCATTTTAACTTAATTCAACTATTTTATAGCGATATTGAAATATTTCGCACATGGGCGACAAAAAGGTTTGGCGCATGGGCGAGAATATTTTCCTTTGCTCAAAACTCATGTTTTTGTTTCGCAAATACATAAATGTATTTCTTTCAAGAATCATGACACAAAATTTAACTCATTTTAACTTAATTCAAGGATTTTATAGCGATATTGAAATATTTCGCACATGGGCGAGAAAAAGGTTTGGCCGATGGGCAGGCCCATGGGCAAGAATATTTTCCTTTACTCAAAACTCATGGTTTTGTTTCGCAAATATATACAGGTGTTCTTAGAAGTTTCATGACACATTATTTAACTCATTTTAACTTAATTCAATAATTTTATAGCGTTATTGAAATATTTCTTCCATGAGCGAGAATATTTCCTTTTGTTGAAAACTCATGGTTTTGTTTTGCAAATACTCGTACATAAAAGGGGTTCTTAGAAGTTTCATGAAATATAATTTAACCAATTTTAACTTAATTCAACTATTTTACGGCGTTATTAAAATATTTCGCCCATGTTTTCGTCAGTCCCTTTAAAGCATCAACTAATTGTGTACAAAGTATATTGTATCATGTGACATATACTTTATATTATATCATGACATTTCTATTTAAAAAGGGCCTTTGGTTGGATGTTTCTTGTTTGGCATATTGTAACGATCTTTAATGAACCCGGCCTTACCTCTCGAAACGTTTTGACAGTTTATCAAACGAATTCATGCATTTGTACACCAATTCATTGGCGTTATTTTCCACAACATTAAAGTTTAGTTAGTTTCTTTTTCATTTCCAATTTTATGTCTCGTTGATACATCACACTGGGCAATTACGTGACACTAGGTATGCAGTATACAGGTACGCGTGCGCGTATTTCAATGGAATTAAACGATTCGTCTTTTATTGCATAACATCTGGCTGAATATCTCACATTCTAACGCAATCTCGAAATGATTATTTAATTACATTTGGTAATGGGAATTCTGTTTCAATGCGAATGAGGAAAACTTGAGTGAATATTGTGACATGAAGGCAACTTTTAAATGCATTGCCACTTTTGGTATGAAAATGGTAACAGTGAAGAAAAACGCAACAGCCTTCTTATGATAATTCTCATATTCTCATTAGTACGTTGTATCTAATTACAGTGTCGGCCTTATTTACGCGTGAATAAACAGTTATGCAGGTGTTGCTGTGGGCAAATACCTAGCCTGTATATGTACATTGTTTCGTGAATACATGTATTACATATTTTCGCTGATATGTGGATATATTAAGCACAAAGACACAAACAGTTTATGAAAGATGAATTGGTGGCTTGATATATTCAACGAGAACGAATCTTGTATTTTCTCCGCGATCCTGATGTTTATCATCGTTTAATGGGTCATTCATTCAAAGTATGTTATGAGGCGATGTCAAAGGAGCTGCCCAGTTTACACAGTGTCGTCCGTTTCGCGTGAACTACAACCCCACCCTGTCCGTAAGAGTTATGTAATCGGTACACAAATATATTTGATGCGGTGTCGGTGTGGAAGGAGTTTGAATTACCTCCGCTACAGGCCACAGAAATCCTCAAAGTATAACAACAATCAATAAGGACAATGCCGTACTAATAACCCAGTGACTCACGTAACAACGACTGTCAATCTGTCTGCTACAGCTACCATATCATCATTCCTGTCACAACTGGCGTATTAACGGCTTATTCAAAATCTTAATTAAAAAAGTTCATTAAGAGACTAACGTATGTCGTATTCAGTCCTCAACTGGATGTTACATTCCTTATATTAGCTAACGGCCCTGTTTGTGAAAATATGTACTAGACATAAGATTTAAAGACTAATAAAATCAATTGTAAGACCGCATATACATGTACCATAAAACCGAAAAAAAATGTCTTTTGTGTATTAGATGATGGTAATGACCTGAAACGTTAGATTAGGAAGGAGAAACATTAAAGTGTTTTATAATACTTGGGAACATGAGCAATAGGATGTAGCAACACAGACATGCATGGAATGGGGAAAATGGTGAAAACAAATTGAAAAGGATTTTAATACACAAGGGGTACCCAAACTTGTTTGACAGTTTCTCGTGTGTTGTAGACTGTCGAATGGGACTCATGTGTGTGCGTAGGGTACACATATCTATTGCAAGTTTTAGTACGCATACACTTTCTCTTTTCGTGTTGATATGATTTCTATTTTCGTACATGATATGATTTCATTTTTATCTTTGGCTGCTCTGTTTACATTTGTTCGTGTAGCTGTCTGTCCCTCATAAATTGATATAGTTCTGCCTCGCTATTGCATCTCTTGACTACAGGAGATCTACAACATATAGCGGATCTAAAAGCAAATTCTTGTTTTAACCAAGACCGGGTTTGACGTTCCAGTAACTGGATTCAGGTTGATTGCAAGATAGGCATACCTCGTCATAGTGATTGTTGTGAATTCCTCAAAGTTTTGTTTGTTTGTTAGTTTAACGCCGCACTCATCAATATTTCAGCTATATGACGGTGGTCTGTAAATAATCGAGTCTGGACCAGACAATCCAGTGATTGACCACCCGATCCCGGTAGTCGCCTCTTACGACAAGCGCTGTCGCCCTTTTACGCCAAGAATGGGTTGCTGAAGATCTGTTTTACCCCGGATCTTCACGGGTCCATTGA
Organism: Haliotis cracherodii; assembly: GCF_022045235.1. Classification (NCBI taxonomy): domain Eukaryota; kingdom Metazoa; phylum Mollusca; class Gastropoda; order Lepetellida; family Haliotidae; genus Haliotis; species Haliotis cracherodii. The sequence goes on along the minus strand of NW_027266277.1, from coordinate 6,441,080 downwards.
CGCAGAAATTTGTGTAAAGTCATTTCGACAGCATACAATGCCAACTCATAATTATACCCAATGTCTCCTCAAAGTAATATAGTACGGTACTTAGAGTAATGTGAGATTATACTCAGGTTAGTGAGATGTTTAATCTATATAACGTGTTATAATTCTACCTAACAATGTATTTAATGAAATGAATGCAAAACAAACTCAACGGTTAAAAGGTTTTATTGAAAAAACTACCCCTGGTCTTGCCTAATAAAACACCTGCAACCCGACACAGATTAAACGCAACTTACAAACACAATCATAATCTGGTTAATCTGAATCACTCAACGAATTGGAGTAGCTTACTCTGCCCACAGTATGACAGCATTTGGCAGCTCAGTTATTAGTAGGTAAGACCAGGCCATTTAAAAGCATGAAAATGGTCCAAAAATTACTCCAAAAATCTCTTAATAAAATACAACAATGGGCTGACAAATGGGGCTTCTCCCTTAACTCAGAAAAAACAACAGGAATAGTATTCAAACATAAAAACATGAAACCCGCCTCCCCAACCCTCCAGCTAAACAATCAAACAATCAAATTTCAAAAACAAACCAAATTCTTAGGACTTATTTTCGATGAACATCTCACCTGGGATGCTCACATCCAAAACCTAACAACTAAATGCAGTAAAGACCTAAACACCCTAAGATGCCTAACTGGCTTGAACTGGGGAGCCTCCAAAGATACCCTCCTCTCTCTCTACATATCACTAATTAGATCAAAACTAGACTGCGGCTGCGCCATATACAACACCCTAAACAACTCTCTATCTAAAAAATTTGACTCAATACAATATCAAGCTCTCAAACTAATTACACGCACCCAACATGGTACCTCCTACACCTCACTTCAGGCCTTAACAGGAGAAATGCCACTAAGTCTACGCAGGGAACAGCTAAGCTTAAATTTCTGGGCCGCGTCCCAATCAAACCCTCTCATCCAAAACTTACTAAACCAAAACATCAGCCCCAAAAACAAAGCTCTAGCTCGTAAACACCCCTTACCTACCCCAATATCCCAAAGAATAACTACCTAAATGAACACCAAATAAAAAATCTTAAACAAAACTGCAAACAATCAAATATCTTCACCCCTAAACTTAAAATACCCAAAATAGACACAACACTACCTAGCCAAATAAATAAACAAACCGACCTAAACATAGCTAAAACTACCACACTAGCATACATACACGAAAATTGGCCAAATTGGTGTCACATTTACACGGAGGGATCCTCAGATCCGACCTCCAAACACACAGGTTTCGGAGTCCATACCACACAACCAAATAAAACCACACAATCCTTCCGACTCCCAAACAACCAATCAATATTCACGGCAGAACTAATGGGCATGGCCTCAGCCCTCCATGATCAAGAATCCAAAAAACACAAAAAATTTCCTAATACTTACCGACTCCCTAAGTGGACTGCAAGCCCTCCAAAACAAAAATACCAAAAACCGACCTAAATTAATCAATGAAATACTTAAAAGCTCCAACGACCTAACTAAGGCAGGCAAACAAATAACCTTCTTGTGGATACCCGCCCACGTAGGAATATACGGTAATGAAAACGCCGATAAAGCAGCTAAACTATCCCTCAAAATTCCAGAAATAAGCTTAAACTTACCCATCTCAAAACCAGAAATTAAAAGTGTAAACAAGCAAAAAATCACAAGAATGTGAGATATTCAGCCAGATGTTATGCAATAAAAGACAAATCGTTTAATTCCATTGAAATACGCGCACGCGTACCTGTATATTGCATACCTAGTGTCACGTAATTGCCCAGTGTGAAGTATGAACGAGACATAAAATTGGAAATGAAAAAGAAACTAACTAAACTTTAATGTTGTGGAAAATAACGCCAATGAATTGGTGTACAAGCGCATGAATACGTATGATAACTGTCAAAACGTTTCGAGAGGTAAGGCCGGGTTCATTAAAGATCGTTACAATATGTAAAACAGGTGATATCTGTAAAATTTCTATAAAGGAAACATCCAACCAAAGGCCCTTTTTAAATAGAAATGTAATGATATAATATAAAGTATATTTCACATGATACAATATACATTGTACACAATTTGTGAATGCTTTAAAGGGACTGACGAAAACATGGGCGAAATATTATAATAACGCGTAAAATGAGTTGAATCATGTGTCATGCTTACAATACCTTTATGTAATTGCGAAACTAAAACTGTTAAGCAAAGGAAAATATTCTCGCCATGGGCCTAACAATTTTTCTCGCTATAAAATCGTTGACTATGTTTAAAATGAATTAAATTTTGCGTCATGATACTTGAAAGACATACATGGGCGAAATATTTCAATATGGCTCTGAAATCGTTGAATTAAGTTGAAATGAGTTAAATTTTGTTTCATGATACTCGAAAGAAATACATTTATGTATTTGCGAAACAAAAACATGAGTTATGAGCAAAGGAAAATATTCTCGCCCATGAGCCAAACCTTTTTCTCGCCCATGTGCGAAATATTTCAATATCGCTATAAAATCCTTGAATTAAGTTAAAATGAGTTAAATTTTGTGTCATGATTCTTGAAAGAAATACATTTATGTATTTGCGAAACAAAAACATGAGTTATGAGCAAGGAAAATATTCTCGCCCATGGGCCAAACCTTTTTCTCGCCCATTGGCGAAATATTTTAACGGTGTGTCAGAGGGGTACACAAAACACGTGATCCGGATTACCAGTAACTGTTGTCGGATTAGGGTTCGAAAAATGTACTAGAGTTTGCACCTTACTAGGAAAGTTTCATCCAAAATAAGACATAATAGGGGGCACGGTAGCCCAGTCGTCAAAGGCGTCGCGATTCGCTGTGCAGAGTTGCGTCCCTTGGGCACGCCAGAAACCTATGGTTGTGGGTCCGAATTCCAGTTCTCTCCGATTATGTTTCTAGGTTTGTCAGCACCATTTAGTTTTGCAAATGCATAAAGGTTTATCATGACACATATTTCATCTTATTTGAGCTAAATTCAACTAATTTATAGCGCAATAAGGTTATTTCGCCCATGAGCGAGCAAAGTTTAAAAAAAGATGACTCCCTCAATAGAAACCGACCTCGCCAATGTTTGACAAGTCTATTTTATGTATAATTCTTGTGTGTGTGCCCTTTCCTCTGAACAAAGTATTTAAGTTGTTGAAAATATAGTAATGAATCAAAATATTAAATATTGTAATGAATAAAACTTGGTAACTCAAAGTTACTTGGTGTGTCTCCGATAGATGTGATTTACAGTTTATTGACAGCTTTGCTTGATAGGGATTAAGTACATATTGTCACTTTCTCTAATTTATCTGCTAATTTGAAGTTTCAATTGTCATGTAATAGCACCGTCACTTAAATCTCGCAGTTTATTTATCGGGTATGAATAATTGATTCGTCTGGTCATACAGACGATCAACTTGATCGAATGGATGTCACGACACATTCCGACAGAGAGTTTATGTTGTATTTTATTACAAACATGTCTTGTTGAATGTAGTAGATACTTACATCACTGTATCTCAGAACGCAGAACTGATAACATTCAAACATGTCATTAGTACACAGAGAATTGTTATATATAATTTCCTGCATATTCCTTCTCGAACAAAGAGCCTACATGAATGGAGTCCCCCATCTGTTGTTTTGGGTACAAGTGTAGTCAGTCATAATGGCGACAATAAGGTGATACATTTTGGTCTGTTGCAGAATATGAGGTATAATAAAGTGCATTCATTTATACATATGTACATATACACATTATACATATGCAGATGAAATATACGATAAGATACAGTGCAAGAAACAAATTAAGATACGGATTATATCTAAAAACTAATTATATGAATATGATTATGGATTTGATTATCATATTTAATTATTATGGTCTACATACATCACCAAACACGTTTAGAGGCCAACAAGGATGGGATACATTGGCATACTCAATTGGAGTTGCTGGGCATTTAAACTGACTATACTTGGGTCGGGGTTGCGATATTTTCTACTCACTGCCTACAGTTGGTGAAAGGTCTCAGTATATGGCGCTGTTAGCTTCTTCTTAATGATGTCTACAAACGTACAAACCTGTAGATGTTGGAGTGGTTAGGATCAAACTTTTTCAGCTAAGAGTGCCACTTGTCCCAGTGGTGGTGGTCCTGGAACCAACAGTGTTAAGTCAAGATTACGTGGTCTACTATATAATAAATGCACAGCTTTTCTAGCTTATGGTGCAAACGACATCTTGGCTGTTATGAAATTTCCAGTTCGTATGAAAACCAGACCCAAATACCTAATATATTGATCTACTACCTCAACAATATTATCGCCTATTCTAAACACGTGCACATTATTGTTCTTTCTTGACCCAAATACAACCACCTTGGTTTTATCAATATTGATATTCAACTTCTATTGTTAACTGTATTCATTCAAAAAAAACCATTAATATCATTTTGAAGGTCATAGGCGTTATCTGCATGTCTAAAAGTATCATCTGCATATTGCAAAACAATAATATTTTTACAGGCTTCTAACTTCTTCATCTTCCGATATAACATCAATATGTTTTCTGTTGTAGATATTCTTTAAGGTCATTTAGGTATAAGGATAAGAGAATTGGCGATAAGTTGTTCCCCTGTCCAAATCCGATATCACTAGAGAAAAACGATTAATTTTCACCATTAGAAGCAATACACGACTTTATGCCTTGATACATGTTAAATATGATCTGAAAACATTTACCTTCTATATTTGTTTTTAATATTTTGTGCCCGAGTCCAAAGCGCCAAACGTTATCGAAGGCCTTCGCGAAATTTATAAATGTGCAGTATAGTTTCATTTTGTGTGTTCTGAGGTATTCAATTAGGGAGTGCAATACGAACGTGTTACCAACAGTAGAATATCCGTGTCGAAAACCTCCTTATGATTCTGATAACAACCTATTATTTTCGAGATAATTACCGATAGAGACTGGCCACAGCATGCATAGTGTCTGGACAAATGGGTTTCCAGAATTAAAAAGGGACGTGTTATGTTATATTCAGCGGATATTCCCAGCACCCCTCATTACATCACAGCAAAAAAAGTGTAGGTTTCCGTCTTCCGGAAACCTTCCGGAAACCTTCCGGATACCTTCCCATTTTGGATCCGGCCCGGATACCTTCCGGAAACCTTCCGGAAACCTTCCAAAAAAAATGTCAAAATTTGGGGGGTGCATTTTGTTCACTTAAGTGTGAAACACATAAAAAAATTAACTTGAAAATACCAAGCAATTTGAAGGTTGTTGAAGGCATCTGGAAGGTTTCCGGAAGGTTTCCGGAAGGTATCCGGATGCAAATTTTCTTCATGACTTACTTCTGGTAAATAATGTTAGCCTGTGCATTACAGATACCTGTTGTAATATTCTGTGTTATTTTAATGGTAAATATCCTCCTAAAACATTTTTGAAGAAGAAAATTGTTCAATTTCATATTTTGTCCTTTTTGGATGTTAATGGTATTTAATGAACAAACATCAGTTCTTGTATAATGATATCCTTAAATTTCATGTCCAGACTTCCAGTTTGTACTGAGAAAAAGAAAAAGTTACAGGTACCTGTTGTAATATTCTGTGTTATTTTAATGGTAAATATCCTCCTCAAACTGAGATATGAGGGCATGCATTGTTCACAAGTTGTTTTGCGACATGGGTCCAATGTGTGAAGCTTATTGCTGGTGTCCGCCACCATGATATTGTTGCAATATTGCTAAAAGTGGCAAAACAGCATTCTCACTCAGAAAAAAATGGAAAGTCATTGGCTATGTGCTTTGGCATTTGGCCCTGGTGAGATTAACAGATTAGTTTGGAACGGTATCAGTACTTGTTATATCGGGACAGTGTAGTTTCATGGGAATATAAAACAGAATACAATTGTCCCAAATTGGTGCATAAGACTAATGGCATCCATAGAAAACACCTAAATAAAGTACAGAAACAATATCAATGTCATTTGTCTACTATGGTGGAACTACAACTTTTGTTAAGTATTTATAGTAGGAAAACATTCAGGGCATTAGTACATTTCATATTTGTTCAGCACCTATGTTATGGCTGATCAGTATTATATATCTTTATGCTAATGAAGCAAAACAAATCATGTTTTTGGAAAAAAATCTTATTTATTGATTATATGGCATTTCATTGGTACATATCACAAATTGAAATTTGATCAAGCAAGAAGAGGAACTAGCATTGAGTAACCAGTGGTGTTTGCAAGGCCTTACAGAACAGACGCTTCAATGCCATTTTCTAAATAAACAAATTATTCAAATCTCAGAAGAATTTTATTGAAGAAGAATATCTAAAGTCAATTATGTTTCTGCAGTAAACCACAAAAGTCATTCAGATTTGTATGGTCAGCATCGGTGCACACAACCTGGACATAGTCACAGTGCTTTGGCATAAATTCATTCAGACTTCATTAGTGTCATAATAAAACCACCTACAGTCACACTGATGTGGCATTATTCGTTCAGAATCATCACTTTCTGAGGTGAATCTGTTGGTTGTTATCAGGAGTACTGTTCATCTTCCGGCGAGTCCCTTGTCTGAATTGTGTGAGCAAGATCTTCTTAAATGTAGCTGGTGTCAGATTGTGAAATCCAGGTACCTGAAACATTTCATAACATCTTTAGAAACTTGTTAGTCAAAAGTTATGAAACACACACATATTTACAAATGTTTAAAGTTGTTTTCTCAACAGTGAGGTATTGACAATTTATCTTGCAACTGATATTTAACCAATCTTTGAACATGTAAATAAGCCATTGCAAACAGAAAAGTGTTCAGAAAATACAAAAATGTATGCGGTCTTCGAAAACAGTACCACAAGGTTCACCTGAATTTTGCTTGAGTGTTTGCATTACATCAAAATGTAAGGAAGGGTAAACAAGACTATGCAAAACTAAGTTACATAGGTTCTTATACATAAATACATAAATGCAACTATTCATAATTATCAAAACACATGTCATGTAAGTGATCTCAAAATACAACATAATGAGCGAGTGAGTTGGTATAGTTTCATGCAGCTTGTTAGCAATATTCCAGCTATGGGCTTCCCACATTGTACCCATGTGGTGAATTGAACCCGGGTTTCAGAGACTGTTTCACTCACTAGGCTACCCTTGCACACCAAATACAAAAGAAAGTATATTAGGAATTCAGACAATAGATATTCTCACCGAATTCATTAATTCATTAATGGAAGCTATATTGAAATTCAAATTTTGACAAATTAGGATGAGACTGTAGAAGCATTTATCTAAGTTATTATGGATATTAAATATCTACCGTTAATTGGTAGTCCATCATAGACAGTGATAAGAAATTCAACTGAAAAGTACAACCTAAACCATCAACTAAAAACTATGTATATTACATTAAAGGGGCCGGTCATGTATTACCGGTATGTTCTCATTCATTTTTGACACAACCCTCACTGAAAGAAAATGCAAAGCACTTTATATTTTATTGTCCATTTTGTCAAAAGTCTCCCCTAGAGACTCTCACATTTTGGGGTGACCCTCCCTGTTTGTTCTGATCTGAATTCAAATATTCATGACTCATTATCATATTTTATCATTCATCCTATCTTTTTTGAAAATTAACTAAATGAAGATTAACAATAACATGCAAATCTGCCAAAATATTGGCCTGGCAAAGTTTAAATTAATCATAATTACTGTTATAAAGTTTTGGATCCATCGTCTGTTTCTAAATACAGTGAAACCCAACTTTGACTTGTGTGGCATTGTTGAATCATCTACCCAATGTTCTTTATGCATTGATATGCATCTGCACAGAGTGGTCAAAGTCTGTGTCTGACACATAGTGTGCTACAAGGGAGACATCAGTTTGTGTCTAGCCAAACTGTCTGATAATCTCAAGGGCTGCCTTGGTAGCATCAAGGGATGTAGCTAATCCTAAATAAACATAAAACAAGTGACATCATCTCTTCTACAGAACACATGATCAAAGCCTGCCCCACCTTTGATGTTTATTACCTTGCTACTCTAAAAACAGCTAATTAGCAAAATGAACTCAATGTCAACTCATTGTGGACTAGGGATTAACAGGGCAATTAGTGTCGGGTGGGTATTAGTACTTGCAATTGTCTGTTAATTACTTAATTGAGTAGTGACGGCTTAGTCAGTTGTGCCTTTACAACTGCTATTCAACTTATCGAGTCAGTTTACTATGTAACATGCTTCTTAGGACCAAAAAAATGTATCTTGCTGGATAACAGTTTTTTTCTAATTTATCAGAGATCAGAAATAATAATAATGACGTTTTTGATGTGCATTTCTTTGTTGTGTTCACTAGGATGATGGTGATGGTGTTTGAATTATTAAACACTATTTATTCCAAAAGAGGAATAGGGTTGGTGAAGAGGCAAAGCTTATTTGAACAAAATATATATTGAATAAACAGAAACTGTACAAAAAAACAGATTAACTGTATCTACAGTTGAAACTATCATGATGCAAATTTTCACTGAATCAAAGTCATATCTTTTCAAGACTCAGATCAGGTTGTAGTGATTGAAGGTCACATTAAACTTGCTAATTTCAAATCATTCATCCCACACTTATGATTTGGTTTGCTGTTTTATGCTGCACTCAAGCAATATTCCGGCTATATGTAAATAATCGAGTCTGGACCAGACAGTCCAGTGATTGACATCATGAGCATCGACCCACACAATTGGGATCAATGACATGCATCAACCAAGTCACCGAGCCTGATCGCCACCTGATGGCGTTAGTCAACTCTTTAGACGAGCATTGTCGCCCGTTACGGAAGTATTGGGTTACAAATATCCCTTGTTAAACCTTTCAACATGTTCAAATGACACATCGAAAGGCCATTGTGAAGAATTGCACCATGTTAGGATTCTTAAATACAGTTTCAGCTTGACATTGAGTACTTTAAACTTTAAAGTGAAAAATACATTCACAACAAGTGACTGTGTCTGCCAATCAGAGTCGGTGAGTAAATTGGAGTAGGGGACTAATTTCGAAGGTAAACTTGTTTCAACGTTTAACAACTACATGCATTGGTGTTTGTACAAGACGATGTGTGTTTAATTCCATATATTTTACTTCAAAGCATGTTATCACAATAAATTGAGTCGGGTATAGGATAAGTTGGAGTAGAGGCTAATTTCTATTGTAAACTTGTTTTAACATTTCACAATCATTGGTCTTTGCAAGTTATCAATCCTAGTTTAATTTCATTTATTTTACCAAGGTAAAAAAAAAAATAAGGTGTCATTTTCGTCAAGTAATAATCGCCGTTTTCGCTTTCGGCGAGTATTTCGCCAGTCAGTGCTGTTTTGCTAAGGTGTCGTTTCAGCTATAACCCGCTTATTGCACATTATTAGTTTCAATTTATATTTATAATCATTTTAACCACTGTAATAAGTAAAAAATGAAATAAAAGTATATAGAAAATAAACAAGCACTTGTTATAAAATGTGCAATATTTATAAGATAATCCTGCATGTAGCTGTGGCCATCACACTGAAGATGCACTTCACTTCTTTCTCATATGTCCAAATTACAATGATTTAAGACAGAATATGTACTATTATGTTAAGGGATATGATCTAAATTCAATTCTATTAGGTAATCCTGAAAGGACGTCAAAAATAAACTTAGAAATTCTTAAATCAGTAGAAGACTACATTCAGCTATCCAATAGGTTTTGTGATTGTACATAGCCTCTTAAATTTATAATACTATTCCTTGCCGTATATTGCAGTACACTATTACTACTAAAAATGCGACCTGACAGCGCCGACAACGTAGTTTCTATAATAAGAACATGTATATAATTGTATTCCTTGACTGTACTTTTGTCATATCATATTGTATTCTAATTCTGGAGCGGTATTCAAATAAGTTTTTGCTTGTTTACCCATCCAGTTCACATATAAATGTTTAAAACAATATTTAGTAAACAAATAATTTAAACTCATGCAACAACATAGTGTGTGGAGACGATAGACCACTGAAAAGAGCATATATATGCACATCCAATGACCCCTGACATCACAATGCATTGTTTTGCCAGTGTGCCAGGCAACAGAATACTACGAATTACATCACAGGATACTGTGACCTGTTTGAAAAGTTAGGTACTGTATTCTAAAGGTAGGTCCAAAATTCTAGACAATCCAGTGATTGATATTGTGAACATCAATCCACACTGTTAGATGGTCACTGTCAGATGCCATGAACCAGGTCACTGAGCCTGATCACCTGATCTATTAGGTTATCTCTTATGGGTGAGGCTAAAACGGCACCTCAGCAAAATGTCACTGATTTCTCCAACGAAAACAGCACCTTGTTTTGGCAAAACAGGCTACTAATTGTTGTCTGTTATCTGGAGAGACATGTTGATTCCTGGCCGAAATATATAAATGAATTTTCTATAAAATTACTATTTATTTCCTACTTACTAAAATAAATATGACATATATAGTATACCTGTTGTCCAGTTTCTTGACATTTTCGCCAGACTCAGGTTCAGCTTGACATTGAGCTAATCTGAGTAAAGCTACTTAAAACTTCAAAGCATGTGATCTTTCAATGATAAGTTTAGTTGCACCTCCCAATCAGAATCATGAGTAAATTTGAGCAGAGGCTAATTTCTAATGTAAACTATTTTTAGGTGACTAACATTTAACAATTATTTGTGTTTGCAAGTTTAATTGCATTTATTTTACTTCAAAGAAATCAAAGCATATTATATTTTCACAATAAGTTTAGTTGCATCTCCAAATCAGAGTCGGAAAGTAGATGCTAGTTTTTAATGTAAACCTTTTTGAACATTTCTCAGTTATTTGTGTTTACAAGTGACCATGCAAGTTTAATTTCATGTATTCGGGCATATTCAAACCCAAGGTAAAAAAAATAACAAGGTGCTGTTTTCACCAGGCAATAGTAGGCGAGGTACTATTTCCCTTTATAGTATAACCCTCTCTTACAACTAGCATAGGTTGATGGGGACCAATTCCAACCCGGAATCCCCAAATGAGTGGGTATGGTTTTACGCTGTTTTTAGCAATACCACAGCAAGGGACACCTGACATAGACTTCACACATTGTACCCATGACAAGAATCGAACCTTGGTCTTCAGCACTTCAACCACTAGGCTACCCCACCGCCAAAATTCCCAACATGATAAAGTTGTCATCACGGTATTCTTCAACAAGTTCAAGTGAAAATATCCATACCTTTCAAATGTCTTATCTTCCACTTCACAATGTTCACTGTTGCAAAACTCCTGTCATTTAATTTGTTCTTGATTATTCACACCTGCAAAAGTAAGTTTAGTCGGTACGGTATGAACTAAAAAAATGAGTCACTATAGAGTATCTAGATAAAGGAATATAAAAAAAGCAAACATATTTCTACATCATATACATTAGCAAGGATTAACATAAGTTAGGTAGATTGCTTATCCTACAAAAATTAAATCACACATTTACTAACATATATAAAACAGAATATAAATAACTTTAATACGTGATCAATATTATTAACATATTCCTTACCTGAATCAGAGACCATATAACAGTCTATGTATTATGGTCTCTGTCTGAATATGTCACATCTTCAGCTCCCTGCAATCGAGGTTGTGAAACATTTCTGCTGTAGGAATATTACATCCGCTGGGATATCCCTTGTCACACTGCCTGGCATGGTAGGCAAACGCATATTCCATACACCACATAGGTATACTTCCTAATACACACTGTCGAAATCCCCGCGGCTCCCAATATGGCCTGTATGAACTGCAATCGGCCGACCTCGTCTCTTTCCGTAACTGCTGCAGAAATGACCGCTCGTCATTCGTGACCAACTCGTGTTATTCCGGGACAAGCAAGTCTACCCATAATTCCCTGTATGGCCGAGGGCGCCATTTTGGAACACAAATGTAAACAAACACTCAAACCTCGTGTAGTCGATGTACACCGTGATGCTTGATTGCGATATGCTTACCTCGTGTATCGATACATTGTTCTCAATCACCTCTAACTCGGAAATCCCGGTCGAAATCCACCTGATCCATTCACAACGAGGACGTCAAGTATTTCGAAAACTCGATTGACAGCCGAAGGAAGGAAGAGCAGCTTGCAGATGCCAGGTACGTAGCAGGGCTTCGAGACATAATGTTCCATGATTTCTATACAGAGATCTTATGGAATGGATTGATTTAGATATTTTCCTGATCTCCATGTTACTACTGTAAACGTCAAGGGCCCTTTTAGTTTTGTTGTTTTCGGAAACCCTTTGTTATTATTATGATCAAGTGTTTGTTGTGACATGGTATTTCTATTTGGGATTGCATAAGAGCTACAGGTGCAGGACTTTTAAGGGTCGTGTCCTTATTCTCAACATAACGCTGGGATTTGATGATGAGGGTTAGTTACCAAGGGTATAAATCTTGCAAAGTGCATGTCAAACAAAACGTGGCATTCAATTCCAATCATGTGTTGCCACCTGAACCACCTGAAAGTGAGATATGGATTACAATGAATAATGACAGCTTATCAATCTTTAACAAATTCACACTGAAACATTGAAAGGATAAAGACAAGTTAGTTGTTTTCTGTTTCAGCATGTTCAGGGTTTGTGGGGAGGTTCACAGACATCCTCAGGGAGGATACCAAGTATTGAGTGAGTATTTTTGTTTGTGATAAATACAAACTACATGTATTCATCATGGTATATTTCAATGTAATGTGAAACATCATACTCACAATAGTCCAGCTCTGTGATGGCAGCCTGTAAATAATTGAACATGGACCAGGCAATCTAGTGATTGTTATTTTCAGCAAAGATCCATGCCCTCAGAGTATGATGACAACCTAGTCTGACCACACAATTCATTAGTTGATTAGTGTTTGCAGCAGTAGAAACTAACACTTTCAGTCCACTAGTCCTAAAATGATAGCATATAGCAAAACCTTTAAAATGTCAAAATGACTAGTGCCAATTTCTAACCCTGGTGTTTGGATGTTGTGTTTGTGTGTGTATATATGAGTGTATTTAGGTTGGTTTGTTGTTTAACGCCGCACTCAGCTATATGACGGCGGTCTGTAAATAATCGAGTCTGGACCAGACAACCCAGTGATTCATATCATGAGCATCGAGCCACGGAATTTAGATCAATGGCATGCATCAACCAAGTCAGAGAGTCTGACCACCCGATCCCGTTAGTCGCCTTTTACGACAAGCATAATGGCCTTTTACGGCAAGCATGGGTTGCTGAAGACCTAGTCTACCCCGGAATCTTCACGGGTCGAGTGTATTTAACTTAAATCATGAATCTTATACTTGTTTCTCTGTGCTTTTACTATGTAACCCAAATTTTCTCTGGAATAATAAAGTATTCTCTTATTTATATCATTTCTGAACAAAGTGTCATATGAAGGTTAGATCTCTGTCAAAACAGTGCCATGGAAAAGCCAAACAAATAGCCTAGAAATAAAAGTAAATACTGCATTGCATTAATCTGCATTTCAAGAAAATGTGGCAATAATTCATGGAATGATATTCACCTCGGTGAGGATCTCTCTGCATTGTTGAACAAGTTATTTCCTATGTAATGTATGTGTTGAATGACCCTGACTTTGTTGTCAAAATATTGTTTTAACATTTGTTAAATATGGGGATAAATGTCATCTCTGAATGTTTGACATGAATTATTATGATTAGGGTAGTTCTAAGTCGGAATCACAACCAGGGTCTTTTCATTTGAATCAAATGTACAACATGTACAGTTTGGACATTTCTGTGATGTGAATGCTACTTATGTTTGTAGAATGTCCGGATGAATAAAAGAGACAGTCATCCGTGCAGCATCAATGCAAAGAAGGACCATAGAAGAGCAACAGTGAGTGGTAAATATTTTGAAATTATTCTGTTTGGTTCATATGGTTATTTTGCAAATATGTCTTCAGTTTGTTTTTCCTTATCGCTGTAGGCACGGATGTCCTATTATCTAAGGCACTACAATTATCTGTGCAGAGTTGCATCTCTTGGGCTTAGCAGAAACCTATAGTCATGGGTTCAAATCCTGGTTCTCCCCAATTATGTTGCTAGGTTTGTCAGCATTATACACATACTTGTGGGATTCATCAAAGACCTGCATCACTTTCTTCCCACATCAAACTAACATGCAGTGATATATCTGGAATACTGTTCAAAGCAGTGTTAAAGCCAAATCATTTATTTAACACTGCATCCAGCAATAGTTTGGCTATATGACAAGGATTGTGAATATATATTTTTCCATGTTGATGAGTTGAAACAATCACTAAATGACATCTCTTAAAAAGATTCCCAGCATTCCAAGCCTAATTAATAGATAAGGTTGTGATTGAGTAGGCTCATTGATCACATGTAATCATACCACACTGATGTGGGATATTGTCCATAATAGTTATCATCGGTTTGTCTGGACCGAGTTCATAACATTAGTCACTGGTTTACCTGGTTGAGATTTGAGATGTGATTATCTTAAATGTTTAGCATATAACAAGACTCACATATGACAACTTAAGTGATTTTGCTGCCTTCTATCTGTAAGTACATGTGGCAACAATTCTTTTTGATTGCTAAAATCTTTTTACATAATGCTGCAGAAACTGAAGTCCTGCTTGAGATCCATGGATGAGTACTCCAGGTTGACAGTCTGGAAGGACCAGACAAGGGAGTCCTAAACAGAGGCTGCACCCCTTCAGATATCAGAGGTGATTTGCAGACAGCGATGATGAGGGTCCTGTTATTTCAATGGAGGCCGACCGAGAAATTGTATTCCAAATGGTACTGGGACACAAAAAGGCTGGTCTGGCTAATGTGAGAAGACCAACCAATGCCAAGCTGGAGTGTAATTCTTCCAGGACATTCAGGAAATTCTTGTAAACACTTGAAAGGAATGATAAATGGGACTTATTGTCTTTAAATGTGGACCCAAACACCAAATGGAAAGTTCACAATTCTACTAACACAATGCAGCAGAGATAGAGTCTAACTGTTATCCCCTCATCCTGGTTCCTGTTCATCCATGGCAATATAGAAAGAAAAGGAGGATTGAGGGAAAGTAAGTTATCTGAACTGGTGAACATAATCCGTAGGTACTGTCAAGCGAACAGTTATCACACTCTGTTATGAGTATTGAAGAATAGGATGAAATTGCATACTGCATCAGGAACCATCATGTGAACACTGTTCAATGTGCGATATACTATAGGCATATGAATAAAAGAAATTGATAATTTGATTGTTGCTTATGTTTCATTTACCAGCTGTGTAATTGGGGATGTTTCATGATTTTGCCTCAGTTTAATAGCCACACTTATCTTATGAAACCATGCATTGCTTGGGCATCTCAAGATAGATAACACATGTTTCCTTTGCTCTGAAAACGTCTGATGACACATTGATCTGTTATGTCAAAGGTTAAAGTCACAACCAGACAAAAGTTTGTTTGTGGTCTAACTCTTCCTTTGGGCAGGGGTCAAAGTTGGAAAAAGGTCGTGTGTGATCTATATATACTTCATTTTCCCTTAAATTGCCTTTTCTACAGAAGTCTTAGTAACTCTTATACATATACTGGTTACATTACTTCCATATTTTGGTCAATGATATGTTGAATTCTACCAAAGGACTGCATATTTGGTTTATGTGCTGGATAGCTCTTTGAAATGTTTTTGAAATATTTATCACTGATATTGAAGGTCAAATTCACACTCAAAAGTGATAACTCATGTGTGGTTGAAGTGTAAGATCAAGGCAACAGTGAAGGGGTCATTCATAAAGTATTTCTGCAATTATAACTAAAATGCCTATTTCTGGAGATATTTGTGAAGTATTAAGCACATCGTTGTTATATTATTTGAATACACATATATGTGCAGTGGTTACAACTCCAGTGTCAAATTAACTGTCAATCCTTTTTAATAAAATAATTCACAGTAACTGAGGAAGAGCTTACTGTAGTACCATAAAACTAGGGTGAGGCAAATGTCAATGAAGTTAGTATTTTGGTACATGTACCGTTACAAATAGTCTTATTATCATCTCACTAGGACCAAAGGCCCAAGTGAGCACATTGTCAATGACTTTTTCTTTTTCTCAGTACAAACTGGAAGTCTGGACATGAAATTTAAGGATATCATTATACAAGAACTGATGTTTGTTCATTAAATACCATTAACATCCAAAAAGGACAAAATATGAAATTGAACAATTTTCTTCTTCAAAAATGTTTTAGGAGGATATTTACCATTAAAATAACACAGAATATTACAACAGGTATCTGTAATGCACAGGCTAACATTATTTACCAGAAGTAAGTCATGAAGAAAATTTGCATCCGGATACCTTCCGGAAACCTTCCGGAAACCTTCCGGAAACCTTCCAGATGCCTTCAACAACCTTCAAATTGCTTGGTATTTTCAAGTTAATTTTTTTATGTGTTTCACACTTAAGTGAACAAAATGCACCCCCCAAATTTTGACATTTTTTTTGGAAGGTTTCCGGAAGGTTTCCGGAAGGTATCCGGGCCGGATCCAAAATGGGAAGGTATCCGGAAGGTTTCCGGAAGGTTTCCGGAAGACGGAAACCTACACTTTTTTTGCTGTGCATATCGGATAATTTCGTTCGTTGTCGCAGTATCCACCCTTCCTACAACATGTATGTACACTGATGCATTGCATGTAACGGGCGTGATCATACATACCACAAGTAAAAATGAAGCTAATAGTATGTTGCTTTCTCCTCTGCTTCACCGTGGCAGACAAATTACAATAAAATCAATGTCTTACATGTTTTTGGTAGATGCATAGTTAAACGGTTAAAGTATAACTTATATAGTTATGACAAAAAATGTCAGGCAGCGTATACAATCTGCATCCTGACTGAGTGGAGTGTGTGATCCATGAGTGAGTTTATTCAACGTCTCTCAGTTAAATCAGGGCTCCAGCTTGGTAACAAAGTCGGAAGTGGTGAAGATCTCAAATGATTGTATCGTACTGTCACCAAGATACAGGATTAGGGTCAACCCGCGATCATAGGTTTCTGGCACGCCTACATAATGAATTGTGCCGTCTCAGACGAAAGTGTCCCCTTTGCTGAGTGAAAGAAGCGTTGTATTTTCTTAAGTTATGTGATTGTCAGATTCATCTAATTGGCTTGTGGGGAATATGGCCATTTATATCAACACACTTGACATCATCAATGCATGAAAACCGAACCCAACCATATTTAAGCTTACATCTTACTTTACTGAGACTATGTAGGGTATACAAAGTGGGCTTCAAATATTATATAGCTACTATTTTCTCATGGTTTGAATTTGTTTGACTGTAACAAACAGTTTAGTAAATACATTGAAGGATTGTGCTATTAATACATGTATGTCCAACGATATTGGATGTCTATACTCAACAACAAAAGTTCACGTGACACCAATATTTTAGTGTATTTTTCAAACAAGTAAAGTTTGGTTTTCAATATTGTAGTACATGTATGGAATCAAGTCACAAAAACGCAACTGCCACAGAAATAGCGTGCATTCCATGCAAACGTTGACTTTTATGCAAGCCCCATGCATTTCACTACCCAAGAATGGGTATAAAAACGGGATTACGGGATTCCATATGCATTGTTTAGCATCGTGCTGACAACATCCACTCAAAAAACCCAGTAATATTACGCAATTATTCAACATTACGAAATGCCACGCCTGTCCGAAAATGAGCGTCTGCGAGCCATTGGTATGCTTGAAGCAGGATCGAGTCAACGTGATGTTGCAAGACAATTTAACGCCCATTTGGTGTTTATGGCAACGTTGGCAACAGACGAATGCAGTCAGAGACCGTCCTCGGAGTGGCAGGCCACGCGTAACCAATAATCGACAAGACAACTGGATTCGAACAACATACCCACGAAATCGATTCCAGCCAGCAACAATGACTGCAAGAAGCATCCCTGGCCTTCGACAAATATCTTCACAAACCGTACGTCGTCGCCTCAGATGAGAAGGGATTGTCGCCAGAAGACCCGCCAGACGTCCCATTTTGACAGGAAACCACCGTCAAGCACGCCTACAGTGGTGCAGACAGCGTCTACGCTGGGCGGCCATGCAGTGAGGACAAGTTCTATTCACTGACGAGTCCCGTTTTCACCTCAGCCACAACGATGGACGGATTTGAGTGCACCGACGTCGAGGTGAACGTACGTCAATCATTGTGTCATGGAAGAAGATCAGTTCGGGGGCGGCAGAGTTATGATATGGGGTGAGATTACAGCAAGACAGAGGACCCGTTTGATAGTGGTAGAGGGAAATCTCAATGGACAGCGCTACCGCGACGAGATTATCGGCCCTGTTGTTTTACCGTTTTTGCGTCGTCAAGGCCCAGGCATTACCGTTCAACATGACAACGCCCGGCCTCATATTGCTCGACTTGTTCAAGATTCTCTTCAACAAAACAACGTGAATGTCATCCCCTGGCCGGCTCGCTCCCCTGATCTCTCACCAATTGAGCACATGTGGGATGAGATAGATCGGCGCCTCCGACGTCACTCACGTGTTACAACAGACACTCCAGGAACTTGGAAACATGCTCCAGCAGATATGGAGAGATATCCCACAGGACTTTGTTCGACGCATGGTCCATTCCATGCGACGAAGATGTGCTGCTTGCGTCGCAACCAGAGCTGGACACACACGCTATTGATTTGTAAAATGACATTTTGGCATGTTCATGTTTGTTTATGAAATCACGCATTTTCTAAAGTCAGCATGGCAAATTAAACCATTTGAACACTTACAGGAGTCTTTTATCTGTTGCAAACCGAAATTGTTTCAGATTTTGGTAAAAATATAACTTTGCATTAAATCTTATTCAACGTCAGAGGAACTTTTGTTGTTCAGTATACTATTAACGACGGTTAATATAACCTTTGTAGAGAATTTAAAGATTGTTGGAACCAGAACAGGATCTTTATGCAACTAGTGAATTAAAACTTTTAAAATTTTTAGTGAAGTTTATAGGGGGACTATTACGGTTGAGAAATAATGAAGGTAGGTGGCTCACGTTCGATAAATGTATGGTCGAGGCATAGAGGATCAGTTCATTTGTAACTTGTGTGGGCTGCTGTTGACGTTATTGGAATGTTAGATATCTACCAAAGACATGTGTCACGAATGTAGATATGCATATATATATAAACATATATTTGCAATAAATGATCAATAAATCAAATCATTAAAAAGTAGTTGTTGAACAATGTGTAAAATGATCTATGTTAAAACTGCCATACGAAATTAATATGTATATACTGAATAACGTATTGTTTGATTGGCATGTGTCCAAGTTATGTGTCGCTGTACGTAAAGAAGGCATTTCTGTATCTTTGTTTGTAAATCAACAATATGGGACTGGATTAGTGCAAACACGTCACCTTGCACGGAACTGAACCGTTCTCGTCTTTCGATCATACTAAATCCATTACATTTGTTGATGAATTCAGTATGCACTGCAAGCAGGAGACCTCCACTATCTGACAACATGAAAACATGAACTTATTTGCCATTTCAAATACAACTGCAAGGAAGGAAACTTATTCTTATTGAATTCAGTCCTGCAGTGTGTCAGGCAATACTCACGCCTTTGTGACAAGCGCTTGTTCGATATGCCTCACAGGACAAGGACATGGTTTTGACAGTCATTGGATTGCACGACGATTGTTGGCATTCGTCAAACGATCTGTCTACGTGTTTCATTACCAACTGTACAGGTACCTTTATCATTCTTTTGCAAGCAGTTGTTTGATCAATATTCCAAAATATCAAATGAATACATTGCACTGTGGACGGTGCACCGCCAAACCTTCAACAAAATTTCTCTTAATTAACACCAATGGCTGCCTAATAAAGTACTTTTTGCTCCAGATGATGATTTATACATGTGCGTGGTATATATAAACTGAAGGAGAAAAGAAACTATACCTCCCTATTGATTTTATCATAACAGTTTTGACAACAGTTCTGTCTAATGTCAAGAAATGTTCGTTCTCGAATGCCCCTGGCATGTAGCGATAGACTATTTGCTCTACGAAGATGGAAAAGAGATGGTAATATCTTAGTTTTTCTTATTGGATTTCAATATGTATAATGACCAGATACATGCATATTTACCTGTATCAATTAAGTGTCAGGATCCAACTAAAGCAATCAACGGCGAGAAGAAAGAGTTCACTTACTAAGGTAGTGTGATAATAATAAACACAACGTTTCAGAAAGGATCTGCGGGATCGACTGGAAAGTATCAATGAAACTGTGTTCAGCTGTCTGATGGAAAATATTCATGAAGCGGCTGAGACTGTAGGGTCTATTCTATTTAATGCCTCCAAGCCTCATACTGAGAGGAAGCGGAGGACACAGAGAGTATTACACGATTTGTAGATAGTCACCGAAAGGATGGGAAGTGGTTTGAAATGGAATGAAGGAAGAGCAAGGGAGAGTATTTGGTAGCCTTGGAAACGTTTAATATAACGACACATGACAGAAATAGGCAATCCCTGTGCAGAATGAAAAAGCGTTATATGAATTTAATAGAGAAGAAATGTAGACAACATAATGCAAAGAAGTGCAGAAAAATGGAAAACCTGAGACAATAAAAGCCCGCAAGAGTTCTGAAAACACTGTAGGAAAAACTGACATTTGACTAGGGGGAGGAATTCAGGGGTTAATGAATTCTATGAGTATTTGGGGAATGTGTTTCGATTCAGCAGACCGTAAGTAGAGGAGGAATGTTCAACCTTAATCTGAATAATAAAGTAATGGTAAATGAACTGGATATGGATATAACTGAAGAGGAAGCGACGGTAGCTAGAAACTGAAGAACAATACATCTGTGGGACTTGATGGCATCTTAAACGAAGTGATTTCATGTGCCATTGATGTTTAAGTAGATATTATAATTATATCATTTAACAAACTATTTTTATATGGATTTTTTCCGATATGCCGGACGAAAGGAGGTATTATTTCAGTACATACAAAAATGTGCAACAGAGGATGTTAACAATAACCAAGCTGTGACAATGAACAGCTGCTTTTCCAAACTCTTTGCTGCAGTGTTAAGAAAACAGGCTTTCCTGCTGGGCACACAGTTACAGATCAGTCGCGGATGTTCAGTGTGATTTGGGAAAAGGTAATTTAACCACTGATGCAATCTGTATGCAACACACTATCATCAATAGAGGTTATCACGCGAGTGTGTTTGGGGATGGTAAATATCCTGCATTAGGAATAAACATTGAATTTAGCGAGCCTTGGCGAGCTAAATACATAGTGTTTATTCCTAATACAGTGTTTATAAACAGTGAAAGTAGTCCCTACTTGACCTTTGATATTTGCATCTCTATCCGCATATGACCCCAACGGATATCGTTTTTATCCGTTGGCTTTATCCTGCCGAGATACCTACCCATTGTATGATAAACAAGTATATTATTGATCAATGATAACTGTATTGTTCTTTTTTTTATCTTATGAAAGCTTTTACAGTGTATACAGAAATGGGATGCGAATCAAGTTGTTTCGACATGAAATCCGAAGACAAACCTGGCCCATAATTAAGTCGATGGCAGTAAAATCATGACTTAAATGCAACTCTACTATCTCTGATTACATTAGTATTGGTGGGCAGTGGAGTTATGTTTACAAACATTGGTGTCTGAAAGTGGCGGACACATGGATATGTGAGTGAACAGTAGGCTGTGTGTGGAGAAAGTCGTGTCTGAAGGTGGTGAATATTTGAAGGGATGAGAGAACAGAGGGATGTGTGTGGAGATAGTCGTGTCTGAAGGTGGTGAAGAAGTGAAGGGGTGAGAGAACAGTGGGTTGTGTGTGGAGCAAGTCGTGTCTTATGGTGGTGAAGAAGTGAAGGGATGTGAGAACACAGGGATGTGTGTGGAGCAAGTCGTGTCTTATGGTGGTGAAGAAGTAAAGGGGTGAGAGAACAGAGGGATGTGTGTGGAGATAGTCGTGTCTGATGGTGGTGATGAAGTAAAGGGATGAGAGAACAGAGGGATGTGTGTGGAGCAAGTCGTGTCTTATGGTGGTGAAGAAGTGAAGGGGTGAGAGAACAGAGGGATGTGTGTGGAGAAAGTCGTGTCTGGTGGTGGTGAAGAAGTAAAGGGATGAGAGAACAGAGGGATGTGTGTGGAGATAGTCGTGTCTTATGGTGGTGAAGAAGTGAAGGGATGAGAGAACAATGGGATGTGTATGGAGAAAATCGTGTCTGAAGGTGGTGTAGAAGTGGAGGGGTGAGAGAACAGAGGGTTTTGTGTAGAGATATTGGTATCTGAAGGTGACGTTAACATGCAAATGTGAGTGTGTAGACTGAGTGATGTCTGAAGGTGGTGGTGAAGTGAAGTGGTACCCTCTACGCTCCATACCCCTAGAAAGCCTAACCATGTTCCCACACCCTTCGTGCGTCATTTATATCCTGCTCCATTACCTCCGTATCCGTCGCCACGTCCCCAAATCCTTCGTCCTCAACTATCTCTTCACTGCATCCCTTCGTCTATTCCCTTCCGCGTCCCCATACCCTTGATCCCCGCTATCTCAACACTCCATCCCCTCTTCACTACTCTTCAACCTCCCACGCCATTCACCCACCACTATTTCGACACACGATCGCCTTGTCATTACTCTCCACGCCTCTACATCCTTCATGCAACACTTACCCAACACTCCATCCCCTAACCACCCATCTCTGTGTTCCTGTTCCCACATTCTTCGTGTCTCACTATCTCTACACACCATCTTATCCTAACTCATCTTCACGTTCCCAAAATTTCGTGACCCACCACTTCTACACTCAATCACGTCAACACCTCTCTCCACGTTTTCACACCGTTCATAACCCACCATCTCTTCACCCAACCCCGTCAACACCCCTCTCCACGTTTCCACACTGTTCATAACCCACCACCTCTACACCCAATCACGTCATGATCAACATCCCTCTCCACGTTCCCAGGGCGTTCAAAACCCACAAACCTCTACACCCAATCACGTCAACTGCACTCTCCAGGTTACCACACCGTTCACAACCCGCCACCTCATCATCCAACCATCAAACAACAATCTCCACTTTTCCACAGCGTTCACAACCCACCACCTCTATAGCCAATCACATCAACACCCCTCTCGACGTTTCCACAGCTTCGTGATCCACCACATATACACCCAATCACGTCGAAACCCTTCTCCATGTTTCCACACCTTCGGTACCCACCACCTCTAAAAGCAACCACGTCAACATCCTTCTCCACGTTTCCGCACTATTCAAAACCGACCATCTCTACACCCAACCACGTCAACACCCCTCGCCACGTTTCCACGCCGTTCATAATCCTACACAACTACATCCAATCACGTCAGCTCCTCTCCACCCAGTCATGTTAACAACCCTCTCCATGTTTCCACACCGTTCATAACTCACTACCTCTACACCCAACTACGGTAACACCCCTCTCACGTTTCGACACCGTTTATAACCTACCACCACTACACCAAATCACGGCAAACAAACCTCGCCACGTTTCCGCATCTTCGTGACCCTCACCTCTAAAACCAACCACGTCAACATCCTTTTCCACGTTTCCACTCCGTTCAAAACCCACCACCTCTACACCCAATGACCTCAACACCCATCTCCACGTTACCACAACGTTCACAACCACCCGTCTCAAAACCGAATCACATCAACACCCGTATCCACGTTTCCTCACCGTTCATAACCCACTACCTCTACGCCCAACCACGTCAACAACCCTCTCTACATTTCCACACCTTTCTCACTAACCACATCTACACCCAATCATGTCAACATCCCATTCCACGTTTCCACACCGTTCATAACCTTCCACCTCTTCACCCAATCACATCAAAACCCCTCTCGACGTTTCCACACCGTTCATAACCTTCCACCTCTTCACCCAATCACGTCAAAACACCTCTCGACGTTTCCACACCGTTCATAACCCTACACCTCTACACCCAATCAGGTCAACATCCCTCTCCACGTTTCCGCATCTTCGTGACCCTCCACCTCTAAAACCAACCACGTCAACATCCTTTTCCACGTTTCCACTCCGTTCAAAACCCACCACCTCTACACCCAATGACCTCAACACCCATCTCCACGTTACCACAACGTTCATAACCTTCCGCCTCTTCACCCAATCACGTCAAAATCCCTCTCGACGTTTCCACGCCGTTCAGAATCCTACACCTCTACATCCAATCACGTCAGCTCCTCTGCACCAAGTCATGTAAACAACCCTCTCCATGTTTCCACACCGTTCATAACCCTTTACCTCTACACCCCTCTACGTTAACACCCCTCTCCACGTTTCGACACCGTTTAAAACCCACCACCACTACATCCAACCACGGCAAACAAACCTCTCCACATTTCAACACCGTTCATAACCCACCACCTCTACACCCAACCACATCAACAACCCTCTCTACGTTTCCACACCTTCGTGACACACCACCTCCAAACCCAATCACGTCAAAACACCTCTCCACGTTACCACACCGTTCAAAACCCACCACTTCTACACCCAATCACGTCAACACCCCTCTCCACGCTTTCAAACCGTTCATAACCTACTAACTCTTCACCCAATCACGTCAACATCCCTCTCCACGTTTCAACACCGTTAATAACCAACCACCTCTACACCCAATCATGTCAACACCCCTCCCCACGTTTCCACAACGTTCACAACCCACCACCTCAACACACAAACACAGCAACCCCCGTCTCCACGTTTCCACACCGTTTATAACCTACCAACTCTACACCCAATCATGTTAACAAGCCTCTCCACGATTTCACACCTTCGTGACACACCACCTCTAAAACCAATCAGGACAACACCCCTCTCCACGTTTCCACACCTTCGTGACCCTCTACCTCTAGAACCAACCACGTCAACATCCTTTTCCACGTTTCCACTCCGTTCAAAACCCACCACTTCTACACCGAATCATGTTTTCACACTTTTGGGACCCACCACCTTTACACCCAATCACCTCAACACTCCTCTCCACGTTATCACAACGTTCACAACCAGCCACCTCTACACCAAATCACGTCAATACCCGTATCCACGTTTCCTCACCGTTCATAACCCACTACCTCTACGTCCAACCACGTCAACACCCCTCTCCACCTTTCAACACCGTTCATAAACCACAATCTCTACACCCAACCCCGTCAACAACCCTCTCTTCATTTCAACACCTTTCTCAAACACCACCTCTACATCCAATCAAGTCAGCATCCCTCTCCACATATCCACACGTTCGTGACCCACCACCGCTACACCAAATCACGTCAACACCCCTCTCCACGTTTCCCCACCTTCGTGACACGCCACCTCTACACCTAATCACGTCAGCACCCCTCTCCACGCTTTCACACCGTTCATTACCTTCCACCTCTTCACTTAATTACGTCAACACCCCTCTCGTCTTCAAACCGTTCATAACCCACCATCACCCAACCACGTCAACAACGCTCTCCATATTTCCACAGCGTTCACAAACCAGCACCTCTATACCCAATCACGTGAACACACCTCTCCACGTTTCCACACCTTCGTGACACATCACCTCTAAAACCATTCACGTCAACACCCCTCTCCATGTTTCCACACCTTCGTGACACACACCTCTACACCCGACTACGTCAACACCCCTCTCCAAGTTTCCACAGCGTTCATAACCCTACACCTCTACACCCAATCACGTCAACATCCCTCTCCACCTACCCACAACGTTCATAACCCATAATCTCTACACCCAACCACGACAACACCCCTCTCCACGTTTCCAAACCGTTCGTAGCCCACCACCTCTACACCCAATCATATTAACAACCCTCTCCACGTTTCACACCTTCGGGATCCACTAACGCTATGCCTAATCACGTCAACACCCCACCCCACGATTCAACACCGTTCACAACCCATCACCCCTCTACACGCAATCACGTCAACCTCCCTCTCCATGTTTCCACACCGTTCATAACCAACCACCTCTACACTCAATCATGTTAACAACCCTCTCCACGTTTTCACACCTTCAAGACCTACCACCTGTACTCCTAACAACGTCAACATGCTCTCCACGTTTCCACACCGTTCACAACCCACCAACTGTACACCCAAACACATCAACACCCCTCTCCAAGTTTACACACCTTGGTGACACGCCACCTCTACACCTAATCACGTCAGCACCCCTCTCCACGCTTTCACACCGTTCATTACCTTCCACCTCTTCACTTAATTACGTCAACACCCCTCTCGTCTTCAAACCGTTCATAACCCACCACTTCATCACCCAACCACGTCAACAACGCTCTCCATATTTCCACAGCGTTCACAAACCAGCACCTCTATACCCAATCACGTGAACACACCTCTCCACGTTTCCACACCTTCGTGACACATCACCTCTAAAACCATTCACGTCATCCCTCTCCACGTTTCCATACATTCGTGACACACACCCTCTACACCCAATCACGTCAACACCCCTCTCCACGTTACCACACCGTTCATAACCCACAATCTCTACACCCAACCACGTCAACTTCCCTCTCTACATTTCCATTCCTCTCTCAAACACCACTTCTACACCGAATCACGTCAACATCCCTCTCCACGTTTTCACATCGTTCATAACCTTCCACCTCTTCCCCCAACCACGTCAACACCCCTCTCCGCGTTTCCACACCGTTCATAGCCCACCACCTCTACACCCAATCACGTCAACATCCCTCTCCTTGTTTCTTCACCGTTCATAGCCCACCACATCTACACGCAATCACGTCAACATCCCTCTCCACACTTTCACACCGTTCATAACCCACCACCTCTTCACCAATCACGTCAACACCCCTCCCCACCGCTTTCACAAAGTTCAAAACCCACCACCTTTACACACAATCATATTAACAACCCAATCCACGTTTCAACACCGTTCACAACCCACCACCTCTACACGCAATCACGTCAACCTGCCTCCCCCCATTTTCACACCTTCGTGACACACCACCTCTACACGCAATCACGTCAACCTCCCTCTCCACATTTCCATTCCTTCGTGACGCACCCCCTCTAAACCCAATCACAACACCCCCCTTCATGTTTCCACACCGTTCATAACCAACCACCTTTACACCTATTCACGTCAACATCCCCCTCCACGTTTCCACACCTTCGTGACACACCACCTCTACACCCAATCACGTCAACACCCCTCTCCACGTAACCACACCGTTCAGAACCAACTGAATCTACACCCAATGATTTCAACACCCCTCTCTACGTTACCACACCGTTCATAACCCACTACTTCTACACCCAATCACGTCAACAACCCTCTACACGGTACCACACCGTTCACAACCACGCAAATCAAAACCCCAAAAAGTCAACACCCTTCTGCACGTTACCACACCGTTCATAACCTAACACCTCTTCAGCAAATCACGTCAAAACCCCTCTCCACGTCTCCACACCTTCGTCACCCACAACCTCTACACCCAATCACGTCGACACCCTTCACCACATTTTCACGCCTTAGTGACTCACCACCTCTTCACCCAATAACGTCAACACCCCTCTCCACGTTACCACACCATTCACAAGCAACCAAATCTACACCAAATCACGTCAACACCTCTCTCCACGTTTCCACACCGTTCATAACCTACCACCTCTACACCTATTCACGTCGACATCCCTCTCCACGCTTTCACACCGTCCATAACCAAACACCTCTTCACCCAATCACGTAAACACCCCTCTCCACGTTAACACACCTTTCACAACCAACCAAATCTACACCAAATCACTTCAACACCCCTTTCAACGTTACCACGCCGTTCATAAACCCTCTACCTATACACCAAATCACTTCAACACCCCTCTCCACGTTAACACACCTTCATGACGCACCCCCTCTACACCCAATCACGCCAACACCCCTCTCCACGCTTTCACACCATTCACAACCCAACACCTCTTCACCCAATCACGTCGACACCCATCTCCACGTTTCCAAACCGATCATAACCAACCACCTCTACACCTATTCACATCAACATCCCTCTCCAGGTTTCCACACCTTAGTGACACACCCCCTGTACACCCAATCACGTCAACACCCCTCCCCACGTTTCCTCACCGTTTATAACCAACCACCCTTACAACTATTCACGTCAACATCCCTCTCCACGTTTCCAGACCTTCGTTGACACACCACCTCTACACCCAATCACGTAAACACCCCTCTCCACGTTACAACACCGTTCACAACCTTCCACCTCTTCCCCCAACCACGTCAACACCCCTCTCCGTGTTTCCACACCGTTCATAGCCCACCAGCTCTACACCAAATCAGGTCATCAACATCCCTCTCCACGTGTCCACACCTTGGTGACACACCACATCTACACCCAATCACGTCAACACCCCTCCCCACGTTTCCTCGTAGTTCATAACCCACTACCTCTACACCCAATAATGTTGAAAACCCTCTCCACGTTTTCACACCTTCGGCATCCACAAACTCTATACCCAGCCACGTCAACACCCTTCTCCAGGTTTTAACACCGTTGATAACCCACCATCTCAACACGCAATCATGTAGATAACACTCTCTACGTTTCCACACTTTCCTGACCCACCACCTCTACTAAACCCAAACAAGTCAGTTTCGACAGCCTTCATAACCCACCACCTCTACACTCAATCACGTCAACACCCCGCTCCACGTTTCCACACCGTTCTTAACCCACCACCTCTACACGCAGTCACGTCAACATCCCTCTCCACGTTTCCACGTCTTCGTGACCCTCCACCTCTAAAACCAACCAAGTCAACATCCTTCTCCACGTTTCCATTCCGTTGAAAACCCACCACCTCTACACTCAATCATGTTCACAACCCTCTCCACCTTTCCCCACCTTCGTGTTACACCACCTCTACACCCAATCACGTCAACACCCCTCTCAACCTTTCCACACCTTCGTGTTACACTACCTCTATACCCACCCACGTCAACACCCCTCTCAACGTTTCCACACCGTTCATAACCTTACACCTTTACAACCAGTCTTGTCAACATCCCTGTCCACGTTTTCACATCTTCGTGACCCTCAACCTATAAAACCAACCACGTCAACATCATTCTCCACGTTTCCATTCCGTTCATAACCCACCACCTCTACACGCAATCACGTCAACATCCCTCTCCACGCTTTCATACCGTTCATAGCCCACCAGCTCTACACCAAATCACGTCAACACCACACTCCACGTTTTCACACCTTTGTGACGCACAAAACCTACATCCAATAACGTCAACATCCCTCTCCACGTTTCCACACCTTTGTGACGCACAAAACCTACATCCAATAACGTCAACACCCCTCTCCACGTCTCTACCCCGTTCATAACCCACCACCTCTACACCCATTCACATTGACACACCTTTCCACGTTTCCACTCCTTCGTGACGCACTTACTTTAAAACCAATCACGTCAACATCCCTCTCCACATTTCCACACCTTCGTGTCACGCCACCTCTACACCCAACCACGTCAACACCCCTCTCCATGTTTCCACACCGTCTATAACCCACCACCTCTACACCCAATCACGTTAACATCCTTCTCCTAGTTTCCACATCTTCGTGACCCTCCACCTATAAAAACCAATCACGTCAACATCCTTTTCCACGTTTCCATTCCGTTCAAAACCCACCACCTCTACACCCATTGACGTCAACATCCCTCTCCACGTTACCACACCGTTCATAACCCACTACCTCTACACCCAATCACGTCAACACCACACTCCAAGTTTTCACACCGTTCATAACCCACCATGTCATCACCCAACCACGTCTACAACGCTCACCACTTTTCCACAGCGTTCACAACCCCCTCCATACCCAAAACCGCCAACACCCCTCTCCACGTTTCCACACATTTGTGACCAACCACCTCTACACTCAATCATGTTGACAACCCTATCCACGTTTTCACACCTTCGGGACCCACCACCTCTACACCCAATCACGTCAACACCACTCTCCACGTTTCCACACCGTTCATAACCCACCACCTCTACACCCAATCACATCAACACCCCTCTCCATGTTTCCACACCGTCTATAACCCACCACCTCTACACCCAATCACGTTAACATCCTTCTCCTAGTTTCCACATCTTCGTGACCCTCCACCTATAAAAACCAATCACGTCAACATCCTTTTCCACGTTTCCATTCCGTTCAAAACCCACCACCTCTACACCCATTGACGTCAACACCCCTCTCCACGTTACCACACCGTTCATAACCCACTACCTCTACACCCAATCACGTCAACACCACACTCCAAGTTTTCACACCGTTCATAACCCACCATGTCATCACCCAACCACGTCTACAACGCTCACCACTTTTCCACAGCGTTCACAACCCCCTCCATACCCAAAACCGCCAACACCCCTCTCCACGTTTCCACACATTTGTGACCAACCACCTCTACACTCAATCATGTTGACAACCCTATCCACGTTTTCACACCTTCGGGACCCACCACCTCTACACCCAATCACGTCAACACCACTCTCCACGTTTCCACACCGTTCATAACCCACCACCTCTACACCCAATCACATCAACACACCTCTCCACGTTTCCACACCTTCCGGACCCACCACCTCTACTCCTAACAAAGTCAACAATGCTCTCCACGTTTCCACACCGTTCACAACACACCACCTCTACACCCAATCACATCAACACACCTCTCAACGTTTCCACACCTTCGTCACACACCACCTCTACACCCTACCACGTCAACACCCATCTCCACGTTTCCACACCCTTCATAACCCTACACCTCTACACTCAATCATGTTAACAACCCTCTCAGCGTTTTCACTCTTTCGAGACACACGACCTCTTCACCCAACCACGTCAACACCCCTCTCCACGTTTCCACACCGTTCATAACCAACCACCTCTACACTCAATCATGTTAACAACCCTCTCCACGTTTTCACACCTTCAGGACCTACCACCTGTACTCCTAACAACGTCAACATGCTCTCCACGTTTCCACACCGTTCACAACCCACCACCTGTACACCCAAACACATCAACACCCCTCTCCAAGTTTACACACCTTGGTGACACGCCACCTCTACACCAACCACGTCAACACCCCTCTCCATGTTTCCTCACCGTTTCCTCCCCGAATTTCCACACCCTCCTTGTCTCACTATCTCAACATTCCATCACTTCCGCATCCCTCCCCGCATTTCCACACCCTCCTTGTCCAACGATCTCTACATTCCATCACCTCCATATCCTTCCCCACATTTCCACACCCTCCTTGTCCCACTATCACAACATTCCATCGCCTCCGCATCCCTCCCCACATTTCCACACCCTCCTTGTCCCACTATCTCTACTTTCCATCACCTCCGCATCCCTCCCCACATTTCCACACCCTCCTTGTCCCACTATCTCTACATTCCATCACTTCCACATCCCTCCCCGCATTTCCACACCCTCCTTGTCCCACGATCTCTACATTCCATCACCTCCGCATCCCTCCCCACATTTCCACACCCTCCTTGTCCCACTATCTCTACATTTCATCACTTCCGCATCCCTCCCCACATTTCCACACCTTCCTTGTCCCACCATCTCTACATTCCATCACCTCCGCATCCCTCCCAACATTTCCACACCCTTCTTGTCCCACCATCTCTACATTCCATTGCCTTTGTATTCCTTTCCACGTTTCTACATCTTTTTGATCCACTATCTTTGATCACCTCCGCGGGTAAAACAGGAATCAATTCCCGACATGTGCTGTGCTATCAGATATTTGCAACAAAACCTATTTTTCCCATCTACTACCGTCGCGAAGAGGAAGCAAGTCGTCTCTAAACGTATTTTAACAAAGTTCGCGGAATAAAGCAATCTCATTAAAATCAGATCTTAGTTCTCGCTATCACTAAACAAAGATCTGAGGACATCCTATCAAGGGTCACGTCAGAACGACCTTTCATCCAACCAATCCGAGTGTCGCTTACCAGATCATGAAAGTGACTTTCGGAATGTGTTTTCTAATCATGCAACCACGAAATATTTAACACGGGGTATTCCGAACGACAGTTACGGGTTTTATGAGTATAGCCATGCAACCTAGGCCATCTATAAGCCATTCCAGAATGTTCTTCTTATCAGTTTTAATTTTTTTAATCGAGAATACGTCAAAATATGTTTCGAAGCGTAGTCGTCAGTTTGAAACTAGTGTCGTAAAGCTCGAGAAGCTGCCTTCTGATTGGCTAATGTGGATTTCTTGTCAGTCATTT
The DNA here is from genome assembly GCF_022045235.1 of Haliotis cracherodii. Classification (NCBI taxonomy): domain Eukaryota; kingdom Metazoa; phylum Mollusca; class Gastropoda; order Lepetellida; family Haliotidae; genus Haliotis; species Haliotis cracherodii. The sequence continues at coordinate 6,408,467 of NW_027266277.1, read as the reverse complement.
CATTGGTCGGTCAAAATTCGCGAAAGGTCGTTCTGACGTGACCCGTAATGGGATGTCTCAGATCCTTGTTCAGCGTTAGCGAAAACTAAGATCTAATTTTAATGAGCTTGGGAATAAAGAGGTCAGTGCGCATCCGTGTAGGGAGTAAACTGATGGGATCCCATGAACAGTTACTTGGAGTTCAAGGGTTTGGAATATCCATGGCGTCAAAGGACGTTCCAGGATGTGTATATCCAGCAGAAAAGGCGGTTTCCTAAATGTTCATTAATAATTAATGTTAGTTTCCCCACGGGCACTAGCTGCCACTAACCGGTTTGACAGACTCCGTGGTTTGGTGGATAGTGCGTCTGACCGGAGGGCGATATCTCGTATTCTACCCGCGTCTTAAAGTTATACATAGGCGCTACATCAGCTCTCACTTATTCCCGTTGTAAATGTATGTATAACCTCTCTCATAAATAAATATCCTTTTGCTAAATTCTCCTTGGTCTACCGAATAGAGCATCTGCCAGACAGTGGAAGGTTGGTTCGATCCCAGGTAGTTGTTGTTAACCTGCCTTGCGCTCGGCATTAATATTTTGGGTTACACAATGACAGGACGGAAACAGTGTATTGTGTCTGAGTTAGGTTTCTCATTTAGCTTGTACAAGCATCCACACACTTGCGGACTTGCACGTCGTTATATAAATACAAAGCCTAGGTTTTGCTTTCACTCCAGTTTTTATCGGTATACGCATTCTGCGTGTGGATGTACATGTCGTCCATGCAACAGTGTATAAACACTTTCGTGTACAATCACATGCCTGGGAATAAGCGACGCGTGTCTTACAAGGGACTGACTGCATGAATTATGCATGATATTAAAAATAAAATCTTCCAGAAATTCGCATTTTATTCTGCCGTCACGCATAAGAAGTAACAAAACATCGACATACTGCATTTTCACATTATTAATAAATATCAGTTAACGTTTATGGTTCGTGTGAAAGTGATGAACACATAATGACGCCTACAGTCATTTGAAACTGCTGTTCGTGAATGGGTTAACCGGATTCTAGTCCCATAAACATGTATGTGTAGGACTATTTTATGAAATTTACAAATGCATGTATCATTGCGAGGAAAATATATATTATATTATTTTTAAACAAAAACAAGTATCACAGTCACTGTACACTGTATTTCAGAAAACACTCCTGTGATCACCTCACTGTCAGAAGATGCCTCTTGCATAGACTTCCTTGTTCTATGAGGCGAAGAGACCGAACTTCGTATTGCATGCTATAATGTGATGATAGGCTTTTTGCATGTGTTTGTTTAGGCTTTTCAATCGTCACAGTTGTTTCCAATATAGGGCATTACGCTATTTATTGCAACAGCATTGTTCATTCCTCGTTTTCATTTTTTCCTTTCTTGTCAGCACGTCTCTTGAACCCATGCACATTGAAGCCTCCCAAAGTGTCTAGTCCTCTTTTAAAACTGTGCACATTGAAGCCACCAAGAGTATCGAAACCTCTCTTGAATCCATCGTGAATATGCCCCCCACCTAATGTATCGAGCCCGCGCTTGAACCCATCATGGATTTGGGCACCCCCAAGTGTGTCGAAGCCTCGCTTGAACCCGTCGTGGATTTGGGCACCTCCAAGTGTGTCAAAACCTCTTTTGAATCCATCATGGATTTGGGCTCCCCCAAGTGTGTCGAAGCCTCGCTTGAACCCGTCGTGGATTTGGGCACCTCCAAGTGTGTCGAAACCTCGCTTGAATCCATCATGGATTTGGGCACCACCAAGTGTGTCGAAGCCTCGCTTGAACCCATCATGGATTTGGGCACCCCCAAGTGTGTCGAAGCCTCGCTTGAACCCATCATGGATTTGGGCACCCCCAAGTGTGTCGAAACCTCGCTTGAACCCATCATGGATTTGGGCACCCCCAAGTGTGTCGAAGCCTCGCTTGAACCCGTCGTGGATTTGGGCACCTCCAAGTGTATCGAAACCTCTTTTGAATCCATCATGGATTTGGGCACCACCCAGAGTATCAAAGCCTCGCTTGAAGCCATCGTGGATTTGGGCACCACCCAAAGTATCAAAACCTCTCTTGAACCCATCGTGGATTTGGGCACCACCCAGAGTATCAAAGCCTCGCTTGAATCCATCGTGGATTTGGGCACCACCAAGTGTGTCAAAACCTCTCTTGAACCCATCGTGGATTTGGGCACCTCCAAGTGTGTCAAACCCTCGCTTGAACCCATCGTGGATTTGGGCACCGCCCAGAGTATCAAAGCCTCTCTTGAATCCATCATGGATTTGGGCACCACCAAGTGTGTCAAAACCTCTCTTGAACCCATCATGGATTTGGGCACCACCCAGAGTATCAAAGCCTCGCTTGAATCCATCGTGGATTTGGGCACCACCAAGTGTGTCAAAACCTCTCTTGAACCCATCGTGGATTTGGGCACCACCCAGAGTATCAAAGCCTCGCTTGAACCCATCGTGGATTTGGGCACCACCCAGAGTATCAAAGCCTCGCTTGAATCCATCGTGGATTTGGGCACCACCAAGTGTGTCAAAACCTCTCTTGAACCCATCATGGATTTGGGCACCACCAAGTGTGTCAAAACCTCTTTTGAATCCATCATGGATTTGGGCACCACCAAGTGTATCAAAACCTCTCTTGAACCCATCATGGATTTGGGCACCACCAAGTGTGTCAAAACCTCGCTTGAATCCATCATGGATTTGGGCACCACCAAGTGTGTCAAAACCTCGCTTGAACCCATCATGGGTTTTATCCGCATCCACCTTGTTCGTGTGTCTCGTTAATCCGTCATGGATTTTGGAGTCTCCATGGGTATCCAGGGCTCTTTTTGTGCGGCTGTGGGCTGACCTTCCGGCTGTGCTAGCTGATCGCTTCTTATATCCATGCACCTCAAATCCACCAATGGGGTCAAGGTAACGTTTTGTTTGCACATCTATGTCAGCAAGTGGATCAAAAAAACGCTTGTAGCCATGGATTTGAGCTCCGCCTAGAGAGTCAAGGTATCGCTTCCCCATTTCTGTCAAGTCATCAACAAGTTCACTGTCGTCATATGCCATCCTACTTGTGCTTCTTTTGGTCATTTTCAGCCGCATGGCGTGTTCCATGTTGTGTCCATTAACTTCCCTTTTCTTCAGATCCTGAAATGACAGAATCACATTAGACTACTTGTATTCGTCAAGTTAACTAAAGTGTAACACAAAACAACTTGGATAGACAAAAAGATAGACACAAGTATATTTGACATAATTCAATATGATTGGTTGCCACAAAGTGGCGGAAAGAAAGTAAAATATTTATGCTGCATGAATATTCCTTATTGAAATTTAATTTATCAGTTGGATACTTGCACGGTTTTCCTGCTCAACGACTATCAAAGGTATATGTCCATTATGAGGAAGCTCTGCGTTCACTTTATGTATGCTAAACGGGGCGTAAAACAAAACGGACTGACTGGCTCAAGCAATTGAGAATATCAAAATCTTTCAGTCAACTTGCTACAAAATCGTACACATCCATGTACTCTCGGTAATCCTTATTACCGCTCCCGGCGCCCAGGAGTTGGATACAGGACAGTATAGCGTCGATATAATTCAATCAGAAGCGTCTAATGCCAAGACATTATGTGTAAATTAGTGCCTCAGATGCGGTCTAGCGGGGATTGAATCGTACCTCATAGGCGCATCCTAAGAAAGAATGAGACCTTTCCAGTGTGTCAACGCATAAATGCTGACGATATTAGTGTCATTAAATAGTCATTACTTCATCTTACAGCAATGATTGATACACTGGATGAATTGGCGGATGGTGAAGTAAATCTTATTCAAATTCTGAGAAAAATGTTGATGAGTATACAGATCAGTACCGTTTTTACCAGATTAAAAGGAGTTTCGAAACCAATCTCATTTCAAATTCTGTAAAACTTAATATCGGAACATTCGTGGATGATCTTTGAGGAATTTGTTTTTAATGATAAGTGAAGCGTCTTTACCTTAACATAGGACAAACAATGATCGGAAAAAGGTCAGATATGATCATCATCAGTGGTATGCTTTCAGCGAGCTCATCGTGAGGACAATTTATATCTCTATTCACTATAATATTACTATTAAAGCATTGGATTGTGCGACGAGGGACAGCCTTTATTCGTAAGCGCGTATTGGTCTGGGAAAGGTGTTAAAAATGTGCCTTCAAAGTAGCATCAGACAGGAAAAAAGTTCATTGATGATTGAAATACCTCTTTGATTTTAATGTTTGTCTTGAAGGGCATAAACTTCAATCCGTTGTTTCGTCAATACAAACTGTGAGCGTACTAGCCGGAGAAGGAAGTACAGTGCACAAACCCCTACATGCTACTGCAGACTACGTTAAGTGCTGCCCGGTGCTCCTGGACCTCAAGTGATAAATTGACTTCTCACGGCAAACCATTCCCACAATATATTCATTTGCTTTATCGGGTAAACCAGAGATAACTATAAAAGCAGCACCCAATAATCCAGAAAATGGACCTTTATTGACACACTCGCGACAATGATGTATTTACTTATTATTTATGTCTGTAGAGCGGCTATGGCGTGTACCACGGCTTAGAAAGGGCTCTCTTTGTTTGAATGATATTGCACAAAACTACATCTTTCCTCTCAACTGGGGGATGGGCAGCTGGAATTACTGAATAAAAGAATCCCATCGGAAAAGATCTATTTTAACCATTAGCTTTCGCGAAGGTCTGTCAATAGCACGATAGGGTAATGAGTGGGCCGCAATCTGTCACGCTGCAATACGGCTATGTGTGCTAGATTTGATTGCGCCCTTTTGGAAATTTAACAATGGGACATAATATCAGCGCTGCAAAGTCGCTGATAGTTTGGACATTCAAGAGAGCTATCAAAGCAAGTATAAAATGCAGTGTTGCCATCAAGCAACGCTCTTTATCTCTTTCGTTTTGTCCCGACCAAATGCTAACATGGTCCTGTGGCAGCAAACACAAGACCAATGTGGTACAAGTGGTACCCATAAACATGCAGCTGATGGAACAGAGGGTTTGCTACATATTTCGTTTTATCAATTTTGCACAGGTTTTACATGTGATACGGTTAACTCAAGCGACATAATTTAAATAGTAGTAATTGCCATGAATACATTTGATGAACAAACACTAAAATAGCAACATGGTTTCACAATCACAAGAAAAATGTCTACAGCTTTATGGAAAGTTCTTTTTTTGATTTGACAATTGTGTTAGGAAGTCGTATACATTTTTGAAAACACACACTCAAACAAGAAAGCTAATGTGTAAGATTACATTTAGATCCAGTACATCCGATCACCTGGAAATATTCTACATGTGAAAAGGTTTAGTATGATCTCAGTAAGTGAAGCCTCTTACTTAGTAGAGAATGCACATCACAGGAGGTGAGGCTTTTAACTTAATGGAGAATGCATGTGACTGGAGCTGACCCTCTTACTTAGTAGATAATAAACGTCACTGGAGGTGAGGTCACTTACTTAGTGGAGAATACACGTCACAAGAGGTCAGGCCTCTTACGTAGTGGAAAATACATGTCACTGGAAGTGAGACCTCTTACTTAGTAGATAATAAACGTCACTGGAGGTGAGGTCACTAACTTAGTGGAGAATACACGTCACAAGAGGTTAGGCCTCTTACGTAGTGGAGAATACACGTCACTGGAGGTGAGGCATTTTACTTAGTGGAGAATACACTTCACTGGAAGTGAGGCCTCTTACTTAGTGGCGAATACAGGTCACTGGAGGTGAGGCCTCTTACTTAGTGGAGAATGCACGTCACAGGAGGTGAGGCCTCTTACTTAGTGGAGAATACACGTCACAGGAGGTGAGACCTTTTACTTAGTGGAGAAGACACGTCACAGGAAGTGAGGTCTCTTATAAATTACTAAGTAGAAAATGCACGTCACAGGAGGTGAGGCTTCTTACTTAGTAGAGATTGCACGTCACAGGAGGAAAGGCACCTTACTTAGTAGAAAATACACGTCACAGGAGGTGAGGCCTCTTACGTAGTAGAGAATACACGTCACAGGAGGTGAGGCCTCTTACTTAGTGGAGAATACACGTCACTGGAGGTAAGGCCTCTTATTTATTGGAGAATGCACGTCACAGGAGGTGAGGCATCTTACTTAGTGGAGAATGCACGTCACAGATCAGCTTGTACCACTTTGGGCTTTGTTCTCGTTATGAGCCGTCATGTACATTATCTAACATATAACAGGTTTACCTGAGCATACCCTATGGTGTGCATTAGATGTGTATTCTTAGGTTTATCCCCTCGAGTCACTATATTGATTAAACTATACAAAACTGGGACAAGACTCTAATTTTATACACAAAAGATATGGTGCCTATACATAATACATTTCTGAAAAAAAGTATAAGTCTCAGATGCAACATGGCTTGACGATGTTGGGAAGATAATTGTTACAAATCGAGACCCCGAGGTTCAAGTTGAATGAAAACCCGAGTGTATGTACAACTGTACACTGACCCGCACAGGACATGAATATCTGGACACGTGTAGTTTCTCCTGTCAGACAGGTGATTCACGGGTGTCATGGACGAGCACCTAAGACATACAATAGACCTATATTTTCTGAAAACATATATAAGTTGAGGAGACCTTACTGGCTGCCTCCTTTCCCCGTCATTCCTCATGTGTCAGTCGGTCTCACCTTCAGCTCTGACGCGTTACTTCTGATGACACGCCAAAAGGCGTATATATATTTTACGACACTTCGCTCACTAGTTATCTTGCTGGGATGGCAGCTAAGTGAAACTGGTTGTTCCGATAAAGATCATACTCATGCTGTGTCATGCTAAGTGTAAGTGTAACTGGTTTTCCCGATAGAGATCCTAGTCGTGCTGTGTCATGCTGGGTGTAAGTGTAACTGGTTGTCCCGATAGAGGTCCTAGTCGTGCTGTGTCATACTAGATGTAAGTGTTACTGGTTGTCCCGATAGATATCCTAGTCGTACTTGGTGTAAGTGTAACTGGTTGTCCCGATAGAGATCCTAGTCGTGCTGTGTAATGCTGGGTGTAAGTGTAACTGGTTGTCCCGATAGAGATCCTAGACGTGCTGTAACATGCTAAGTGTAAGTGTAACTGGTTGTACCAATAGAGATCCTAGTCATGCTGTGTCATGCTGAGTGAAAGTGTAACTGGTTGGCCCGATAGAGATCCTAGACGTGCTGTATCATGCTAAGTGTAAGTGTAACTGGTTGTCCCGATAGAGATCCTAGTCGTGCTGTGTCATGCTAAATGTAGGTGTAACAGGTTGTCCCGATAAAGATCCTAGTCGTGCTATGTCATGCTGAGTGTAAGTGTAACTGGTTGTCCCGATAGAGGTCATAGTCATGCTTGGTGTAAGTGTAACTGCTTGGCCCGATAGAGATCCTAGACGTGTTGTGTCATGCTGGGTGTAATTGTAACTGGTTGCCCCGATAGAGTTCCTAGACGAGTTGTGTCATGATTGGTGTAAATGTAACTGGTTGGCCAAATAGAGATCCTAGACGTGTTGTGTCATGCTGAGTGTAAGTGGAACTGTTTGTCCCGATAAAGATCCTAGACATGTTGTGTCATGCTGGGTGTAAGTGTAACTGGTTGGCCCGATAGAGATCCTAGTCGTGCTGTGTCATGCTGGGTGTAAGTGTAACTGATTGTACCAACATAGATCATAGTCCTGCTTGGTGTAAGTGTAACTGCTTGGCCCAATAAAGATCCTAGAGGTGTTGTGTCATGCTGGGGAGAAGTGTAACTGGTTCTCCCGAAAGAGATCCTAGACGTGGTTTGTCATGCTGGATGTAAGTGTATCTGGTTGGCCTGACAGAGATCCTCGACGTGTTGTGTCATGCTTAGTGTAAGTGTAACTGGTTGTCCCGATAGAGAACCTAGACGTCTTCTGTCATGCTAGGTGTAAGTGTAACTGGTTGTCCCGATAGAAATCCTAGACGTGCTGTGTCATGCTGGGTGTAAGTGCAAATGGTTGTCCCAAAAGGGAACCTTGACGTGGTGTGTCATGCTAATGTGTAAGTGTAACTGGTTGTCCCGATAGAGATCCTATTCGTGTTGTGTCATGCTGGACGTAAGTGTAAATGGTTGTCCCGATAGAGATCCTAGACGTGTTGTGTTATATTGGGTGTAAATGTAACTGGTTGTCCCGATAGAGATCCTAGATGCGTTGTGTCATGCTGGGTGTAAGTGTACCTGGTTGGCCCGATAGAGATCCTAGATGTGCTGTGTCATCATTGGTGTAAGTGTTACTGGTTTGCCCGATAGAGAACCTAGGTGAGTTGTGTCATGCTGGGTGTAAGTGTAATTAGTTAGACCGATAGAGATCCTAGACGTGTTGTTTCATGCTGGGTGTAAGTGTAACTGGTTCTCCCGAAAGAGATCGTAGACGTGTTGTGTCATGCTGGGTGTAAGTGTATCTGGTTGGCCAGACAGAGATCCTAGACGTGTTGTGTCATGCTTAGTGTAAGTGTAACTGATTGCCCCGATAGAGAACCTAGACGTCTTGTGTCATGCTGGGTGTAAGTGTAACTGGTTGTCCCGATAGCGATTCTAGACGACCTGTGTCATGCTGGGCGTAAGTGTAAGTGGTTGTCCCAATAGAGACCCTAGACGTGTTGTGTCATGCTGGGGATAAGTGTAACTGGTTCTTCCAAAAGAGATCCAAGACGTGGTGTGTCATGCTGGGTGTAAGCGTATCTGGTTGGCCTGACAGAGATCCTAGACGTGTTGTGTCATTTTTAGTGTAAGTGAAACTTGTTGTCCCGATAGAGAACCTAGACGTCTTCTGTCATGCTGGGTGTAAGTGTAATTGGTTGTCCCGATAGAGATCCTAGACGTGTTGTGTCATGCTGGGAGTAAGTGTAAATGGTTGTCCCAATAGAGAACCTAGACGTGGTGTGTCATGCTGGGTGTAAGTGTAACTGTTTGTCCCGATAGAGATCCTAGACGTGTTGTGTCATGCTGGGTGTAAATGTAACTGGTTGTCCCGATAGAGATCCTAGAGGTGTTGTGTCATGTTTGGTGTAAGTGTTACTAGTTAGCCCGATAGAGATCCTACACGTGTTGTGTCATGCTGGGTGTAGGTGTAACTGGTTGTCCCGATAGTGATCCTAGGCGTGTTGTGTCATGCAGGGTGTAAGTGTAACTGATTTTCTCGATAGTGCTCCTAGTCGTACTGTGTCATGCTGGGTGTAAGTTTAACTGATTGTACCAATATAAATCATAGTCACGCTTGGTGTAAGTGTAACTGGTTGTCCCGATAGAGATCCTAGACGTGTTGTGTCATGCTGGGTGTAATTGTAACTGGTTGCCCCGATAGAGTTCCTAGACGAGTTGTGTCATGATTGGTGTAAATGTAACTGGTTGTCCCAATAGAGATCCTAGACGTGTTGTGTCATGTTGAGTGTAAGTGAAACTGTTTGTCCCGATAAAGATCCTAGACATGTTGTGTCATGCTGGGTGTAAGTGTAACTGGTTGGCCGGATAGAGATTCTAGTCGTGCTGTGTCATGCTGAGTGTAAGTGTAACTGGTTTTCCCGATAGCGATCTTAGTCGAACTGTGTCATGCTGAGTGTAAGTGTAAGTGATTGTACTAATATAGATCATACTCATGCTTGGTGTAAATGTATCTGGTTGTCCCGATAGAGATCCTAGACGTGCTGTGTCATGCTGGGTGTAAGTGTAACTGGTTGTCCCGATAGAGATCCTAGAGGTGTTGTGTCATGCTGGGTGTAAGTTTAACTCGTTCTCTCGATAGAGATCCTAGACGTGTTGTGTCATGCTGGGCGTTAGTGTAACTGGTTCTCCCGATAGAGATTCTAGACGTGTTGTGTCATGCCGGGTGTAAGTGTAACTGGCTGTCCTGATAGAGATCCTAGACGTGTTTTGTCATGCTGGGTGTAAGTGGAAGTGCTAGTTTCGATGAAGATCCTAGACATGTTGTGTCATGATTGGTGTAAGTGTATCCGGTTGTCCCGATAGAGATCCTAGACGTGCTATGTCATGCTGGGTGTAAGTGTAACTTGTTGTCCCGATAGAGATCCGAGGATGTTGTGTCATGCTGGGTGTAAGTGTAACTGGTTGACCCGTTAGAGATGCTAGAGGTGTTGTGTTGTGCTGGGTCTAAGTGTATCTGGTTGTCCCGATAGAGATCCTAGACGTGTTTTGTCATGCTGAGTGTAAATGTAACTGGTTGTCCCGATAGAGATCCTAGACGTGTTGTGTCATGGTGGGTGTAATTGTAAGTGGTTGGCCGGATTGAGATCCTAGACGTGTTGTGTCATGCTTGGTGTCGAGGTACACTGTCAGAGTAATAGTTCCTATGTCACTTAACGTTCCTCTATACTATCGATGGTACATTGAGAAAGTACGTCGCCACAGAAACAGTAAATTGATATTTAATCCACACTTAGACTTTGTAAGGACTTTCCTGAGTGGAAGTACTTATGTAACACGCACATACAGAAGGATAAGCAGTGCTTCCTCTTCTTCATGAATGAGGGGAAGGAGACTTGACTTAATCATTGACAACAAACGTGTGATTGTGGATTGACGCAAGAATATTGAACTATTTCATATTTTACAACTTGTTTAAAGAAATCAAAATTAATTTTCATTGGACCCACTCCATTTGCTTTGACAGCAGTATTTATCATTATTTATAGAAAACAGTGATCGGAGAGATGTGTCGTCAGGTAACCCAGAAAACAGGGTTCCTCGAATGTCCAGGCGCAGCCTAAATCTCGACCTGGATAACGAAACATTTGGTGTCTCCTGGGTCTCAAGACTTTCCTCCAACTCTTGCCTGTGTTGACCCACGACTGCCTTTGAGTTGTTATTGATTGTAAATGCCCACAGATAGCCTGCGTTAGGCCTCGGAACGGCGCAATATAAACATGCAATTTTCTTGTTTTTTTATCACTTGATAGTACAGACAATGTTTTAAACATGTATTTTGCAGAAAACACTTTCATTCTCGTTGAAGAAAAAATGCTAATTATTTCCCGTATTCATTAGCACTGGTTAAAGCTGCAATTCAATGCTTATAACACGGATGATGTACTTGAAAGATAGATGAGCGACAGGAACAATTCATGATTTTACGTTGTTATTTAACGTTAGTTAATGCCGTAGCGTATTTAGCACACGTGTCTCAACTTCTCAAGGGCCAGGTGAGGGGTTAACATACTAGTCACACGACCACTGTTGACTGCGCCATCATATACGAAAGTGCTTTTTCTGCTGGCTTATTTTCATTGAATCAAGTTATTTATACTTCAAGTCATATATGTTACATTCAATATGACAAATGTCTGAAATGTTCACTTTGGTAATTTATGAAACGCGAAATTATTTTAACGGCATATTTCAATTGTTCTTGTCAGATCAGTTATCAGGAAGTTCAAAGGGGCTTTAACATCACAATAGACTTATTACGCTTGGATCAGAACTCCTCAAAATGTATAAAATACACATTGACTTTCGGTTTTGTTTAATCCGATCTTTTTCAGGCACTGGGTGCTGAAATAGAGCAAAACGATGTTTTGAATTCGTTGTCATAATAAAATATATGGAAAAATAATTGTAAAATTACTGAAATATTTTGGTATATTTTAAAGTGAAAATTTAAATGATTTTTCACATTGACTGTGACATATATACCTCAAGGTAGAACCGTGACGACCATCGCCCATGTTTGTCGTGCGATTCGACTGACGGGATCGAGTGAACAAGCTCGATGACTTGGTTGATGCATGTACTAGTATCCCAATTGCGTTGATCGATAATACTCGTTAATTGTTATTGGAAAACGTTGGTTGCCTGATATTGAACATACGGTGCGTCAAAACGCAGCCATTGTCGATTTGCAATTTATTGAACGGCATTGTTTTCACACTTGATAAAAAATGGCATGGAGGAAAACAAAAGCAAAAAGCACGTGAAAATTATGGCATTCGTAACTCGTGGTAGTGGTTATAAAAAGGCAAGCATAAGCCAATAATGTGTCATTCAATTGGCAACATTTTTCCAGTCATCGCCATAGGACGTATCCAAAGAGGGGAATCGCAGTCTTCTGTTGCACGCCGTTTCAACGTACACCACAGCACATTTGCCGACTTTGTGACCGATACACACAGTTCAGTTCCACTGCAGACTGTCCGAGAACCGGCCGACCAAAAGTTACCACCCCTTCACAGGATCGCTACATTCGACACACCTACGCTACACCTGCGACAGCGCAATGCCACAGCTACGGAGACTGCAGGACGCATCCCTGGTTTGAGGAGGATATCGGACCAGACTGTCAGGAACCATCTTCGCGAGGTTTGAATCCGACCCAGAAGACCAGTTATAACGTCTCTGTCTTGCAACAAATCCATCGACAGTGACGCTTGCGTTGGAGCCATACCTTACAGCCTTGGAATTTGATAAACTGGAGACGAGTGTGGTTTTAGCGATGGATTACGATTTCTTCTTCACCGGCGAGATGGAATATAAACGTGTTTATCGTCGTGGAGAGGGAGCTGTTTCAAAAGGACAACGCTCCACCGCACACAGTTCGTGTCACGGTTGACTACCTCATACTGCCAACATCAACGTCTTGCCTTGGCCGTCGAGATCTCCAGATCTCAACCCAATCGAACACCTCTGGGGTGAACTCAGTCGACGTGTACGTCGACGTCAGAGCACGCGGCAGACACTCCCACAACTGGACAACGCGTTACAAGCAGAATGGCACCGAATACCGCAGGACAGAATTCGTACACTTATCCAGTCAGTGCCGAGGAGATGCAGAGCTGTGATTGCTGCCCGTGGCGGTCACACAAGATACTGAGCTCAGCACCACCTTGTGGCATAATGTGTAATGACAATGAACAGTTTTCAATGCCTTTGTACAACGACAACAAGTGACTATCGAGCTCCAAAATTTCATATTTGTATGTATGATATTAAATTAAATATATCGACAGTATTAGGTACAATCAATTTACTAAAAATCAACCTGTGCGTCTCTTTTTCGAAGAATGTATGTTTTCCTCCAGTTACATGTACTTAAAGTTATATGTATTCGTACTTCAAGTTATAATGTTATACTTCAAGTTAAACATACCTAAAGTGATATATTTATATCTAAAGTGATATATTTATACCTACAGTTATATACACCCATGTTACATATTTATATCTCAAGTTATATACACCTCAAGTTATTATATGTATACCTCAAGAAATACATACCTCAAGTTTACATTTATACCTCGAATTATATATACCTCCAGTTAAATGTTTATTCCTTCATTTATATATACCTAAGTTATATATTAAACCTCAAGTTAAAACAACCTCATGTTATATACTTATACCTCAAGTTATACATACCTCTAGGCTATGTTTATACATCCAGTTTTATACAGCTAAAGTTATATATTTATATATCCTGTTATATATACCTGAAGTTATATATTTGTACATCCAGTTATATATACCTAAAGTTATACTTGCACATCATTATTTCTGTTAGTGCCGGTTAAAGATAAATTCTGTCTGTACAATGTCGATATATTATTTTCATTCGGTAGTAATATCAGCAACAATGATGTCTAAGTTGCTCATCAGTAGTTGTGTAGTCACGATTTAAAAAAAAATAATTATGAGTTTAAAATTAAAAAAAAAGTATTCTTTTGTTTTTAACAATACATGTATAAGTATTCTTTTGGTGTTGACTAAGGGCCAGTACAGTTCAGGTTTTCGGATATAATATCAATATCTTCAGATGTTTCCAACTGAAAATCAAACATCTTATAAACCCTACTGAGAGGTAAAGTTTGTGTTGCTCCTGGATTTATGAAGGTTGTTGTTGTTTGCCTGTAAGGGCATGCTGTACCGTTTCGCGAACACCGATTCGTGAGTGTATTTGTCATGTGGAATCTGTATCTTTTCTTGTGTCTAAGACGTATCGACACAATCACGACATTCCCTGTAGTTACTCTCACATAACACTTAATATCATCTTATAGGAATGGTGATGTTATCCCTATTCTCTTGAGAAACATGACATGGAAGGCATGTACTGTAATTACTGAAACGTGAACGGGTTACACGCTGGGATCAAAATGAAGCCAATGCGCACTCTCTGCAGCGACTGGCTGAAGCTTCGTAAAATACCGGGTAACGCACTGTCAACGAACCCCAGTCAGTATTGACGTGCAGGTGTATACATTATTTCATAACATCTTCCCGTGTTACTGGTCAGCTGCAGTATCCAAGCCGACAACTTTCTCCTGCTTCTGGGTAGTTACTGCTTGGTTTCACGACGAAACAATTCCGCATGAAACGTAATTAATTTAATCATGACAGAACAATGTAAACGCGATAAGAGCTTTACGGTCGATTCGGTCAGTAACAGACAGAAAATAATGTGGTTTTTTTGTGGATTGGTCTTGGTGTTGTCTAGGACTCCCGACTCCTTCCGATAAGAGAGCATTTGAAACGTTGTAATTAAAGATCGACATTAATGATTATCTTGAGCTACATTCGGGCGCATTGTGCATCTATAATGCAAGACCGGTTGCTTAATGCAACTGCTTTTATCGTAGATTAGTTGGTTATTATGTGCGAGAAATTCCAGCTTGCGAGTGAGGGTGTGAATGGAGAATTCTAAAATAATGTTGTATAAATAATGCCTCTACCAAGAAATAGTTAATTAGAGCAAAGCCTTTAAAATGTCGGTACTATTGATCACATATTTATCAAGACTTTTATGTTTCGACTTGATGGAATTAACAATTAGATTATTTGAATAAGAAGGAGTCAACGTGAATATTTAGTACTTGTTTTCACATTACATGTCGCGTTCTGACGAGAAAACATCCCCGTTTATTTAGATTCCTACGGACGAGGACATCCACTGACTTAAAATGTCATTCTTTTAAATATCTTCATCTCTGTTAGGTCTTCATTATCTCGACCGCCGCGTTGCCAGTCTTTGTCAACAGCATGTTATGGTAGATAACCTATTTAGATATACCAGGCATATCGACATCCATATAGCTGAAGGGGAAAAAAAGACGCTGGTAATGACCCGTGTATAGAAGTTATTAAGAAGCTGCCAACCCCATTTTGGTACGCGGGATTCGGGTTGTTATTTAACGTTAGTTGATGCCGTAGCGTATTTAGCACACGTGTCTCAACTTCTCAAGGGCCAGGTGAGGGGTTAACATACTAGTCACACGACCACTGTTGACTGCGCCATCATATACGAAAGTGCTATTTCTGCTGGCTTATTTCCATTGAATCAAGTTATTTATACTTCAAGTCCTATATGTTATACGTAAATGGCCTACGTAAAGTTTCCTTTTTAATAATTTTCTTCGATATTTATTCAGTAGGTTTACTTTAAGTCGCAGTCTTTTCTCAATGCCTTTGAGATTTGTGTAACGCAGAAACGGTTGTCCATGCCCCTGCGAAGAATAAGTTTAGTAGTGACTATTTTCTACCACGAATCCCTTTGGTAAAATTATTGCATACACGCGATACTATATACTCCTCATTGTTTTAGCCGTATGTTTCCTTCAAGAAAAAGATTGCACTGGGTGGGTCATATACATATGACGTGGGTATCATGGATGCTAGGCAAATGAATGTTAATATCTGTTAATATCTGTCATCGCGTTGATATTGCCTCGGTACATGTGCTGAATTAGAGGCATAAAATGCTATGGAGATGTGACCAGTATAGGCACAATCTAATTGTGACGAGTAGACCGGGCAGTATGGAAGTGTTCTGTTGATACCTGCATGCAAAACGATCCATTTGTTACCAACTCGTGCTTTTCCGGGAGACATCGAATGGAGAATCAATATTGGTGTATGAACACGTCAACTACGTCACAACAAGAACGATAACTCTTATTGTACCCGCGTCTTAAAGTAGTATGCAAGTGCTAATGCATAGCTCGCATATTCCAGTTGTAAGAGCATGTAAAATGCCTCATATGAAACAATATAGAGTGTCAATACAGAGCGGAAGGTGAGCCGCATCATACCAAAAGACGTTTAAACATGGTACACGTGGGTCATCCTTGTTAAACTGTGGCATGTTGTCTTAGTTGGATAGCAGTATGATAATATTAAGAAATGCAACCATTTTTATGTTCATAACAAATCTCTTAAAAAAACAGAGTCGATGTACGATTCCGATGTACGATGTGTACGAAGTAACTGTATCCTGCCCCACCGGTGGTACCCGTAACAAACACACGCTACGGCAAATTGTTCACCTAACAAAACCCACGGGAACATAAGTCAAAATGGTGAATTGCATCGGACAAATTAGGAAATGCCCTCCACATGTCTACCCTTAAACATTTCGAAAGCTTTAATGAAGTCTTCAATGTTGTAACCTTGATCAAACAACTTCTGAGTTGTATGACGATCTTTGAAGTCTTGGCAGAAAGAGAATGCTCGATTGTACCCCGGAATTTGTGACATGTAGACACCAACACACACACACACACACACACACACACACACACACACACACACACACACACACACACACACACACACACACACACACGTCGCAATATGTGCAATAATTACGAAAGCGACGTTAAACCCCCATTTCGCTTCACCTCACCTTTTGTTTAAAGTGTACGTTTAACATACATCAAGTAGAGTGTGGAAGTTGGGATGGAGAACATCAAGTAGAGTGTGGGTGTTGGCATAGAGGACATCAAGTAGAGTGTGGGTGTTGGGATGGAGAACATCAAGTAGAGTGTGGAAGTTGGGATGGAGGACATCAAGTAGAGTGTGGAAGTTGGGATGGAGGAAATCAAGTAGAATGTGGAAGTTGGGATGGAGGACATAAAGTAGAGTGTGGGTGTTGGGATGGAGGACATAAAGTAGAGTGTGGAAGTTGGGATGGAGGAAATCAAGTAGAATGTGGAAGTTGGGATGGAGGACATAAAGTAGAGTGTGGGTGTTGGGATAGAGGACATAAAGTAGAGTGTTGGTGTTGGGATAGAGGACATCAAGTAGAATGTGGAAGTTGGGATGGAGGACATAAAGTAGAGTGTGGGTGTTGGGATAGAGGACATAAAGTAGAGTGTGGGTGTTGGGATAGAGGACATGAAGTAGAGTGTTGGTGTTGGGATAGAGGACATAAAGTAGAGTGTGGGTGTTGGGATGGAGGACATCAAGTAGAGTGTGGAAGTTGAGATGAAAGACATCAAATAGAGTGTGGAAGTTCGGGTTAAGGACATCAAGTAGAGTGTGTAAGTTGGGGTGGAGGACATCAATTAGAATGTGAATATTAGGATGGAGGACATCAAGAGTGTGTGGGTGTTGGGATGGAGAAGATCAAATAGAATGTGGATGTTGGTGTGGAGGACATCAAGTAGAGTGTGGATGTTAGAGTGGAGGACATCAAGTAGAGCGGGTATGTTCGGGTGGAGGACATCAAGTAGAGAGTGGATGTTAGGGTGATGGACATCAAGTAGACTGTGGATGTTTGGATGGAGAACATCAAGTAGAGTGTGGATGTTGGGATGGAGGACATCAAGTAGATTGGAGGTGTTGGGGTGATGGACATCAAGTAGAGTGCAGGTGTTGGGGTGATGGACATCAAGTAGAGCGTGAAAGTAAGAGTAGAGTACATCAAGTAGAGTGTGGATGTTTGGATGGAGAACATCAAATAGAGTGTGGATGTTTGGATGGAGAACATCAAGTAGAGTGTGGATGTTTGGATGGAGAACATCAAGTAGAGTGGGGATGTTGGGGTGGAGGACATCAAGTAGAGTGTAGATGCTCGGTTGGAGGACATCAAGTAGAGTGTGGATGCTGGGATGGAGGACATCAAGTAGAGTGGGGATGTTGGGATGGAGGGCATCAAGTAGAGTGGAGGTGTTGAGGTGATGGACATCAAGTAGAGTGTGGATGTTGGGATGGAGGACATCAAGTAGAGTGGTGATGTTGGGGTGATGGACATCAAGTAGAGTGTGGATGTTTGGATGGAGAACATCATGTAGAGTGGGGATGTTTGGATGGAGAACATCAAGTAGAGTGTGGATGTTTGGATGGGGAACATCAAGTAGAGTGTGGATGTTTGGATGGAGAACATCAAGTAGAGTGTGGATGTTTGGATGGAGGACATCAAGTAGAGTGGTGATGTTGGGGTGATGGACATCAAGTAGAGTGTGGATGTTTGGATGGAGAACATCATGTAGAGTGGGGATGTTTGGATGGAGAACATCAAGTAGAGTGTGGATGTTTGGATGGGGAACATCAAGTAGAGTGTGGATGTTTGGATGGAGAACATCAAGTAGAGTGTGGATGTTTGGATGGAGAACATCAAGTAGAGTGTGGATGTTTGGATGGAGAACATCAAGTAGAGTGGGGATGTTGGGATGGAGGGCATCAAGTAGAGTGGAGGTGTTGAGGTGATGGACATCAAGTAGAGTGTGGATGTTGGGATGGAGGACATCAAGTAGAGTGGTGATGTTGGGGTGATGGACATCAAGTAGAGTGTGGATGTTTGGATGGAGAACATCATGTAGAGTGGGGATGTTTGGATGGAGAACATCATGTAGAGTGTGGATGTTTGGATGGGGAACATCAAGTAGAGTGTGGATGTTTGGATGGAGAACATCAAGTAGAGTGTGGATGTTTGGATGGAGAACATCAAGTAGAGTGTGGATGTTTGGATGGAGAACATCAAGTAGAGTGTGGATGTTGGGGTGGAGGACATCAAGTAGAGTGTAGATTCTCGGTTGGAGGACATCAAGTAGAGTGTGGATGTTGGGATGGAGGACATCAAGTAGAGTGGGGATGTTGGGATGGAGGGCATCAAGTAGAGTGGGGATGTTGGTGTGATGGTCATCAAGTAGAGTGTGGATGTTGGGATGGAGGACATCAAGTAGAGTGGGGATGTTGGGGTGATGGACATCAAGTAGAGTGGAGGTGTTGGGGTGATGGACATCAAGTAGAGTGTGAACCTTGGTGTGGAAGACATCAAGTAGAGTGTGGATGTTGGGTTAACATCCATGATCAAATCGAGTAGTAAACGCCTGATCGGAATGAGAAAAGGGCCGAATACAAATCGGATGTATCATATTAATCAACCAGAATGACACATTACGTACGGTGCGTATGTATATTTCATATCATAGCCATTGATTACAATGAATGTGTACCAAATATATCCTCTAGAATATTGAAAACCGACAATAGTGTGATTATGTACCCGAAACAGAATATGTACTATTGACCTTCAAGTGTGTTCAGTGTACAGGACGTAGCTGTTCATGTCAAGTGCACTTGGTCGTGCATTCCAGTCCCTGCGCTTCACATACACACAAACACGCACTCAAACAAAATACCAAGCCTAGCCTAAATTTGATTGTAAATACAGTGAATAATAAACTGACGGTACCGTTTACATTTGAATCATTTGGCTAAACACTTTTTCCGGATTGACGAGTCATCCAGTAAGGTATTTTCCTCCGACAGAAGACGGCATAAGGCTGGATTTCCGCACTAAGGGAGTTCGGACAAACGATGCTCAATAAAACTACTAATCGCACACCTTTACTGATCACATAAAGACATGCTTGAAATATTGAATATGTATGCAATCCTTATCAATCAACGTTATCTGTTCAGCTGATCACAAGACCACAGTACGAACCCCATTGTCATAGTTCTGCCCAAGGGTATACATTTGCAATTTCTAATGGACAGCAGTTGTACCAGTTACTCATATCAATAGTCAGTGTCAACTGCAAATGACTGACTAGTTAATCAATGATAAAGACTACGATAACAGACAGAGCATTCAATGCCACATGTTTCCTTTAAGGCACATGAATCAATGAAGCTGTCTGCACAAGGGGGCTATATGTGGCGCTATATGTGGCACTATATGTGGCGCTGTATTTGGCACTATATGTGGCGCTGTATGTGGCACTATATGTGGAACTATATATGGCGCTATATGTGTCACTATATGTGGCACTATATGTGGCGCTATATTTGGCACTATATGTGGCGCTATATGTGGCACTATATGTGGCGCCATATGTGGCGCTATATGTGGCACTATATGTGGCGCCATATGTGGCGCTATATGTGGCACTATATGTGGCGCTATATGTGGCACTATATGTGGCGTTATATATGGCACTATCTGTGGCGCTATATGTGGCACTATATATGACACTATATGTGGCTCTCTATGTGGCACTCTGAAAGGTTCAGGCTGAGATACCAAACACAAAAGTTCGGTTCAGTTGGATAAGTGAAATATGTGAATTGTCAGTAAAACAAGCTAAAGTATACTAGAGATATCCACATCTTGAAACATTTCAATAAAATAAACCCGTGCATTTGTGAGTGATGTAGCTCATTATATTATAAATAGTTTTATACACTGCAGTTTCACTAACTCCCCCTGAAACTGTTATTGTAATTCTTTTCATAAAAGTGATATTGTTTATAGACAAAATGACTGTACTCACTATATCAGAGGGCGGCTGGTAGCGGTGTATTCAAAGTGCAGACTTTTGAAAGATACATGCGAGATTATTCGGACATGAGTTCGCTCAAAGCCAACTTCCGATATACGTCTAACGTTGCCTTCTAAGGCAAGTCATGAAAGACAATAACTCCGTTTGATGCAGATCCTGCTGTAACCTTAGTGGGAGATTATTCTGTCATAATGGTTAATTACACATTGTCTTTTATCCCCCAAGTCGTTAATTACACTTCAATCATCTGACGCAGGAACCTAACAGCTCACATCCTTACCAGGAACATTTCACGGCGAATACGACTCCCTCCATTAATAATTTAGACATACCAGCATGCTGTCAATTTGCCCGATTGCTCGTAAATGACCACTATTAATTGAAAACGGAACATAAACGATCACGCAACCTAAAAGAGTGAATCTGTTCTTCACCTCGTTAGTTTCTTGATATGAAAATAACCAAGAAATAACATGTTATTTATTGTTGCACATTATCCGTGTAATACCTCATCAGAGCGGGACGCCAAACTGGCAGCTGCAACCCCTGCCTCCGTATGATGAACGAGCAGACTATATGCTACTGTTCTTGAGACGCCGTCGTGAATCATGTCAGTTTAATGCTGTTACGATGCAGTTAAATAATGATTATATGATTTACACAAGGTCATTTAGGCAGTTTGCAATAGGTAACTTACACCATATGGCATACCTCTCCATTTTTCAATATGCACAATTTACTTTTCCTGGCATCCAGTCCGATATTGGCAGCATAACCAACAGTATCAGCATCAATCTGTGAGTAATCTCGAAGTGGATTCAAATAACTATAACACTAGTTTATCCTAGCACGGGATGCCAGTGTTAGGGTCCTATCTTTGTCCCAGCATGGAGAGTCTCGCCTCGGTATTTAACGTTACATGCATTTGGTTTAAACTAACAGCATAGTCAACCGTTTTGGGGGATCCATTACTATAACGACACTGGTTCCCAGAATCAGCAACATCTCTGTTGACCCGTGGTGGTGGACGGACTACGTGATATCCACCGCCTGGTGACTAATTCACAATTATTCCGATATTATCACTTCTGGTCGTGTACAACACCGACCGA
Organism: Haliotis cracherodii; assembly: GCF_022045235.1. Classification (NCBI taxonomy): domain Eukaryota; kingdom Metazoa; phylum Mollusca; class Gastropoda; order Lepetellida; family Haliotidae; genus Haliotis; species Haliotis cracherodii. The sequence goes on along the minus strand of NW_027266277.1, from coordinate 6,386,758 downwards.
TTAATGATATGGTTGATACATATAGATATAATACCATGTGTATAAGCAGAATCATCAGTTACATGCTTCGTGTTTACAAATGGAGACGGAGGCATCGTTATTTGATTATACGTACACAGATGTATAATAACGTATTTTCACTCCGTAATTGATGTGGATTACCAATTAGTGTACCTTGCTGTGTTGTAATGCTATCAAGGGGCATGATGAATCAGTGGCGAGTAGCGTAATGCAAATGTAAACGGTAGCGTGTTTTCGTATTTGTGAATAGCATGTATCGCTCCTGCCTACCGCACGTGTTGAGGTTGTGTAAACACTTCTTGGTTTAACTGACGTACGCGTCGATTAAGGACACGAAATCAGTTTTGGTTTGTATTTGATAATCCGCATATTCCCTGCAATCCAAACACAAGTATTTTCACATGGCATTTATTACAGGAATGAGTTTTATATTTCAAGATGCATGTCCACATAGCGTGCTGTGTGAAGTGTGTTTGAACATACCTTTACCACCACAAGATCGCTCTGCAGATAAAACCACTTATCCACTCACAGCATTGGGGTATTGCATTGGGGTATTACAAACTCGGATAAGTTTAGTTATTATAAACTTTGTCTTAAATGCCTTACTTTCCGTCACTAAAATACACGTATTGCAACACGAGTGATGTTTATTAGACTGTAAATGTAGATATGCTGGTCTGTCGGTACAGATGTCACGCATATACATATTTCTTTGCATTTCTAAAAGAAATTAAAATCAATGCTTAAAACGGTGCATATATACTCGATTATCCCTTGGTTTGTATCTTCAGTTTGTTAATAAAAATTGGCAACCATAGATTTATTTCGGAAGTGTCGCCACTATCACGGTCTTTCACACTGAGCCTGCTCTCCCATGTTAAAGATATGATCAGACGCCTATTCTAGGGCCTCTCGTTGGTGTCGAACTCTGATCGAAGTTATGGTAGCAAAGAGTTCCAGCGCAGAAAGGGATTTACTACCCTGTTTATTTGAGAATTCGTACACACAGCATGCAGATATGGTGCCATGACCCCATCCCTATGAATCATTTACATATAGGAAATTAACAAATTGCGTTAACATTCGTGCACATACACCTATTGCGATCATGATTTGTGTTTGTGTAAACCTTGCAGCGAAGATTTATGCGACGTTAGGGCATTAATATTTCAGCAACTGAAACTACACAGGTGTAGACAGTACAAGACACGAATACGATTTCCTTGATAACTAACGCTTCACTTGTATTAAGTGACACCACGCCACACGTTAGCAAAATCGAAGTGACATCACAAATTGTCAGCACTCATAGCATAAATGATTCATTGTCCTGGAGTTCTGGTAGATTCTACAACAGCACAGAACAACACATACAAAATAACCGAATTGGTCAATGCAACACCAGAACTGTACAAATGCTTTTAGCGTCATAGCCAGAAATGTAAATACTTTGAGATACGCTGTGGGCCGCGGGTTTACCGTCAGTGACACTGATACATTTCCCGTCGATTACACCAACACTCCACATTGTTTCCTTATGTGTCGAGAACAAGAAGCAATCGGACATTTCACAGCAGTAAAGGCGGTGTAAGGTGTACATTTCACAATGCGTGTTGTGGGGGAAATTGTCAGTGTGATATCAGTAAACTGTAAAGAAAGTCGACATAACACATAACATTTTACAATATATACGACTTGAACCATATCGATTATTTAACAAGTAATATAACATTCATTCACGTGATTTCCGAATGTTCAACGCCATGATGTACACAGAGGGTCAGGGGACCAGCGCCATTGTACAAACAGTTTACCAGTTAACTATAGCAGATGGTGAGCTGTCAGTCTCCAATCATGTAATACTGATTTTAGCACATTAATGGTTATCAGAGAACTACTCTGTTTTAAGGCGTCTCAGTTGTTGGATGTCATTTGTTAACGAATGTGTTTCCTCCGAGCGCTCTGGGTCCGTCATAAAGCGTCCACAGCTAATGACAAGTATGCACGTGCTAGCACTAGTGTCAATAGTACATACAGGGAACCACGTGCTAGCACTAGTGTCAATAGTACATACAGGGAACCACGTGCTAGCACTACTGTCAATAGTACATACAGGGAACCACGTGCTAGCACTAGTGTCAATGGTACATACAGGGAACCACGTGCTAGCACTAGTGTCAATAGTACATACAGGGAACCACGTGCTAGCACTAGTGTCAATAGTACATACAGGGAACCACGTGCTAGCACTAGTGTCAATAGTACATACAGGGAACCACGTGCTAGCACTAGTGTCAATAGTACATACAGGGAACCACGTGCTAGCACTACTGTCAATGGTACACACAGGGCAACACGGGCAAACAGTGGGTGTTTCCGAGCTGACAATAAAATGGAACAGTCATCTAATTCTGTTATTCGTCTCTCCTACACACATCATTGGCACATGAATACACCTAGTAACGTGTATTGTGAATAGGATGGACAAGCTACAGGAATGTATCAATACACAATGACCCTGCGGGCATTCTGAGAGACAGTGAGCGATAGATTCCTGCTATAACGCAATCATTAGTCTGTCTATTCCAGATGCGATTATTTACAGGCTGTCGTTATGTAATGTGCTGGTATAAACTGACGCAATGCAATCGATATTCGTCCCAAAATATTAATATTTATTTTGAAACTGTAAGAGTAAGCGTTAGTTTGGAACGCATCGTTTCACTGTCAGCATATGTGATTAATACCCCAAACAATTGTTGCAAAGGTCGCTTGATGTTGGAAAGTCGCCTGGTAATTATATCAGAATACATTGATCGTAAATACCTTTTTCTGTTAAACCATGTTCGGCGTGTCAAACACCAACTCTTTACCTACTGTATAAGTTGTATTAACATTTACGAATACAACTTATTTAGAACTGTATTCATTGTTACAAATTGACGGCCCTTTCCTTTCCTCTGTGAAAAGTTCTGAACAAATAAGACTGGTGCATATTCATACAAGATAAATTTCGACATGTAATCTCATCTTTTCATTCACACAAGAAGTGTGCAGAGATGATTGATCAAAGTCAGCAGACATACTTGGGAGGGAAGTTTGATCAAAGCGAGGCTAGCAACTCACACAGGTCTTCAACGAAGGACACAGTTCAAGCTAACATAAGCTTGAAAACTATTATCACGTATGTATTCTTGTCGTTTTAGCTGTGGTGTTTGTCTGGGTTTGTTTCTAGTCATACCTGACAAGGTCCAAATGAAACACACTTTTATCTATGCAGAATTAACAAACGTGCTCTATGACGTTCCTGTCTTCTTTAACGTGTTTGCTTTTGGCATTATGTTGTAGGATAATGGATGACCCTTCAGACTTTGTTAATTCAGTGTCGACATAATTAATCTAATTGAGGAGCATCTGGCTCCATGTCAAGAACCACTCTGAGGATATTTACATCGCTTGTCAATAACAATCACCATGGTAACCATATTGCAAAACAATATTTCAGGCAGGCCACACTCGAATTATTGAAAATTTTAACCATGACTTTCCCGTCAATGGGGACCATGCAACGTTCATTGTTTATTGCCATCCGTTAATTATCTGATATGAAAGGTCAATGGTTAATAAACTAAATATTTTTAATCACTTTATTAAATTCACGTAAATTCAACAAGGTAGGTAAAATAATTTCCATTCAAGGTCGTTTTGTGGTGCTGTTAGTCATTGATGAACCGTTGCTTCAGTCGCATTTGCGGCACAGAGACATGTCTCAACCATATCGCTCTGTCATCATTGAAAAGGAACACATTGAAAAATGTTAATAACACATTCTTGATAAAAACCGTCAACGAATGTCAGTTTCTCAACAAAACAAGTATGGTAGATGCCTCATATTCTATTATTTCATGCCGCGTGTACTCCGTTTGGAACTTTGCCTCAGCATCTGTAGATTTTGACTATTGCCTAAAATAAGCCCTGTATTGCCTACGGACATCCGCTCTCGTCGGTGTCACGTGAGAAACCCTTGTCGCATCATTCCACTCACAGCGGACGGTTCTGGATTTAATTGGTTAGCTTGATGGGACAGTCAGCCAAACCCTTCAGACAATATTGCCAGGCAATCTTTACTTGAGTGCAAAGCTTTGACGTAGTAACATTGTCAAGGATCCAAACATCCGTTCAGAGTTAGTCTTGACAGTGCTCAGTGCTGTGTAAACTAGCAGATAGGATGGATATTGTTTTATGAAAACGTGTGTTTATGGTTGTGTATACATACGTTACCTCAATGCTTGCTTCAGAAAGAAACATAATCATTTCACGGAGAATGCGAAAGGTTTATCTTCAGCATTGACTGTCCACCGGACTCATAGCTGGAAACAACCCTTCAATAAAACCTACATAAGGTATTCAAAATACACAATACTATAGGTGCAGTATGTAATGGGTGGCAGAGCAAGTGTAAGGGGGAGTGTTTACATTATGTTGACAATCCTTTTAGAAAGAAATCAAAAGGCAATTCGTGTAACGGAACTTTCAAATTGAATATATATAGAATACTAAACGAGCTCCCGTGTAATACCAATTTTTTTAAACGAGTGATCAGTTCTGGTATCTGACGAGCAAAAGCGAGTCAGACACCAGAACTATTCGTGAGCTCCTGTAGTATTTTATTTATTACTTGCCATTTATAACTTTTTAGAATTTCACTGCCGTGCGTGATCATGAACAGGCAGACACCTACACGATCCGCATTATAATCCAATTGACTTTAACAGAAAAATACTTCAAACATGTCAAAAGATTCACGTATCAGTTTAATCCCATATAACGACCCACGTTAAGAATTCAGGCGTCTGTTCCACAAAGTTATCGTAGCGCTAAGGTAATCGTAACTCACATATTTTAACATAGACTTTCGACTATCGCTACAGTACGATCGCCCTGTGCCACAATGTTTACAATAACGTGGCAATACCCCATGACGTAATTTGTGGAATGTTTTGCAAGATCCACTGGCGAAACAATCCCATGTGACAGGGTTGCTGGGGTCGCCGAGTGTGAATAAGCTCCTCACAGTTATAATCTCGACAGACAATGTCGGTGAATAAGCCAAGGGATGTTGAGAACTTTCAATATTTGTTCGTGAAACTTGTTCCAGCAGTACATAAGCACGCGTTTTGGTATGAGACAATCCCATGTGCGAAATACGCTACAGTCGGAAAGCGCACGTTAAATCTTCTATATCAGTCAGTCAGTCAGTATGAGTGAGTGAGTGAGTGAGTATGGTTTTACGCCGCTTTTAGCAATATTCCAACAATATCACGGCGGGGGACACCAGAAATGGGCTTCACACATTTTACCCATGTCGGGAATCGAACCCGGGTCTTCGGCGTGACGAGCGAACGCTTTAACCACTAGGCTACCCGACCGCCCCCAGTCAGTATGAGACAATGTGTAATACACCTGTATGTTTATTAGACGGGTGATCTCTTCACGGGCAAGTAATAAAAGCATTTATTCATTGGTCTCTTTAAAAGATATCATATTTGTCTTCATTGTCTTACGTTGCAATGTAAGGGTATGTTATTTGTCCAAAAACACCTATATCGCAATCTTTCCTCACGTACCACATCTACAACATGTGTTTTTAATTCAGCTTCATTTGAAAAGAATCTGAGACTTTCGATTGATTGTAAATAGGTTTATTGGACGGACACATTAAGAATAACAAGAAGACACAATAGCTACAGTGTTATCAATAATGAACGTGCCTTTCAGCCATAAACAAAATGTTAGCACAGGATTAACAGTGATATGAAAAGTATGTACGATCTTCTTAATCAATATATCATGAGGCATTATGGAAGATGCCATCTGGAGGTGCAACTATTCCCTTGTGTAATGGATAAGGTATGTATCATCTAAAAGCTTTTTTATTTTTGCTGTGTTTTGATTGATGTCCCGCCAAGTCTGGTAATGTCCAAGTTATGTAACCATGTCAAAGAAATTACTGATCATTAAATGCAATCCAGATGACAACATAAAGCATTCGCGAATCCCTGTCCAATGTAAGTTCAGGACACACAATCAAGTGTATGTGAATGGAATATCCGTATTCTATTTTAAAAAATTACTAAATGTCACTGACAGGGGCAACGATTTAGAGAAAAAAAATTGGTTTCTACTTTTTATACTAGTATCGTAAGCACTAAACAAAATTCAGCTAGTTTGATGATCAACACCACCGTCGTTGCCAGTCCATACAGTAATGTGCGTGGCTACGTCTAACTTGTCCTGGGGATCAAGTCAGATTTTATCTGAAGCCCAAGGGAGCTATGTATATTCCATCACTTTGAAGAAAATGGCTCGCATGTTTATACGGTAACACACAATTACCACAACCATTTGAGGAAACACTCCTCAAAGTTTTATTCTGTCTAAGCACTTCAGGGATTTTGAATTTTTCATGTCGTAGATCAGGCGTGAGACGCGGTTGTCTTTTCTTCCCTTTATTGGCTAGTAATAAGACTATGAAAGCTTCCTTCTTTATTACCCGCTTTGTGTAGCAACACAAAGCAGCGATGGCCTCAATCGTAAACTGGCATGATCAAAGCATCAGAAATGAACAGGCGCCTTTTCCAGACAAAAGAAGCCGTCCAGTGGTTGTCATTCATCACACTATGTAAATGTCTCACATTGGCAACACATCCATATTTATACAACTTGGACTCACGTCATTGGAGATAGATGCAGTAAATTAATTATAACTGAATTGACAATGCAACTTGAACATTTTCTTGTGAACATATAACTGGCTGCACTACAAAGACTCTGAACAACACAACGTCCATCCCTTGAACCACACTGTGACCGACCTCCGTGGTCTCGTGGTGGAGCATCCGTCCGGAAAGCGGAAGGTCGGGGGTTCGATCCCCGGCCGCGTCATACCAAAAGATGTTGAAAGATGGTACTTGTTCCTACCCTGCCTGGCGCTGGGCATTAAGGGGCTAATACAGGGACTGGTCGGCTCAGACCGGAGTATACTGTGTCTGATTTGAGTATTCACGTGAAACTGCGGCATGGGCTAGCACTATAAAATCGGCATTTGTCCGGACCAGTAGAAGCAGCCGCACACACACACGCTATATAAGTGCAATAACCTTGGACCCGACGTTAAACCCCATTTCGCCGCACCTCACCTTGAACAACACTTCATTTATATTGGATCAAGCTTGGTTCACAATACATACATTTTATGAATTGTTTTGAGAAAGCTTTTCAACCTTTGACATGATCTCGTGAACACCGTATCATCACATATATTGTACATGTGTTTTGTTCATCACGAAACTGTGTCTTATATGCACGGTGACAAATGAAATACTATCTTGAGTTTGAATACTAGCAAAATAGCTGAGAGTTTACAAATTTCTTTTTGTCAGCTTCATACAGAATAATCCGTTATATGGAGTACCAAAATATCTTTTGACACTGACGATAATATACAACCCAATTCATATAGTTGAGAAGCATTAACTGGTTGTAGCTTTAAATTGGAATTAGTGTCATTTAGCAGGAGCCAAGCTCAAATTTTCTAACACGATAATCGGTCGGTGGTGTCTGAGGCTGTTATTGGCCATTATTCGGTATTTTTGAGATGCCAGGACACAAAGCAGGAGATTAGACCGGTGGATTAGACCGCTGTTAACACATTACTGACGCATAATCCAGAATTGACAGGACGCATTGCTTTATTCCATTACTGTAAAGACACTAACAAGATTTGCCAGGAGACATTTTCAATGAACGATACACGTTCATAGGTCCGGCAATGGAAATGTCATATCATGGCGCCTATCAATCGCAAATCGACCAGAACGAAGTGAAAACCAAGACTACTTCCCATCACAACGGCTAATCCGGGGAACTAGTCTTCAGTTGCAGATCTGGTGGGTACCTTTTATATGACGTATGATTCACACAGTTAAGCTTCTATATACGACTAGGAACTGACGTATTTTCTTGTTTATGTTTTTTTCCCCATCGACTTTGCGTTCTGATCAGTACTGACTTACACGCGATTAGTTCAACCCAGCGTAAACCCGATGCCGAAATTATAAGTATAAATATTGTTGTCTTTTGAACGCCCTACAATCAGACAGGGGAGAAACGTATAATAATCTCCTGTATTATATCCCCATCTGTGAAGTCAGATCGATGTAACATGGAAACATCTGGAGAGAAAACTACACTTGTTCTCATTAGACATCATTTCTACGAAACAAGTAGAGAGCGCGGTCATATACCACAGACAGTTCGCGAGCATCGTCTAATAATCGTCTAAGAATATTTTGTTATTTTTTATCTACATTAAATATGTATGGATATGTAAAATACATATCTAACCGAAACCGGTTGCAAATCCGGCTGCGCACTAATATAATATTGATATATACGCACTAACGTGGGCATTAGTACCATTTCTTCGCATGCAGAATGTTATTATTCATATCTCGGATGCTCTGGCCCAAACATCAGAAATCATGCACACTGAATTGGTATCAATATTGTTCCGATCGAGCGGTCTAATCATGCAACCGTGTCCACCCATGAAAAACACTTTCGGAAGCAGTGCCACAAACTATTCTACGTAGGTCCAGATACACTGAATTTGTTACATTAAATTATACTGATTGGCGGATGCATATCGTCGTCATATACCCAGTGTAAAATAATTGGTCCTGCCTGGGTACAGCTCGACGGGAATATCTGTTGCAGATCTATTTAGATCAAATTGCAAGGCGAACATGAAGTTTGTGACGTGTTTGTTTGGCATAATAAAGTGTAAATAACGAACAAGTAAAAAAAAGTAGGTCCAACCTGACATGCGACAGTGGTAAAAAGTAACGAAGCGAAAGATTTACATCCTGTCCACGAAATGTCAAAATAAGGAACTATTTGCCAGCATTTGCACATAATTTTGATCTGAGAGACGTAACATTGATCAAATACCGATTATGGCCTATAACGTTGGATGGATCCTCCGCAGACTAGCTTGCGCTTTGTCACTTGTCATTTAACTGCAGGTGTAACTAGGCTTGAAACACGAGTGACTAAACATTGACCTTACTTATGTTCGAAATCACAGAACTAAAGCTTTCGTTTTATTCTCAGAACCCAAATATGAAGGGAGACATACAAGAAAAATATTTAAACGTATGCTATATAAGGGATACAATTCATATGGTGTGCCGATTATATTAACTGTATGTATTCACAACAATATGTCATGGGAAGTAACTATTATCGAAATAAAAGCGACAACTCCGACTATGTCATGTGTTCATAAATCGTTATCATATGGTGATGCTACAAAGTGTTAGCGTAAAGGAATACGGGGAATAGCCAGTCCTACTAATTGTACCCTTCACGGACACATGCAAAGGCAAACCAATTATTCACCTGAAGAAACATGCGGGTACGGGAACGTATAGTACAAGTGAAAATAAGGAATAGCATCGAACATCAGTTTAGTCACTGTGATGTCAAATTTAGAAAAGTCCGCAAAATGCCTACCCTAAGACGTTGTGAAAGCTTTACTGGGGCCATGAATGTTGTACTCCTGATGAAACAAGTTTTGAGCAAGAGTCGTATGACTCTCTTTGAAATCTGTCAAAAGAGCATGATCCATTTTAAAGTTGTGAAAGGCTGGAGCTGCTCTGGAATATTGTTCGACATTAAGTTGACTGAATATTGGCAATGTGAAGTCAACCCCTTTTGTTGTACAGAAAAGTGAAGATTTGTGTGTCACTTTGAATCTTTGTGCATATATCTAAATATGAAACCGATGATGCGCTTCCATTGGTCTCTTTTATTTCTAGCTCAGTTCAGTAACTTAGTGGTAGAGGGTTAGCTATTAGACAATCATTGAACACTATCAGATCATCAATACACTTGACGGTTAAGTTAAACGTCTTGGCCAACTTGCCTTAGTTTGATTGTGCTAATTCCAGAGGATATTCGTATCCATACAGAAACATATCAACAAGGATTTGTTTGTTTGTTGTTTAACGCCGCAATATTCCAGCTATATTTACGGTGGTCTGCAAATAATCGAGTCTAGACCAGACAATCCAGTAATTGACATCATGAGCATCGATCCGCGCGTATGCATACAGAAACATATCAACACGGATTTGTTTGTTTGTTGTTTAACGCCGCACTCAGCAATAGTCAAGCTTTATTTACTGTGGTCTGCAAATAATCGAGTCTGGACCAGACAATCCGGTGATTGACATCATAAGCATCAATCCACGCAATTGGGATACGATGCATCAACCAAGTCTGCGAGCCTGACCACCCGATCCCGTTAATCGCCTCTTACGACAAGCATGGGTTGCTGAAGACCAATTCTAACCCGGAATCTTCACAGATCTGTCAACAGGAAAGCGGTAGCCATTGGCGCTTATGGGGATTCCTACTTCTTTCCGAAAGTTTTCTCACATTCTTTGTTTCAATATTATCATATTCTGTTTCTCTTCTTTTCTGAATTGATTACTGGGAAATATATTTATTTTATATTATTTTAAGGCCACATCAATATCATATTTCTCCACCTGATGCTCGCAAACATACAAACCGCCTTGCGTTCGATGCAATTAAACGTGTAGTTGGTAGTAAAACGCGGTCAAACTGATCACTGTTACAACACTAAATAGATGCTTTGTGTTATGTGAGTAACATTGTTTATGTAAAATATTTAAACTACAAATATACATGAGTATTTCATGTACTGCATTATAGTCCACTTATTCGTTACATGAAACAACACTTGTTTGGTGGAGGTGCGTTTTATCTGTCTCGTCAGTGTCAAATTGTCACACTGCATTCTATTCTCTTTAACGCTGCGGATATTCGAAAATAGCCGAGGTTACAGAAAAGCAACGAGGTATCGGGTGATGGTAATGGATTGATAAGAAAGAGGAAGGACTATATGTGACATGACAATCAACAAAATACTTTGGCGGTTTATTGTAAGGGTGTAAACAACAACAAAAAGAACACAGAGGTAGGTAGTGAAAAAATGAGCGTTTGAGATGACATGACCAATAATGGATCATGCCCCACGATAAGTCAAACCTCATTTACACTGCGTGGCATGGTCCGCATCAATCTCCTAATAGACAATGGCCACTGAAGATAATTCATAGTGTCAAATATTCCCCACAAATGCATTGTTTGTCGGGAATAGTGTATGCAGCATGCAACAAGGAGACACTAATGGTAATGTCGATTTGTATTTTTGTTGCTATCCTTTGCTTTCTTGGCAAACACAATACGCAAATACAAGTCATGAATAAAACGCACATTGGTAGTCATTATGGAAATACAGTAGTATTGCAGTTTGTAATAGAAACTCATACCTGACATTAACACCTCGGCAAATACTGGCATCAACATCATCATCTGTGATGACTGCTTTCTGAACTATGGACGACATAATAAATGACATCGGCATTACAGGTTGCGTCGTAGTACTTCTGTTACCAAGTCAGCAAGGATAAGGATAAAACTGGGTTGCTTTGGAGCATGTACTGTTGTCTTTCATGCTTAATTCTAAAACACTTTGGCCGCCTGGATATTGCTTAATATTGCTAAAAGCGGCGTAAACTCACTCACTCACTCTAAAACACGTTGACACGTTTCTTGTTGTGAAAATATAAAGTGAGTTTATGATATTTATTATTAAGTCTTAGCATCTGATAATTGTAGTATCTGGTGTTCGTTCACCTGCTCTTGGGGGTCGGTCATGATCATGCATTTTTGCTTAGTTGCAGTGATCGCTAGCACTTCTCGGCATTGCATTTGCAGTGATCATTAACTCATCTGGGCATTTAATTTGCAGTGATTATCAACTGTTCTTAATATTTTATTTGCTTCAACTGTCAGCTTCTGGGCAGTTCTTTTGCTATATTTTTCTGTGTTAAACACTGCAATAATCGCTAACTTCATATTAGAATTACAACAAAATTATGAGTTGATGATACAGTGATGATCTACTCACTTATTTGTCAGTCAACACATCTGGGCATTTCATTTACGTAATGATCAACTCTCCTGTGCGTTTCATTTGCTGTAATCGTCAAACTTTATTTCAGAAGTCATATTAAATCGGTGAGTTGAAGATCGGTGTAGATAAGTACATTGACAGTTGGTTTCATAAACGTATCATTTATCATTCATCATACCATCTGAGAGAGAACTATTCCCTTGACTTGTGTTTGGGCCCAACTGTGTAATGACACTACCTTCATGCGTATACTGGCAGGGCATAATATGTTCACATCCCTTTTTGTGATTAGAACTTAATACACATCCTTTGTGCAACTTTTGGGCTTCAATCTGGTACGTAAGAAAAATGAATAAACTAGGTATGTCGAGGCTACGGTTTCATTAATGAACATGTTCATCAGTGATGACTGTTCCACCAAAAGTAACATTGCTCAATATGTTATTCTAAACCAGGCAATACTGCTGTCTTGATTAATTTTTCATTTAATAATGATAGTTTGGCTGATTAAACATAACTAGCTTTCAAATAACTGTCAGCTAACGGTTGCCGACTTTTGACTTCAGGTTGATGCTCACTGTCAGCGACCAGTGAAGCACATGATATGTTTCACACAAACCAATTTCAGAAAAAGCTTAAAGCATGAAATTTCCTCTAACTGAGAGAGGTCTGTGTTGTTATGATTAATAGCACTCTGAATGTAACAACGCATCATTCAATGTCGTTGAATTTTTAGGTGAATATTTAGAATTAAATAATCTTACGATATCAGCACATTACCACACATATACATGTATTAAATATGTATTGAAAATAAAGATTATGACCATTATGATTTCAAAAATATTGACTAATTCACCATTGAGGACTGCTGAAGCAGGGGTAATCATGACAGACCACGATAACGTAATTAAACGTTAGTCGTGGTATTAATCGTGGTGAGGTTCCATCTGTTCTCCCTGGTGCCATCAGGTCCGCACGGCTATAGATGCATGCCTATTGATACCACTGTGCAGGTACGTTGTTCTCGTGGACTTAATGTTTAAAATATGTATATGAACTTGCGTGTGTAGCATTTTCGTCAGTCATAACAGTTTCTCGATACAAGAAAAGCCATATCTTCATGATGGGAAAAATAAGACATCGTTTGTGAAGGTACTGTGGTGTTACACCGTAACAAGGAAAAATGGTTAAGAGGTTGTTACGATTTGTCACTTGTGAATGACATAATAATGGCTAATCTATGAGGTGTAGAGCTCAGTTGCTTTAAGTGTTCACAAATGATTATACTCTCTGCTTGGTTGAATGAGATCTTGTTCATGGCGAACATGTTACAAATCAGGTAAAGTTACGCAAAGCGTTTGTACCTTGTACATGTAGGTGCAGGTTCTGAACGTACACATATGTTTACAGGAAGCTGAGTTGTATACTGCCAAGGGAGAGGTGAATGCCACAGAGATGAACACTGTATTGTACTTTTAAAAAGTTGTGCAGGCTATGTTTAAGGTCGTTATGACTTCAAGAGGATACTCGGAGAAAAAAGAACGAATCAACTTGGCAATGATCAAATATTGTTACACAGGTTAACTTGTCATGATGATAGGGACGTATAGTGTTTAAAAACATGAGTGAATGAGAGTGTCCATGGATCTCCGTATGTATTAGCGTGTACATACTTGTAACGGTGTTGTTAATAGCAATCTTGAGAGTATGGTCAACGGACGGTCAAGTCCCCTCAGGTGCCGCATTTCTTTGTGAAGAATTTGTCGTGTCAGAAAACTATGTTCGTAAATCGAATCTCGGTTCGCCCTGATTATATTTCTAGGTTTGTCAGCACCATAACCGTGCTCGTGAGTTTTACCAACGTGGTACACATCTAAAACCAGCAATACTTCGGGCTTTTCTCCCACATCAAGATGATACGCCGTGATATAACTGAGATACTATTTAAAGCACCGTCAAACCAAATAAGGACGGTTGTCTGTAGAACAGATACGGGATGGCTTGAACAGTACGTACTGCAATGTTGTGGTATTGTTCCTATCCCCCCGGTTATTATATGACACTTGTGTTTTCATCTGTTATACGAAACCCAGAAAGAATAAAGCGTGAATGACTATTCATACCTGTGTCATACAGCTATGTCTTATTCGGTATAACATTATCACACCAGCAGTTGTTTTTGCACATTAGATATATGTAACACTAATTATCACTGTAAGCATAACAACTACAGTTTTTGTCATGTATTATTCCTCAATCGCCCCGGTCGTACAATAAGCAACACATTAAGCGCCCCGTATCAGACAAAAGGAAGTATTAAAGCAAGTGACAGTGAGGACAGGGATGCGCAATGAACGTAAGCGACAGGAGTTGAGGATATTGATTTGGAAGCAATTAACTCACCTTGCCGGAACTCTTTTCAACAGGAGCACAGGAGACAATGGCCCAAGAAAGCAGCAAAAGAGAAGAGACCCGAAAATATCGTTCCCACTCCATGATGACTGGTCTGAGAGATCGTCTCCGTTAGTCTTGCAGCCTCAGTATTTATGTAGTCTTGGCAATGATATATGTTAATGCGTTACACCCTCGTTACAAATGAACCGACCGGCTTGTCGGAGAGACAAAACAAAGTCCAATGTGCCTTTTTATATATTTCCTTAGCACTTGAATGCCAGTCACAGCGGAAAATGGGAGGGGCTGAGAATCAAAGTATTATGGGCTGGATATAACAGGAGATTTCGTTTGAGTGATTTGTTCTCGGGCAAGGTCCATCAATATTAGATTGTACGGGTATCGAGTTGACGACAGCGGATTGTTCCGGTTCGTGTATACGCACAGCCTCTGGATAAACATTTCGCAGATTGGCCGAGCAGGACAAACAGGGCTATAGGGACGCTAGTTTCGTGTGTTTTTGTCCGGAGACATGCTTGCTCGATGACCAGGTACTCTAATTTACTTTCGCTTGTTTATTGAGGCGATTACGTTATTAGAGTTGTGAATGAATAATGCTGCTGTTGTTAAGTCAACATTCTTAGAACGGTCTTAGAACAGCTCGAGAATGAGAGAAATAGTGCCCGCTGGCACATCAATGAATTTAACCCCCTAAGTTTCACACCCACCTTGAATTTCCTTGCAAAAAGACATATGATAAAAAAATTAATTACCATCCATACATTTCAATGATTTAATTTATTCAACAAACGTAGCAACTCCAGTATCCAATAACACTGATGGAAGTCTATCTAAGACATGGATTATGAATCTGTGCACTACCCTGTTAATACATGTCTCATGTTGGGTGTATCTATGTGACTTGTGCTCAATATATTCTGTTTTAAAACAGAAGTCAACTTTAGTTTCTTAAAGAGTTAAACCTTAATGTAAGTCAATTGGAATATTTTGGCCATGTCTCTGTGCTCCACCAGCCTCAACAACGGTTAATTCTAATAGTCAAGCTTGCCTTCGGCTGTTCTAGCGCGTGGCTAATCTCGAAAATCCGCTTTAATAAACGCTCGTGACTAGAGTTCCAGATTTCTAAAATGTGAAATTAAGCAACTGTGTGCCGTTAAGCTGAGACATATTTTCTAACCAAAGACATAGAAAGAACCCTGGTTAAATCTGTTTGTATTTTGAGCTTATAAATTTATAAAAAAAATATTGGAAAGGGAGATTTATGATGTGCACGGCCGCTCTTTAGAACTTTACCTAAAGGGGTGCTCACTGCACAGCAGGTCACACGCGGCAAATGTCCAATGACGTAATGCCGTTTAGAGTAACAGAAATAGGATTAACTAGATGTTGCCACGCGACCCTTTCTTTGAATATACCAGCCGAATATTACACACACACTGTTGTACATATGTATACACGTACTCATCTAGGAAGCTATAGTGTGTGTTGCTTAAGGCTGCACATGTACACCAATCCTTCCATCTAGAAGTGTGGTCTGTATTTTTTGCGCTGTACATAAATACACACCTCCCCAGGAACAACTATGTTGTATGTTAATGCAAGAAGTCCATGCTCTTGTTTTGCCTGGTTCTGAAATGATAAGGTTAACTATGTCGTCGAACCATCCTTTCATTAATTTACATTCAAATGTACAACAAATGTCTTCCTTTACACCATCTTTGCATTCAACATACACACTGAATGAAAGTTGAATCTATTTGAATTCATTTGAATCCGACATGCTATAACCGACAAACAACAATGCATAGTTTTGCTTTAGAGAGGAGCTGTTAATTACAATTGAAAGAATATATTTAATATCAGTTTTAGTTCAAGTAAAGAAAACACAAGTGGATGTGTACAGGTGGCTACCTTCTTTTATCGCAGGTGTTAGGTATGGGAAATGAAACTGAAGAAAATATGCTGTGTTCATATAGTGATCAGTTTAGACATCGTGATAGCATCTCTACATTCAACCTTTTTGTCTTACAAATTCTCGGAAAGTACACACAAAGTTAATGAAATGCACAAAGAATATCCATTGTCAGAAATGATCTGAAATGTTTTACGACGAAGACGAGGCTTTATGTCAAATGCGACGTGATTATCCGGTGTTAATAATGTAAAACTGGTTAGCCTGCAATAGGCGCAGGGTAACTGGTAAGACTAAACAATGAGCAGCTGATCAGATCAACTTGTAAATGCCACTCTTGGTCGAAATCTCTGTATGAACCCCGAGACGATGGCAGGGACGAAAGCAGTAACGAACTTTGCCAAATTAATGGAGGATTTAGAAACAATTTCATGCTAAAGTCTTTATCGATTGGTGAAATCGTCCGATTAAGTCTGGCTAGTTTGTGACTAGTTTACGTCACTGAGACACGATATGGTCGATTATGTAGGAAAGTCAGAGTACGTCCACATGATTGCCATATATGGCATCCACTGAACGCACCTCTGTGGTCGATATATCAAAAGGAAGGTAAAACTGATTATCTGCATCAAGCGGCGTCTGCATCGTGCTGGCATTCAACTATATTGACGTATACATCTATACATGTATGCAATGTATAAGTATAACAGACAGAAACAGAACTGTATTGAATGTGTAACCTCGACATGAAGGTACAGATATAGAATATTCTAATACTTTATCCAGAGCGTAGAGCGTTATCTGAGTAACCATGTATCACAGTATAAGTTACACGTCAATGCTATCCTACTGAGTCGAGTCATAGCAATTAGATTTGTTTCCACCAAATTTGTTTACAGGTTGATTACCCCCAACCGCTGAGCCTTCTTCAGCAATGTTTGCATCTTATGAGCTATATCAACCTGGCAGCAGAATGTGTTTCGGGTGTGAGGAGACGCTGGACAAGGTGCACTGTCCAAGAGGCCTAAGGGAAATTGTCAAACAACAGTGTGGCATCTCTGTATACAGTACCAGTCTGTGTGATGCAGCGTTTGCAGCAGAAACTCTTTTTGTGTTTCCTTGATGCCGATATTGTATGTTTATAAAGTTCATGTCACCACAGCAGTACACAAAAAAATCTAAGGGCCGTTAAAGTGTAGAAAACATCTTTATCTCGCTCGAAAATTCGTAATTTTAATAATTATATAATGTGGTCGAAACTTCTTACATGGTGCATGGCCAGGACATCAACATATGTCGCGGGACCTTCAGGCAACCGATGTTCCCTGACATGAAACAGTTTTACCGGAGTATCTTTACTTAACGTCGATTGTAGGGCGACTGCCAAACCCGAGCGTCAAGGTTCAGTGGCTCCATCTCATATGTCACCTTAAGATACCGACACTGTTTTGCCTAACCTAAAACCAGAAGTAAGAAGTGATCGTCACTGATCAAATCTGCTTTTTGCTGATCCAAGTAATGAAAACGGCGATCACATCCACAGTCACGACGCAACATTAATGGAGGAGGACCTACAGCTATCGCAACTAGTCACAAATATTCACATACCTTTCGATGATCAGAATGGTGAGTTAACTCCAGTCTGGTGAGTAAAATGTACACAATGTTTAGGGAAACAAGCGCCGCCTGACAGAGCCAGGGCGTGAAAACTCAACCATTCATGATAGGTATATGTAACGTCAAACGCTCAATGTACGACAGTGTATTAAAATATTATTGCTGTCGTTCGCAACTAAGTATATTTTGAAAATTTGCTGGAATAGATTAAAATGTATTTTAATGTGAAGTGCTTTCTGGAGCCCATCCCAACTGGAAACAGACTCGTTCATATAACGGTTAACAAAATATCCAAAACCGAGGACTGCGGGAATTAGTGTACCAAATGTCTGATTCTAGTCGCAGTACTTAATGATGCCAAAATGGTAACAAAATGTCAGGCTACGCGCGCCATCAATAGAATTCCTGGAAAGAGTACTGTTCACAAAGCAAGGGGCACGACGATAAGAGCTTATAATTTTTTAATTTGACGTTTACAAGATATATGGTTTTTCCATTGGACAAGAGGTCGGTCACATGACCGCGAAATAGACGTTCATAAGTGTATGAACGACACAATTTGGCGTTCATACGTTTTTCACGAGACCATGTTCTTAAAATGACGTAAACACTGACGGACTACTTCCACATTCCTGGGGAAGCCCCTGGGAATTTCCTGGCACGAAAACATACATAAGCATTATATCTGATCATTTAGAACCTTCATTCTTCGTCTCAGCATTTCATTATACATTGAGAAACGTAAGAGAGCTTGACTGCATGATTGTTCACGAATTTCCTCGCGACGGCCTATCATAATGAACAAACGAAAAAATGCACATCCAAACTATCGTCAGTATCGACTCCAACTGTGTCTAGGCTGACAGTGACCGTCTCCAGCAATCTACGAATTTACCTTGGTGTCTGTTTGACGCATCTTTAATCACCTTTCAATAATCGGTCAGTTGATCAATGATGACTAACACATGTAACCGCCACAGGTTCATTAACAACTTCGGAAATCCTCCAGTCACGTTTATCGTGTCGTTCATTTTGACGTCTTGTACTTGATGTAAATGTATTACGACGCGCTGTCATTGTGCCTGACTTACTGAGGTAGTTATTTACAGACCTTTCTCATCTAATGGTGATATTATTTGAACACATGTGTTGCGTAAGATGTTTCTGAAGAGCAAGTTGTGCATCCATACGCTCATGTCACCTCTCCTTTTGGGGAACAACTTTATTCCGCGATAAAGCTGGTTGTTGTTTGGCTGTCAGTGTAAACATGAAGTCACACGTGCTAAATAAAATTGCATGAAGTCACACGTGCTAAATAAAATTGTGTTTAGATCTTGGCCTACATCCTTTGAGGTAAGAAATTGTAATAAAGAATTATAAGAATTGACTTTCACTTTGTTTGGGTTCATTGGAGCATGAACCTTCATAGAGTGAGGGCCAAACATTGTATGAAAGTCGTCGCAAGCTCCGACGTTCATACAGCTTGGTCCTCACTCTATGAAGGTTCATACTCCAATGAACTCACACAAAGTGAAGGTAAATTCTTAATTGTCTTGTGTGCTTCACAGAGTGTGATCGAATGTAATTATATTGACATAAAAACGGCACGACTGTTAGAAGGCCAAATCTTACCTTTATTCATACGTCATTCTGTTGGTAGATCGGAAGAGAGAAAATCAGTGGTACTCCTCTACCGTCTAAAATAATAACGAATACAGTGTAATTTAATTGTTAATACATGTGTGTGGACAATAAGGGGACACGCATATAATATAGAAGTTAAAAACAATGTACTTAATATCCAAGAGATATTAGGATGAAGACTCTTACAAGCATATTTCACATCGGAACATTAACGTGCGCATTACGGGGTTGATGAGCATGAATGTGGTCCAGGTGTACCTAACTCTAGCAGCTATCAAATGTACTAAAATTATATCATCTATATATCGTTCATGCAATATCCAATGTTACATACCTGGCACAAAATGTGAGATAAATTGACGCTAACATACCGGGATGTAAGCTCGCATACATATATATAACCAAATGTTCAGAGATATAATTATGTAATTGTAGCTTGTTCCTTCTGCGGGTCAGATATCCCTTTTGGGTAGGTCAAATCCTGGTCTGTCAAACATCTCCCTACTGTAGCAACAAAGGGTTGGTCCTCTTTAATCTGTGACCCCGCAAGTGTAGATTTATTTTCAAATTTAGGTGGCATATCTGGTGAAAATTCAGGATGGGGTACAATCTCGTAAGTTAATGGTCCGTTATTTTACTACAAGCTCCATTAAATAAAAGGAAAACGAATACACGGGGTTTTTTCAACATGTATAAAGGCCATTGAATAAATCTAGTTCATTCCATACCACGGAAACGAAACTCTCAGAATCTTCAAAAGGACCAATGATGGACAGAAAGCAGACTGCTATGACTGTGGATGAACCTGCATAGTCGGCTTTTTCATTTGGTCCAGTCTGGCATTCAATGTAAAATGATTTTATGATCAGTAATAAATAAGATATGTCAACGCCGTCTCTTTTTCCTGTTCTACAATTATTTCCCCATTGAAGGTTTATATTTCCCAGTAATACCCCTTAATAAGGTTTATGTAACAGTAAAACCGCATAACAGGTTTTTCGTGTGTTTTGAAGAATCCATCTGTTCATGTGCGATGGTGTATCTGACAATCCCCTTTAGATGTACATGTATAATGTTTGCTCTCGGAATCATGGCGATGGATCCAGGTCTCATTTGTGTTGGTGACACGCAAAGCTTTACTGTCACCTGCTAGCATTCTGGGAACACATTGGGTACAAAACTATGAATGAATGAAAAAACTAATGAAGGAAGGAAGGAGGCAACGAATGAAAGAACGAATGAATGCAGCTAAAATAGATCTAAATATTATCACCTTCCCTACTTCTGTCTTCTCCTCCCTGGCATATTGTGAAGCCAGAGATTGACCTCACTCTAACCCAGCTGAAGAAATCTGACCCAAATACTTTGTTTTATCAACACTCATATAACCAATTGCGAACTAAAATATAATTCTCACAGATCCATTTTTACAGACGGGCCCAAGGATGGTGGCAAAGTTGCAAGTGACACCATCATTTGATCCATACCTGTCCACTCAAGAATCCCAGATAATAGTTCAATCTTTACGGCTGATGCCAAAGCTTAACAGCTTTGATCTATAATTAAACAACAAACCCAATCTAAAAATGTCATCATCTTTTCAGATTCATTGTCATGCCTTCGGGCACTTAAAAGTGTCTCCTCAAATCATCCCATAATCCTTGACATTTTAGAACTTTTCAATGATCTTTCTAATGGCCATTGCGACATTGTCTTTTGCTGGTTACCAAGTCATGTAGGCATAGCAGGTAACTCAAATACCGATGCTGCAGCTAAAACAGCCCTAGACAAACCGTCATATCCACTACTTATACAGCGTACAGCGATTTCAAATCAACTATCAAAAATTATACTCGGGATCTAATGGGAAAAAAAGGTGAGACACCCAGGTAGAAATCAATAAACTTCATGAATTCTAACCAACAATCGGTCATATCTAATTGGGTTGTCAGTCAAGACATGATGTGGTCGTTTTACGACAATGTCGTATTGGTCACAGTCGGTTTACCCACGAATATCTGCTTAAAACAGATGAGGACGAACCTCCTAAGTGTATCCCTTGTCATGAAAGCTTCACCGTCAAGCATATATTGATTGACTGTGTGGACTTCGCAATTAAAAGGGATTCACATTATCACATAGATGCAGATCAAATAGACGCTACAACTAAACTCGCTGAATCAGCACTCACCGGTCATGACGACCCCGTAACTGTCATAAATAGGTCAGCCGAAGGGCTACCGCACGTGCGCGCCAATGCCGCACGAGAAACTTTTGGTATGCACACTAATTATTCTCGGAAACAGAATTGTAACAGATATAAGGTAAATAAACCCTGGTTTGATAAAGAATGCAGGTTAATGCGTAGAAAATACTCTAAAACCAGAAAACTCTTCAGGAAATTTGGAACCGAAAGGAATAGATTACATTATCGCCAAGTCGCAAAGAATTATAAAAAGTGCCCCACAAGACACATTAATACACACAGACACGAAATTAGTACCCAACTGGGGAGAAAAGCTAAAGCTTTCCAAAAAGAGTGGGGTCGGCACGGGTGGCCCAGTCGTCTGAGGCGCCGCGACTCGCTGTGTAGAGTTGCGTCCCTTGGCCACGCAAGAAACCTATGATTGTGGGTTCGAGTCCCGGCTCGCCCCGATTATGTTTCTAAGTTTGTCAGCACCATACCCATGCTCGTGGGTTTCACCGAAGTGGTAAACGTCTGAGACCTGCATCACTTCGGGCTTTCCTCCCACATTAAGCTGACACGCCGTGATATAACTGGAATACTGTTAAAAGCTCACTCACTCACTCACTCACTCACTCACATCACTATTCAATCTTGTATTCACCACGGGTATACGCCCAAATGCATGGTCAACTGGTATTATTAAGCCTATATACAAGAGAAAGGGTGACCCGTTAGACCCTGCATCTTATCGACCTATCACAATACTGAGTTTTCTTGGTAATCTATTTACTGGTATTTTAAACACTAGATCAACTAACTATTTAAATGTGAATATCCAGTTATCGCCAGCCCAAGCTGGATTTCATAAGGGATTTACTACAATTGATAATATTTTTGTTTTGAATATGCTAATGAATATTCAAAACAATAATAAAGAAAAAATATTTTGTGTATTCATTGACTTTTTAAAAGCTTTAGATAAAGTCTGGAGGGTGGGTCTCTGGTCAAAATTGTTAAATTCTGGAATTACGGGTAAATTTTTAACATTAGTTAAAAACATGTATAGTGACATTAAGTCATGTGTTCAAATAGGCAAACACACTTTTAACTTCTTCCCACGTTACACTAGAGTTCGCCAGGGAGAAAATTTATCCCCCCTTCTATTTTCAATATTCCATAACGACCTCGAACCGTGGTTGATAGAAAACTGTTGTCAAGGTGTCAAGTTAACGCTGTCAGAGGAAACATTTACTCTCTGTGTACAGCTCCTGTTACTGCTGTACGCTGATGACATAGTTCTATTTGGTACCGATCCTGGATCTCTGCACACTTCTTTAAACTCCCTCTTATTATATTGACGAAAATGGAAACTAAAGGTTAACATATCTTTTGTGTTTGGCAGTGGTACTACAAAGAGAAAAATCACCCCCTTCATTTTCGACAATAAAGAATTAGAAAAATAAAAATAGGAAATTTGGACTTGTCATCAAAACTTTAACCGAGAATGCCACAAAATGTATGAACTGTCTCCCGAAGAAAGCCCGAAATATCAATCTCCCACTCGATTGTACTATTAGAGCATTTTATTTTATGGTGTTACCAATCTTACTGGACGGCGCCGAAGTGTGGGGATTTGAATGTGTGACTATGGTTGAAAAAGTTCATTTAAAATTCCTTAAATTAGCGGCTGGATTAAAATTATCAACTCCTTCTTTTATGGTCTATGGAGAATTAGGCAGGACCCCCCTTAATATTAGAGTAGCTAAGAGAATTATAGTTTTTTTGCATAGACATATTATACGATCTCAACAAAATAAGTTTTCGACTCTAATATATCAATTCATAAGGATGGATGCTGACGTAAACTCCAATATTCACGCTTGGTTATGTAATCTAGAATGTCTATTGAGCTCCTGTGGCCTGACCCAAGTATATTATATGCCTTGCAATTTCAACACTAAGTGGCTAGTCTCGTCTGTGGAAATAATATTTACCGATCATTTTCTGCAATCCTGGAGAAGTTCAATAATGTGGAGTTCAAAAGGTTTCTATTATAAATATCTTAAAGTAATGCCATTATTTGAAAACTATCTCTACCTACCCAAATCTGTTTATTACTCGCTCTGAAAATTAATAACCACAATTTACCAGTCGAGACTGGCCGCTGGAATAATGTACCCAGAGAAGAACGTCTATGTTCACTCTGTAACTCCCCAGCAATAGCAGATGAATTCCATCATATATTTCGATGTCCAGCTTTTCATAACAAAAGACGGAGGCACCGTAAGTCCCCATTATCCTCAGCGAGGTGGCCTATCTATGGGTACTGGTGGCCTATAGCCCTGTGTAAATGATATTGTTATGCCAAAACAATTTTGGATTGCAACTATATCAATTTGGTCTCGTCGCTATATAACTGAAATAATACCGATGCGACGTTAGATTTTAACTCACTTACTTCCCAAGATATTTACCATGTAAAGGAGTTAGTAATTTACAGCCAACAAAAACTTGTTTAAAGCACCATATTGTCCATACCTTGATACTTCCATACTGTTGAAACTCCTGTTCAGACCAACAGAGAAGAGAGATTTAATAGTACGTCTTTCTTTTTACATCTCTCTTCAATATATACTCTGCAAATAACGATAGTCAATATATCCTTCGTTTAATGATCGAACTGCTCAAAGTCATATGGTTTATCCAGATCCGCATAGTATCTACATATGTCACTTCGGGTTGTTACATTACAGTCATCATACATAGGTTTATTTACTCCGATTTATAAAACATCAGCTTCACCATTTTTGTCAAAGTCCAAACAAAATGTCTTAGCATACGGCCACTTCGACGAACCTTCCTCCACTTCACCTGGCATACCCTCGCACAACCATCACCCCCTTACAACTCGCATGGTATAATGGTCTTCATGTATCCAGTATCCAGTAAGACTTTAGATGAACCTTGAAACTGACTACTGGTGTTGAATGGCTACTGGCATCACTCATGCATTCACTGAACACTGCATTAAATGATTCGATATCAACTTGTATATCTAATGAAGAACAAGTTCTGCATAGGACAAGGGTGTATCAAAACAGGACTTGAATGAAGAAATCGCAAAATTAGGAGCTTTATCCCATTTAGCTAAGCATGCTTCTTTAACCTATAGCTTAACATTATCACTTTCTTCTATGGAAGCTACACATAGACATGTCAAACCCAGTGAATAGCATTCACTCCAACTGTCGTTACTCTGAAAAGGGGAGGGACTAGGAAACAATCAACCTGGGATGTGTTAATGTTATCCTTGCTTCTGAAAATATATGAACCAATGTCTTGAATAATATTCACTAAATAACGAGTACTACAAAGTGAGACAAATTTTGTCATGTGGTAACATTAGATGCTTACATATATCCGAGTAGATATTACGTAAGTCTTAAAGTTAATCAAAAGACGTGCTGTAGGTAGAGTGAAGTGCACCGGTGGACGGAAGGAGACATGCCGTCATTTACATGTCAGCGGCGCGTGTTGGAGTTAACTTGACAGCAACACTTCTTTCAGCAGATGAATGTACATACTGTGCCCTCCATTTAGAGGGCAGAGTTAAACCACAAGATCCTCTTGTGGAGGTCATAACATCATGTAGAACAGAAGTCTGCAGCATCTACGATCTTTCAATCTTTGAATAGTACATGTATAGCAATGATGTCGACATAGTCCGGTAATACAGAGTTGATCTGTTTTGTGTGATGCGACACACCACGCACATTCTACGTCAAACACACTTGCGCCATCGCAAAAGACAACATAGTGGTCTTTCAGTAGATGTTGTTTCTGTATTATTGTTGTTTCTGATCATTGTAACGATGTCTTGGCAGATAATCTCAACATACAATGTCCTCAGGCCAGACGTTCATTCCTTATGATGTCATAAACATCGTTGGCAAGTTGACTTGCACAGTAAAAGTTTCAGGCTTAATCAGTTTCTTCACAAGTCGGACATATGTTTACACAGACATAACTCAATATGACGTTCTTTAGTTCTTCGAAGGGCTTGTCCGCCTTTACGTTAGAGAGAACAATCCGTCTCGTACGAAGACGGGGGACACCTTCCAGAGTGTTATACAATTTGTTGAGGGATCCTATAGGTTAACATTTGTTCTGTGGGTTACTCTGATTCCGTGATCCACTTGTGTCACTGTTAGTGGTCTCAGGAGTATTTCAACTGAATTCAAGGCATAGCCATACATATTCTTTACCAGAGGGGTCCACTTCTTCCTTTGTCCTCGGCGTTTAGTGTTTTTAGCAGTTGACGTAGGTATAAGTGTTGTCACAGGCGCTTGTTTAGCAGAATCAGCGCGTGTGGTCACAATATCGAAATCGCTGTTTGTTGGGGAAACGTTCGTGGTAGGTGTTCTGTCATCAGTGATTATGTTTGTGTTGTGTTGAATCATCCTCGATTTGTATGGTAGATTGAAATAGGTTCCTGGTACTCGCCTTGCTTCACACTTTGCACTTGTCCACTAGTGTCGTTCTTTTTCCGTTTGACAAGGTAATCTGGTGTGAATATACTTATAATCTGGTGTCTTTAGCAGAATCATACCGACTCTCGCGTATGTGGTTAATTTGTGTAACATTGTGGTCATATGGTCTTCAAAAGTCTGTCAACACTCTGTCCAAACTTACACTTTTTTCCAGATACATTTCTTTCTGTTGGTCGTCGTTGGGCTGGATGTGTGCTGTGGAACTCATCTCCGTCTGCTTTGGTTGGTCAATCATAACATGAGGCTTCTTGTTTATTGGGTGACCTCAGCTCCCTCGTATACACTCCACAATGGGTAGCAGTCAATATTTGTTTGTATCAATGGTAATAAACTACATTTTGAACAAATAAACTTCTGGTTTCCATCACACGTCCATATATCTCATTCTTGTGTGTTTCCCCATTATAAACCCTTCTAAAATACAAAATAATAATCATTAGTCACAGGAGCGATTCGAATTGCAACTTCCAGCTCAACGCATGCGTATTTGCAATAGTGTATCTTAACATCCGCTTTTGGTGTATGTTTGCTCTCGAAATCATTGTGATGCATACAGTTCTCATCACCTGTCACTTACCTAAAATGAAAATCTTCCGGGTTGCTATAAACAGCTGATGTAAAATGGTGACCCGCGTTGAACTCAGTTTCATCCGATAGCATTCTGTGGAACCCATTGTTATAAACTTATGACATGTGTAGATGTGTAAGAAGGATTGTCTGTTTTGAATCACAGAAGTATGTGGACTCTTGGAGTGCAATGTGCCTATTGATCTGTACCAGGTTGTGGACGGCATAAATATGGTTGTGCAGGTGTTTGAAGGGCCAGAGCGGGGATCATCTCCCAAACTCTCTCCCACGCTGAAAATCCTTTGTGACCAACGTTAAATTATGACATATGATGGGACCGTTCATCAATATCCTTTGGTGACTGATGGCTGTCCTTTTAGTAGTGTTGGCCATTCCAATGCCAGACGAATTCCTCAGAATTTAAGTCAGTCATCAGCAAGTGACTTGAATGAAGCACGAGTGACAGATGACTCAACAAACAGATGCGACTACTATTTGTAACACCTAAGCACAACAACAACCTGGATCCGTTTTGACCACACAATTTACATTCTATAAAGACGTTATGAACACAAACGACTTGTTGACTTGTTATAGCACTGATGTCTAGGCGTACACTGATGTAGGTGAACGACTGTGGTTCTGATTGTGTTCTGGCTCACGATATGGAGCAATCTGAGTGTCAGACAAACAATGCGAGATGTGCAATAACTGTATCTGCGGTTAGAGGACGTGTTATCGTGATTGTATGTGGACTGCGAAGAGTACCCTGACTGAACTTTACGCTTATTCTCAATCAGTAATACGAGACTATTTCAGTACAGAAAGGGACATTAAACGAACATGGCTAAAATGTGTTATCTCTGTTGTCCAAACAAATATATATTATAAGTCTTCCATCGTGAGATCTGACATTTTTACCAACACCAACACTCTTTTAAAGCAAACTAGAAGATAGGTGCCCACAATGGATTACAAATGGATGAATGTGGATGCAATATCTATGTTACCATGTACAACACCTGCATTAATTACTTTGGTTATGAGAAAACACTTTCAGGTTCCTGATATGCAGTGCCATACAGCTTTTTATTTAGAATCATTCTGAAAAACCTACACGTATGCTTGAACTGGTTTACACAAAATGTTTTCTCTTTATGGTCACACATGAAAGATAATGAAGTGTAAACAAATGCCTGTCATGACATAAGTATCATGTCATGTCATGTGTGTTCATATGTTGTACGTTTATACTGATGTTAACCTTGTGTTGACGAGTTGAGCTGCAAGTGAACATGTACATGGCAAAGCACGACGTGTAAAGCAACGCCGTTTGAGTACCGTAGCTATCAGGAAAAGCAACAATGAGATTACACCTAGAACACGGCAAATGGTATCCAAGTTCTGAATCTCAGTCCGAGTTTTTGTCATGCTATAAGAGAAGAAAACAAACCTCCACAAAAACGCAAACCTGAAAACCTGCAAACCTGATGTGAACACTATCACCGTTCGATATCAACAGCATTCCATATATCATGATCCGTATTGCCCCACAATAACATCGAAATAGTTGTTACTACCAATTTCTGTAAACTTGAATAAGGACTGCATGGCCACACCAGGTGGACATGATATACGTGTATATCCTAGGGTACATACGTGACATATAGAGCCAAATCAAGCCACATGGTATCGTGAAGATTGTCTTTTTCATCATAGGTTACCTGTGAATTGTCATTTAATAACAAAATCTCGGTGATAGCCCCAAAAGACTACCATGATGCTTCATTATTAATAACAGTAACAATAGCATACATATGTTTTTATGTTCATCTCAGCTATGGATATCAAAATATAAAGCATCTTTGAATTGCAATACACTTAACAATGTCTTAAATATTACAAGTATACACTTAACTGGATCGTTCTGAGACCGTGGAACCATATTGAATTGAATTAATTAAATGTTTAAACAGAATATCCCAACACATATGTTGGAGCCCAAAGTAATACACACGGTACCATTTACAACAAATGGAGCATTTGCTCCATCAGCAAGACTAGGTACCCCAACTGTATCATATGGACTATGATTGTTATCCACAGTTAGAATCAGAACATTGGATTCTTTGCTCGGTCGTATCCCTGTTGATATTGACGTCTACACCACAGTTTCTTCACAAAGGCGGATTATAGACCACGTGGCCGATTCAAAGGAACTTCATACAAAGAGTTTCTTGTTATTACACAGATGGTATTTTCAGATGATGGTCCCGCACCTCTTGGAAACGCATGGATCAATAACGTTAGTGCTACTAGCGTATGTATCAGTAACGAATGTATCAGTAACGCGTGTATCAGTAACATATGTTTCAGTAACATTTGTTTCAGTAATGAATGTATCAGTAACATACCTATTAGTAACGTGTATATCAGTAACGCATATATCAGTAACGCGTGTATCAGTAACGCATATATCAGTAACGCGTGTATCACTGATGCGTGTATCAGTTACGCATATATCAGTAACGCATGTAACGGTAACGCGTGTATCAGTAACGCGTGTATCAGTGATGCGTGTATCAGTAACGAGTGTATCAGTGACGTATGTAACAGTGATGCGTGTATCAGTAACGCGTGTATCAGTGATGCGTGTATCAGTAACGAGTGTATCAGTGACTCGTGTATCAGTGATGCGTGTATCAGTAACGCGTGCATCAGTGATGCGTGTATCAGTAACGAGTGTATCAGTAACGCATGTATCAGTAACGCATGTATCAGTAACGCGTGTATCAGTAACGCGTGTATCAGTAACGCGTGTATCAGTGATGCGTGTATCAGTAACGAGTGTATCAGTAACGCATGTATCAGTAACGCATGTATCAATAACGCATGTATCAGTAACGCGTGTATCGGTGATGCGTGTATCAGTAACGAGTCTAACAGTAACGCATGTATCAGTAACGTGTGTATCAGTAACGAGTGTATCAGTAACGCGTGTATCAGTAACGAGTGTATCAGTTACGCGTGTATCAGTGATGTGTGTATCAGTAACGAGTGTATCAGTAACGCATATATCAGTAACGCGTGTATCCGTAACGCATATATCAGTAACGCTTGTAACAGTAACGCGTGTATCAGTAACGGGTGTATCAGTAACGCATATATCAGTAACGCGTGTATCAGTGATGCGTGTATCAGTAACGAATGTATCAGTAACGCATGTATCAGTAACGCGTGTATCATTAACGAGTGTATCAGTAACGCATGTATCAGTAACGCATGTATCAGTAACGCGTGTATCAGTAACGCGTGTATCAGTAACGCGTGTATCAGTGATGTGTGTATCAGTAACGAGTGTATCAGTAACGCATGTATCAGTAACGCATGTATCAATAACGCATGTATCAGTAACGCGTGTATCAGTGATGCGTGTATCAGTAACGAGTGTATCAGTAACGCATGTATCAGTAACGCATAAAACAGTAACGCATGCAACAGTAACGCGTGTATCAGAAACGCATGTCTCAGTAACGCAGACGCATGTTGTTCATGTGTATGCATAGATCTGTCAACAATGCCCATATTTGGGCATATATCAATATTCATGTGCAAACGGATTTTGCGACCGGTTTCAGTGTGATCTGTTAACGAACGAACGTTGCTATATATTTACACTTAAATATAGATAGATCGTTAGATATCATTTTTATGCAACTCGAGAACTTTCCATGGAATCTCTCTTTAGCTAGGTCAGATACCATAGAAAGTCCACATTTTTTTCGTACAAATGGTATCTCATGAGAATGAGTGTAATATTCTCTATATGAGACCGTTTTCCGTCAGTAGCAGCCATTTTGGATTTTGCATCACCCGCCTCACATATTTCACATGACAATTCTGGTACAGAAATTCGTTATTCGACAGTTTTATGTTTTAATATTATTAATTGTGATGCGCAAAGACATAAATGTTTAAAGAAACCACGTTTCTGACTTTAATAATAAAACATATAGAGAAAAAAATTACAACGAAGGTCACTGAGTTACAAATAGCAACGTCATAGAACGTAATATTGGATGACGTCACAAAAAGGACCGTGATGCCAATGACGTCACATAGCAATGGAATAGATTGCTGAGCAGCCCGTCGTTAAATCGTTGTATCGGAAACATACGTACTGGTGCTGTCGTTTGTGCCGGTTGTACGTTTAGACAAGACCTGTGCCATAAAGAAACCACATAGTGTGAACTTTTCGGCATAATGAATTCGTTATGGTGTCTTTACTGACCGTATACGGTGTCATATTAGATTAGCAGAAACAAATATTGGACTCGGCTTACGCCTCTCCCAACTGTATTCGGCCACTAAAGATACCACATGTGGGGGGTCGGCACTGCGACGGAAACGGCAGCAGCAGCATTTCAGTCGCCGCACGACGTTTCCGTGGATTGGCCTTGACCGATGATCATGAACGTCGATGACGACACTGGGTAACGACAGTTCGCATACAGACTGGCAGAGAGTGTTTTTTACAAACGAAAGTAGATTCCATAATGATGGTTGTGTTCGGAAGCGCATCAATCTGGTGGCGGTAGGGTGTGGGGAGGTATTTGTTGCGACCAATGAACAGGACTTCTCGTCATCCGTGGCAACCCCAACAACAGCAAAAACTTCAAACCGCGGAGTTAGCATTCGTTCGCCAACAGCAACAGGAAACACTTTAGGTGCAAGGGTGGTTCATGGCCAAGTCGCTCACCAGGCGGTTATGGTCCGATATGTAAGCAAACGGTCAAAAAGAGTAATTACAATCTGTCTACACCGCGATACAAAGAAAACAGCATGTAAATAAAACCGGCCGGTACAATTAAATTTTAAAGTTATAGCATTTTCACAGTTTCCACTCTGTGTATATGATCTTAAAATGAAATGAACAGTACTTACTTACTTACTTACTTACTTACTTTGGACATTTAACGTGCGCTTTCCGACTGATGCGTATTTCGCACACGGGCCCGGCCAGGCCATTTAATGTGTTTCCGAAAGGGGCGAAGGTGGCCTGTGCAACCCTAAGAGGGGGCTTTAAGGGTTGCTTATATATAATTTGGGAATTTTGAGATTTGGAATAGATGCCGATGGGGTTGGGGAGGAGAACTAAGGGAGCTGGGTATGGTGGATGTTTGTTTGTTTATATGATTTTGATTTGGTAGGTTATTATGTTTTTAGATGCGTTTTATTAGTTCCGTTTTGATTAAGAATACGCCTGAGGCCTTGAAGTTTTCTAGTTTATTTTGTGGGTTTAGTATTGCTTCTAGAGTGAGAGCCTTGTTTAGATTGAGGGTGGTATGTAATGCGGTTCGATGTGTGAGGTAGTGTGTGCAGTGGATGAGTGCGTGTTCTGGGGTTTCTAGTTGTTTGCAATGTGGGCAGTTACCTGTAGTGTGTTTTTTCTTTTTTTGGGGTGGTTATTTAGGTTGGTGTGTCCTGTTTGGAGTTTAGTGATTACAGTAATGAACAGTAAACTGACGCAAGGCTTTATACGTTTAGACTTGACTGGATTAATTCACTAACAAACAAAACAGAGAAAAGACATTATAGAAACAAAACACTGAGGAGTGTTTACTGGCATGGCTATTAGTTCAGTTTCAGTGAGAGTACCGTGTAGAGCGGAGATTAACACCGTTAAACTTGGCTGATTTTAATCTGTCTACACCCCGGTACTCCATGTGTTTCCAGACTTAATCCCGTTGACAAATTGTGTTTTCACACTTTCTTAACAAATACGAGTCGACTCCTGAGTGGGTGAGGCGTCATTCTAGCGTAGGCCGGGTAATCGTTAATTCAACACCGTGACATGATCATTATGTTCAAGGCTGTTAAACGTAACTACACGTTGATGACTAAACAATGTACATTCCATGAGATAATTAAGTGTATCTTCACATGTGTTTGAACTGATATATGTTCAGTACGTTAAAATATATGCGTATTTCTTCACTATTACACTACAGTACCGTCCTCATTTTGTCATAGTACCTCTGACAAGCTTGCCGTTACATGCGACCCCTCTTACTGCATTATATTTCGTATATACTCCTATTTTGTTTTGCTGAAATGTTGTACAACTAGTACAACTAAGCGACATGATGGAGTGGCTCGATCATTTTATTACCGTCTTCGCAATGCTTGTGATTTTGACGCAGAGGTCCATCCATGGTACGACCCATGGTAGAGGGCGTCATCGAAAATGGTAAATACAAAATTCGCTGGAATACGCCCGTATAAAGCCGTATACAGTTACATTAGGGGTCACACCTTGGAACCAATAACATATATATAACACCAAACAAGCTAGGGTAGGACACAGTCATGTGAATATATTAGTTGGAAAATGGTGTTATTATTGGCAACTAGTATTTCTAACATGATCAGTATTTTGTCTGAATGTCCAGAAGGAATCGTGGTGAAATGGGATTTTTGGAGAATTACTCGTCTGATGGCTTCATCAGTTGACTCCAAAACTGCATCACGCCAGTAACGAAATGATACCGACGGATATCCGTGAAGATCCGGGTTAGAATTGGTCTTCAGTAACCCATGCTTGTCGAAAGAGGCGACTAATGGGATCGGGATGTCAGACTCTCTGATTTTGTTGGTGCATGACACCAATCGCGTGGATCAATGCTCATGACATCAGTCAGTGGATTGTCTGGTCCATATAGCTGGAATATTTCACATTACGGAGTTTAACAACAAACAAACAAATGATACCGGCGGCATGTGTTGACCGACACTGTTGGTATAACATAAATACGCTATGACTATCAATCCAAGTGAGAATCGTCCACCTGCCACAACTCCATGCAAGCATACACGTAATCAGCCTGAGGATCATTAAAGAGCAAAAGGAACATTCCTTTCATGAAATGACGAGCATTTCTTAGTTGATCTCAGCTACATTTTGAAATGCATTGCCTTTTCCCCGACATGTAATATGTCCATCGCTGTAGAGTTGAAGCTGTCGCAGCGTAGTTGTTGTTGCATTAAGTGTTTAAGAGGTCGCCTTGTGCCTAGGCAATTTCGGCTGACCTGTCCCTCTTTGGGACTCCTGTGTGTGAGAAGGGTACACATATCTATTGTGAGTTCGGTGTTCACATAATTTCTGTTTTTGCATTGATATGATTTCTATTTTCTTATATTGATATGATTTCATTTTTATCCTTGGCTGCTCTGTTTATATACGTTCGAGCAGCTGTCCATCTCTCAGAGATAGAGTTAGTTTGGCCTTCGCTATTGCATCTCTTGGCTTTAGGAGATCTATGACAGATAGCGGATCTAACTGCAATTCTTGTTTTAACCTAGCCCGGGCTGGGGCATTGTCTTGACATTCTAGTAACACGTGGTCAATGGTTTCAGCCTCATTGCAAGATGAACAAACCTTGTCATAGTGCTTTTTGTGACCAAGTCTGAGGCGTGAGATAGCAATTTCAATTTTCCTTTCATTTGAGTATGAGTTTGGCTTTTGTTGGACCTTGGGTTGAATTTTGTATAGCCATCTGCCGACCTTACTTGCGTCCCATTGGGCTTGCCATCTTTCTGCTATGGAGGCTTTGATTTTGCTTTTTATCTCTAGTTTACTAAAGGGAATAGGCTGTATATCCGCTTTGTCTAGAGCT
Source organism: Haliotis cracherodii (assembly GCF_022045235.1). Taxonomy (NCBI): domain Eukaryota; kingdom Metazoa; phylum Mollusca; class Gastropoda; order Lepetellida; family Haliotidae; genus Haliotis; species Haliotis cracherodii. Next base: position 6,352,095 of record NW_027266277.1, on the reverse strand, counting down.
AGCTTCGCCAGTGAGTCTGCTTTTTCATTTCCATGAATATCTATGTGAGAGGGGATCCAACACAGCTCCACCTGTTGCCCTTGGACAGATAGTTTTGTATATTCGTATAGAATATTGTTGACTGTGTTTGGCCTGGAGTTTGTTGCCTGCCACTGATGGCCTGAAGTGCACTTAGCGAGTCTGATAGGACGACTGCCTTTGCTTCCGGGAGTTCCGGTATGAGTTTGAGTGTATGATGAATTGCCTCCAATTCAGCCGTGAATACTGACTGACCATCAGGCAAGCGAACTGAATGTGCTTTGGGTTTGGAGCTGTGGGTATGGATCCCGTAACCAGCACTATTGTTGATAGGATTCTTGGATCCATCAGTGTATATATGGGCCCAGCTGTCCCAGGTAGTTCGAATTTTAGTGATAGCTAATGATCGTAGTATGGTTGGGTTTTCTCTTTTAGTGACTTCTGATGTTAAAGCAGTGTCAACTGTGGGAGTTTGTAAAGTCCAGGGAGGGTGTAACCCTTTGTAGTGACTTTCTGGAGGCTGAATGTCATCGCAATTGTGACTTCAAATGAGTTCACGTACTAATATCCCAGATGGCTTTAGTGAGGGATATTTGCGAGCTAGGGCTTCATCTCGAGTGTTTTTGTCTTGCCATATCTTTTTAACCAAAGGGTTTGATGTTCATCCCCAGAACGATAATATTGCCTGCTCTCTTCTTAGTTTCTATGGGAGTTCTCCCGGTTCTACTTGTAGTGCTTCTAGTGAGGTGCCTGTTGCTACGCCTGTGGCCAGCATTAGGTCTTTGTATTGTATTATGTCTAGGCGCCTCAAGACAGTATTTGATGCTGAATGAAAAGCCTCACAACCATAGTCAATTTTTGATCTGATAAGAGATTTGTAGAGGTCCAGCTGAGTGTCCCTCGATGTGCCCCAAGATGTGCCTGAAATTGCCCGTAATACGTTCAGGTCTATTTTATATCTGTTTTCCACATATTCTATATGCTTGCGCCAAGTGAGGTGTTGATCAAGGATCACCCCAAGAAATATTGCAGATTTTTCGAATTTGATAGGTTTGCCTTTTATGGAGACACGGGGTATCATAGCATCTTTCCCCCGGCGTTTGAATAGAACTCCAACAATTTTGTCACTCGAAAGGGTGAATCTCCATTTATTGCACCATTGATGTACTCCGTCCAGGGCTGACTGGAGTTTTTTTCTGATTTGTGAAATATCTCTGTGCTTTACCCATATTGCTCCGTCATCAGCGAATTTAGAAGTGTGGGTAGGAGAGTTGACATGGTAAAAAAAATCATTGATCATGATATTAAACAGGGTTGGGCTTATAATGCTGCCTTGTGGCGTGCCATTGTCCAGTGCCATAGGATCAGATCGATTGTTCCCTATTTTAACTGATAGCGACCTGTCTTGCAGGAAGCTGTCTATGAAGTTTGCCATGTTCCCTTCTACTCCATTTAGTGCTAGTTTTGAGAGTGTCGCAGCGTAGTCAACTACACGATATATATAGATGCTTACTTCGTTACTACTGTCTCAGTTTTCAGGCTATTAGAAACCACTAGACTAAAACATTGGAAGTGGCGGAATAATTACACTAGCCAAACATTCATTAATGCCGCTCTCTATTTGTCTAGCGATCATGTTCACTAACTGGTGTAGGGAAGTTTGTTTTGTGAGTTTCCTAACATTAACCATCAAAGTAGTTTCAAACGATCACACTTCTATATGAAGGAAGTAACATTATACTTAACTCACCTCGTGGTCAAGAACATGTTGTGCTTTAGGACAACGCCCCAAACATGGATTTATGACTCCATGCGTATGCTACGGACGTTTGGGCATGCAGTTGAATAGAAATGCAGTTTCCTACACACCCGGACATGCCGGGAACCATGTAGGTCCTAAGTGCTTATCATGAGAACCGACCTCAAATGACCACTGACGTGGCTGATTGTGCATCATGGTTCCCTGACAACGTGAATCCTTGTTCATGAGATCAACTACTGGCGTGGTTGTGATATTGCTGAATGTGGCGCTAGCCATCGTGTATCACACACTGTATAACTCACCTCACTTTGTATGACTGGGTCACACAAGTAATTATCCAACCCTTACTAACAACATTGTAACTGATAGTAAATGATATGTAATGTACCCGATATAAGGCACCTTTCAAATGACATTAAAAATATTCCTAAGATATAAGGATATATGCATATTATGTTGTCTCCCCCCTCTCCTCCCCTAAATGACTTGCCAAGCAACTGTATACCGGTTTTCAATGTTGTAAGTCATCACTGTCGATATCAATCTGTTTACAAAATAGCTCATAGAACTAGAAGTGTTTTCTATCAAGTCAAGCCAGTTCCTTTGAATGCTTGTTCTTATTTTGCCCACGCAGATGTTGGAAACAAAGAAAACAGCTTAAGTTTAACTTGAATATTTACTGCCCTTGTTGGTATACAATATTAAAGCGTCGCGTCCTCCTCGGGGATGTGTTGGTACACAGGGAATATTTGTTTTGTCTTGTGTTCGACAATACTTCAGAACACTACACAAAATAATGTCTCAGTGGGACTATCCCTACTTCAAATCTCATGACCACTAATATTTGATTATGTATCACACATAAACTGCCATTAAGGCATTTATGTCCATGACGTGGATGCGCCTTTTCTTTCGTACAACGCTCTGAATAGGGATACATATAACACAGATAGGGTTACGCTGGACTGGCATGTCAATAGCAGCCCACTTAGATATCTGGAGACGTTTTAACAACATTTGTGTCCAGATCGTTATTTGCAAGTCATGATTATTTAAAAGAACCCACGCACCATCCTTTAAGGAATCTATTTAAAGATAATTGATAATGGAAGGCCGTTAAAAGATTTCTATCTCTAATACTCGAGAGGTTACCACTTTACGTAAACACATTTACAAATACCTGTAAACACGTAATGTAGATGACTGAACAATGAACATTCATTCTGAATAATTAATTATTTCGCATTCACATGCTAATTACATAAAGCACTTACAATGCCGTGTTTAACTATAAGCAAATAACAGTGGAGAGATCGTTTGTCTAAAGCATCATGCAAACAAACCTTCGTGTGATAAGAATGGTGCTCAACGTATGGTGAGTTGGATCAGTACGTTCATGCAAATATATACACAGCGCATCTACAGGCGGGTCACCTATACACTATGGAGATGCATACTAAAGACACGATTTATTGGGATTCAACTCCAACACTGTGACAAATGAAAAGCAATAGAGTCAACAGGCCCCTAGAGATTGGCGCAGTTCAAAGGGTACTCGGTCTCCTCATATTCACTGTCGTCACGCTTATGACGGTGTAACCACGGCGCACATACGGCGCCCTGACTCCACCTACTGAGATGTTCACTGTAGCGTGAGTCAAGAGACCAAGCAGACCATCCCATTCTTCGTATCTAGTGTTGCGGAACAGGAATTATTAACCACACTTCCGCGGTGTTGACGAGCACGTTCGTCCTGACAGATGTAGCGACGTATATTCCTCGTGATTGGTACCCCATTGGGACCAGCTTTGTGTCATTTATTGAAGGGATAACCTATCATTTATGTTACAAGTTAGTGTCGTGTCTAGAACACAATATGTGGCACACCACCCCATTACACATGCACACGAGAATATATGACACTGTGAAATGTATGCCACGTTTCAATGGTAAGGTATAATATTACTTTCGGCCATGCTAATGACTGAGTAACAGCCGTCGGGCCAGCAGGGATACATTGACGGTAACATCCAAGGCGAGACATCTCCTTCCACGTTGACCACGTCATCGCTACGTTTATGAATCAAGGTGGAGCGAGCGAATGAGTGTAGTTTTTCGCCGCTTTTAACGATATTACATCAATATCACGGCGGGGGACACCAGAAATTGGCTTCACACTCTGCACCCATCTCAGGCTGGTTGGTTGGATGATTGGTTTGTTGTTTAACGCCGTACTCCGCAATAGTCCAGCTGTATGACGGCGGTCTGTAAATAATCGAGTCTGGACCAGACAATTCAGTGATTAATACCATGAGCATCTATCCACGCAACTGGGATCAATGCAATGTATCAACCAAGTCAGCGAGCCTGACCACCCGATCTCGTTAGTCGCCTCTTACGACAAGCACAGTCGCCTGTTACGGCAAGCATGGGTTGCTGAAGATCTATACTACCCCAGATCGTCACGGGTCGCACCCATCTCGGGAATCGGCGTGACGAGCGAACGCTTTAACCACGAGGATAATCGACTACCCCGAATCAAGGTAGAAGAGTAAAGATGCGCGTGTATATGAACCGATGATTTTTGTTTGGTATTGACAGATGGGGTTCACTAACTAACAGTCGGCCATTGTCATTAAAGCAATAAAGGCTCCAAGCTGAAGCAAGTTCTTGTTTCTTGTTTCCCGGTACGGTATCGAACTCAAGGGCAACGACTACAAGCAAACTTTAAGTTCACAATTTCATACATCGAGCGTTTGGTTGTGCGAGAACCACGATTGATTGTTTTAAAAAAATTCATGGCGTCGTCTGTAAACACGCCTAGGGAATCACGGAAGGGGAAATTCCACACTCCTCTGCACGGGACTGTGTGCCACTGACGTTGATTGCAGCGCTGATGACATCGGTACCACAACGAACTAGCTTGCATGTGACGTGACCGACGAATTGTTGGACGAAGACCAACAGAATGCCACTTGCTACTTGTGGTGGCCATGGTAATGCGAATGTTTGTAGCACTCGACAGTTCATTTGAAATATGTCTTTAATATGTTTTTCCTTTTCGTTTGATGTATGAACATAATAGTAGGTGTGCACACTGTAACCCGAATAGCGCCAACTTCACAGACTGACTATTTTCAGCCAACCAGGAAACAATAGCCACTTAATTTTTTCCACTGGTTAGTCAATCAAATAACGTGGAATCACTTTCAGTTTAGATATTTGACGTCAGAAAAGAAGTTAATACGGTACTTGTCCTGCTTCCTTTGAATTGCTGAAGTGAGTTAGTAAGGCTGCCACAGCTCCAAATGCTACTCTGGATAACTTTAAATTGCGCTGCCGCCCAACGCTGACTACAGCCCGTTTCCAGCATCCCAGCAGCACGATAGCAAATACTCTGAAAACGAATAAGTTTATGTGAAATGCATGCCTCTTCTCATTTAATTCTGTTACTGAGTCGGAAATATATTTCCATATCTCAAGTTGTGATTACACGCAAAGTATTTTTGTCATCAACTTCCGTTACTTGAGTGGCGTTACTTATTGTTCAAAAATGCATTGGATATACACATTTTGAAAATACATAACACTTGGAAAAGTTAACTTTCTTTCCGAAATTAGTGGGGCGCCCAGGGCAAATATTGTGCACTTTTGTTTAAAAGTACCAGTCTTGATACACCTTTACATTGAACCAAACATTTTGGGGTATAGATCCAACTCAGCAGTTCCTTCTCGTGGTTGCAAATATAAGAAGGCCGCTACCTTTTCAAGGCAGAAAAAAACATCCGATCTTAAACTACTTTCTCAAAGGGGATTCCCCATGACTTCGCATCGTCGCACCAACCAACGTCATTTGAAACAATGTCTTAGAATAGTATCGAGAACAACCATGTTTCGGACGGCCAACCGATTACAAGGCCCCCTTTTATGAGCTATCAATAAATCAATTAAACAAACTGTTCAAAGAGAATAATTTATTGCAGTAAGAGCTTATAGCCCCATGCACACATTATTTGTTTGCAATCCTAGATATTCCCTGAACAGCCTTCTGTTTTGTCGCTCGATCGTTTGAATTTGTTCGTGTAATTCTGAAAAGAAAACGAAAGCGCTAGGTCTATAACATACATTTACAGGTAAAGAAATCATTTTGTGAAATGGCGAATGGCACGTGGAGGCTTATGGTACATGCAAACGTTTTTCGTTGTGCTGAACACACGGGCTGCTATGAATTGTGTCCGCCATTTTCGTTTGCCTTAGATTCGGTTTACGTTTATCATGGACATCACGATCATACACAGTTCCAGATACCATGGATGTTAAAATTAGCGCGTGTTAAAACAAGCAGAAAAATAGTACGTATGGTTTACTCTACTGTGGACTGCAGGCATAGTTTACACATTTGGAAACTCACCTCCCGGTCAACCTTCCATAGGATGCGTCAGTCAGGGATGAAACCTCATTGATGTTTAAAAATTACACATATTTTCACTTGTTGAGTGACTGTGGTGATACTCATTGGAACTCTTCATTCAATGTTCAAGTCCTACCTGTTTGTATTTCAAAGAGTGTTAGTTATCTTTTGAGTGTCGATGGTTAGCACTGCAACCTCCTCTTAGCGTTTTTTTAACCGATACAAACGAAGGTAGTTTGCGTTATACGTGACAGTGGGGGCAGAGTGGACAAGAACAAGACTCCATTTGGGGAAGTAGTCCACATTTTCGAAAAATTCTTTATTTGCTCAGATCTTTTTGAAATTAATTTGAAGCATCAATTTTGTTAGTGAAATTGTTTCTGTACCGAACACGAAGTAAAATGTGTGACTGTGTGAACTGTGCCGGTCATGTTCCTGACCTCGAGACCCACGAACTTGTTTTTAATTCTTTTCAACCTTTTACTGTCAAAAAGTGATGAAATATTTTGCAGTTTTCGAAGGAAGGAAGGAAGGATAATATTTTGAAACTGTTTATCGTCGGTAAATGTACACAAAATGAAAAACAATCGTTAAATACATGCAATGATATCTCATCACTTTCTGAAAGTTAGCAAATCTGGGTTTATCAGTTCACCAATATATCGGTGTCGATTGTTTATTCATATTGTTATGATCTATGTGATAAATAATGAGTAAATGAGTTAACATTTAACGTCACATAGGCAATACATTAGCCTTAACGGGATTAATAATAGACTACAAACCAAAATTACCTATCTCAATAATATAAAAGGATATATCACGCACGAATGTAGCTAGTTTCCATTTATCAATCTTCCGTAACTAAAGCTATGTATGACAATTGAGAAATCACGTCATGCTGGCCACTACCTGACTATTGTCTACACTATAATTATGCGAGACAGGATCGCGATCGTCAGATATTCAAAGCTGGGCCTGACGTTTCGTGACAAGCGAATGGCTGCTTATAACGGAGGCAAGGGGACGATATTTCCTGCTTTGGTTTCCCTACTCCATTTCTGAAACTAATGATGTGTTTATTCAGTGTAGAGTAGAACACAACACCCAGCTGAAATCGGAGGAATAAACATAGTGGTTTGTATTATACACCAAAGAACTAGTCCTAATGTCAGCATCGGTCTTTATCTCTAGTATACCCGAGATTTATGAGCATGTGCTATACCTGCAGCAACATGAAATACACAAGCTAGGCATTTGCCCACCGTAAATATATAATCAATCAGTTGCATACGTGTTTACCAGCACAATTCATCAGCGGGAAGCAGCCGCATAACTGTTTATTCACGCTTGACGGGGCAGATTGAAAACGAACATTACGATATAATGAGCATTATATAAAATTATATATCATTGAAATTTTCCATAAAATAGTCAAGATTGGTTGATGGAATCTGTTTCGGCGGACTATCAAGACTGGTTATTCTCTTGCATTGGCGTTGTGTATTTACATGAAATGGATCGATGTTTCTGCTGGTGGACTTTCGTTATTCGGTGCTTGTGAAGGCCTACGGCCCACGGTACAACTGAGGGTCGACAGAAGACATTATGACCTAACGGCGAGTCATTGCGTAATGTACAAAGATGGCTGTAATTTAGTTAAATAATTTTCTCGGTTTGACATTAGAATATGAAATTTAGATAACGTGGGATGGGCATGAAACGGATCTGCTGGCTAAGGTTAACATATGCGTTACAAATTAACAAGAAATGGTAGTCATGTTGCATGTCTTACAAAACCTATTATTTGTGTATCTGCCTGTTTCCATATGTAAAGAATGTGAGCTACAGCGGAATCGAGCCATTGCCGATCTAAATTATTTAAATTTGCAACTGATAAATACTATTCCACAGTGAAGATGGATTTAAAAAGAGCATAGTGCTGCATCTTTGAGGTACCAACAATTGCTGAGTGCCAGTCCTGTCATAAGCCGATTTCAGACGTGCTACAAATTTAGAAACAAACAGTTTAGATAAATCGGCACCTTCCCAATTATACCCCAAACCAAACTCATACAAAAGTAGCTTAATTGCAGATGCCCAATTACATTTACCATTGCCAGCTTCAAGATACAGCAGGTGTTGACATCGTACACCAATATGAAATAGAAATACATCGCTTAACTACTGAGATACTAGTATAAAACGGATTTATTGCACATTCACCCCGACACGGTGGTTTGACATGGATGACTTTACATCTAAAAACTGCTTACATGCAAATCGATGGACAGACTCAATTTCATGTAGATATCTAGCCCCCAACGTTCAGCTCCATATGATAAACCTTCGTATAAAAAATCTTAAAATACACATCATAATCATGTGGTTTCAATTTTCTCAGGGGCAGAGATCAAAACCTTTTTTGCCTGTACCGATACATTTGACACAAGTTTGCTCGAATTTCATGTTTTGTAAATATAGCCCCCAAGTATTTATAAGATGGCACATTCCAAGGGACAGTCACCATAATACGATTTTTTCACAAATTACCGCAATAATGTTTGCTTTATCAAGATTTACACTTGAATATCTACTTCAAAATAACTCCTAAGAAAGTAAAGACGCTTTTGGTAGACCAAACACAGAGTCAGAAATAAGGGTTATGTCGTCCGCAAACAACACCAGAAAAAAATCTGCTCTGGGTGGAATTGGATTCCTGGAGAACAACCAGTTTCGATCTCCTTTTCTAAATCATTAATGAAGATATTAAAAAAAATCGGACTAAAGATGCATCCCAGCTGAACACCTGGTAACATTCAAAACTATCGGAAAAACGATAGTGATATTTAATACGAGAATGTACACATTTATAGATATATTTAAAGATATTATACATCTTTGGAGAAATCCCATTACCATTCAAAACAATCCATAACTTGAGATATTTTACTCCTTTTTTTAGATATATAACGCTGAATTACTTATATCTTTTGTAGAGTAACCTCTCCGAAAACCTGACTGTGATTCCCCTAGTTTATCATTTGCCTCATTCAAAAACAATAATATTTGAATTGAGAATAGAAAATATAAACCTTTCTTAAAATTGTAATGCCTCTGTAGTTTGATGTGTGTTGATGTCACCCTTCTTATGTAATGAGACAAATACTCCATGGGAACATAACAATAAACGATAATGTCATGAATGGCACCAGGATATCCTGAACACCTTTAAACATGTCAGAAATAGGTCCATCACTGCCAGCCAATTTACCCAATTTTATACCATGAATGGAATTGATTATCACTTGCTGAAGGATAGGAGCATCGAAATTAGATTGAGACAACTCATCATAAATAGTATTAACTGTATCTGCATTATCGGCCTCTGGTAGAAGAACTAAACATTTCTTTAAAATACTTAAACCACTGGTCAACACTTATTCCAGGTTTAGAAAAGGTAGGCTTCATAGATGAACTCTTGAATATTGACCAAAATAATCTACTATTGTCAATATTATCCATAATGACCTTCCGGGTTCTTTCTTAGAATAACAGCTGTGTATTGGGTTGTGGCTTTTATATAATTCTTTTGTGCACTGTCTAAAAACGCTTATGTCTTTGAAAGGAATTTAGATGTAATAAACATACAGAAGAGAATTTATGGATTTCAACTTCTTTATTATGAGGAACACAACATTTCGAAGTATGTATTTACTCCTTTATCAGATGACTAAATGCTATGAGACAGAGAACATATATATGTACCTGTAATTACCCACGGCCTGTCGTTTCCCCATTGTCCAATCAGCACCAATTAGGTGTTGGCTCCCCCTCGTTAAGTTTCCACTTTTGTTATCTTATCACTTTTGTTGTTCTTACAGGTATATATATGTCATCCAGCTGATGAAGGAGTGAGTGAGTACGAACCGTTTTTTTCCTCATAATAAAGACATCCATAAATTATCTTCCTCAAAAACTTTTAGTGAACGATAATAACTGCGTAACTTGTCAAACCAAGGTCGATTGCTGACAAGTTTACTATTACTTCTTTTCATGCATTCTGCAGTATTACACAAGAGATTCGCAAACACATCCACCCCATCATCAATTTCACCAGAATTGTTAAGATTTATACATGGGTCAAAGAGCATGCCGTGAGACGAGTATCCCTAAAAATAGACGCTTTGTTATCAATCCAAGCATACGGAAGCTGTCACAATTTACACGTGCTTCACGCATACACTGATCCTGCGGTCGCTGGTACAAGAGAGTGGCATGTGCTCTGACTCTGACCTGGAAATGACCTTAACATGGCTACATAATGTAAACAAAGTAGTTGTTGATATGATGTAGTGAACAACATTCGTGTCTTTAGCTCCGATGTATGTAACATTCGCCTTTACGTTTAATATACTCAAGTTCATGGCATGGTAAAGGTTTAACATGACTTTTCCAAATGAGTTCACAAGGATATCGCATGAGTAGCGCTTTAGGTCAATATAATCACAAACAATCGCCGCCAAACAGTATGTGAACCTCTCCAAAGGTATGCAGTACTTCAAACAACCATTCAATAAGTATTGTTATTCCACAGTTAGAAAGCTTATATACATACCATGGTGATGTACTTGGGTCATGTAAACACATGCAACAAGGATGTCGTTTCCTAGATTCAACAATGACCTATAAATTACAATAAATACAGCATTATCCCAATTACATGTCCTTTCGACCCGTGACGATTCCGGGGTAGAATAGGTCTTCAGCAACCCATGCTTGCCGTAAAAGGTGACTATGCTTGTCGTAAAACGCGACTAACGGGATCGGGTAGCCAGGCTCGCTGACTTGGTTGATGCATGTCATCGACCCCAATTGCGTGAATCGATGCATATGATATCAATCACTGGATTGTCTGATCCAGACTCGATTTACAGACCGCCGTCATATAGCTGGAATATTGCTGAGTGCGGCGTTAAACAACAAACCAACCAACCAACATGTCCTTTCACATATTTGACTAATGAATTTCTTATTAATACAATGATATCACCTGACAGTCTTCCAAATACTTGGAGACTTAAGTCCTCGATTTCCCCATCAGTTCAGAAGCATGCACCTATGTTGAGACAACTACATGTACATGTTGAGAAACGTGTGGGCCGAGACGTCAACACCGTCCCCTCCTTGTGGCAAAACAAATCTGTTTCTCAAACGTTTTAATTGACTTGTGAGCAGCAGAATCTCTGCACTTGTACTCAGCAGACGTATTCAAAAATTATCAAATCATTTTATCAGTTTAAAAGATCAGTAAATGCACTATCGTGTCACTTGATTGTCTGGTTTGTCTACAGGCTGCGGCCGCATGGCAGGAGTACTACTTTGCGGCGTCTGGCAATTCATGTACTCATTTTATGCCAATTGTGTGAATTTTGTTGACGTTTTGTATACACAATTATCTGTCTGACAGTCGAGCTTCGTTAAGATTAATGTTTCGATATTAATGTTCCATACAAGAAAATAGTTTGCTTCTGTTTATCCGAGGTTACATGATAAATGATATACAGTATTTAGATAGATACATAGATAAATGCACAACTAGACAAACAATCCATTATACAGAAATCATTATAGCACAGTGGTTACCCTTGGTATGAGCCTTCAGTTTCTTTTGATTTTTCACGCATGCAAAACATAATACATAATATTACATAGAGAGGCTCGTTATATTTACACTGTTGGACCATCTGACAGGGCACTGCGTGTTTGTTTGTCTGGTCTACATCCAAAGTTTACAGCGTTAAAGAGTATTTCGTCCAAATAGTGATGCGAGTACCTCTTTCTTCCTGGGCGATGCCAGTCTGTGGCCAGTTAAAATCTGCAGACTGATCCTTCTTGAGGACTGAAATAAGCTAAAACAAAGCTCGGATAATACTTCTAGGAGATGACAATCAGAATGTGATGGCAGCTTTCGAAGATGTCGTTCTGGTGTCGATATGTCTCTTTTCCACGAGTTTTTGTTAATAAAACCACCATTCTTTAAATGACATCTTCGACACAGAGCATCCTCGACGTCACCAGCTGGTACAAATTGTACAGCAAGCGCAGCAACACATAGGACAAGTAGACCCAGGTCGGCGGCGTCTTGGTCGTGGCCCACTAGACCCATCACCTGTGCTCGACGCCACATACACGACATAAAGTGGAGGAAGCACTACCGTACTTGTGTTGTTGATGGGAAGACAATTCTCACGTGGGTAGCTTCCTCAAAGTCAAGTGACTCGAGTCGCGTCATATATGACGATGACCTTGCAGCATGAAGAATGCAAGATTGTTTAAACATATTTCCTTGATATAAAAAAAGGTCAATTGAACTGGGCAGAACTTGTGCAACTTATATATACTCTTCACAAAAGGAAAGGCAATACGGATGTTTTTGGCCATAAAAGCAAAATTAGCGGACCAAGAGGTGCAAAATGAGGAGGTTTAATGTGTCATAGTCTCAGCGATAAATTTCCCGGATCAAAATGATCACAACAGGGACATGAAAACCATTAGTCGCGAAACACGTACAATTCGGGAGAAAACGCACCCAGTGCATTAACAAGAAGGCCATGGTGTTGCACGCACTGCACGTGCAGCAGCACTATGAACGGCATCAAAGTGCAGGGTTTTTGATTGCCTGGCGTCTGCGTCTGCGACTATCGAGTCGACAACATCGTCAACAACGACTGTATTGGTGTCGTCAACAAAGGGTATGGCCTCAACTGCGATGATGAGATGTTCAGCGACGAATCAAGATTTCTTCTCCGTCTAGGGGATGGCAGGACACGGGTCTACAGGCGTCGGGGAGAACGTTACGCAGAAAACCGGGTACAGGAAGTTGACAGGCTTGGTGGGGGTAGCGTTATGATGTGGGTGGATATTTCTCATCATGACAGGACAGGTTTGGTCAATATCCAGGGCAAACTTACGGCTCAACGATACATCAACGAAATTCACCTACCACACGTCCTCCCTATTGCAGCCACCGGCAACGATGTATTCCAACAGGACAACGCTCGATCGTATACAGCACGGATCACAAGAGCCTGTCTACACAAGAACGTTTATGTTCTCCCCTGGCCTTCCAGATCCCCGGATTTGAACCCGATAGAGCACCTGTGGGTGAAATGGATAGACGGCTACGCCGACGTCAACCACAATTTCAGACGTTGTGGATTTTGCGTTGCAGGCTGAGTGGGCCACCATTCGCATACTCGTCTCTTCCATGGGCAGATGCCAGGCCGGTATCGATTTCAACGGAGGACATACGCGTGATTGGTTTTAGCTGACCTTCAGCAAGGACTTTAAATGACTTAGGTGACTACAATCACCAAGTGTTCTCTCCACAATATTTTGGCTCAACTCCTTGTACGGTTCCTCGTATAAATGTATTTTCCTACCTCACACAAATTTGGCTTTGCGTTTCTTTTTGGAAGAGTATATAATAAGAAGGAAGAAATTGGTTTCTTTGTTCTTATGAAATGGCATGACGTGTGCTAATTTCCAATCAAATGGAAAGGTGGAGAGCATTGTAGAGATTTATTGAAAGATAGTAAATAATGGAGTTTAAATTGTATCTGCTTGTCGTTTTTCATGATCTTTGATTAATGTTATCAGCACCACTGGATTTATCACACGATGTAGGCTTGATAAGGTCGCCAATTTCGTGCTCATGTATGCTTGCGGGAAAAATAACCGTGCTTCATGTAGAGTTAAAAAAAATATTCTGAAATTAAATAATGCATCTTTCATTAAATATTCATAAAGATATCTCAACTTTATGGTCGTGATTCACAGTTTGCCCGTGCTTGTTAATGCACGCCGCACAATGAATGTTTGCATGTTCGTTGGGAGCATGATAATTACACATGGATTTTAAATCAGAAAGGCACACTTTAATTGTTAGCTATCAGATGTTCATAAAGACTTATGCAATGCCACGGCTTGCTGAAAATCAACGACAACGACTATGCTGCAGACAGAAATGGCGCAAAACGAAGACCACAACTCATCATTGTTAATGTAAATTTAGTATGAAGTACTCAACCGGGACACATCGTTCGAGATCATGTCGAGTTTTATTGATTCGGCCTAACATTACTGTGCTGCTGCTAGATGTTGCCACATGCATTTGATCAGAAGCATTGCCTGTGTGTTGAGCACTACATGTGATCAGAAGCATTACCTGGGTGTTGTGCCCTGCATGTGAACAGAAGCATAAACTGAGTGTTGTGCCCTGCATGTGATCACAAGCATTGCCTGGATGCTGTGCCCTACATGTGAACAGAAGCATTACTTGGGCGTTGTGCCTTGCATGTGAACATAAGCATTACGTGGGTGTTGTGCCTTGCATGTGATCAGAAGCATTACCTGGGTGTTGTGCCTTGCATGTGATCAGAAGCATTGCCTGTGTGTTGAGCACTACATGTGAACAGAAGCATTACCTGGGTGTTGTGCCTTGCATTTAAACAGAAGCATTACCTGGGTGTTGTTCCTTACATGTGATCAGAAGCATTACCTGGGTGTTGTGCCTTGCATGTGATCAGAAGCATTACCTGGGTGTTGTGCCTTGCATGTGATCAGAAGCATTGCCTGGGTGTTTTGCCCTGCATGTGATCAGAAGCATTACCTGGGTGTTGTGCCTTTCATATGATCTCAAGCATAACCTGGGAGTTGTGCACGACGTGCGACCAGGCCAGGTAAATAGCACCACCTAATCCAAATACGTATTCTTCAACTTTCCAACAGTCAACTGTAACTACCATATAGTTAGCAAACACTACCTGCAATCCACTCACACAGTATACTTAGATATTAGCCTGATTTAACAAGTGAATTTTACCACAGACCGCCAGGCTTTTACGTGGCGAGATAGTGGCACACACCTCCAAATTAGGGCCAATGAATATCATCGGATTATCCAAAGTATACTCAACTTATCCGCGGATGATTCGCAATATTAAACTGTTGTATATGTTGAATATGTCAACCATGATAACGCCATTACAAAATCAGCTGTATTCAACTTATTACTTGGTAGACATGTTGATATGCATAAAACACAATGCACGTTGTTCAACACAAATATTTATACCAAAAGCATTATAATAGGTGGGATACTTATACACAATAGTCGTCAAATATTAACTGCAAACCCATTCACCCAGCACCACCATAGTCTAAGGCATAATCCTAACGTGTGTAAAACATATTATCATGGCCCTCATTATGGCGTCAACAGTTCCTTAAAACTGTTAATTAGGGCCAAACAAAAAAATGTTAGTTTTACAGAAATCGCAGATTTTTTCCGTGTTTCATTTGCAAATTATTATCCGCAAATTACAATAATAAATTTCGGCGTTTTAGTGAAGGCACGGTATCCATTAAAACTTGGTGTTTTCTTCTAAAGCTTTGGTAGGACATTGATTTAAAAACTTATCTAAACACAAAACATTTATTTGACCTAAGTTTTCTTGCCGGTATATGCCCATCAATTAGGGACACACCATGTGAGGTTTTTACACAACAATTATCTGTTGCAGAAATAAATGTGGCCAAAAAATTATGCCCCATTTTTTTACCCCAGACATTGTGCACGTACTGAGAAAAAGTGTTTTTTTTATAAACCGTAATTTGTTCGCTCCTTTGAGAGCAAATCACATATGTCTTGACGCAAAGAAAGCAACAAACCTGTCGTCAAAAATCCTACTGACAGTTCACAGAACATGGCGATTGGTGCCGACTGAGAATAGGTATCTCCTTGCGACATGCATTGTTGATGAGTGTTTTAACTAGTTCTACAGTTAATAAAATTAGAAAGACTCTTTACAAAAGACTAATTAGAGGTTCCCTCCGGTATGACTGTTCGTGGTTCCCACGCATTGAACATAGAATAAAAGAGTGGGTAAAATGTCACAGAAACTATACACATTGATTTTATGGAAAATCATGAGTAGTATAGGTAATAGGGATTCTGCCGCAACTCCACTGGAGCCGGATTTATATACCTATACCGCTACTACAGGGGAATTTTTTATGCAAAAATAATGATGCGATTTAACGATAGTCATAAGTCATATTAAAAGAAATATCAATATTAATTGATAATGAATAAAATTTACTATAGCCCACGAGAATATTGGAAAGGTATAGGAGCAATGAAAAAATTAGCCACCGCAGCTAAGGTATCTAAAGATATGGCCAAAGATTGGTGAAAGAAACAAGCAATGTGGCAAATATACTTACCAGCACCGCGTTATATACCGAGGAAGAAGTTTGATATATTTACAACGAATGAAGTTCATCAGGCTGACCTCTTGTTTCTTCCTCACGATAAGGTAAGACCAAAACGTATAAATACGCTTTAACCGTAGTGGATGTGGCTAGTCGATACAAAGAGCCTGAGCCATTAACCTCGAAATGTTCAACAGAAGTAGCTAATGCACTGAGTCGCATATATAAACGCGGACCACTAAAATGGCCTAAGTAAGATGTTTATACCAGCCTGGTGAACTTGAAGAAGGCCTACGTCGCGCAACCAATCCCATATGGTCCCTTAAGACATATAACATTAGTCGATTGGTTATGAAAGAAGGAGAGCCTATTCTTTTTTATTTTAAAGATGGACTGGGCAGGGCATTTGTACGAAAGGGTTGTTCATAGTTACCAACGGTACAGTATTACTGCCCTAAATAACCATAAGCATAGGTAGTTACACCATCATTATCAATCCGTCTCTTTGTATCTAAGGGGGATAATGATGTCTTGTTCATTCTTAATCCATATATCCTATGATTGTAACTTCTTAAAGAGTTCATCTCGTGTTTGAATGTTCTACCGTTGAATAATGCTTCTTTATACTGTTCGTGTTTAAAATGCTTTTTTACCACATACTTCTTAACACCCTTAGCCTTCTTATCTCTCCATTATCAGACTTCCTTATAGAATACATCTTAGGTCTTAATCCGACATACTCCGCTATAGGGGTCCCAGCACATTCATCCTTCATCTTACCTAATACCTTTTTATTTACTACGCTGTGCAGTGTCTTTTGGGTAATCGCTCGTGTCATACATATCTATTTTATCTGCCATATCTTTATACACATCCTCAGTTTGTATTTTCATCAACAAAAAATCTGTGTCGGTATATAACACCTCGCATATATCGGCGTATTGCTTCTTAAGTTCGTTGTAATAAAAGTCATACATTATGTGTTTTGACAAGTCAAGAATACTCATAGCAACGTACACCGGTCTGTTGAATTTTATATTACTCTTCTGCTTATGCAACGCGTCTAAGTCGTTATCGAATATCTTGCTTTTGTTAAAAGCCGGACTGGCTATATGTTTCCTGAATCTTTCTTCCTCATTAGATCTAACTAATTTAACATCAACACGCTTCCTTAGATTCTCCATAGTTTTACCAAATACTGAGTTATTCATGAGCTTATATAGATTCTTTTCGAAATCGCTGGTGGCTATCTTTCTTAAATCTGTGTTCAGCCTTATGTAGGGCTCCATCCAAGGGCTTTGATCAAACTTTAGAACTCTGTGTATTTTCTTTAGTTTCATACCTAACGATAGATGTAACTGCAGATTTCTGTATATTTTACTATATATTTTGTTTTATCCATCAAATTTAGTACGAGTTTTTCTACGTTAGCTGACCTTGTATTACCCATCAAGGAGTGTTGATATTCCGACATCCAATCTTTATTAACCATTAATCTTTCGGGAGCTAGCGGATAACTGTTATGGTCTTTATGTAATGAACTTGGATATTCCAAGTCAAATTCTAGTATGTACCCTTTATTCACATTGATATTATGGATATTATTCGCATTGATATCATCAACCCACTCAAAACCACCCGCGGGTAAAGGTTGACTCATAGCACATCCGTACAAATTGTTAGCGTCGAGATATAATATGTGTGTGTCGGGTTTACTCGGATCATATCCTTCCACTAATTTATTATTAGCCTTAAAATACCTTTTCACTACCATCAATATACCACCTCTTAATCCTTTCTCAATAAACAAGCGCATATCGTAACCTGTGAGTAGTTTTAGTTCTACGCCGGTCTTCTTCAACAATGCATCCCACGATAGTCCGGGACTGGAATAGTACCATGCCGGGTCCAAGCCGTATTGTTTTAAACATGTCTTTCTAAATATCTCGAATATATCGGCGAGTAACAGTACATCGGTTTTCAAGTACAGATCGTGATAATCACCCTAAATTCTTCCAACCTAATTTATCCCACATCGTCATAGCGTGTTCATAATCGGCATCTGTTATTTTAGATTCTGTTAAGTTACTATAGAATGATTCAAGGGGTGGTAATTTAGTTTCGTCGAATCTAGACCAATCATCCATATATTCGTAAAGATATACACCTTTTCTCAGCAACAAATGACGAGTTATCTTATCGGTTATGGCAAAGTCATCGGGATTGTTCACATTAGCTAAATTGTCCAGGGAAGATGACAGAAACTGTACGGAGTCTATGAATCTAAGCCCATTACTTTGTTTTATTCTGGCTTTCCCATCCTTGTCCGTAAAATGTATAGTTTCAGTCAACGAGAATGATATGTATTTTTCCATATTATTAGGAATGCACGTTAAGCCACCGTCGATCTTTGAGATAGCTTGCATGATGAGATGTGAATCGTATCCTCTAAGGTTATGAAACACAACGGGGATGGGTATTGTTTGACAATTCATTCTTAGTTTCAAGTTACACTTGTTATTCGCGGCTCCCCGATAATTACCCGTGACGTGGCAATGATCTCTTATCGAATCCCCATTCAGGGGTTTGTTACAAAGATGACAACTCGTTGATTTCTTATAGGCCTTCCAATCATCCCTCGTCATACACATGGGTTTCTTACACGATAAATTTTCCCTTATTATTCTCTATTCATTTTGTAGATATTCTAGGAACTTTCCCGCTGCATCGAGACCACTGTAAATCACGGGCAGGTTTGTTTTCCCATCATACCTTACAACTATATATCCAAACCCACAAGGAATATGTTCTTGAGTTTTGTATGTAAAACTATCTTGATTATTGCGTTCAGTATTTTCTTTGGGTTTCATAAGCGCTTCGAAGTCAGAGTAAATTACGTACGGTACTGGCATTTGATTACAATAATGTTCAAATTTTAATATCTTTTTCCTCTCTTTAGGCATATCGATCCTGATATCAGTCTGTCCAACACTACAGTCTTCTTTATGCGCTTCTAATAGATCTTGTCTGCTGTATCCATGTAGGCATCTTTCGCAGATAGCAGTCTGTCCAACACTACAGTCTTCTTTATGCGCTTCTAATAGATCTTGTCTGCTGTATCCATGTAGGCATCTTTCGCAGAAATATTTCTTTCCCTTATATTTAGTTTGATCGTATAATAGCCTGTTTAAACTCTTTATCCATGTATAATGATATTTACCATCTTTTTCGATCAGAAATGAATTGATTCTGGGAATATGTCCTGGAGTTGAGCTTATCCTGTGTACAACAATTCCTTCAGAAGAATGTCCAAAAACATTTATAGCTAAATTATTTTGCTTTTCCACCTTATCAATTTGTGATATTGGTGTAGGTTCGTCTATACCATCGAAGTTGAGTCCATCGTTTTGAGGATTGCTAGAAGGTCTATTTGCAATTTTAGAATCTACATGGACCAATGCAGATCTTATCATCATTCTTAAACAGTCATCGGATTTATTTTTTACATAAATTATGGCTTTTTTCTTTTTATAATACAAGGGTAAATCTATATAAGATCCGCCTTTGAAGGGCATATAATTTGCTATATCTAAATATAAAGTATCGATTTTATCCACCCCCCAATCCGAACCTCTATTAGTCCAACGTTCTAAAGTTTCCTGTATCCTCTGAATTGATGTATCTAATGATGCGTTTATAGTATCGGATTCGGTTATAACTTGGTTCGGTATATTCGGTGCTATCGTCTGCGCTACTTTTACTCAATGACATTTTAATCGTCAGCTGGTATTTTGTAGTATGTAAATCATCTAATTCCTCGTTAATTTTACTCGATATGATGGGCTTAACATCATTAACATCCATGTTGGAATTGACATCCATCTTCCATCTCTTAGGTATTTACCAACGCCAGCGGATGTGGGTACAAATATTAATTCTTGTTGTTTTTTATCAACATCGTTGATTAATATCTAGTAAAGCGATCAATTCAGCTTTTCTCATTCGAAAATAACCTCTTGGGCCACTGTTTTTTGCTTGAGCTTTGAGTTTTCTAACAGTCTTGGGTTTGTTGTATTCCAAACCGAGTAAATCGATCAATTCAGCTTTTCTCATTCGAAAATAACCTCTTGGGCCACTGTTTTTTGCTTGAGCTTTGAGTTTTCTAACAGTCTTGGGTTTGTTGTATTCCAAACCGAGTAAATCGATCAATTCAGCTTTTCTCATTCGAAAATAACCTCTTGGGCCACTGTTTTTTGCTTGAGCTTTGAGTTTTCTAACAGTCTTGGGTTTGTTGTATTCCAAACCGAGTAAATCGATCAATTCAGCTTTTCTCATTCGAGAATATCCATGTAGACCACGTTGTTTTGCCATAGCCTTCAATTCTCTGACAAAAACCATTGTGACCATGGTATATACAAAATGATTTATTTGTCTAAATGGTTATTTTTCATATATAAATACGTATTCTCCCCAACCTATTCCTCTCATTGATGTAATCTCTCTTCCTAGCGTAAATAATCTGCTTCCTGACCTTATCAACACCGTGACTCTTACATAAACTGTAACTACATTTGACTCCAATCCCACATACAGAACAAACATAATTTTTAAAAGCCTTTCTTATGTTATAAGCGTGGGCGCCACAGTAAATACCAACAGATGGCTTCTGACATTGAATAGATTTCCCCATGAGTGTATATTTACACAGATTCATGGTTATACACATATCGTATCATTTGTCTAAAAGGTAAATCTCCACATCTCCACTGGCTATTTATTGATTAGCTGTCAGCACTACATAGATTAGTGAACAGGGTGACATAGTGTGTTTACAGGTCATGGTTTATGTGTAGTTATTGTGTAACCTAAAATCAATACAACTGATAACACAATTATCACGAATATTACCTCGTGGTCTTTCTGAGCCTCTGACGGTGTATAAAACTGACTCATTGTTGGTCTCGGTATTGGGTCAATTTTTTTCCCATCAACGAGGAAGTATTCGTGCATGGCAGATTCATCATCCTTAAACGTTTGAATTGAATGTCCCTCCCTACGCAGTTCTTCATGAATAAAATCTAATCTCTCCATTCTCTGCCGCGCCCATTGTGACTGAGCTTTTTCGAGTTGTTCTAAAGCTTTATTATGTCTTTTCTGCTCCGAACCTCTCATACTAGAAAATAAAAAATTACTCCCCGAAAAAGCTAGAGCATTAACAATAGCTCCACCGACCATCATCGCAATTGATCCCATATTATATGAATATAAAATATTCAGATGTTCAATAATATAAAATATTCAAATGTTTAATTACTTCATCTTCCGGGGTAAGCCCTTGTTTGATGAGCATATCCTTTGTTGCCATAGCCAATCCAATATCAAGAATGGCCATACCGATATCATAACCATTAAAATCTAGCTTGGGTGGTGTGGCTTTAGTAATCATTTTAGCCATAGGAACATAGCCAATGGCCAAACCGCTGACCACCGCTGAATGATACGTTGCGTTTACCAACATTTTACTGTCTGTAACTGGAGTAGTCATGCTTCTTATAGCATTATTTGAGGGTTAACCTCTAGTTGAACTTGTTGTTGTGACATCAGGGGTGATGTTTTCTCTTCTCCGGTCTTATAAAACAACCATACAGCCACTATAGCAACAACTCCTACTAGTGCCCATGTTTTAATCGGATCAATATTTGAATTATTCATTAGTTTCGCTTTGCAAGCGAGTCCTCCCATCCTGGCTGTCGAGAATTTTTTTGGTTTTTTTCTTGGTCACTCTGTCTTGTTTTTGTGTTTCCTCATTCACTCGTTGTTCCGCAATCTGTTGTGGTTGTGCAGTCGGGGTTATTATTTCCTCGTTCACAATCTGTGGTGGTGTCACTTGTTGAGTCTCCATTATTATTAAGTGGGCACGTATGTTTAAATTGACAATACCTAGCCGTTATTAAAGCTGTGGTGAGTGGAGCTAAGAACATTCCGTATCTATGATAAAACTCACAGCTCACTGAGCTGATAGCGTGTTCGATGAATCGGTCTTTCTCGAGAAATTCGCATAAATACATGCGATGTTCTGCCAGGATAGGAAGAAACGTACTAGCTACGACTGTGTATAGTTGTAATATAGCCGACCCTATCGTTTTAGTCATGGTAGCTCCCAGTCTAGACTCGTAACGCGCGTACATTTTTTTAGTTCCTTCGTCGGTCATGTTATCAATTTTTTCGATGGTATAATTTTCCAAATATTGGGAGCATTTTCCACCGGCTACCAAAGCCGAGAGTCTTTCTCTATGTTTATCTAAAGATTTATCTACATCTTGATCTGCATGTTGATCAGATTCTTTGAGCATTTGTTCGATGAGTTCGTCGCATTCCATAATGTAATACCTAAGGAGATATTTAAGTCTAACATAATATAATATGACATATCCAATACATCCCGTAATAATAAACTGTTGCCAAAGAATGAGGATTTCAAACCACATTATGTCATATTAACCGCTAATGTTCAATTTATCATATTTTTACTGTAATTTTGCTATGATTGCTATAATTTTGCCACATTTTACTATAATTTTGCTACATTTTGCTATAATTTTGCTACATTTTTGACACATTTTGCTACAATTTTACCATAATTTGTTAAGGAATTGCATAAGCAGCTGGTTTTTAATACGAGTTTACAGTGCTTCGTTGCCGCTAACAGTTTTCTGACTTTATCTCGTTCGAGCTTGGTATGAATAACATAATTTTCACATAGACATTCCTCGAATGAATCTCTGTCTTTGCAATGAAACAGGGCTACCCATTTGGTCTGCTCTCTGAGAGCTTTCAGAGTTGTATTTTTGAGTAAGTACCCAAACGCTATGCTGAGTGTGCCTACCGGAGAATGCTAAATACGAAAGCATTTCTTTCTTTTTGGTGAGTTCTTTACTCGCGCAGCAATCTTCTATTACGAAAAGTGTTGACAGTTTTGTAAACGATCGCCCGGATCGACTCACTGTACCCCATCATCATTCATCACCCAATCTGTCCATAGGTATGTTTTATTAACGCTTATAGTCGGGCACAGCATAATAATATGATCGAAAACGTCCCAATTATGACTTTGTAAAATATCTAGAATAAAAGCTGTTTTTCCACAACCCGTTTGCCCACATATGATAGCACAGTGTGGTTCTTTAGGTAAAAGATTATTAATAGATTGCTTGCACGAATTGTCCATTCTGTATATTAAGTTGCGCATCCATAATCACGTACAAATATATGTTTAATTTACCAGCTGATTCCTGGAGCTTCGTTATCTGTATAGTGACACCCTCGCTGGCATTTTCTATTCTCCTCCCACTACCTTGTAGTTGGTCATCGTCCGTTGTTCGCATGTCAAGCCATAGCGCGTACTTCATGGTGAGGTATTCACCCATCGATACACCCCTGAGAGACAGATCTTTCACGACCGGGTTAACTTCTGGGCTTCGTTTTATAGAAGGGAGTTTTTTAATCTCATCCCACTGTTGATAGGCTAGCATTCCTTGACTATATAGTTGATGAGGAACGCCCTCGATAGTCAGTTTTACTTTTGTAATCTTGGGATTGGAGAACTTCTCGGTATTTCTTTTAAATGCTTCAGAAGGGTCCGCGAACAACATTAAAATACCCTTCAACGATCTCGTGGGGATGTTTAGATTGATATTCCACCTCGTATCTTTTTTGTTCCTGGTAGACTGGTTACAAATTTGTCTGGCTAATTCGAGATCTGTTATCATATCATACTCCAGCGAGATATGGTCAAAGGAATAGCTAGCATCTTCAGCAGCTCTGATTACTCTGCCGTAGTCATTAAAAGTGAGTTAGTTTTCTAACCTATCACCTAGGGATGCTTGATAAAAGGGCATGTGGGAATCTAGAAATTTAAAGTCTAGGGGAATATAGAATCGGTTACCTAATGCGTCGGCAATGGCCTGATCTTTTATGACGGCACCATCACCACTAGAAGCATCTACACGCAGTCTCAATGTGTTCCAATTACTAATACCTTGGTACTGTAATTTTTCCGCTCTTTATCCGTTCTCCAGAGATCCATGAAACAATAATATACATCGGTATCGTCGATACTCAAAACCTCATTACCGCTAATTTTAATCGCGATTTTCTTAATGATAGCACGACCTATGTTCTGACCTATGCGAAGACATTGTTATATTGAAATTATATAACCATATGTTTAATATAAAAATGGATGATTTTAATCTACATAACATAACTGATACTTGTACAATCGAAGAGGGTACTGATGAAACCAGCTTTGGTGGCATGAATCTTAACAATGAACTTTTACAATCAACCATTAATGATTATTACGATACCTTTAAAGATGTTAGTCCTATTGGTCGTGACTATTCAAAGTTTGAATTAGATAGTAAAGGAATATTAGGACTGCATGGCACTCAGGATATTGATCTTATGAATTCTCGTACTCGTAAACCCCTAGCCTTGCCCACGATAGCAGCTAAACATGGTATCAGCACTGTTCGTGATGAATTAGGTTTTGTAGACTACTCACGAGGAGAAAAACTTTCCGCGAAGACTACTAAGGTTCTTAGGACTGTGCGTGATGAACTCGGTACCATAGATAATTTGGAAGAAAACTCGAAGGTGGCCTCGGACGGACTCGGAGAAATCTTGGATACCTACTACGATAATTCCACGGTCAGTGTATCACCATATACACCAGTATCACCAGTTCAGTATTAGGGAATTATGAGGTCTTGACAAGGCAATGCAAACCCTGCAGGGAGAACTCATCAATAATATAGCCAAGATATCCGAACTCGACAAGCATATAGCTTCAGAGAAAAAAAAACTTGAACAGGCGGGCGATGAATTCAGTAGATGTCGCGTTGCAGAAAGATTGCGTAACTTAGAAGTGGAAAGATCGGCCCACCTCGAGGCTGCTTCCAGTAATAGAAAGGCACTTCGTTCACAAATCAGTCGAATTCGAGAAACTATCGATCAAGTCCTCAATGATGACACTACATTAGCCGATAAAATTAAAACATTGTTCAGAGATCAGGGAATAACCGTTGCCAGTATTTTAATTTATTATATCGACTTTGACACTCTCGTTAACCGGTGGCAGCATACCATCCACACCTCCCACACCACCAAGTGATCATGATAGGGATGGTATAAAAGAGTGGATAAAAAAGCATTTAAAAGCATTAGGTTCAGCACTGGGAAAGCTCGCTGAGAAAGCTGCGTCTGCACTTCCCGGTATGATAAGGAGTATTGTTTCCTGGCTCTTGAATGTATTAGCTAAGACCGCGACTTGGCCTAGTCAAAACTTGTGGGCACTGATCGTAGCAATTGCAGGGCTGTTGTACGTATTCGCTAAAGACTATTTAACCAAATCAGTTCACTAAGAACTATTTAACCAAATCATAAGTAAACCAGCCGCGACTCCACCCACTACAAGCGCTGTTTTTTCATCGATATGTTGTTGATTTTTAGCTGCAATATGCGATGGTACTTGTGGTTGTGCATTAGTAGATGGTTGAGCGATAGTAGATAACTGTGGCTTGACTATTCCCGTTTCGCCTGTGTTTGTTTGCGTTATTAATTCGGTGTTAATATCTGAATTTATACCTGGTTTTTGTTGATCAGTAGCAATAACAATTTTATTATTATAACCTATCACTTGACCAATCTTAAGTTCCATATTACTCGGAGACATGTATAGTCCCGGCGCATAAACGTAGTCCACTTTGGATTGAGCATACTGTAATACATATTGATAACGTTTTATAGAAGATGGTATGTCAACTGGTGAATTAATGGCGTCCTCCACGTTTGCGACAAACTGTTTTTGCGCATCGGGCACCGTCCCAGAACCAATAATGGAGGTTCGTGTTTGCGATTGTGCATCGAGAATTGCCCATACATAAGTTCTTATTGATTCATTAACTCTTACAACTCCTGGGTTAGTAAAATTATTTTCCGTTTTATCATTAAGAAATTCATTCCAAGCGTTTCCGGTATTGTTAAGTTGTATAAATTTTGTAACAATATAAGCCAAACTACCCTTAAAACTCATAAGAGAACCTCTCCAATCGTTACTCGAAAGTTCCCAGCCATGATTAAGATTATACAATCTTACAAAAAGATTGTTTTTCTGTAACAACTTAAATGGATCGAATGGTTGATGAGTTGTTTTAACTAAATCATCGCTGACTTCTTTAACAGTTTTTTGTCCGCTGTACGGAACACCTAGACCATGGTTTGCTCCTTTAGTATGCCAATCTTTACTCTTAGAAATTTTAAATTCCTGACAAATACACTCATACGCGAACCTATTGTATGGATTATTTGTGGAATTCCATGCTCGATCCTGTGGTAATGGAGCACTAATTTCTTTAAGTATACGTCTAATCTGATAGTACACGTGAAATGTTACAACAGACTTATTCAGTTCAAATCCTGGGGCATAAAGAGATACACCACATCCTGTTGTGACACACCACATGGCAAAGTTTAACTGATTCTGCCAAAATTGCATCGGATTGTGAAACCAATCGAGCACCATTTTATCGCTAGTTACCGTGACCCTGTACTTTTCAAAGATATCAGGGAATTTAACAAAGAATTAAAACCAGAGTCAGTTACTATAATCGATTTATTAGTAATGTATCTCAATTTCATATCTAAGTTATGATAAAGTATCATTGTATATTTAATATGTATGTTACACTCCCGGGAATAACAAATGGTCAGTCTATTGAACTGCTTCATACTATCGATAACTCAGCTTGTCAACTCGAAGTAGCCCTATGCGATGTAACGTATTACCCGTGGTGGACCAATATAAATGCTGCAAGATATAATAATGATTTAAAACTATATGCTAATGATACCTTCACTCCCATTATTATACCTGATGGTTATTACAGCGTATGCTCACTCAATGATGACATTTTTAAGCCTTTGGGAGCTAGTCTCACACAAAATGAGTCGAATGGGATGCTGAAATTAAGCGTTGTAGAAAAGAGAATACATTTTGGAGGGATCTTATCAGATACACTTGGATTTGTACTCGGAGATATAACAGTAATCAATACATCAGTTGAGGGAGATAGATAACCCGATTTAGTTCCCTATAAAGAGTTGTGCATCCATCTTGATCAATTAAGCATGATGGATAATATTCAACTAGAAAGTCCTTCAACTCTACTCAGATCTATTACAGTCAAAGATGAAAAATATAATAGCGGTAGAATGGACTCTTTCTCAACATTACAATAGAAAAAATGAAAGCGTGGTATTATTTCAGACCTCAAAATTTCCGTATTAGATGTAAAACACCAACCTGTACATATAGGATACTTAAGTGTAACACTCCATATTATAAATAATGGTTGATTCATCAGGCCCTGGAACACTCAGACAATGCAATACCATTGCGCTTTCCGATCTCGGAGACACAGAAGGATTCGGTAGACCCAGTACCGATGGTAAGTTATACCCTTTACACTTACAAGATAATGTATACAAGCAGAAAGAAGTCACATTCACGGGTAATCTAGGAGATTTAAGCGATGTCGACGTTAGTAGACTCCTTAATAACACTTCGTACAATATTATTCTCAACGAAAAATAAAGATGGACTATGGTCGAAGCAAATATCGAGTGGCTACTGAATATCGTCATTACCCCACCGTATGTGATGACGGTAAGGCACATAATTTAACTAAGATAATAAATAGTGGCATTGTACTCGCGGCTTATATCCCATCAAAACTAAAAAGTGTGTTAGTCTCTCCCCTGCAAGAAGACCCAGGTTATATGTTATTTAGTCGTCTGGCAGTCCAAAATGTTAGATTAAATTTGGTTACTGAATTCAATGATATTAAAGTTAACTTGAGTGCAATACCTAATATTTCTACGCTTATTATTGAAGTTTTGTTCGGAGATGCGCTGGAAAATGCCTTCGAAATATACTACTCAAAATTTGATAAGGATCGTAGATATTTTTCTTAAGAAAAAAAAAATTACTGCATAACTGGCAATATTGTGTTCAAGTGAAATAAAAAACGTCTCCAACACACGTGCATGTGCATTTCATGCCATGGGAAATGCGTTTCACATCACAGTTCATGCTTTTGCTACCATTGCACGATTTCCAATCAGGCAACGGTGTCTGATTCATTCTGAAACTGTAAACTCAATTGAGTGTTTACACTATGTTTATCTACGCAATGCCCCCTCAACGTGTAAGGCGTCGCCTGACGACAGAACAACTGGGCAGATGTATTGGAATGCTTGATGCTGCCTATTCACAACGTGACGTTGCCAATGCACGAAACGTCAGCCAGAGCGTTGTAAGCAGGGCCTGGTCCCGACAGCACAATTTTGGTACAGCAGCACACCGACATGGGGGTGGTCGTCAGAGGTCGACAACCCAACGCCAAGATCATTTTGTGGCTCTTCAGGCACGACGTCATCCCTTCTGGACAGCAACCAGCCTACGTAACGACCTCCTGAACGCCTCGGGGGTGAATGTGTCCACTCAGACGATACGGAATCGTCTTCACAATGCAGGTCTCTACTCGAGAAGGGCATGTGTCCGAATCCCCCTGACTGTTAGACACCAGCGGGAGCGATTGGAATGGGCTGAAGATCATGTCACTTGGACACGGAACGATTGGGTTCCAGTTCTGTTCACCGATGAGTCCAGGTATTGTTTGGACTTTACAGACAGGAGGCAGCGGGTGTGGCGACGACAACGTGAACGTTTCCATGATGCCAACATCAGTGAACATGACCGTTATGGTGGTGGTTTCATCATGGTCTGGGGTGGAATCAACAGAGATGGAAGGACAGATCTTAAAGTCCTGGAGAGAGGAACAATGACGGGGGTGAGGTACCGGGATGAGATCCTCGATGTGTACGTCAGACCCTACGCTGGTGCTGTTGGCCCTGAGTTCATCCTGATGGATTATAACGCCCGTCCTCATCGCGCCAGGGTGGTTGAGCAGTACCTTGAGCAGGAGACAATTGTCCGCATGGATTGGCCAGCGCGCTCGCCGGACTTGAACCAGATTGAGCATGTCTGGAACATGCTGCAGGTTGCCCTTTCACGCCGTAGAGCACAACCCACGACTTTGGCAGAGCTCGGACATGCCCTCGTGGAAGAGTGGAACAACCTTCCCATTGGGAACATCCGGGTGCTTATTGACAGCATATCTCGACGTTGTCAGGCCGTCATTGATGCAAGGGGAGGTCATACTCGATATTGACACTTCATCGACTAAGTGTAATGATGGACTATCCCTCATAACGATGTAATTCTTTCTCTTGTTTGATGTTAACATTTTTAATGAAATGCCTTTTGGTGTTTGCAGATTTCAAACATTCCATATTGATACAAGTTCATGCCGTTCATGAATTTTCATTCATAACATGATTAAACATGTTTCTGAGTCAGAGTCATGTCTTTTGTTATGTTTGTGGTAACTTACACACATATCACCTAGTGATCCTTATCAAATTTTGAGTAGTATATTACCAGGTCTATCGATTAAATGGCTCAAGAAACACGAGCGTCGACGTTGCAGTATTATTCATATTGGAGCATCACCCGTTGCAACCCTCGAGGGGGTCCAAATTATTAAAAGAGACAGCATTTCTCTTACTAAGATATTCTTGCCGTATAATATTCATTTGATAAGGTTGATGTATACTCTCAAAACATTTAAGCAAGATCAATTAAAGACTATTATATGACCGTAATATACACTATGAGTTTATATCCGGCGCTCAATGAAAAGATGGATACTGTTGATGGATTTTGATTGCATCAAATAAGCGACATAAAACATCAAATAGAGAAGGAGAGGGAGTTGAGACTTGGATTGTTTAAAACCATGAATGCTCTCAACGGGGTTGACATAGCTCTTGTAACGGCTAGCATGGGACTCGGTGTAGCAGGTGTTGGTTTATTATCAACTATAATCGCCGCGCCTATCGTACTTGGCATGGAAATAGCCGCTGGAGTCTCAGGACTGGCAGGAATAACGATAAAATTAATTTCTCGTAGGTTGCAAAAGAAAGCATTAAAACACGGATATATCATAGAAGCATTGAATGGCTCCAAGTGGTGGTGAGCTAGAGTCATTTTAGTTTAATCTCATGACTATCGTTAAATCGCATCGTCATTTTTGCATAAAAAATTCCCTTGTAGTAGCGGTATAGGTATATAAATCCGGCTCCAGTGGAGTTGCTATACTACTTCATGTGAGGTGCTATACTACTTCATGTGAGGTACAAATATTCACATGATCTATATGAAGACTTGAATATACACATGTGCGCCTCGGTTACCTACTGAATTCGTATGGAGTTAACTACGATGCCTTGTAGATACATATATATGCATAACAAAACTAAATAATCTACTTAACATGCAAAAACACTGTGACCAACTGCATGAAAATGCAAACAATCAAGTATAAAAGGTTTCTGTTATGAAAATATCGTCTTCGTTCATAAGGTGAAATTAAGGAACGAATGACCAAATTATTGTTTTTCGTTACGGGTAGGCAATTCAAATAGTGCATGCCCACAGGTTTGCTTGCATAACCGGAGTGGTTTATGTGAATGAATCACTAAACGCAGGTTGACTTGTGGATGCCAGTTGTTTTAATACATAAATAAACAGAGGCCCTGTGAAAATAAATACACAGAGTTAAAATTTGCACAATACCTACACAAACAAATAAATCATGTCATTATAACTTATTAACAAATATTAGAATCTTATATATGATCATATACATTGTTATGATCCATCGTAATTAGCATGATTAGTTTTATCTTACTGTACTCTAAATATTACAAAGGTTTATCAGATAATAAATTGACAAACATAGTTTATCAATAATGGGAGAATGATGATAAATGCATTAATACATAACACACAATTTCAGTACATATCACTATAAATACATACAACATATAAATGTCCTCACCAGGTGTATGGCACTGTGCCCTATGATTTCACAACATCAGACATTTGCTTTACCGGGACACACCTGAACATAGAGAACGGAGAAAATATATTCTGGATTGAAATACAACACAGCAAGAACAAAATGATGCAGACGCTGTAGCAGCTGAATGATCGGACCATAAGAAAATGTCAACGGGACCTGAACAACATCTGTTACGATGACGTCTGTAGATCAAAATGGAGTAGGGGGTCATACGACAAAGTCAATAACGGGTATGACCACCCTGTGCGTGAATCACAGCAGTGCATCGGCGACGCATGGAGTCCACCAAATGGGCATGGAAGGCCTGGGGAATGGCCTGCCATATCCTCCTCAAATCCTGTGCCAAGTCACGGACGTTATCTGGAGGATGTGGAAGACGACGCAGACGGCGCTCCATTTCATCCCACACATGCTCTATTAGGAGAGAGATCTGGAGAAATTGCAGGCCATGGCAGTAACATGACATTGTTATGATGAAGGAAATCCATTGCGACCCTAGCCGTGTGAGGACGAGCGTTGTCCTGTTTAAATGTCAATCCCGAGCCATGACGTTGCAGGAAAGGAATGACCACAGGCCTCAGAATCTGATCTCTGTAGCCAACATCGGTGAGATTGCCCTGAACAACCACCAAAGGGGTTCGGTGCCGTGCTGTTATCCCACCCCAAATCATCACAGAACCACCTCCAAAACGATTCCTCTCCACAATACAGTTGCGTGCATAACGTTCTCCCAAACGCCGGTAGACACGTTGGCGCCCGTCACTGTGGCAAATGTTGAACCTCGATTCATCTGTAAAGACAACATTTCTCCACCATATTCGAGGTTGGCGAACATGATTTCGACACCATCTTAGACGGTTGACTAGATGACGGTGTGTCAGAATGGAACATATGGCAGGGCGTCGTGGTCGAATCCCGTACTGACGTAAACGATTCCTGACAGTGTTGGGATGGATACGGCGCAGTCCAGGAACGTCTGGGACGTCGTTACTGCCGTTTGGAACCTGTGTCGGAGATGTGTTACTCGAATCCATCTGTCCTGTCTTGGCGTCGTTACTCGGGGACGTCCTGAACGTGGGTGGTCGGCAACGTCATTTGTGTTCTGATAACGCCTCACCAATGCCGATATCGTGTTACAAAGGCATTGGAAATGTATTGCCACCTGTTGCTGCCTCATTCCCGCTCGGATCATTCCAATGGCTTCATGACGCTGTGCAGCTGTCAATCTTGGCATGATTTGCTTGTGATATGCAGTTAGGTGCAGAACTTTAATTTACAGGTACATGTAAATAGCTCCAGTCTATCAATAAATGTACTCATAATGCTTAGTTACACAATAAGTTAAGTAATATCAACATGAAAATGCTAGTTAAGATTATCTATTATAAACATACTTACATACTTAAAGTATTTAAGCAAATTCAGCCCACTACATTTACCTGAATACGATGGCTGATATTATATATATTTATCACACCTAACAATATAACTATTATTAAAAGAAGTTAAGAAACCATACATATGCACCTTAACAAACCCTTCAAAGCAGTAAATAAGAACACATAAATATACAATTCAAACAAACTAACCTGAGACAATTGACTCAATTATTTAAGCGATGAAACGACAACTTGTCTCCATACATAGTCAAATACAAATGTGAATTTAAACTGACCAGTCCCATAATGCACCCTGTCACTGAAAGTAAGGGGCTGGGGCTAGACAATAGGGACCGGATAAACAATAGAGAAGGCAAGCGCAAGGGTGACTGTGCTATTGTATTAGTGAAGCAGGTTAGATTGGAGGGTAGACTAAAGTTAGGTATTAAAATAAGAGGTGACCTTAAAATACACTTGATGATATGTACATAATTACATACTACTACACTTGTAATATGTGTGAGTGTCCTCTCAACGTCCAGGAAACCTGATTGATGTGTGTCGAAAATGTATGCATGATGATCATTGTGTTATTTTCCGAAGGTTTGAATATTACCACGGTGTCTTTCAGCAGTCTTACACATGTAACGTGGACATTACTAAGCAAGTGCACACGCCAATGTACTTGACGGTTGGGTATGATAATATTAGTCTTTGATTATATCATAATGGTCGGAAGGAACATTATTCTAGATAAATATTCTCATGGCAACCTGTGTTTCTTGAAATGTCACATATACAGTTTATATACATGCACTGTCACAAACAGTATTAAATGTATATATTGTCACAACAGTGAGCTTGAATATGTAATGTTTTTTATCGTGGGATTAGTAGCGAAGATCATATTATGATATTAGATTAAAACGATTTACCGAACGTTTACAACTGAGCTGATTTCACAGCCAGGGTCACCTTTAACAACATATTGATAATATAAATTGTTACAGGAAAATCGCATGGAATAGAATATTGTGAAAGAAGTGTCATCTGGAATCTTTCTGGACCAAGTGTTGACCAATGTACGTGCTGACAGAGTTCTCTGATTTACGCTTCCTTTGGTTGATATTGAGTAGCAACTTAGGTAGGAATGTCATTTAGGTGTTAGAGTAGTTGCTTGTATAGCCAGTGTTTATTCAGGAGTTAGGGTCGATAGGCGGATTTATTAAATAAATGTGAAGCATGTGAAGTTAACGTGGTGAATCATTAATCATCCTCCACTATTGACCAGTCACAAGAAGTGCTATGATTTAGCAATCTAACGTGTAGGACCAGTTATAGTCCGTTTGCTGGAAAAACGTTCGGATGAAACGCAAAACAGATATAAGTCCGAAAGCAACAATTCGTCTTTAATGGCATCAAAGTTATCTATTTGTTCATACCAACTCGTCACCATAATTTCAGACATTGTCATGAAGTAGAAAAAAAGTTGTTCAACAAACACTCTTTTATAATTGTTGTATTTAACACACCAACAATTACACGAGAGTTTGTTAAACAACTCATTGGATCGTCATATATCAAGATGCCATAATATATTGAGTAAATAAGTTCTTCTTAAGCTCTGTTTTTGACTTGATGTGATTGTTCTATGAACTTGTTTTTTCTCATCTTCACTGGGCAAATAGGTCAAACCCTTCAGTATCTCAAAGACCAGAAAGAGCAACTGTCTTAGATTTTCTATGTTGCATTACAGGGCCTACAGAATCATCCATCATTTCTGATATGAAGTGACTCATTAACATATCCTTTTTTTACAGTTGATGTTTTATATCTAATATAGAAACTTTTATCTCTATAATAATGCCCTTCCTTAACTTCTCATAGTGCAATGATGAGAAAGATTCTGTTCTATCATCATTGTATTTTTCATCTTTGACTGGAATAGCCCTTGGTAGAGTTTAACGATTTTCATGTTGTATATATTCGTTGTACTAATGTGGTCAAGATGGATGCACAGCTCTTAATTGAGTAATCTATCTCCACTCTTATTTGTGGGGCGGTCGGGTACCCTAGTGGTTAAAGCGTTCGCTCGGCACGCCGAAGACCCGGGTTCGATTCCCGACATGGGTACAATGTGAGAAGCCCATTTCTGGTGTCCCCCGCCGTGATATTGCGGCAATATTGCTAAAAGCGGCGTAAAACCATACTCACTCACTCACTCATTCTTTTTTGTGCTGGGTCCCACTTCTTTCCTTGCGAATCCAAGTGTTTTTGCCAATTCCACAGCAAGTTTTATACTATGTTCCACTGTTTAAAGGCAGTGTTCCGTTTGACCCATTTAGTGTGATACTAGAACCCATAAGGCTAAACATTTCAGTATTGGATGAACATACACTATAATATCCATCAGGCATAGGTTGATGTTCTTTGTTTATTAAGAATACATTGTTTCCTCAAACAACATTTATGTTGGTCCACTGGGGGTAATATGCTGAGATCAACTTCAAGTTGTCCCATTGAGTTATCAACAGAATGAAGCAGTTGAATAGACTGTCTGTTTGTTATTCCCGGGAGTGTAACATACATATCAAATATAGAAAAAGCTAAATAATAACTTCAGTATGGGAGGGAAGAATAATAAAAGTATAGAAGCAACTGACCTCACACAATCAATGATTGTGGTTGATGTCTCAGGTACCAAGTTTCAAACTCAAATCCCTGATATCCTTTAGAAATTACGGAGCCACAACAACGAACATTCAAACAATTGTAAAGAAAATTAGTTGTAATGAGGTCTTGAGTATTGATGACAGAGATGAATACTACTTTGATATGGATCTCTGGAGAACGGCGGGAAAACGGAACAACTAACACTATCAAGGTACTGATACAACCACTAATCGTAATCAAACTGTGGGTAAGTTATTGGTCTATTGGTCTTAATAGATGTTTAGAAAATAAGTCGATAGCTGATGCATCAGGTAACTGGTTCTACATTCCACTTGATTTATTACTAGAGAGCCACATTCCCTTCTACCAAGCATCCCTAGGTGATAGGTTAGAATGAACTGTTGACGTATACGGTAGAGTAACCAAAGCTACTGGTGATGCCAAAGGTGGCTATTCCATTGAAAAGATCTCATTGTAGTTTGACAAATTCAAAACCAGAATACTGGAAGTTTGGCCATTTTGTATGATCATGTGCTCCGCCATCAGAAAGGACAAAAGTGATATGCTGTGGAACATCGATCTGGATATGCAAGCTAGATCATTGAAGGGTTTTTTAAACTGTTTCGAAGATCCCTAAACAGCATATTACAGAGAATCTGAGGAATTCTACAAACCCCAGATTACTAAAGTAGAAGTGACTATCGAGGGTGTGCCTAATCAGTTATACAGTCAAGGCATGCAAGCATACCAACAATGGGAAGAAGTTAAGAAACTACCTTCTATAAGACATAGTCCGGAAGTCAGTGCGGTCGCAAAAGATCTAGCTGTTGCAGATGTATCACTGGGTGAATTCGTGCAAGCAAGCTATTAACAATCTTTAAACAAAAGAACCTCACTGCACCATCATCTCCAGTCATACAGATTGTGTCAAAACAGCCTTTATTCTCGATATTACACAAGGCCATTATTACATTTTTTCGTGCATATTATTATTCTATGTCAGTCTATAAATGTTAATAAAACATACCTATCAAGAACATGGGAAATGGAGGATCCTGAGGTGCACAAAGGAGAACCATCCCTTTCTATTATAGGCGACTGCAGAGCGAGTAAAGAACTTCCCAAAAGAAAGATATGCTGTCATATTTAGCATTCTCTTGGGGACATTTTGAACATAGTGTTTGTGGTCTTTCTATAAATTACAACATAGTCCTGAAAGATCTAAGAAAGCAGACACGATGAATTGCCTTATTTCCTTGCAAGGACCCTGATTCGTTTGAGGAATGTCTCCTAAGGGTGAGCGAGATCAAGTTAAAAAAGTGTTAACATAAACTAAGCACTTTAAACTCATGTTCAAAACTGACTAACCAGCTGCGTATACAACTGTTTAGCAACTGCTTAGCAAACTATAGCAACTGGTCCGCAAAATGTAGCAACTGCTTTTCAAATTGAACACTTACAACCATTTGCTTATACATTACTGTGGTGGCAAATAACTCTATTTTTCCACTTAAAAAATTGCTAAGATGCCGGATGAAGGAATTAAAAAAACTATGTTTATGAGATTTGAGTATAGACTAGGAGCTACAATGAATCAAACAATAGTTTGACTATTTTACAACTGTACACAATAATGGCTAGTATGTTTCTTCCTATCCCACCAGAAAATCAGCTGTATCTGTGTGAAGCTCTCGAAGAGACCCATTTGTTGTAAATGCTTTAAGTGAAGTAAGCTGTGAGTTTTACCATAAATACAGAATGTTCTTAGCGCCATTTATTACTGTGCTGATAACGGCTAAGTACTGTCAGTGTGAACATAGGTGCCCACCTAATAATAATAATAATAATAATAATAATAATAATAATAATAATTTATATCACTGAATTATCTGTCCCCTTTGACACAAAACTGGGTAATGCAGAAAGGTGCAGTGTTGGGGAGTCTTCACATTCTCTGAAAAGTTCTTGGTGGGTGTGACTAGGCAGCACTTCCTGGGAGAAGTCCCATTTGCTGCCTGGGCTGTGTGTAGAGGGGGGCAGGGGCACTGAGCTGATGATGAGCCTAACCAGCCTGACTGTGCCAGGATCACCCAAACCCTCTTTGCTGCATTTTTTATTTTAATTTGTAAATAATAATACCAATAGCAATAATGGAAGTGGTAACACCAACAGAAGTGGAGAGAGTTATCCCCATAAGGACCATAAGAAAGTAGCAGCGGGTAAATAAGGAGCTCAACACAGTTCATAACCTGCAAGCAGTTCACATACTGAACGGGTTAAACATTGGGCTCCATAAGCGGCTCTAGCTGGGATTGTTATAGCAGCAATAGGGTTTCAGTGAAAACACCACCAGTTCAAAAAGAGGCAAAAGGGATACATCCCAATATGAAAAAAGATACTACTCCTATTACAGACGGTTACTAAATTGATTACTAAAGCACCAGCACCCAAGCTAGATTTTAATGGTTATGATATTGGTATGAATGTCCTCGATCTAGGGCTAGATCGTGACACACATTTAGACATATACTGCTCAAATGAAGTTAAAGAACACCCAAATAAGTTATCAAAATCACTCAAAAAATAAATCGTGGACACAGGAACAACACTGATTGGGAAAGATAAGTATTTACTCATGCCATTTCATTGACGAAAGAAACGCTGGCATACAGCTGACCAGAGCAAAACAATATGAACTGCATGTACCCTATAAATCAAAAGTCACACACTACAGTTCAGGATAATCCTGTTCCTTCAATATCGGGTATGCCCACCCCTGGAAGCAATACAGTCCTGACATCTTCTGCGCATAGATCGGACAAGCTGCTGCAGTGTTGCCTGTGGAATTGCTTGCCATTCCTGATGAAGAAATCCAAACAGTTGCTGGAGATTAACAGGAGGTGGATGGTTAGCTTGAACAGCTCTTCCCAAGGCATCCCAAAGATGTCCAATGGGCGCCATATCTGGCGAATAAGCAGGCCATTGCATAACGGTAATCTGCCTTTGTCTGTGATAGTCAGTGATAATCCGAGCGCGATGGGGTCTTGCATTGTCGTCCTGAAGGACAGCACCTTGACCAATCTGACGAAGTGTGGGCAATACCAGGGATTCAATAATCTCATCACAGTACCTGGCAGCATTCAGATTCCCAACAATATGGTACAGAGGAGTCCTGTGATTCCAACTGAATCCTCCCCATACCATCACTGATCCCCCACCAAAAGCGACACGTTCACGTACTGTGGCATCAGTGAATCTCTCTCCAGTACGACGCCACACCCGTATTCTTCCATCATTGAGCTGCAAACAGAATCGCGACTCGTCTGTAAACAGTACACGAGACCATTGCTGTCTGTTTCAACGCACATGTTGTCGACATCAAGCCAGACGTGCTGTTCTGTGAACTGGACGTAAAGGTGGTCTCACTGCTTGTTGTCGACTTCTCAAGTTCGCAGCTCGTAAACGGTTTCGCACCGTCTGATCACTAACGACAGTGTTATTGACATCCCTTAACTGTAACCTGAGGTTGTTTGCTGTTGATTTACACTGCCTGAGTGCTTGGAGAACCAGGTATCGGTCATCACGTTGTGAGGTACACCTTGGCCGTCCAGAACGATGTCGCTCTTGCACTCTGCCAGTGGCAGCAAAACGATGCCAAAGGGTGTGCATGACAGAGGGGACACCTGCAATCTTCTGCCCACCTCACGTAAAGAAAGGCCATCCTGGAGCCAAGCAATAGCTCGTCCTCTATCAACATCAGTCAGATGTCGACTCTGTGGCATGGTTTTGGAAAGTGTGATAACACGATCATCGTCATCGCCTTCTTAAAGGGAAAGCATGCACGTGCACCATGAACATCACCACTTTCATATGCTGAGCATGAAAATTGTGTTGGTTATTGCTAAGGACAGGTGCAGCGTTGTGTTTGGGCGACAATATTCCTGTGTTTTGTTCATGTTTTCAATTCATTTGCATGACTACCAGAAGTGTTTCAAGAAAATGTCAGGAGAATCAGCAATACCCCAGACGTGGTGCAACATGTTGCCAAACATTAGATGATAGTAATGTTATAACACATAATGCCATGACCAATTTGCTAAATCGTGCATTATATATCTGGTGTTCTTTAATTTCTTTTGAGTAGTATATGTTCATAGAAGTGTGTTGCACAACAGCAGGCGAGAGACATGTGTGTACGTTTGTGCTGATGGGAAAATCCACGACTTGCAGAAAGAGGTGTATGGGTGAATATTGTGGTATACGTGTCATGGCAATAAGGAAAGGACATGTTAACTTTATATGCTCTGTGTGTGGAATTGGGATCAAAGGTCCATTTTGTTTATGCAAGGCTCATGGAGCGGACAAAAAACGGATCCAGATTATTTATGTTCAATCAATCTTTTTTCATGTCACTTATGAGGCCAAAGGCCTATAGTACATTGTCTGGGGCGTGTTACAAATTCATACATTTTCTTAGTTTCATGGCATGATGAATGAACACTGATAAATTTCTAATAGTTTCTGTACAATCACAAGTCATTGATTTACAAAATTTGTTACCGTTTGGGTTGCGGTAGAAATAGTTATATAGATATTTTGCTCATAAATCTTTATACACTGGATATACACATAAAAAGTGATATTCATCTTCAATACAATCAGTTTTACAATTCCTACAAAGTCTGTGTTCTCTTGCAATACCTTCATATCTGCCTGTTTCAATTAATAGATCATATGAGCCACAACGAAATCGAGAAAGAGCTGTTCTAAACTTACGTAAATTTACACTTAATCGATAAGGTTCTAGTATAATAGTAGTCTTAAATGTAGTGTAGTAATTTGCTTTTCTAGAACTGGACAAAGAACCATGCCATTTTTGAATGTACATATCTTTTAAAGTCTGTGTCAAACGGGAGAAGAAATGTTGTGGCATATCTACATGTTGCTGTAACCAAATATAAACTCTGACGATTCTACCATAAAAATCTAGGAACATGTTGTCGCCTCTATATACGTGTATGCCTTTTGAACTCATTGCTAGCAGCACTACGATTAAGCCCAAGCCCATTTCAACTTGTGCTTAAAACATTCCTCAGCTATGATCCTGCAAAGTGTAGGTCAGGCTGTTTGGTGTACAGGAAGAAAGCTTCTTTTTTTCCATGATTGTATGTGAACCAGTCAGTCTGATGCTGCTTAGTCAGTCAACTACCATATACACTGTATTTTAAGAGAATAAACACAAAAGTGTAGATACATATTTGTACCTATTCTGATGACCCCATTGGGTTGCAGTGATCGTTCTGTCATATATAGCTCAGTAATGTTCATGATAAGTTCACAATGAACTAAACTATCCTAAAACATACCACCAGTCCGCCTTAATAACTGCCCCTGTGTGGTACATGGTCAATGCTATGCTCACGTTCAGTTTTACACTTTTGACATGCACATGTGTAATTATCTTAACATACAATATCAATATAGGTATATTAACATTCTGTTTTGCTGGAGCTTCTGTTGTGCTTTGATGAATAGTTTAGCATATCACCGGGTAAACGTTATTGCACATATCAAATGCTGATATGTGAATACCACATTCACAAGAATACATGGACCAGTGTCAGTGCGACCTCAAGAATAGTAAATCCTATATCGGCCTGAACACATAATGAATTATCTTAAAAGTTTCCAGTCAAGCTTTCTTTTTTCATCTTTAGCGATAAATTGTTCCATGCAGGTGTTCCTTCGCACGCTTCCCAATGTATTGGTAATGTATGAATATAATGGTCTTTAACATAGCGCGATGCACAGACATACCCATTTTGCTTGCGTACCCACATTAATCAATGTTACCACATAACAAACACTATAAAAAATATAGAACTTCATGTATTCCAGCAGAAGAAGTACTTGGGGTCTATTTTCGTCTCAGCAAAAACTAGGAAGATGAGTGTTTCTTATGCTCATAGCCTTTGAAGCCCCAAGGTAAAGTGAATTGAACGTATTCATCAGTGTTTGAAGTGCCCACTCGAGCCGTGTTTTAAATGTAACAGTCGTGACCGGAAATTAGCTTCCAAGAAATGGATCATGGCAAACGGGAATCTAACTGAATTGATACCACTTCACAATGCTGATTTACAGGTGTCGACACACAACGCTGATATCAGGTGTCGACACACAATGCTAATATCAGGGGTCGACACACAATGCTGATTTACAGGTGTCGACTCACAATGCTGATATCAGGGGTCGAGACACAATGCTGAGTTACATGTGTCGACACACAATGCTAATATCAGGGGTCGACACACAATGCTGATATACAGGTGTCGACTCACAATGCTGATATCAGGTGTCGACACACACTACTAATATCAGGGGTCGACACACAATGCTACTAAGGGGTCGACACACAATGCTGAGTTACAGGTGTCGACACACAATGCTGATTTACAGGTGTCGACACACAAGCATGATTTACAGGTGTCGACACACAATGCTGATATCAGGTGTCAACACACAATGCTGATTTACAGGTGTCGACACACAAGCATGATTTACTGGTGTCGACACACAAGGCTGATATCAGGCGTCCACACACAATGCTAATATCAGGGGTCGACACACAACGCTGAGTTACAGGTGTCGACACACATTGCTAATATCAGGTGTCGACACACAACGCTGATATCAGGTGTCGACACACAACGCTGATATCAGGTGTCGATACACAATGCTGATATCAGGGGTCGACACACAATGCTGATTTACATGTGTCAACACACAATGCTGATTTAAAGGTGTCGACTCATGATCACAATGCTGATGTCAGATGTCGACACACAATACTGAATTTACATGTGTCAACACACAATGCTGATTTACAGGTGTCGACTCACAATGCTGATGTCAGATGTCGACACACAATGCTGATTTACAGGTGTCGATACACAATGCTGATTTACAGGTGTCGACACACAATGCTAATTTACAGGTGTCGACACACAAGGATGATTTAATGTATTGATTATTTGAAGATCTTAACACACACTGATCATTTACGTAGAGGGGAATGTCCGAGTAACTCTCCATTCCTTAAAAATAATGGAGCAGAGGCCCCGCAGGGGCCGAGGCCCATTAATTTTAAGGGATGGAGAGTTACGAGGATGATATTCCCCTACTTAAAACTCATCCCTACTTTTACACATGACAAAATATTCTATAGTTGAAAATATTTGAAAAATAAACCAGAACTCTTTGTTGTCTGTATTTATACTGCGTGAGTCGACCTTGCGTGATGCACGAGGAATGCGATCTCTGTCGCTGTTGCACGTGCGCCAAGCTCCGTGGCGAGTTGACATTTACAATGCATGGTACACGGCTCTTCATAATTTTGTTGGGTCCTAAACTAGTATTTATCAATCGCTTGCTCATTGTTAATACATGCTGATGGGTATACTTGGAAATATAGAGCCCCGAACAAGCGATATTTATGTTACCTTATTTGTTTTTTCTCGTCAAAGGGTTATCTAACTATCTGTAAATATGAACACTGTTGTGGGTTACCTGCTCTAACACAAAATATATACATATTATTTTGAGCTTTTACGCAGTAGCTGAGGTAAACAATTACACGTTTTCAAATCTAACGATGCAGGTTCGAATCCCGCCGGCGACACATGTTTTCGGAAAAAAAATGAAAAAAATCACTTATAGATAAATGTGAAAAAATAGTTCCGTCTGTTCCAAGTTGAAATTAATTATAATGTTGCTTCAAGATAATGTACAGTTGACAAGCAACTCTCCATTCCTGGAAAATAATGGAGCGTTTAAACAATGGAATGACATCACAGATGTGTTTTAAAGGTGTATCAACGCAATGACGATGTGTATGTGTTGCAAAGTAAGGGCGTGAGTTGGGGTCAACGGCGATTCCGACGATAAATGAATGTCCTTACATCGTTATTTACGGTATGATGAAGTCAATTTGGATGCTTTTTAACGGTATATATGTTTGTACATATATACAGATGATATTGGCGCCGACTGTACTTTAATCCTGCTGTACTTTATCATCGGACGCAAGCGTCTTCGTGCTTTAACTATGATGGTTCGGGGCAAAACTATACTTTATTACACTTTATAAGATAGCTACACGATAAATGGCAAAGAACAATGAAGAACGAAGTGCGGTTTATTTCAAATACAACATTGTTCTAGCATGACGTCATTTCTGGAGATTCGAACATGCGCTTGCAACTTGATGACGTCGTAAATTGGACGACGTTCTTTTTGAGAAGGAACTGTCTTGGGAGTTTTTCCCTACATAAGTCTCTGGACAGCGCAGATGAACGCAATGGCTGAACGATCGCACCCAAAAGTTAGAGAGATATGACAATCGGTATTGGGAGAAAAGGTACAGACAATCGACGTGAAAATTTTGAGACAATTGCGGGAAAGACCACATTTATTCCCCCATGTTCATAAATACATTGCCACGGTCGGATTCAAGTTAATGAGTCCTGATTACTTAAATACGGTTATATATTTTTAAAGCGTGTACTTTTTACAAACATCCTTAAATAGTGAGGGAGTGAGTATGGTTTTACGCTGCTCTTAGCAATTTTCCAGCAAAATGACTACGGGGCACACCAAAAATGGACTTCACACATTGCACCCATGACGGGAATTGAATGCGGGTCTTCGGCGTGACGAGCAAACGCTTTAACCACTTAGCTACCCGACCGCCCACATCCTTCAAGAGGCTAACGTAATGTTGATATCGCACGTTAGGAAATAAGAGACTCCTGGTCGTTGTTTATCGTACAATAAAACATATATTGTATATATGTAGTTTACATCAAAGATTATGTCAGTGTAAATAGAAGCAAACACATGCCATGCTGGATGTACTTTGCTTCAATACAAATATTTCAAGTTTTCACATGGCATGATATTAGTAGGCCCACTATATTCATATTTCCTCAGCATATTAATCATTCAGTTGCCAAATAAAAAAGTATAGTTTTCACCTGATCCTTTACTCCGTGCATGCGACTGTGCCCTGAGAGGTTGTAAACTTCCAT
The DNA here is from genome assembly GCF_022045235.1 of Haliotis cracherodii. Lineage (NCBI taxonomy): Eukaryota > Metazoa > Mollusca > Gastropoda > Lepetellida > Haliotidae > Haliotis > Haliotis cracherodii. Next base: position 6,307,438 of record NW_027266277.1, on the reverse strand, counting down.
TAACTCTTATCTGTGAACATTACATGGCCATGCCCCCCTCTAAGTCACCAAAGGTATCTAAATGAAACAAGGGTCCTCGCTAGAAAACCAATATCTCAACAGTAGGAAAATATCGCTTTTCGCCAAAAAGGACTTGGTGGAAGCGAACTCACAACGAGACAAAATTAAACATACGATATCAACCATTTTACTTCAAGGACCAGCGTTTTACCCGAGAACCAGAGGGGAACTGATGATGGTTGTGGCAACTGTTTGAAGCTGCCTTATAACAATAACATGCCACTATTATTCGGACTTCAGTTTCTAGATCTGCTGTAAGGGGATACAATGTGGGTCAATGCTCTACATGAGGAATTGATAGCAGGGGAAGGAAAAGCTAGGAGCTATTGTCCTATGGTTCCTATCGGACGAGAACTTTATTTTCAACACCGTCATAATACATCAATCGATTAGTGACATACTGATGGAACGAAATAAGAAACATATGGACTGGGATATTTTAGACTATTCTAGGCATCCTCTATGATGTAACTTAATTTAAACCAAATGATCTCCAATGGAATGCCGTACTTTATTACTTCATATAGGGACATAGTTTCATATGTAGCATTCAGATTGACGTGTGATGCCTCTATGTAAACATCCTGCTTGAGCATGACTTTCCAGACTCATGTCAACAATGCTTTTATAGTAAAAATTCAGAAAAATATGCCGAAAAGAATACAGATATATTAATGCACATTAACTCTCTCTAAGTTTCATTTGTTTCTAAGACGTAATACCAGTTTGCGTCATGAACGTCTGGGGTCTTGACCTGGATTAACGATCAGCGTCTACAGAGTCCAGTGTCGATTCTTGGAAATGAAACATTCATTGACTCATTGTCCCTGTAACACGCTCGTGGGTATTTAATACACTTAAAACGAACTATCTCCTTTGAAATAATGAGAGATTTCTACACGATTAGGTTTACTCTGGAAGTCTATTTAATGGATGATGGTTTTTATACATTGGTATAACCTTTGTCTTTCAAGCGGCTGTTTCACATGTTAAATGGCGTGTACTATTCGATTATCTCCGCCCTTTGAAATAAATGTGTTTTACTAACTACTTTACCTTTCTGGTGGTCCTGGCGTAGTTGCCAGATACTATTGTTGATTACACAGAACACGGGCAAACCGTGATGAAACACAGGCGAAGGATGACACCCAATAACCCGTATCTGAGAAACCACAAGAAAACACAACACGAATGTTGCTATTATGGTATCAATGTTATGCACTCGACATCTAAAAGACCAACTGAATAATTACAAATAAGCACAGTTGCACAAGTTTTAAATGGTGTTCTATTTTAGGATTGTATTGTCTTGTTCAGCACATTTTCTGAAGTTACCATGTGTGTACGAAACCACCCAACCATTTTGCAGACAATTTTTTTTTTAATACAAACAATATGCAACAAGCAACCGTGCTGTAAATGAACCTGAATTAACTGTCGTTTAACTGCATTTCCATGTTGAACAAGAGTCGGCACGAAAGGGCGAGTCGGTGACTTTCCATTTTACAACGTTCTGGATAGAAGTTCAGGCTCAGTGTTACATTGGAACAAAGTTGTGGATGTGACCAACGTATTACTAATTGCGCATGGTGCCGACAAACCATGGATCATTTGTCAGGACGAATCTTAGATTTCGGACCCATGCTCAGCGGATCCTTAGACGACTGGATAATCCTTGCCTCACAATGTTTATGTGTAAACACCATGTACCCATGTTGAGTTATAAACACTGACGTAGAGAACAAAGCAAACTATGTCAATATGAAACAAGGTCTCCTTCTTACTTGTTGCTGGCAGGTTTTTCATATATTCTGGAAGACACTCAATAAAACAAATCTCATTGGCCATGTCTGCATGGTTCAATGACTAAATGACTTGTAATGTAAAGCTTTTAGTAGCATATCATTGAAGCTGTGTCAATAGTATGTGTTACACACACCTTTAACAAAAACAACGTAATGATGTTCTTTTGTCTCTATTTCGAAATCCCGCTTTCCTTTTATGCACCGATGCCTGTCTCAAATGAGAAGTACCGGTCCGAAGTTTCAAGACGTTTCCCTTAACGGCCGAACACATCTGGCGCTTATTTGATCATTAATTCGTGATTAAAGATAAAATGAAATCTCAGCAGATTGTTAGTTTTGGGTCTCGTGCATTCAAGATATTTTAGGAACGCTTTTGAAGTTTTTAACATTAATACTTGTTGTTCGATTCATCCCAACTCGCTTTGCTGCTTTGTTTCGTGGAAATTACTAACGCCAATTGATGATAATTTTGTCGATTGTAAGCTCCAAAAAAACGCAATCCTTCTACAGATCCTAATTAACTATAGTAAGACATGCTCTAGTTCATTTTATGTTATTGACAGCTGTTAAATCAGAGATAATTGTATCACGAACATTCTAACTACCCTTGTCAGGTACAAAGATATTTTCGTTTGGTCGCGTCCTTTATATGCGTAAATATAATCAAGCCCCAACAACTATCAACCACCAAATGTTAATTACAAAAGAATCCCAGTCAATGCACTCCCATTGAACGACACTTTCGCATCTCCTATTGCTAGTGTCTGTGTGGTTGGCAGGATGAACAGTTATGTGTAGTGTTTGGTCTTGTAATGAAATGTTATTATTCGAGATTATTATATCGTTCAAAGTTACTTCACACTTCACCTTACACACCGTTATCTGTTATCAGGATACAACTTTACATCCGATCTACAGCGAGGCGTACACCTTATGTTTCCAGACAAAGGTTTTGCCTTGAAGACGGGATGGACATGGTTCATTACATGGCTTCTATATACACACTATAGCTGAGGTGACATCTAGGCATTGAAATGCTTGGTTTTCAGTTACTAAAGGGCAGGTTTAGATAAGAATGTTGAAACCTCTAATTTCAACACGCGCTAGGTGTCCATTTAACCATGGAAAGGTGTTGCTAGCTGTACACTACCGAGGCTCCTCTCCATGATGGTGCCTGAAGTTTACTAAACTAGCAGTAACATCACGCACATTCGCTCTTTGAAGACATTGGATATGTGTCAGAGTAAATACATCACAGTGTCCTTTTATTCAGTCCATTCGCAAGAAGAATTCTTGTGTCTGGGAGTAAGGTTATTAGTTGTTTTGCGACGACTTTTACAAAACACCATTTACATATCGATATAGATCGTCAGTTCTCTGTGCAGCCCCAATGTGACGTAACATGTCAAAAGGTTAATGAACGAATCGTGTTCTGTACCTTTGTTGAAGTTGACAGTCTTCTCAGCTTCAACTCAGAAGCATCGTTGTTTCAAAACTTTATTTGAAATGTGTCGACAGAATGAATTCAGATAAATCACGTGTATGTGAAAGGTATAAGGCAAGGATGAATATTATTTTTCCGTCTTTCATAACACTCATCGCTTGCTTCACCATCAAAGGTTATTCCCTGATTATTAGGCTGTTGAGGGGGCACGGCACCGGTGATAATTGTCATTTATAAACGACTGAAACTGATGGACTCTCCTCCCACGTCAAGCTGACAAGTCGTGATAGAACTAAAGTACTGCACAAAGCGGCGTAGAACGCTTGTTGATGAAATAAGATACACGATTTAATTATTGGTTACTTAATACGTTGTAACACTCGTGTGTGTAAAAAGACGTGTTTCTGCAAACCTAACTTACATATGCTTCCAAATGACCTTTAACTTTGCTGACTTGCATTGATGTATCACAATGGATGCAATACGCACTGACCAGTGACCTACATTTATGTCTCCCACATTTCATCCTCTTTTCTCTGGGATGGGATGATTAACTTTCTGGCATTCAGAAAGGAATGAGTAATTGGATTGTTTCTATGTTAGTAAGTATGCATTGTAGCGCTCATTTCTATTCTTTTATAAATTGTTCAGAGATGGGTTGTAAAATAACGTCATTGTCATCACGTATTTCGTATTAACTGTAAAGCCTTGTATAAATGTATCATGGCTCACAAAAGTATCAAATAAGGCGATCATGTCCCGTTATAAGAAAATTTATACGAAATTAACACACCATGGTCTTTGGCAATTAGCTTTTCTGTACCCGGAATATGGACCTGCGTTCCAGCTTTGTGTGAAAGTCTCATAAGACAGTATACTTTCAAATGAGTGCAAGCTCTGTAATAAGCAAGCATTCGACTAGTACAGTCACATTATTTTATATTGCGAAGCGCTTTTTCAGAAAGAAATTCGTATTTTTCACATTGACTTACTTGACGTTAAAAAATATGGTGATTTCGAAATGCAAGAGGAAACAGATATTTAATCATTCTTATTTGGGGCTCAAACAGAATTTAATATCAATCTGGACCAACACATCTGGGAAACTATCATACCACAATTCGCCTCGTATTTGTCCATACTAAAGCATATTTTGATATATATCTTTTAATGGATATCTGTCTTCTTATAATTTACTGCTGTCGGAAAATCTACCTTCAACTTACGCTTAAAACATACATTCATTGATCTCGATAATGTTGTCAGAAAGACTATTGTGTTAAAAAACCATAGCAGCCTCATCGACTCTACTTTTCATGTACATTTTCAGTTTGCAAATTGACAGCCTTTGTTTGGAACTTCAGCTGTAAACGTATGATGTCACTTCCGGAAGGTGATGACACTGGTAGACCTCCACTTCCAGTGTTTCGTCTCCTTGTTTTATTACACCGCTCAAATCGACTGCACGTATTCCCTATCAGTAAGAATTGATACGGATCAACAAATATGTTTAACTGGTGAGATTTCTCTAAAGTTACTGAATAATATATAGATTTGAAGTAGACCGTGTACATGTATACTCTTACAAAAAAGTAGGGAATCGTGAAATATCAATGTTAACACCAAGTATTAGACACATCCTATGCAACAAATTGTGTGCCCTTAAAATTTAATACCAAAACATATCAAATAGTTTGCACGTGCCTCACAAAGTAGTGCCAAACCCGTGCGAAGGGTGTCATTTAGGAGATAAACCTGCTGAGTTTTCAATGTAGAGCTGAGTTACCGTAATGAAACTTAGCTCTCCATTGAAAACATAGTTTGTTTCTCTCCATTCGACCATGACTAAATAAAACGCGAACGTTTTGTTGTCAGCAAATACACTGAGTGAAACGACATGAGTTGAGTCCTGTGTTTTTGAGTGGGTTGTCGATCAGCCTTTAAAAATAATATGGCTCTCTCCATGCTCAAGCAGTTTGTTTAAACCGTAATACTTCACTCAAACTTATGACATGCAGTAAAAGTATGTAAGTACGGCAACTTCGTAAGCTAACACGAGGTGGGAAGCCCTAAAGAAAAACAAGCAAGCCTTGGAAAGGTTTCGTTCCACACCGTACGTCAATATCACGGTCGTATATAGAAAAGCGCCAAAGAGCAAGTCCTCCTTTGTCCTCAAAACTTGAAATACGTTCTCTTTGTAAATTTCTATCGTGTTTTCTGCACGATATGTATTGGCACATATTCTTTCAATATTTTAGTAACCGCAACTTTGCTGTGTTTTCAATGTATGCAGTATGGTTTGTATATTTGTATTATGTCCGTGTGAATGTGACAAAGTATTTTGATAGCTTTTGTCTTCATAAATAGAGGAGTCACTACGACATTAACATCCAATTGCATTATGTTGTCTTCAGGGGCTGTGTTCACCGCTATATCATGATGACGTTAAGCTATCAGCTACCTCACTGCTAAAGCTTGGAAGTCACCCATCAATATGACTAGTTAGTGGATATGTATCATAAGGAGAAAACTTAAACATATTTGACAAAATGATAGTTCAATTATTGTGTTCTGTTCGTTGTGTTGAAATAGAATACTCCTAATAACATGGTTCTTGGAGAGTGTGGCAGACTCCCTCTCCAATATGTCCACAAGACAAGAGCTATACAATAATTGTCTAAATTAATTTACCTAAAAAAAATAATTGACTACTTTATCAACCGTACACCATGCTTTAATCTCTTGTTGATGCTGGGAGATACAGATGGGCTACTTGAATTAAGAATATTTAATTTGACGTAGGTCTGTTGTAAAGTCTGGATTCAGTAGCATATTGGAGGTGAGGATCTTTCTATGTGTACCAAAACTCCCCAACACACCCGGGACATTGTACGTGGAACATGCAATATCTCCGTAGTGGTCAAATCCTAATCTGGACACTGCGTAGTATCATTATTGTTGATTTTTTATAATCAACATTATAACGTAATCGTTCTTCTCTTGCTTCAATGCCATATGTGTGATCATGTTGGGAATGCCTCGTCTCCAACGTGGTCAACGCCAAAGGGTTATTGGCATGCTTCAAACTGGTGGAACTGAAAAGATCTCGATCTGTCATTTGCATACTTTGGAACAGGTTTCTGCAGACACAAAATGTTGACCATCGGCCCTTAGCAGGGCGCCCTCCGTCAAATTACATGTCCAAGATCGATTAATCAGAAACCAGGCTTTAAGAAAGCGAGTCCAAACAGCCGATCTTATCGATGTTCACTTACGCCAGGCCACCGGGGTTGAAGTTACTGGCCAGACGATATGAAATCTTTTGCATGCCCGGCGATCATGTGTGGAACGTTAACGAATGGGCACATTCTTGCCAGAAGCCGATAGTATTTAGGGCGTTGAAACTGGAATTATCAAGACCTCGTGTAATGTTTTCAGATGAGTCCAAATTCACTTCGGATGTTTCGGGTAGGTGCTGACGTTTCTTGGGGAGTTCTAAGGAACGTAGTACGAATAACAAAGTGAGGCAACATGACAGATTTGAGGATGGGTCTGCAATGATATTTGGCGGGATCACTATGACTGCCAGAACGCCACGGCATATTGTTCATGGAAGGGTCACTATACAATACTACCGACACAACATACATTTGTGCCGTTTGTGCGCAATCCTGGCCAACCTTTTGTCGTTCAAGATGATAACACTTGTGTCCACCGTGCACGTGTAGGAACTGACTGTCTGCACCAGCAAAGCGCTACCCGATGATCGGTAGACGTGTACACCGACATCAATGGAAACACGCTCGTTAACCGAAATGAACCAGGCGCACCAAGAGGACTGGACAAATCGCCCTCAAATTGTCATTAGGTGATTGAATCGGACTATGTCACGCCGTATAAAGGAATAATTGTGGGGGCTGAGTTCAGTTTTAACTAGATGCCTTGTCATTCATGATTGATTGCACATTTACAATACACCGGCAACATATTCTGTTGCTTGTCATGTTACACCTGGTCCTTCCTTTTCCTTATTCTTATCATCTTTCGATACCTCTTTGTATTTCTGTAATCATCTGTTATTTTCGATGAAGATCCGGGTAGATAATAGAACTTCAGCAACCGGACTAACGGGATCGGGTTGTCAGGCTCGCTGACATCGTATCCTAATTGCGTAGATCGATGCTCATGATGTCAATCACTGTATTATCCAGACTCGATTATTTACAGACCGCTGTCATATAGTTGAAATATTGCAGAGTGAAATGCCACAGCGTTGGGACATCCCATTAGCCAACGTACAGCACTACGACGACTTCGTGCTGCTGGAATCCGAGCGTATCGTCGTTTTCGAGGAATGGTACTGAATGCTCAACATCGACGCCTGAGACTGCGACGGGCGAGGCAGGTTCGACGCTGGCAAATGAGAAATTGGCGTCGAGTGCTGTTTACTGATTAAAGTCGGTTTAACTTGTTTCAAAATGACGACAGAGAACGATATTTTCGACGCAGAGGGGAACGTTTGGCTCCGACGTGTATTCGAGAGGTCCATCCATTCGGCGGGGGAGGTGTCATTTGTGGAGATCATAAGACTGACGTCATCGGTGAGGCAGCGTATCACAGCATGCATTGAGGCAGCTGGAGGTCTTACACGCTATTGAAGGCAACTGTGTCGACAATGAACTTGTAGTGTGTCTGACAATTTTGTGGTGACATTTCATACAACTTTTGAAAATGAAATATCTTACCCCACCATTGGTTTACCTTGAGCTTACATTACCTGTGATTGCACAATTTCATTCAAACTGTGGTTGAACAATCATTTGTTACCCCTCCCTAGATTATATCATAATTCATACTTAAACCTCTTCTTGTTATCTTTTATCGATCATGGAACTCGACCTATACTTTCTTTTGCCGCCCAGTTTATATTAAATACTGGACTGCAATCAGCTAAAGTTTTTGCAATAAGAAACCGGGTGTAATACTACTGTGATACTAATACTCTTTTATATGCAGGATATCACCGTTTAAATATGTTTGGTGTTGAAGGCCGATGCCATTGAGTATATAATAGATTAGTCTATCTGTCCGTCTGTATTTAGAAGTGGTCTTTAGGCTGTGAGACGAAAGTTCATATCATGAGTTTGTTTTCAAAACGTGTTTATTTTTTAGAACACACCATGTATGTATTCCGTCTTGGATTTAAACACATTCCTTCGCATATGTTGTTTGTATTTACATTCTAAAAAACATTTCAATGTGGACCGTTGAGCCTGTTTGATCGTTGTTAAACTTTTGTTTTTATTTATTTCTTCGACTCAAATCCTGTTGATGACTATGCAATATCCAATATCTACTTTTCATTACGATAACTACCCTGGACTAATTTCTATTGTTGCTTCGTTTTGAGCCCGAATCAAATCGCACGACGCCAAAATTCAAGTACTCTCCCGAAAGAAAGTATACTCAACAACAAACGCTCCTGTGACACCAATATTTTAGTGTATTTTTCAAACAAGTAAAGTTTGGTATTCAACATTGTAGCCTGTAGTCACAAAAACGCAACTGCTACAGAAAAGCATGCATTCCATGCAAAAGTTTACTTTTATGCAAGCCCCATGCATTTCACTACCCAAGAATGGGTATAAAACATGCTGCCTTAACGGGATTTAGCATTGTTTAGCATCGTGCTGACAACAACCACTCAGAAAAACAACAAAATTATGCAATTATACAACATTATGAAATGCCACGCCTGTCAGAAAATGAGCGTCTGCGAGCCATTGGTATGCTTGAAGCAGGTTCGAGTCAACGTGATGTTGCAAGACAATTTAACGTCCACAGAAACACCATTTGGTGTTTGTGGCAACGTTGGCAACAGACGAATGCAGTCAGAGACCATCCACGGAGTGGCAGGCCACGCGTAACTAATAATCGACAAGACAACTGGATTCGACCAACACACCTACTAAATCGATTCCAGCCAGCAACAGTGACTGCAAGAAGAAGCCCTGGCCTTCGACGAATATCTTCACAAACCGTACGTCGTCGTCTCAGATGTGCAGGGGTTGTCGTCAGAAGACCCGCCAGACGTCCCATTTTGACAGAAAACATCAAACACGTCTACCGTGGTGCAGACAGCGTCTACGATAGACGGCCTTGCAGTGGGGACAAGTTCTATTCACGGACGAGTCTCGTTTTCACCTCAGCCACAGCGATGGACGGATTCGAGTGTACCGACGTCGAGGTGAACGTTACGTCAATCATTGTGCCATGGAAGAAGATCGGTTCGGGGGCGGCAGCTTTATGGTTTGGGGTGGGATTACAGCAAGAAAGAGGACCCGTTTGATATCGGTAGAGGGAAATCTCATTGGACAGCGCTACCGCGACGGGATCATTAGCCCTGTTGTTCTACCATTTCTGCGTCATCATGGCCCAGGCATTACCTATCAACATGACAATGCCCGTCCTCATATTGATCGACTTGTTCAGGATTCTCTTCAACAAAACAACGTGAATGACATCCCCCGGCCGGCTCGCTCCCCTGATCTCTCACCAATCGAGCACATATGGGATGAGATGGATCGGCGCCGTCGACGTCGACCACGTGTTCCACAGACACTCCAGGAACTTAGAAACATGCTCCGGCAGATATGGACAGATATCCCACAGGACTTTGTGCTACGCCTGGTCAATTCCATTAGACGAAGATGTGTTGCTTGCATCGCAACCCGAGGCGCACACACACGCTATTGCTTTGTAAATTGACATTTTGGCATGTTCATGTTTTTTTTAATGAAATCACGCATTTTCTGAAGTCAGTATGGCAAATTAAACCATTTGAACACTTACAGGAGTCGTTTATCTGTTGCAAACCGAAATTGTTTCAGATTTGGTAAAAAACATAACTTTGCATTAAATCTTATTCAATGTCACAGGAACTTTTGTTGTTCAGTATATGTGCTAACCAACTGATAGGAATTTCAAAGGTGATGCGGTACCACTATATTGCCGTTCTGTGGACGGAAATGTGCGAAGGACAATATATAGTGTAGTTTATATGTTAAGTGTACTTCATAACAGCCCTGTTCGAGCATATTTGATTGGACGTACACAATAGTGTGTCTGTCAGCGTCCCGGGCAGGCAGGTAGACACGATACTACATACATTTATATGCTATCACTGATCGATATCGTGAATCTTTCAGCATTAAAACAGCACAGATTGCATCTCTTGGTTACACTGTGCTTGATACGACACATAGATGCATCCACATTGTATGGGTCATGCAGTGAGTTTTTCTAAGGTGTGATGCTTTTTCAAGGTAAAAACACGTGAAACAAACTACTAAGGCTGTCATAGTCAGCTGACATAAATGTGATCATTTGCTTGGCGAATTCTCTCCTGAGAGATTTCTTTACTCGGCCTTTAAACACAGGCACCTGCTGAGACTACCTCCCGGATGCATGGCACGCTTTTTCTATCTTTAGCACTAATAGCGAAATCTGAGACGGCCAATCTGAGAGAAATCTGAAAGAGATTATGCTTCGGGTGAACTGAACCTAAAGATAGTTTTGAAGTAAAGATCACTGACGTTTATGAAACCATGTATGTGAACACATAGTTAACATTGTTCAGGAACCTGATATCTATTTTCATAACTTTAATCAATGAAAGAAATGCATAATTGTTATTGGTTATTAAAGCTATCAATCCTATTACGTGCTTATTGCAGCCCTGCCCACCAACTATTTGTTGTAAACCTGCCCTGCACTACTGTATCCGTGCTCTCACACTACCACAATTTGTCGCAGGATCACGAGGGGTACATGAGGTTTAATACGTCCTGCGTTAGATTTTAAATCATGGACATTTTTTAATATGACATTGTAACATAATTCAAACAAAGTCAAAATTGATAGAAAACAGCTATTCGTTTGAACTGAGGTCAGCTTGCGCTATGTCACGTGACTTCAAATGACCCGGAAAAAGCGTGCGGTTTTTTGTTCTAAAGCGGGGTATACAGGATATATTCTTCCTCTCAGGAATCAAGGTGCAGCATGACTTGTTCGTGGCAGGGTAGACAAGATTAATTCCCCCGTTGAGACATTTATTCCCCTCCATGGCTGGATAGAAAGTATTTTATCAAGATCACGTGGACCAATCAGATCTCATCATTCTGACATGGAGGGGGCACGGGTGGCCCGGTCGTATGATATAACTGGAATACTGTTAAAAGCAGCATTAAACCCAACTTACTCACTCATTCACTCTGACATGGAGGTATGATTAGATTTGTTGTACATCTGTCCTCCATTAATTTCTCTACCTCTGCCTCTATTTCCTTTTGTGTACTGCCCTTCTTTCTTCATCCGTGAACCCAACTACCTTATGAATCATTGCCCTCAGCAACCTTCTGTACTATTGCCCTCCACTACCTGATGCGTTCCTGCCTCCACTGCTTGCTGTGTAACTCACCTCCGTTACTTGCTGTCTCTCTGCCTCCACTACTTGATGTCTCACTGCCCCCACTACCTGATGTCTCACTGCCCTCCACTACTTGACGTCTCTCTGCCCTCCAGTACTTGATGTCTCACTGCCCTCCACTACTTGACGTCTTATTGCCCTCCACTACCTGATGTCTCACTGCCTAAAATACCTGCTGTCTCACTGCTCCGCTACTCGCTGTGTCCCTGCCTCCACTGCTTGCTGTGTAACTCACCTCCGTTACTAGCTGTCTCCGTGCCTCTACCATTTGATGTCTCCCTGGCTCCACTACTTGATGTCTCACTGCCCTCCACTACTTGATGTCTCACTGCCCTCCACTACTTGATGTCTCACTGCCCTCCACTACTTGATGTCTCACTGCCCTCCACTACTTGATGTCTCACTGCCCTCCACTACTTGATGTCTCACTGCCCTCCACTACTTGATGTCTCCCTGCCTCCAGTACTTGATGTCTCACTGCCCTCCACTACTTGATGTCTCACTGCCCTCCACTACTTGATGTCTCCCTGCCTCCACTACTTGATGTCTCACTGCCCTCCACTACTGGATGTCTCACTGCCCTCCACTACTTGATGTCTCCCTGCCTCCAGTACTTGATGTCTCACTGCCCTCCACTACTTGATGTCTCACTGCCCTCCACTACTTGATGTCTCCCTGCCTCCAGTACATGATGTCTCACTGCCCTCCACTACTTGATGTCTCACTGCCCTCCACTACTTGATGTCTCCCTGCCCTCCATTACTTGATGTCTCACTGCCCTCCACTACTTGATGTCTCACTGCCCTCCACTACTTGATGTCTCCCTGCCTCCAGTACTTGATGTCTCACTGCCCTCCACTACTTGATGTCTCACTGCCCTCCACTACTTGATGTCTCACTGCCCTCCACTACTTGATGTCTCACTGCCCTCCACTACTTGATGTCTCACTGCCCTCCACTACTTGATGTCTCCCTGCCTCCAGTACTTGATGTCTCACTGCCCTCCACTACTTGATGTCTCACTGCCCTCCACTACTTGATGTCTCCCTGCCCTCCACTACTTGATGTCTCCCATGATAAGGTAAGACGCAAAACGTATAAATACGCTTTAACCGTAGTGAATGTGGCTAGTCGATACAAAGAGCCTGAGCCATTAACCTCGAAAGATTCAACAGAAGTAGCTGATGCACTGAGTCACATATATAGTCAAGCTATCGTCGAAAGATTTAACAGGACATTAACGGAACGTTTATTTGGCTATCAGTATGGGATCAAAATGAAATCTGAGCTATTGAGATCAACCGAATGGGTGACACGATTATCAGCTGTTGTATCATCGCTGTATAATGAAGTAATGAGATTAATAGGAGAAGAAACCATCCGATTAAAAGGCTTTTTTCTTTTTATAATACAGGGGTAAATCTATATAAGACCTGCCTTTGAAGGGCATATCATTCGCTATATCTAAATACAAACTATCGATTTTATCCACACTCCAAACCGAACCTCTATTAGTCCAACGTTCTTAAGTTTCCTGTATCCTCTGAATTGATGTATCTAATGATGTGTTTATAGTATCGGATTTGGTTATAACTGGGGTTTGTTGTATTCCAAACCGAGTAAATCGATCAGTTCAGCTTTTCTCATTCGAGAATATCCATGTAAACCACGTTGTTTTGCCATAGCCTTCAACTCTCTGATAAAAACCATTGTGACCATGGTATATACAAAATGATTTATTTGTCTAAATGGTTATTTTTCATATATAAATACGTATTCTCCCCAACCTATTCCTCTCATTGATGTAATCTCTCTTCCTAGCGTAAATAATCTGCTTCCTGACCTTATCAGCACCGTGACTCTTACATAAACTACATTTGATTCCAATCCCACATACAGAACAAACATAATTTTTAAAAGCCTTTCTTATGTAATAAGCGTGGGCGCCACAGTAAATACCAACAGATGGCTTCTGACATTGAATAGATTTCCCCATGAGTGTATATTTACACAGATTCATGGTTATACACATATCGTATCATTTGTCTAAGAGGTATATCTCCACATCTCCACTGGCTATTTATTGATTACCTGTCACTCTGACTCCCCTAACTAGGTCATGGTTTATGCGTAGTTATTGTGTACCTATAAATAGCCACAGCAGTCAACCCGATTATGATGAATATGACCTCGCTGTCTTTCTGAGCCTCTGACGATGTATAAAACTGACCCATTGTTGGTCTCGGTATTGGGTCAATTTTTTTCCCATCAACGAGGAAGTATTCGTGCATTCGACATCCTTAAACGTTTGAATTGAATGTCCCTCCCTACGCAGTTCTTCATGAATAAAATCTAATCTCTCCATTCTCTGCCGCGCCCATTGTGACTGAGCTTTTTCGAGTTGTTCTAAAGCTTTATTATGTCTTTTCTGCTCCGAACCTCTCATACTAGAAAATAAAAAATTACTCCCCGAAAAAGCTAGTATATTAACAATAGCTCCACCGACCATCATCGCAAGTGATGCCATATTATATGAATATAAAATATTCAGATGTTCAATAATATAAAATATTCAAATGTTTAATTACTTCATTATGTCTTGCGGGATAAGCCCTTGTTTGATGAGCATATCCTTTGTTGCCATAGCCAATCCAATATCAAGAATGGCCATACCGATATCATAACCATTAAAATCTAGCTTGGGTGGTGTGGCTTTAGTAATCATTTTAGCCATACAAACATAGCCAATGGCCAAACCGCTGACCACCGCTGAATGATACGTTGCGTTTACCATCATTTTACCGTCTGTAACTGGAGTAGTCATGCTTCTTATAGCATTATATGAGGGCTAACCTCTAATTGAACTTTTTCTCTTCTGAGGTCTTATAAAACAACCATACAGCCGCTATAGCAACAACTCCTACTAGTGTCCATGTTTAAATCGGATCAATATTTGAATTATTCATTAGTTTCCTTTGCGCACCAGTCCTCCCATCCTGCCTGCCGAGATTTTGGGGGGGGGGGGTTTCCTCATTCACAATCTGTTATGGTGTCACTTGTTGAGTCTCCATTATTATTAAGTGGGCACGTATGTTTAAATTGACAATACCTAGCCGTTATTAAAGCTGTGGTGAGAGGAGCTAAGAACATTCCGTATCTATGATAAAACTCACAGCTCACTGAGCTGATAGCGTGTTCGATGAATGGGTCTTTCTCGAGAGATTCGCATAAATACATGCGATGTTCTGCCAGGATAGGAAGAAACGTACTAGCTACGACTGTGTATAGTTGTAATATAGCCGATCCTATCGTTTTAGTCATGGCAGCTCCCAGTCTAGACTCATAATGCGCGTACAGTTTTTTAATTTCTTCGTCGGTCATGTTATCAGTTTTTTCGATGGTATAATTTTCCCCCAAATATTGGGAACATTTTCCACCGGCTACCAAAGCCGAGAGTCTTTCTCTATGTTTATCTAAAGATTTATCTGTCATTGGTTCTTCTGCATGTTGATCAGATTCTTTGAGCATTTGTTCGATGAGTTCGTCGCATTCCATAATGTAATACCTAAGGAGATATTTAAGTCTAACATAATATAATATGGCATATCCATATCCAATACATAAACTGTTGCGAAAAAATGAGGATTTCAAACCACATTATGTCATATTAACCGCTAATGTTCAATTTATCATATTTTTGCTATAATTTTGCTATATTTGCTATAATTTTGCCACATTTTGCTATAATTTTGCTACATTTGCTATAATTTTGCTATAATTTTGCCACATTTTGCTACATTTTTGCCACATTTTGCTAAGCAATTGCATAAGCAGCTGGTTGATCGGTTTTTAATACGAGTTTACAGTGCTTCGTTGCTGCTAACAGTTTTCTGACTTTATCTCGTTCAAGCTTGGTATAAATAACGTCATTTTCGCGTAAACATTCCTCGAATGAATCTCGATCTCTGCAATGAAACAATGCTACCCATTTGGTCTGCTCTCTGAGATCTTTCAGGACAGAGTTGTATTTTTGAGTAAGTACCCAAACGCTATGTTGAGTATGTCGTACGGAGAATGCTAAATACGAAAGCATATCTTTCTTTTTGGTGAGTTCTTTACTCGCGCTGCAATCGTCTGTTATGAAAAGGGTTGATTCTCCTTTGTATTTTTCGTAACATACTCGTAAACAGTCTTGTAAACGATCGCCCGGATCGATCTGTGTACCCCATCGTCATTCATCACCCAATCTCTCCATAGGTATGTTTTATTAACGCTTATAGTCGGGCACAGAATAATAATATGATCGGAAACGTCCCGATAATAATGACTTTGTAAAATATCTAGAATAAAAGCTGTTTTTCCACAACCCGTTTGCCCGCATATGATAGCGCAGTTTGGTTCTTTAGGTAAAAGATTATCAATAGATTGCTTGCATGAATCGTACATTCTGTATATTAAGTTGCACATCCATAATCACATATATACAAATATATGTTTAATTTACCAGCTGATTCCTGAAGCTTCGTTATCTGTTTAGTGACACCCTCGCTAGCATTTTCTGTTCTCCTCCCACTACCATGTAGTTAGTCATCGTTCATTGTTCACATGTCGAGCCATAGCGCGTACTTCGTGGTGAGGTATTCACCCATTGATACACCCCCGAGAGACAGATCTTTCACGACCGCTTTAACTTCTGGGCTTCGTTTTATAGAAGGGAGTTTTTTAAACTCATCCCATTGTTGATAGGCTAGCATTCTTTGACTATATAGTTGATCAGGAATGCCCTCGATAGTCAATTCTACTTTTGTAATCTTGGGATTGTAGAACTTCTCGGTATTTCTTTTAAATGCATCAGAGGGGTCCTCGAACAACATTAAAATACCCTTCAACGACCTCGTGGGGACGTTTGGATTCATATTCCACGTTGTATCTTTTTTGTTCCTGGTGATCTTTTGGTGTCGAAGCACGCGATCGAACAAAATGGCTAAACTTCCGGTATACTAGTTACGAATTTGTCTGGCTAATTCGAGATCGGTTATCATATCATACTCTAGTGAAATATTGTCAATGGAATAGCTAGCATCTTCAGCAGCTCTGATTACTCTGCCGTAGTCATTAAAAGTGAGTTTGTATTCTAACCTATCGCCTAGGGATGCTTGATAAAAGGGCATGTGGGAATCTAGTAATTTAAAGTCTAGGGGAATATAGAATCGGTTACTTAATGCGTTGGCAACGGCCTGATCTTTTACAACGGTGCCATCACCACTAGAAGCATCTACACGCAGTCTCAATGTTTTCCGATTACAAATACCTTGGTACTGTAAGTTTTCCCGCTCTTTATCCGTTCTCCAGAGATCCATGTAACAATAATATATATCGCTATCGTCGATACTCAAAACCTCATTACTGCTAATTTTAATCGCGATTTTCTTAACGATAGCACTACCTATGTTCTGAACGGGCTCCCTGTTAATGTCGGTAGAAGTCAAAATAATCGTAAATGCCAGTCGGACAATTCCCAGAACTAACACATCGTGTGCGCCGAGATTAGGAAAGCGAGCCAAAAGCGTTTGATTCTGATCGATGGTACTAGGGTTATTAGTTATAGTTACAGACTGACGAAATGCTTTGACCCCTAATGGATCTCGAAGTCTACGTTGAGAGTTTAACTTGCGTCCGTATTGCGAAGACATTGTTATATATTGAAATAATATAACCATATGTTTAATATAAAAATGGATGAGTTTAATCTAGATAACATAACTGATACTTGTACAATCGAAGAGGGTACTGATTAAACCAGCTTTGGTGGCATGAATCTTAACGATGAATTTTTACAATCAACCATTAATGATTATTACGATACCTTTAAAGATGTTAGTCCTATTGGTCGTGACTATTCAAAGTTTGAATTAGATAGTAAAGGAATATTGGGACTGCGTGGCACTCAGGATATTGATCTTATGAATTCTCATACTCTTAAAACCCCTAGCCTTGCCCACGATAGCAGCTAAACATGGTATCAGCACTTTTCCTGATGAATTAGGTTTTGTAGACTACTCACGAGGAGAAAAACTTTCCGCGAAGACTACTAAGGTTCTTAGGACTGTGCGTGATGAACTCGGTACCATAGATAATTTGGAAGAAAACTCGAAGGTGGCCTCGGACGGACTCGGAGATATCTTGGATACCTACTACGATAATTCCACGGTCAGTGTATCACCATATACACCAGTATCACCAGTTCAGTATTAGGGAATTATGAGGTCTTGACAAGGCAATGCAAACCCTGCAGGGAGAACTCATCAATAATATAGCCAAGATATCCGAACTCGACAAGCATATAGCTTCAGAGAAAACAAAACTTGAACAGGCGGGCGATGAATTCAGTAGATGTCGCGTTGCAGAAAGACTGCGTAACTTAGAAGTGGAAAGATCGGCCCACCTCGAGGCTGCTTCCAGTAATAGAAAGGCACTTCGTTCACAAATCAGTCGAATTCGAGAAACTATCGATCAAGTCCTCAATGATGACACTACATTAGCCGATAAAATTAAAACATTGTTCAGAGATCAGGGAATAACCGTTGCCAGTATTTTAATTTATTATATCGACTTTGACACTCTCGTTAACCGGTGGCAGCATACCATCCACACCTCCCACACCACCAAGTGATCATGATAGGGATGGTATAAAAGAGTGGATAAAAAAGCATTTAAAAGCATTAGGTTCAGCACTGGGAAAGCTCGCTGAGAAAGCTGCGTCTGCACTTCCCGGTATGATAAGGAGTATTGTTTCCTGGCTCTTGAATTTATTAGCTAAGACCGCGACTTGGCCTAGTCAAAACTTGTGGGCACTGATCGTAGCAATTGCAGGGCTGTTGTACGTATTCGCTAAAGACTATTTAACCAAATCAGTTCACTAAGAACTATTTAACCAAATCATGAGTAAACCAGCCGCGACTCCACCCACTACAAGCGCTGTTTTTTCATCGATATGTTGTTGATTTTTAGCTGCAATATGCGATGGTACTTGTGGTTGTGCATTAGTAGATGGTTGAGCGATAGTAGATAACTGTGGCTTGACTATTCCCGTTTCGCCTGTGTTTGTTTGCGTTATTAATTCGGTGTTAATATCTGAATTTATACCTGGTTTTTGTTGATCAGTAGCAATAACAATTTTATTATTATAACCTATCACTTGACCAATCTTAAGTTCCATATTACTCGGAGACATGTATAGTCCCGGCGCATAAACATAGTCCAATTTGGATTGAGCATACTGTAATACATATTGATAACGTTTTATAGAAGATGGTATGTCAACTGGTGAATTAATGGCGTCCTCCACGTTTGCGACAAACTGTTTTTGTGCATCGGGCACCGTCCCAGAACCAATAATGGAGGTTCGTGTTTGCGATTGTGCATCGAGAATTGCCCATACATAAGTTCTTATTGATTCATTAACTCTTACAACTCCTGGGTTAGTAAAATTATTTTCCGTTTTATCATTAAGAAATTCATTCCAAGCGTTTGCGGTATTGTTAAGTTGTATAAATTTTGTAACAATATAAGCCAAACCACCCTTAAAACTTATAAGAGAACCTCTCCAATCGTTACTCGAAAGTTCCCAGCCATGATTAAGATTATGCAATCTTACAAAAAGATTGTTTTTCTGTAACAACTTAAATGGATCGAATGGTTGATGAGTTTTTTTAACTAAATCTTTAACAGATTTTTGTCCGCTGTACAGAATACCTAGAACATGGTTTGCTCCTTTAATACGCCAATCTTTACTCTTAGAAATTTTAAATTCCAGACAAATACGCTCATACGCGAACCTATTGTACAGATTATTTGTGGAATTCCATGCTCGATCCTGTGGTAATGGAGCACTAATTTCTTTAAGTATACGTATAATCTGATATTACACGTGAAATGTTACAACAGACTTATTTAGTTCAAATCCTGGGGCATAAAGAGATACACCACATCCCGTTGTGGGACACCATATGGCAAAGTTTAACTGATTCTGCCAAAATTGCATCGGATTGTGAAACCAGTCGTGCACCATTTTATCACTAGTTGCCATGACCCTGTACTTTTCAAAGATATCAGGGAATTTAACAAAAAAATCAAAACCAGAGTCAGTTACTATAATCGATTGATTAGTAATGTATCTCGATTTCATATTTAAGTTATGATATAGTATCATTGTATATTTAATATGTATGTCACACTCCCTCAATCTATTCAACTGCTTTATACTGTCGATAACTCAGCTGGTTAATGAAGTCGCCCTATGTGATGTAACATATTACCCGCGGTGGACCAATATAAATGCTGTGAGAAATAATAATAAGATACATATATTAGATGGCACTGTTATTGAAAAATACATTATTATACCTGATGGCTATTACAGCGTTTGCTGACTCAATGATGAATTTTTTTAAGTCTAATGGATTTAGTCTCACACAAAATGAGTCGAATGGGATACTGATTTTGAACACTGGAGAAAAGGATGTAAAGCTTTACAGGAACTTAGCAATTACACTTGGATTTGCAGATGGAGATATAACATTACTCAAGTCAACATTTGATTGACCTAGATTACCCGATTTAGTTCCCTATAAAGAGTTGTGCATCCATCTTGATCAAATAAGCGCGACGGATAATATTCAACTAGAAAGTCCTTCAACTAGACTCAGATCTATTACAGTCAAAGATGAAAAATATAATAGTGGTAGCACGGAATCTTTCTCAACATTACAATAGAAAAAATGAAAGCGTGGTATTATTTCAGACCTCAAAATTTCTGTATTAGATGTAAAACACCAAGCTGTACATATAGGATACTTAAGTGTAACACTCCATATTATAAATAATGGTTGATTCCATATTTAAGTTATGATTTAGTATCATTGTATATTTAATATGTATGTTACACTGCCTGGAATAACAAATGGTCAGTCTATTGAACTGTTTCATACTATCGATTACTCGGCTGGTCAACTTGAAGTCGATCTATGGGATGTAACGTATTACCCGTGGTGGACCAATATAAATGCTGTGAGAAGAAATAATGAGATGTCTGTATTAACTGAATAAAATGTTGTTGAAAAATACATTATTATACCTGATGGGTATTACAGTGTATGCTCACTCGATGATAACTTTTTTAAGCCTTATGAAATTAGTCTCACACAAAATGAGTCGAATGGGATACTGAAATTAGACTCTGAAGAAAAGGGTGTAAGGCTTTCATGGAGATTAGGATTTACACTTGGATGGAAAGGAGAAATAATAACAACTGGCATAACACAGCATGGACCTAGATTACCCGATTTAGTTCCCTATAAAGAGTTGTGCATCCATCTTGATCAAATAAGCACGATGGATAATATTCAACTAGAAAGTCCTTCAAGTCTACTCAGATCTATTACAGTCAAAGATGAAAAATATAATAGAGGTAGAACGGAATCTTTCTCAACATTACAATAGAAAAAATGAAAGCGTGGTATTATTTCAGACCTCAAAATTTCTGTATCAGATGTAAAACACCAAGCTGTACATATAAGATACTTAAGTGTAACACTCCATATTATAAATAATGGTTGATTCATCAGGCCCTGGAACACTCAGACAATGTAATACCTTTGCGCTTTCCGATCTCGGAGATGCAGAAGGATTTGGTAGACCCGATACCAATGGTAAGGTAATACCCTTTACACTTAGAAGATAATGTATACAAGCGGAAAGAAGTCACATTCACGGGTAATCTAGGAGATTTAAGTGATGTCGACGTTAGTAGACTCCTTAAAATCACTTTGTACAATATTAAACTCAACGATGATAAAAAATGGACTTTGGTCGAAGCAAACATCGAGTGGCTACTGAATATCGTCATTACCCCACCGTATGTGATGACGGGTAAGGCACATAATTTAACTAAGATAATAAATAATGGTATCGTACTCGGAGCTTATATCCCATCAAAACTAAAAAGTGTGATAGTCTCTCCCCTGCAAGAAGACCCAGGTCATATGTTACCTAGTCGTCCGGCAGTCCAAAATGTTAGATTAAATTTGGTTACTGAATTCAATGATATTAATGTTAACTTGAGTGCAATACCTAATATTTCTACGCTTATTATTGAAGTTTTGTTCAGAGATGCACTGGAAAATGCCTTCGAAATATTACCAGGTCTATCGATTAAATGGCTCAAGAAACACGAGCGTCAACGTGGCAGTATTATTCATATTGGAGCATCACCCGTTGCAACCCTCGAGGGTGTTCAAATTATTAAAAGAGACAGCATTTCTCTTACTAAGATATTCTTGCCATATAATATTCATTTGATAAGGTTGATGTATACTCTCAAAACATTTAAGCAAGATCAATTAAAGACTATTATATGACCGTAATATACACTATGAGTTTATATCCGGTGCTCGATGAAAAGATGGATACTGTTGATGGATTTTGATTACATCAAAAGCGACATAAAACATCGAATAGAGAAGGAGAGGGAGTTGAGACTTGGATTGTATAAAAAGTATCGCAGAGCCGTGAATGTTCTCGAAGGAGTTGACACTACGCTTGTGACAGCTGGCATGGGACTCGGTGTAGACAGTGTTGGTTTATTATCAACTATAATTGCCGCGCCT
This sequence comes from Haliotis cracherodii, assembly GCF_022045235.1. NCBI lineage: Eukaryota > Metazoa > Mollusca > Gastropoda > Lepetellida > Haliotidae > Haliotis > Haliotis cracherodii. The sequence goes on along the minus strand of NW_027266277.1, from coordinate 6,284,974 downwards.
ATTGTACTTGGCATGGAAATAGCTGCCGAAGTCTCAGGACTGGCTGGAATAACTATAAAATTAATTTCTCGTAGATTGCAAAAGAAAGCATTAAAACACGATAGTATTCGGATACTCGCCGAAGCAAAGTTGAACAGCATTGAGGTTCATATTTCGACAGCAATGGCTGATTGTAAGATATCCGAGGAGGAGTTTCGTTTAGTGTTGTCAGAACTCACCAGATACAACGTAATGAAGCGGGAGATTCGATCAAAATCTCATAAGACCAGTGGTATTAGCGAAGATGAGAAAAAAAAATTAATAGAACAGGGGGGTCAATTATTCCGTGCCAAAACCAAAGAACTGGTTTTAGATTAAAAATAGATTGCTTACTATCATTAGATCACATTTAAACGAATGTTTACCTAAGTATATAATAATGGAGAATTACAAACCAACAAAGGAAGAACTCGAAAAAACTATTGAAACATTTATGCTCAGGGACAAAATTATCAAATGGAGAGAATTACCACAACGTATATATTATATTTGTGATGTCAAACCAACCAAATACAGTCATCAATTGTTTCTTTCCAATTACCTAGAAGAGCATATAGTCTGGTCTCCTAGTAAATTGAACGAAGAACTTAGTAAAAATGTTGAATATCACTTCTTTAAAAATAATGATATACGTATTAGTAAAAATAATAAAGAATATTTTCATTACAATTTAGTTTAGTCTCATCATCGTTTTTGTACTAATGGAAGCATTGATTGACTCCAGGTGGTGGTCAATTTCACTTACTCTCATGACTATCGTTGAATCACATCATCATTTTGACATTAAAATGCCACCTGTAGTAGCAGTATTGGTATATAAATCCAGCTCCAGTGGAAGTGGTCCAGAATCACCATTACCTATACTACTCCACTACTTGCTGTGTCCCTGTCATCCAATACTTGCGGTGTCCCTGTCCTCCACTACTTGCTGTGTCCCTGCCTCCACTACTTGCTGTGTCCCTGCCCTCCACTACTCGCTGTGTCCCTGCCTCCACTACTTGCTGTGTCCCTGCCCTCCACTACTTGCTGTGTCCCTGCCCTCCACTACTCGCTGTGTCCCTGCCTCCACTACTTGCTGTGTCCCTGCCCTCCACTACTTGCTGTGTCCCTGCCCTCCACTACTTGCTGTGACCCTGCCCTCCACTACTTGCTGTGACCCTGTCCTCCACTACTCGCTGTGTCCCTGCCTCCACTACTTGCTGTGTCCCTGCCCTCCACTACTCGCTGTGTCCCTGTCCGCCACTACTCGCTGTGTCCCTGCCCTTCACTACTCGCTGTGTCCCTGCCTCCACTACTTGCCGTGTCCCTGTCCTCTACTACTTGCTGTGTCCCTGTCCTCCACTACTTGCTGTGTCCCTGCCCTCCACTACTTGCCGTGTCCCTGCCCTCCACTACTTGCTGTGTCCCTGTCATCCACTACTTGCTGTGTCCCTGTCCTCTACTACTCGCTGTGTCCCTGTCCTCCACTACTCGCTGTGTCCCTGTCCTCCACTACTCGCTGTGTCCCTGCCTCCACTACTCGCTGTGCCTTGTCCTCCACTACTCGATGTGTCCCTGCCTCCACTACTTGCTGTGTCCCTGTCCTCCACTACTTGCTGTGTCCCTGTCCTCTACTACTCACTGTGTCCCTGTCCTCCACTACTCGCTGTGTCCCTGTCCTCCACTACTTGCTGTGTCCCTGCCCTCCACTACTCGCTGTGTCCCTGCCTCCACTACTTGCTGTGACCCTGCCCTCCACTACTTGCCGTGTCCCTTTCCTCCACTACTTGTTCTGTCGCTGCCTCCACTACTTGCTGTGTTCCTGCCCTCCACTACTTGCCGTGTCTCTGCCCTCCACTACTTGCTGTGTCCCTGTCATCCACTACTTGCTGTGTCCCTGTCATCCACTACTTGCTGTGTCCCTGTCCTCTACTACTCGCTGTGTCCCTGCCCTCCACTACTCGCTGTGTCCCTGTCCTCCACTACTCGCTGTGTCCCTGCCTCCACTACTCGCTGTGTCCCTGTCCTCCACTACTCGATGTGTCCCTGCCTCCACTACTTGCTGTGTCCCTGTCCTCCACTACTTGCTGTGTCCCTGTCCTCTACTACTCGCTGTGTCCCTGTCCTCCACTACTCGCTGTGTCCCTGTCCTCCACTACTCGCTGTGACCCTGCCCTCCACTACTTGCTGTGTCCCTGCCCTCTACTACTTGCTGTGTCCCTGTCCTCCACTACTCGCTGTGTCCCTGTCCTCCACTACTCGCTGTGTCCCTGCCTCCACAACTTGCTGTGTCCCTGCCCTCCACTACTTGCCGTGTCCCTGTCCTCCACTACTCGCTGTGTCCCTGTCCTCCACTACTTGCTGTGTCCCTGCCCTCCACTGTTTGCTTTAAAAGTGCTTATACGTGCTGTATTATTGCCCTTCACGACTCGCTCTACGCCAGCCCCAATCTACATCCTTGTCGTAAATGATAAAAACTGACATTTGGGGAGGAGGGAAATTGGAGAGAGCTTCAGTTAAGACCGGAGTGGAGGTGATTATCCAATTCGAATATCCGAAAGAAAAGTGAGACAGAATATTTATCAACAAGTTTATATTTTAAACATGCTTTCCATGAACCTTTGGAAACGGACATAAAATACCTTTTCCTGGCGTACGTGTACTTGAAAAAGCGTTTAATATTATAATCATGTTGGTTTATTCGCGTCCACTCTCCAACCTATATATGCGAAAAGTTAGATGGACTGATATATGTAGAAAACATTTGTCGTTTGAACTGACATCATTCAGCACATTTCCTCATGTAGATTGTGTCCAAATATAAAATGAAGAAATCGCGAGGGACATTCTTTGGAATATCTATATTTTACAGAATATCCATGAGACAGAGCGATACTGCAGAGAAAGTGATGAGACGAATGACCACATATTACATGTTATACCACTCATATGAAGTACAGTATCAGTAAAGTAGTGCAAACGCTGCACCTAATCAGGATGGTCTTATAACTTATGTTAGTTTAAATGCTAATCCAAGGTTAAGAGCTCTGGCTGACCGCTAGGAGGTTTTATTCTCTAACGCCCGCGCATTGTCGCCTCAAACTTTTATAAGCTTAATGCTAAATATACTCCGTGAGAAAATCCCGAACTTGAGTTGGTGCCGCAGTAGCGTCGGTAAAACTAAACCAGTTTTAGTGCATTTTATACTTTCTTGCCCCCGCCTACCTGTCAGAACCCCTCTTATTGAATGAAATAAATGCATATTATGTATTTCAAATGACACTACAGTTGAATAGCTTTATTTGTTTAATTGTGTTTATTTCAATTAAAAGAAGAAGGTTCCTTTCTCCATATTGCATTAATCGACCATCGGTTTTCAAACAGATCTACTCTGGGGAAACATTCTCAGTTTCGTGCATCCTTTGTACATTTATATATAAAAATCTATTGTATATTGCCGCCATGTGATATGACAAAAGACCTCTGTAGACTCCTCATTATGCGGTGTTAATGCCCTGGTTGTGTTATCAGGTTTGTTGCATTCTAACGGTCTAACTGCCGAGCTTGTTTTATTCGTTTTCACGCACAACACTTTCTTCACATGAGTGACAATAATGTGAACAGTTAGAGACAAAGGGAACTTTAGACATGTTATTGTGTTCACTAGCTGCTGATGCTGTCTTTAAGCGTCGGGAAGCGACTAGCTCATAAAATAAAACTAAACGGTATTAAAAAGTTGTAACTTACACGACCCGCTTTCCTTATGAAATGACGCACAAGGCTCGCGCTGTCACGAGATCAAGATTTTCGCTCTAATTGGGCAGTCCCTTATTTATTTATTTATTTCAAATTCCACATTCATTTAATTAATCACTTTTAAGTACTCGGGATGTTCATTTTTGTTGGTGTCCATTTTATGTGTTAGTAAAACTTTTCTATATGTTGCAGTCGTTAAAACAGTATCTTAAGAAAGCAATGTCAATTTCAGCTGTACAATAAGAATATCAGTACAAAATGTTGGAATGTATCATTTATATATGTATCATGAGTATTTGTATTGATTTTGACTGTGGGATTGTTCGTTTTGGCAAGTCATTCAAGTGGGAAGTATTATAACTCTTGGGTAACTCGTGGTGTTTCGGGGTCGTAAAGATAGTCTCGCAACCCCCCGCTATAATTCCGTCACCGTTCGGCAAAGTCCGGTGGTCGTCCTTGCACAGTGTCATTCGTTGTTAGAGAATTAGTGACCCGATTATTTCACTCTCTTGAGATTTAATGGCACACTCTTAAAATGTATTGACTTGATGTATTTTTTCTCCTACATGTTTGCTACGATATTCATGTGTTGGAAATGTTTTTGTGACTGTGATTTTTAAAACATTAGGGGAAGATTCATGTACTTACAGATATTTCTGATGTATTTTTTATCGTTTCTGCCTCCTCAATATTTGTGCATGGCTTGTTGTAGATCTTAAATGCTATTGCTTGACAGCTTATGTTCAGGGCTTGTGAATATAGTAGTTAGTTTGCTATTCAGATGTTCCCCTCTTAAGAAACAGACATGGCTAAGCGCTCCAGACTATCGTATTCCCCGGCTGACCAGGAGAGATTGCGCGTAGGTATCAAAACCCATGTCAAGATCTTGTGTCTTTACCCCCTGGCCGTGTTAAATCATTTACGGGTCGACTTGCTACTGTGCGGTCATTCGAAACTTTGGTTTCGTTAGTAAGTGATTACGCGGCACTTTTGATCTAATACAGAATCACTCCGGTTGTATTGAGCTAAACGTATTAGCTTGTGTTTTTCATACTCAGTTTTTTCTAGTAATCCGCAGATAACCAACCTTCCCGTGATTGTCTAGCTTTTGGGGGAATATTAGAATTTCCTTTGTCTTTTAGACTAGTTATTTTCAGACGTTCTCGTCAAGTTTATTATCCAAGTGATATTTTAGGTATATGGCCTCTGTGTTAATTTCCCGCTATTTGACCCAGCCGAGGTTATTCACTCATTAGAGGGTATCCTCCCATTAGTTACACGCCGAATTCGTCACACACCTCAAAATAACATAGGCTGACTGGTCTACTCTATGTAACCTAAGTTTTAGGAAGGAGTGATCCAAGAAAAGTACATAAGATACTGTAGAAATGTATGCTTGTACTTTATTTTTGAGAATTATATGCACACAAAGACATATCATGCTATAAATATATAAAAATCCTTTGTTATTACTGGCAGTAGCACTGATTATTTGATTGAATTGACTGTCTCTGAATAGTCTTTGTTTACTTCAACCCTGCATAGAAGCCTGCAGCATCCAAGAACTGGAGTGGAGTCTTGAGTCCGTGACGAAGCTGATCTTTCAATCTCTCCAGACAGTTTTCAGACTCTCTGTAGACTCTCTTGAGGTTGGGTAGAGCTGCTCCAAAATCAATCCGGGACCTCTTAGCGCGGTCATCCCTATCGTGTTCTCTGGTATTATTTCGAATGAATCGGTAGATTTTCGGATGGTCGTGGGGTTGTTCTCGATTGAGTCGGTTGTGAAATCCCCCAAGGTCGTTCCTCGTGCACGGTGCTGGTGTCTGGTGATGGTTCCAAAGACGAAGGGAAATATGGATTCGAAGACAACCCACTCCAGCACAATATGCCAATGAAGCCCTCCGCACGGGGAACAACAGGTGTCTCATCCATGGCGTCAACCTGATGCCTTGTACTTGTCCAAGAGAGAGGTGTGAAAGTGCCGCAGCTCGCCGTATCCACTACTTCACGTATAGTACAGTCAAAATATGACAAAAAGGGGGTCAACCCAAAACAAATTGCAACAGAAACCATTTTACATGCATATAACTTGGAATTGCTCACTTAACAACATATCAAAAGTTTACAAAAGTGGAACAGTGCCTAATTTGCATATATACTAAATGGCCGCCATTGAAACTAATTTTGCTGGGTTTTGGCTATATCTTGGGACCTAGGATAGGTAGAGACTTAATTCTGGTGTCTACACCAATGTTTTGGGGATCAAGGATTTTGATCATAACAGTATTTACATTATTGACTCATTTCTTAGTGCCCACTTTGCATGAATTCAATACGGCGGCCATTTTGAAACGCTTTTTTGACTATATTTCGGGATCTGAGTCTGGTAGAGACCTAATTCTGGTGTCTGTACCAATGTTATTTGGTCAAGGAATGTAATTATAACAGTGTTTACATTATTGAATCATTTCTTCATGCCACATTTGCATAAATGCAAAATGGCGGTCATAGTCGCATTGAGATCAATGGTTCGATGGTCTGCAGTGAATATGGAAAGTTACAAGATCATCTTGCTGAGGATGCATGTGGAAATGTTGCTCCTTTGTAGAGTACAGCTTTGCCTCTCAGATCACCTCGCCCTCTCTGGTCAGGGGTGATGCAGTTGGTGCATAAGGGTGAGCATCCAGGGAAATCATCCATACAATTTCTGCCGATGATTGACATGGACACAACTGAAATGACCTGTCTGTATTCAACGCTGCTGTTTGTTACTTCACACGCCAGGCAGTACAATGTCACACCAATTCTAACATTTGATCGACCACTTTTTTGGAAAGCTCTGATAATTCAAGAAAGTGTCCCCACGAACAGCGAGATAAAGGACATTGTACTTAGAATGGATGGCTTTCACACAGAAATGAGCTTTGTGAGTGCAATAGGACATCTTATGGTAGACTCAGGTCTGAAAGAATTGCTAGAGGGTATATATGCAAGCAACACAGTCGTGCACATATTAAGTGGTAAAGCGATTTCTAGGACTGTACGTGCATACTTACTTGTAGTTGGAGCCCTGCATGCTATGCTAGTATCTTATGCTGTAAGCATTCAACCTCTGTGTGTTACAACAGCCCAGAAAGGTACTGAAAACACATATACATCTGCAGCAGAAGCACCGGGTGAAAGTGTTCAGGAATCTGTGCAAGTTACCGCTGAGGCATCCAATGTGTTCATGCCAGATGATATTGATATCAAGGTGATGGCAAAGCAAATCAAGAATCAGAAGAAGGTAGTAGTGAGCCGCAGAAAGTACTGCAAATGCCGGCAGATGATTCTACAGGGTTTGATGACAAAGAAAGGAACTACCTTGGATTCTTCACGCGAAACTAAAGATGTTGCAGGTGAAAATGCAACTTGTGCACCAATGTCATATATCCCAAAAACTGCTGGTAAACTCTATGATGACTTGATGGCTGGGTTTATTACCATCGAGAGTTTACAGGATTTTCAGCTGCTGCAAGACTTTAAGCAACAACTGAAAGCAGCACTGCTATTATGTGGCTGCAGTATATAGATATGGTAGGCATCTTACAACAGTTCATCAAAGCTAAATGGACTGGTAATTGGAACCTACATCTGAAGTCAATGCAAGATATGTTACCGTATCTGGCAGCAGCAGGCCACCCAAACTACACTAAATCTGTTTAGATTGAGCAAGATGGAAAACCTTGAGAAACAGCATAAGGAAGTTTACCAGCACTTCCAAAATGGCTTCCGCGGAGGTAGAAGGTCAGATAGATACTTGACTGGGCTCTCTGAAGATTTACTTATTGAACAGGTACTGATGAGAAGTACTACTTGTGGCCTTACAAGAGGTCGTGGTATGACGGAGACACAGCGTTTAGTGTGACTGTTACTATCTAATGCCAGCTCTGAGGTCAACTTGCCAATGCAAGAGTTCACATCGGTAAAGTACATGATGAGGGACCAGAGCATAAAAAGAAGAAGGACCAACACAAGGATATGTCCGAGGCAAGACAGATGGACATGGCAGACACAAGAGGGCTCCCTAACGTCCCTAACACCAAGAAACCCCTTTGATGAGAACCCAAAGCTGCACAGTATTGTGACTGGTGTAACAGCTGATGACACTGTCGATGTGGATTCTACAAGACAGGTGGGAGAGAAGAACTTGCATGATATTGTTAGAAAACGTGTTGCAGAATATACATTGAGGAGGAAGGATCAAGCTGTCACCTTGTCTGATAGCAGTGCACTAAAAACAAAAGAGAAAATGGTTCAAATAGATCCCCAGCTGCTCTTTCTGAGACTTATAACATTGGGAACACGCCACAACAACCTATCAGAAGCATTCCAATATGACCTATGGAGTTATGCGCCTGCGCTCTTCCAGAATAAGTACACTCCACGCCTAGCAAAACAGGTTCAACTTGCTGGTTTAATTTGGACTCTGATGCCCGAAGGAATGTCCACACCGCCTGGAGATGTGCAGTATGTCCTAGATGGAGGAACGTTGCTTCACAAAATATTATGGAGCCGAGGGTCAAAATATGATGAGATATGTTAGCAGTATGTCAGGTATGTGAATAGACACTATGGTAAGCCAGTCATGGTATTTGATGGTTATCTCAGCGGTCCAAGCAGCAAGGATACAATGCAACGGCGAAGAGCAGGATCACGTGTTGGAGCCCCTGTACAAGTCTCAGGGCCTATGGTCTTCAATGGAAAGAAGCAGGACTTTCTTTCCAATAAGGATAATAAGCTGAAGTTCATCATCTTGTTTGATGAACATCTTTGACATCATGGATGTCACACAGACCATGCTGGGGCAGATGCTGATCTACTAACTGTGCAGACTGCCATTGACACTGCTGAGAGAACAGCAGCCATGATGTTGGAACATAGCTGTTCTCAAAGCACTTTCACGGTTTTGCACTGAACCCGATTCGCACTAACAGGGTTCGCACTTACAAGCTGAGAGATTTGGAAATCCAAACAGCACCACGGCAGATATTATAGATACTTGTTACCTTGTACAAAGGCAAGCCTGATGATAAATTGGATTTTCTTTGCCTCCAGTGGTTCCAGCAGAAGGTCAGCAGAAGGTCAGCAGTTCTACACAATGTGTGAAACCAGAAGTCCTTCCTCCAACCTCAGCAGCAGCTTATTGTCACACTATGCGGGTCTACTTGCAAGTGCAGCAGTGGACGGGGGACGGAGATGCAAACCTACTGAGTGGGGTTGGTGTGAGAAAGCTGGGAAGTACATTCCTGTTCTTACAGACAAAGAAGCAGGCCCTAAACTTCTCCTGAATGTGATAAGGTGCGAGTGCAAAACAGCTTGTAGCAATAGTCAGTGTACCTGCAGAGCAAATGGTCTTGAGTGTACAGGTGTATGTAAAAATGTCAGCGCAGTCCTTGAAGAAACCGAAGATGACATTGGTGATTAAAACATGCAGTAAGCTAATACAGTATCTGAGAAATTGAAAGGAGGTGTACCAAAATGCCTCACTACTAAAGTACTATCATTAAGGTGTTGTCTGACCCTGTAAATGGGGTGTAGAGACCACAAATATGTTAGACACTGAAACATTACAGTCAATGGTGGTTTCAAAATGGCTGTCAGTTTAAATTTATGCAAAGTAAGCATTATGCGAAAGGAACCAATGATATAAATACTGTTAAACTTGGAATCTTTTACAAAACAACATGTGTATAGACACCAGAATTAGGTCTCTGCCAGTATCAGATCCTAATATTGTGTTAATGGTTTCAAAATAACCGCAATTTTGAATTTATGCAAATTAGGCACTAAGACATTACCCAACTATTAAAATACTGTTATAATTGAATTATTTGACCCCAACAACATGGGTACAGACACCAGAATAAATTTTCTACCAGTCTTAGATCCCGAGATATAGGCAAACCATAGCACAATTAGTTTGAATGGCAGCCATTTTGAATTTATGCAAATTAGGCACTGTTCCACTGCTCCGAATTTGGTAAACCTTTGATATATTGTTTTATGAGATAATCCAAGTTATATGCAGGCAAAATGGTTCCTGTTGCAATTTGTTTTGGATCAAATCATATTTTGACTGGGCTAGTAGGGATCTTCTTTGTAGGGGACGGCTAAGCCAAGAGTGTTTCTTCCCAAACTGCTTGACTGAAGTGGAAGTAGCAGTGCTTCAATACAGCAGCTGGGAACTCAGACTGAACAGTGCGAATTACAGCTGGTTCGAAGTCGGTCTGGAAGGGTCTCACTGGAGACGTGTAACTAATGGGATTTAATCCATTAATGTGTTAATTGGTCTCAGCCGACTTAATTGACTGTCTACGTATCTTGTCAATGTTTTGGCAAAATGTTGTTTTAGCTTCTCTCATTTTATTACTGTAATACAGTTGCTTAGCTTATCAGTTTGTGCACTGGCTTTGATTTATTTATACAGTATAGATCGAGTTTATATCCTTTATATTGCCGCCTATTGATACAATTAACTGCTAGTAATAAACATGTGAACCTATCATCGCGTTTTAATTTTTTACTTTATTCTTGTTTAATGACATTCCTGATCACTGGAGTACATCTCCGCGACACCGGCATACAGCGGTGCGGTTTCCCGCTATGTTGAAGCACAAGCCTGTACTGAAGTAAACTGGTAATACAAATTACGACAGAGTTGACTTGTGATGTTCAATTCTATATTATTCCCATGTGGAAATACCCCAAGGCTGATATTATCGATAGGCTGACCATAATGGAGTCATATCTTTCTTAATAGAATTGTTTAAAGTTTTAATGACTTTTATAATTTGAAAAAAAGAAAATAATTTTTTCAACGAGACCTCATTTATACAATCCGAATTTGATTTCTATTTATCATGTACACTGAAACGAATAATGATACATAGAGCCTGTTGTAGTGCTACATCTGCCACATATGAAATATGGACATTGTTACCTCCAACCGAAACTACGAGCTGCTTGAGTTACTGTTGCACGACAACCACATGTAGACACAAATACCAGGGTATGTCATTGACTGTCACAAATACCAGGGTATGTCATTGACTGCCACAAATACCAGGGTACATGTATGTCATTGACTGTCACATATACCAGGGTATGTCATTGACTGCCACAAATACCAAGGTATGTCATTGCCTGCCTCAAATAGCAAGGTATGTCATTGAGTGCCACAAATACCAGGGTATGTCATTGAGTGCCACAAATACCAAGGTAAGTCATTGACTGCCACAAATACCAGGGTATGTCATTGACTGCCACAAATACCAGGGTATGTCATTGAGTGCCACAAATACCGGCATTCCATTGACTGCCACAAATACCGGTATTCAATTGACTGCCACAAATACCAAGGTATGTCATTGCCTGCCTCAAATAGCAAGGTATGTCATTGAGTGCCACAAATACCAGGGTATGTCATTGAGTGCCACAAATACCAAGGTAAGTCATTGACTGCCACAAATACCAGGGTATGTCATTGACTGCCACAAATACCAGGGTATGTCATTGAGTGCCACAAATACCGGCATTCCATTGACTGCCACAAATACCGGTATTCAATTGACTGCCACAAATACCAGGTTGTGTCATTGACTGCCACAAATACCAGGGCATGTCACTGACTGTCAAAACTGAACAACGAACCGAAGACAACGACATGCACATTGAAAATTCCTTCACGGGGATGTGATTTTCAGAGCGCTTCAGTTACATTTCCGTTGAAATGCTGACAAACAAAATACAGTTATCTGTTGGAGAGACATTATTGTGTGGGAAGGGCTACTTAATAACATATTTATTATTTTACAATGATCCGGGCAAGAGATTACTGTGCTGAAACAGGACTGCATTGAATATTTATATAGACATGGTGTTAATGCAAGGATTTGCAATGGTTGATGAATTCTGAAATATCGACTCGCTTATCTGTTGCAGTAGCGAACGTCAAATGTATTTTGCGTATCCGTTTGGGCTGTAGACGAATATCCTGCCGGAACCAACTTATAGTCGTAGTGTTGCTTTCTGATGCAACATCAGTGTACGGAAGAAAGAAGTTGAGTTTAGAGGCGCTTCGAATAGTAGTTCATTCACATCGCGACAAAATACTTCGTGCCCAAGGCCGATGAAATGTGCCTCTTCGATTTCTATTATTTTAATTAGAAGTCAAGGACTAGAGGATCATCGCAGCTAAAGGTTACAAACGCCTGCTGACAAGTTCCTACGTAAGATAGAGCGTCTGATGACATAGTAACCCGTTAGATAGAGCGTCTGATAATAAAGACTCAAGTTAGATAGAGCGTCTGATGACATAGTCCCCCGTTAGATAGAGCGTCTGATGACATAGTCCCTCGATAGATAGAGCGTCTTGTGACATAGTCCCCGTTAGATAGAGCGTCTGATGACATAGTCCCCGTTAGACAGAGCGTCTGATGACATACTCCCTCGATAGATAGAGCGCCTGATGACATAGTCCCCCGTTAGATAGAGCGTCTGATGACATAGTCCCCCGTTAGTTGAGCGTCTGATGACATAGTCCCCCGTTAGATAGAGCGTCTTATGACATAGTCCCCCATTAGATAGAGCGTCTGGTGACATAGTCCCCCGTTAGTTGAGCGGCTGATGACATAGTCCCCCGTTAGATAGAGCGTCTGATGACATAGTCCCCCGTTAGAAAGAGCGTCTGATGGCATAGTCCCCCGTTAGATAGAGCGTCTGATGACATAGTCCCCCGTTAGATAGAGCGTCTGATGACATAGTCCCCCATTAGATAGAGCGTCTGATGACATAGTCCCCGTTAGATAGAGCGTCTGATGACATAGTCCCCCGTTAGATAGAGCGTCTGATGACATAGTCCCCCGTTAGAAAGAGCGTCTGATGGCATAGTCCCCTGTTAGATAGAGCGTCTGATGACATAGTCCCCAATTAGATAGAGCGTCTGATGACATAGTCCCCCGTTAGATAGAGCGTCTGATGACATAGTCCCCCATTAGATAGAGCGTCTGATGACATAGTCCCCCGTTAGATAGAGCGTCTGATGACATAGTCCCCCGTTAGAAAGAGCGTCTGAAGGCATAGTCCCCCGTTAGTTGAGCGTCTGATGACAGTCCTCCGTTAGATAGAGCGTCTGATGACATAGTCCCCGTTAGATAGAGCGTCTGATGACATAGTCCCCCGTTAGAAAGAGCGTCTGATGGCATAGTCCCCCATTAGTTGAGCGTCTGATGACAGTCCTCCGTTAGATAGAGCGTCTGATGACATAGTCCCCCGTTAGATAGAGCGTCTGATGACATAGTCCCCCGTTAGAAAGAGCGTCTGATGGCATAGTCCCCCATTAGTTGAGCGTCTGATGACAGTCCTCCGTTAGATAGAGCGTCTGATGACAGTCCTCCGTTAGATAGAGCGTCTGATGACATAGTCCCCCGTTAGAAAGAGCGTCTGAAGGCATAGTCCCCCGTTAGTTGAGCGTCTGATGACAGTCCTCCGTTAGATAGAGCGTCTGATGACATAGTCCCCGTTAGATAGAGCGTCTGATGACATAGTCCCCCGTTAGATAGAGCGTCTGATGACATAGTCCCCCGTTAGAAAGAGCGTCTGATGGCATAGTCCCCCATTAGTTGAGCGTCTGATGACAGTCCTCCGTTAGATAGAGCGTCTGATGACAGTCCTCCGTTAGATAGAGCGTCTGATGACATAGTCCCCCGTTAGAAAGAGCGTCTGAAGGCATAGTCCCCCGTTAGTTGAGCGTCTGATGACAGTCCTCCGTTAGATAGAGCGTCTGATGACATAGTCCCCGTTAGATAGAGCGTCTGATGACATAGTCCCCCGTTAGATAGAGCGTCTGATGACATAGTCCCCCGTTAGAAAGAGCGTCTGATGGCATAGTCCCCCATTAGTTGAGCGTCTGATGACAGTCCTCCGTTAGATAGAGCGTCTGATGGCTTGTGCAACAACTGGGGAAACTCTGGCGTGACGAGCGAACGCTTAAACCACTAGGCTACACCCCCACCCCTGTAAAATGTAGATATCTACGAGTTGGGGACCTTTTCTCAAAATTTGAAACATTTGGATTTGGTCGTAATAGCTCTACTTGTTATAAGTGACGTCATTTCGTAAAAGAATGATTTGCCAGGCAGGCTGAAAGCAGCGTTTCACAGACCAGCGTAGCTTCTCCCAGACAAAAGGCAATTACTCTAACGGGCAAAGCGATGGGATTTACGATTGACAAAAGGCGATCACTGATATTGAAAAAAATATTTCTAAGCAGTTGTCACTTTGCCTATACGCAGATGCCTATTTGTAAATGCAAGGTTGCGTTGCTATGCAAAGCATTTCGCAAGCTCTAGTATGCGTTAGGTTTGCCTGTTATAACGTATGGTACCGCGGTATGGGAAATTGAAGAGTCCAGTTGTGTAACTAGAGTTCAAAATCGGGCGCGCAGATATTTTTAGGTGTGGGGGAATATACCCATTAATCTTGAAGCAAATGGGGACATGTGATTGTCAGTGGAAATCAGTTTGGGGACATCGACGGAGATTGGTCAACATGAACGAGAGTAGACGAAATAGAGTTGTCTTTGTATTGGCGGAAATGTGTCAGTCAAGACATTGTAATCACGAGAATTTTAATTTTCATCGATTTGTGACATGTTTGCAAAGATGTAAAAGTTTTCATGGCTTGTCCATTAGTCTCGTGTAGGTCTCAAGATATTGTGATGGAAATGAAAAGTGATCGCGAAAACCACGGGAATGGATCCAGGGGTTCGTGTTGGTTATCGAAATGCGAGCCCTGAAAATATAGAAATATTAAGTTCGTGGTGGTAGTGTATTATTAAGGCTAAATTACTTACGAGTTAGTACGATTTAAAACAATCATTGGCAAGTAGTGGTTTGCATAGCTGGGTGTGAAGCGAGTGCTGAGAAAGTTAAGTAGTGGGCATTTGGCCCCTGCTATACATCCCACGAACACGTGGTATATATGAGAAATATAATCGCTGCAAGTGTTACTATCTAAGCATTCGTTACCAGCACAGGAACATTACCATAATTGCTTTCCAAGAAAGAATGCACTTTTTGCATGTACGAGCACTGTTAATCAGTTTTAGCATACCACAGGTTCGAGGATACAAATACATGATGTGCGCACGAAAAAACAGTATTCGTTCTTATGTTGTGTTATCCATTAGGTTACCAACAAATTGTCCATTTGAATCCAATACTGAACACATGCAGTGCATCCCATCATTTGTGTAACTGTCTGTGATCATGGTCACGTTCATGTGTTTCGCTTATGAAAGGTCGTACATGCTGTCTGTGAATTACAGTATTTTCTTGTTTCCGTAAAATAAATGTTTCCCCAAATCATACTTGGTCGTCATGTTAAAGGTGTCACTTAGCAGTGCAGACGCTGGCAGTTCTGTACATGTATTAGTTTGACGGGGTCATTTCAGAATATACCGACAAAAAAAAAACAGTACGTAAGCAACAAGTAATCTTCACACACTGTGGTTTCACTTTGAAAGTACTGAATCTCTTTGCTATTCTATTCGAAGAATAAGCCCGGCATTCACGATGTATGTACGTTTTGATTCTCCATGATTCATATGCCTTTTTACTGTGTTTCAGCATGGCGCACGTTCACCGAACTATTCGACAGTGCTTCTCCGGTGTTCTAGTTGCAAGTAGTCTTTGGTTGTGCTCTTCCGGTGTTCTCGTTTCTGTTGTCTGTGCATGCCTAGTGATCACGTTGGACTTTCTCTTTAACTGTGCGTCCCCACTTTTCACGTTGCACATGAACCTTAAATGTGCTTCTCCGGGGCTTTACATTGTGTGTTTGCTTGTCCGTCGTTCACGTTGCAAGTGTTCTTTTTCTTTGCTTGCTCTTTTTTCACGTTGTAAGTACTCTTTAACAGTGCTTCCCAGGAGTTCACTTTGGAGGCATTCTTTCATAAGGATTGTCCGTGTTATTAACTGCACAGATGCTTTGGTGATGCACCCAACGGTTTACATTGCAAGTGTTCTTTGATTGTGCTTCCCCGCTGTCCATGTGCCAGGTACTGTTCGAGCTTGCCCCTCCGTGCCAGTACACATTTTAATTGCGCTTCGCGTATGTTCACATTGCAAGCACTCTTTGACTGTGCTTTCCCAGTGTACATGTTGCAGGTACTCTTTGAGTGGAGCTCCCCAGTGTTCACGTTTAACGTTGCACACACTCTTTGAGTGGAGTTCCCCAGTGTTCAATTTTAACATTGCACGTACTCTTTGAGTGGAGCTCCCCATTGTTCATGTTTAACGTTGCATGTACTCTTTGAGCGGAGTTCCCCAGTGTTCACTTTTCACGTTGTACTTACTCTTTGAGTGGAGTTCCCCTGTGTTCACGTTTGATGTTGCGCGTACGTTTTTTTGTGGAGTTCCCCAGTGTTCACTTTCAACTTTACACGTACTTCTTTGTACGTATTTTTGACTGTGCTACTTTTGGTTGACATTTAAAATGCTCTATGAAGTTGCTTCCATGCTGTTCACCTTCACCCAAGCAAAATCAATACCAAAAATGAATTTGTCGTTTCTGCATGGACTGGGATTGATTGGTGTGGAAAGAATGAGGTACTGCAGATATTTGGTGAAAAGGTGATACAATCGCAAAAAACACCAGCTTTAGATCCAAGCGCCGTTACACACCAACATCACATGTTGGGCTATAAAAACGTTGGATTTTCATTTGCGTGCTATCATAAGTTTAAGTGAAAAGTTAAACCATGCCACGCCTGACGGAAGACCAACGAAAAAAATGTCATCGGCCGGAAAACAGGAATTCAGCTGTAGCCAGCTTTCTTCAATGAAGCACCAAGCACCATTACAAGACTGTGGAACCGTTATCAGACACACGGGATAATACGTGACCTTCCTAGATCCGGTTGATCACGTATCACTACTAGAGCACAGAAAAATTCAAACGGCTATGTCACGTTCGTGAAAGAACCACCACGGCCACTTCTACAACTACGGCAATACTGCGACGTCAATGGTGTCGTGGTAAATGTATGTCCACAACTGCGATTAAGATAAGTAAGGCTTAGAGACGAGTCACGTTTTACGCATCGCCGTGTTGATTGTAGGCGTCGTGTTTACATGCGTCGCGGGGAACGTTATTCACGAAACTGCATACAAGAAGTGTACAGATTTAGTGGCGGTAGTGTGATGATGTGAACAGTCATCTCCTATTTAACGGTACAACGTTACATGGATGAGATTCTCTGGGCACACGTCCTTCCCAATATGCAACAAGTGACGTCGTTTTCCAACAAGAAAACGACCGAACCCGCACGGCAAGACTGACAACAGCCTTCTTCGGGAATCACAACATCCAGGTCCTGCCATGGCCCTCAAGTCTCCAGAACTAAACCGAATCGAACATTTATAGGATGCACTTGATCACTGCGAAGACGTCAGCAACAACCACAAAACCTCCGACAGTTGACAAAGGCCCTACAGGCAGAAAATTCCCTGGACACATTTCGGGATGTGATCGTTCCATGGGACAACGATGCCAGTCAGTTTTGGGCTCTAATGGTGGCCATACAAGCTACTGTTCCACGTGTGCCATATGGAACCTGAGTCAGTGACAATTGTGTGTGCCAATTTTGAACAATCGATTACAAACTGTTGGTTGTTTATATTACATATGAATATACATCTAAAATCACTTTTGCGTGTGTTTTTTGTAGTGTATACTATTCTAGTAGCTGACGATTCAAGCATCCTATAACCCTGGCTTGAGTTCCATGAGAATCACGTATTAAGTGCTCTTTGTCTTGTGTTTTCCATTGTTCACGTAGTAGGTACTGCTTGAATTAGGTTCCCTGGTGTGAACGTTGCATCTACTCTATGACCTTGATACCTCCTGGTTCACGTTGGGTGTTGTAACATTCCCCATAGTCAACGTTGCAAATATCAAGGAGTGTAAGGAAACACGTATTTAGAAATGTGTAACTGTTCCTACACGCACTGTGGTGACGTTTTCGGAGTAAAAAACGTTCGGAGTAAAAAGCCGTCTCCTCGGCTTATGTATATCCTAGGTAAAGAAACAAGTGAGTGATAATCTCCTAGCTGTACGTTATTGTGTAGATACGTGCAAATGTATGTTTGGTGGCAAATTCGTCAGACTCAATAATCGCCACACGTAGGTTATCACGTGAACAGGAAATGTGTGTTAGTTACGTGAACAAGAGTAGAACCTGAACTAGTTCCTGTCAAAATATAACTTTTCACCTCCGTTCAATGCCATACTGCCAGTCATTGTACCCAATGACAATATATTCTTCAGACAACTGCAGCTGTTCAAGCTTATTAATTTCACAATTAGGTGTCATGGCTGCTGTTCAAAGTCTACACATGGACAGTGGTACACGGTGGTCGACCCTGATGCATACCTGTCGACGCGTCTACTCAGGTTTGATAATTTCAAAACTGGCAACAGTGTGAGAAGTGACAAGAGCGAGTTAGTAGTTCCATTTTTCTTTGGCCGTGTCACTGAATCACACCTCACCGAAACCGATCGATTGAGTATGTGCAGGTGTAGTGACATTTAATTGACAGAAATAAATTCGTATTTCCCTCTTGGCGTAATCGTACATCTCGATCTGCAATACTCAGAAGAGGACATTAGTGTCAAAAACGTTAAAACACTCGTCATTCAAGTCTCCTGGGGAACTGAAAAAACCTACCTCGGATGTTATTAAGCATGCCACCAGATGTCTCCCTTTTTCGAAACGAGGAACACATTCATTATACATTCTTCGGACATTTCATAAAATATATGGTTTATGTTCATTTATTATATTTTCAAAGGTTATATCGAACATGTGACGAGTGTGTTGAAAGAAGAGTATGTTTCCAGCATCTCTGTATACCAGACTGCATGCAAGAAACAGATTCCCACCCTTGATTAATCAAGGCTAAAGACAAGTTATGAATTATTTATATCTCATGTATGATACAACTATCATATTATCTTTGTTAGATTGAGGGTCAAGTCACTGTGATATCAGGAATGATATCCGTCTCTACAATTTAGATACATGATCTTATTGGTTCTCTTAAACTGGCCCATTTGGCTGGCTAGACTGCATTTAACATGTCGCTATTTAATGCCCACATTGACAGCATAATTTGTATATGTGTATAAATGCAGTGTAATACATATAAAAAGCCATGGATATCTCGCCAGACACTTGTACACTAAATCACCATAATATGATTTCTACAGTTGACACATATTGTAACATCAACGTCACCTTTCATAAGGTTGACATTGGATTGAGGCAGGTTTGACAAAGGACATGCACGTGCACTGTATACAAGGTTATATATATATATATATATATCAATTATACATGTACAGTGTGCGTTTCAAATTTTGGATGAATATGCCTTTGAATCGATTCAGAGAGCAGGGAAAGTGCCCTTTAAAGTAGCAGGAATAATAAGTAAACTTCCAAAGTAACTGTTACAATTCTCTAATATTTTTTTACATTCATATTTTATTTTGTTTATATTGTGGCAACTATGGTAGCATTTTGTTGAACGAATGTCAAATTTGTTGGTATATGTGAGTGACGATCAATATATTCCAATCGAAGTGAACGTAAGTACTGGCTTGTCAAGACTTAGCATGGATACTGCTTAACATCCACTCCTTCACACAATACTCAGTGTACAACTGAAGTCGATGAAGCGTCCTTATTCCATAAAAGTTGTTTTTTGTATATTGTAGTATGGCAGTTTAACCCCGACTGGTCATATGGTATTTCCTGTCGATGGTCATAAGTAAACATGACAGTAATCTGTGAGAATGTAAAAATCACGTTTTCTGATTTCCAGACTTGGTACCTGACCCAACTCATGTTTGTGAATAAGATCTATATATACTGAACAGCATTGAAAACGCACCACCATGAAAATGGATGTATTTTTATCCGGGCTTATGTCATATGAAAATATCTAATTGAATGAGTAATATACGACGTTCTGGACGAAGCATGAAGAAGAACAGCTCGTCAAAACACATTCCTAATTTTTTTTGTGAGCAACAACGCCAAAACGTAACAAATTGCATGGAAAACGTGTTTTGTTTCACGGGAAGCATGCAGAATAGGGCTATAAAAGACAGACTTTTTAAAGCCACATCACTTGTTGCTGCAGACGAAAAGGGTACTGACACAAGAAATGCCAGGATTAACAGCAGAGGAACGTGAACGTGCCTTGCGCATGGTGTGGGGCGGCATCAGTCATAACCATCGAACAGAGCCATGTTTGTCGTGGAAGAGTTAATGCCCTTTACTACAGGAATAACATATTGGCAAATGACGTCATCCCATTCTTTCATCAGCACCAGGATATGCACACCTTCCAGCAAGATAATGTAAGAGCTTACACGGCACGTGTTTCAACACAGTACCTAGCGAACAATAGTGTGCCTCTGCTTCCGTGGCCAGCCCTGTCACCCGATCTATCGCCAATTGAACATCTATGGGATTACCTGGGTCAACGCCTCTCACGTCGTCGCAAGTACGGAACTTGAAGATACACTACGTCAAGAGTGGAATGCTATCCCACAGAACACTATTCGCAGACTTATTCGATCAATGAAAAGACGTTGAATGGCCTGTGTTGCTGCCAATTAAAATCGATCATTGCTCAAGTTGTTTTTGTAATATTTTAAGATATATTGCTGGTTCGTTTTCAATGCTGTTCAGTATATATATATATATAGTAAGATTAGGGTATCCTGTTAGGGTCTCACCCTTTACAGAACGCCTTGCTTTCGGGCGGGCGGTTTTTAACTTTAACTGCAAATGTTTCCATTTGCCTTCCTGTTATTTTACGGAATTTTCTACTGATAACAGGAACAGATTTGAATCCATGGCTAGTGCAATCAATGCAATGAGACGATCTTGTATATGTGTTGCTTTAGGCCTACCAGAACCTAGTCTCATTGCAACCCAATCCGTTTTCACGGTAGTTGTCCCACAGTCGAGATGTTGCACTTTTTGATGTGCGAGTAACTTGCGAATTGGCATACTGACATCTCTCTATCTTACCCACAATTAGCCATTTTTTCTGTCCATTGAGATACCGTCTCGGAGGCATTTTTAGAGTGTGATTATCACAATTGCATTACTTATTGTGAGTTCCCTATTGGCGCAGTCACTTAGGCTTCTGTGTGCACGTGCTTCAAGTGCTCTTCGTGCGGGGTGGTAAATTTCATTATGATTAGATGTTGCGTTTAGATGCAACGCCACGGTATTGTAATTGTGCATCTCAAAGACAGCTGCATTCATATCAACAGTTCCCTTATATTTGTCAGTAGCATATCTCGAAAGAAAGTCAATCTTAATTCATGCATGTTCCTCAACTCGCTAAAGTAGACTGCCATTTAATGTATATACGAATATCAACGTAATATATTAATAACCAATGCAATGTAGTTTACACATCAGTTAACAGGTATGACTTCTATTGTCTTGCGTTGGTGGCGGCACACTGATGCTCTACTTCCGGGTGAAGAAGGTTTTATGGAATTTGGAAATCGGCGCAATCAACGAGAGGTTGTGATATCGGTCACTAAGTTTTTGGAGTACATCGTAATGTTGGATAATGTATTACTCAGGTGTTGGTGATGTTCAGAATCTCTTGATCAGGCTGTCTATGTTGGAGAACATCCAAAATATGTTCTTTTTGGATTCAAGTCAAGGAAGAATTGGCTGGCCAATTCATACTATGTATTGTGTACCTCAGACGATTTGGGCCCTCTCTGGTCAGAGACCGCCTCCGTGGTCTGGAGGTAGAGCGTCCACCCGGAGAGCGGAAGGTACGGGGTTCGATCCCCGACCGAGTGATACCAAAAGACGTTAGAAGATGGTACTTGTTGTTACCTAACCTGGCGCTAGGCAAATCAAGGGGCTAAAACAGGTACTGGTCGCCTCGGAGACCAGCACTGGCAAACACACACACGCGCGCACGTTATACATAATCAATAATCTTACAATGCCAAAATCTTGGAGGCGACGTTAAACCCAATTTCACCTCACCTCTCTAGCCAGACATTTGAATGAAGTCATCATTTCTGCATAAAACATGGACATCAGATCTGACGCTGACACGCGGGTGAAGGGACTCATCGGGATACCTGACATCACTCAGTGTTCTACTCCTTATCACGTTTTGCTCGGCAGTTCTCCCCAAACCATAACTTACACGCCACCAGTTCTGCCATGTCATCTACACAGCAGTCAGCAAATCGTGAAAATCCAAACAAAAATGATCTGAGAACAGGACAGAACAGATTTCAAATGTATTGCATTCCATTTGACATCATATTCCTTAGGCAAGCTTGACCACCTGCCGATATCAAAGTCTATTCCAGACAACATTTCAAGCCAACAAAATATGAATGGATTAGTGCACATATGAAAAGTCCAATGAGAGAACAGTTTACAAAATCTACATCCGTGTTGCGACAACGAGGTTGTTGCTATGGCCATATCCATCGCCTGTTGAATTTGAGCTGAAATTATTCCAAACATTAAGCTGAGGCATATATTTTCGAAGTGGTTAAAAGATTCCAATCAAATCGCCCAAGTACGATTATATATTTTGGCATACGTGATTGTTTGTTAAATCAAACGACTGAACGCTTATCGCAATGTTACTTGACACTGTCAAAGATCTATGTGCGTCGTTGATATTTGGTAGTCTAATACTAGTCCGTTTGCCTTTGTTATCATAAGAGCGATATGTGGCAGCAATAAGCATATTTACTGAGGTAATCTGTTATTTTGTATATCTTTATCTAATGTGACCGACCAAGTCGTCTGCTGTGGTAATCACCCTTGTAAGCCCATTCGGAATTAGAACAGCGATTTGCTTGGATATCGCGTTTTCATCACAATGGACACAACTCCTCTAAACGGGGTGGCGCCCTGATCGAGGCAAGACAAGTAGGCTTGAAATGGCAAACTAGTCTTTGATATGGGCTAGTGGACACTCTTGCCTCTGGAAGATGATTTCACATCGTCTTACCAAACTTGAGACAGGTTGCTGCAATAGCCGGTCTCCGAAATCAACATTATTCAGTTCTTTGTGTCTATATCAGTTTCACGATGGCTCATTTTCCTCAGAATGTAGTGACAATGTGTTTGGGATTTGTGTGATTTCCTGTAACGAAGAAAGTTCAGAAGTCGATTTATGTACCCGACCAATCGTTTCTTGTCCTGTGGCCTTGACCATGAGCGATGTGTAAATACCGCTCTGGGCCCCCTCAGCATACACAGCTACAACAATCTGTTGTTTCGTGCATTCACATTCTACCATCTGTTGAGATTGAACTCAGCGGAATGGCTTTCCCAATAGTTATCAGTTAACGTGTTACTGCCATGTATAGCACTATTTGCCTGTTGGGGAGAAATACCCGTGTTCGAATCCTTGTAACAAGGTGCTCTTCACTTTGCAGAAAGAAACAACTAATGTGTAATGTCATATTTTGTCATTGGTCATTTTTAGAATATCAGAGGCATTGTGATCAAGTGAAGCCTGCATGCACATGTTACACGTGCTGTAACTTTAACATACATCGATCATCCATCTTCGAGAGTGCTAAGGTAGCCCAGTCGTCTAAGGCGCCACGATTCGCTGTGCAGAGTTGCGTCCTTTGGGCACTCCAGAAACCTATGATTGTGGATTCGAATCCCGGTTCGCCCCGATTATGTTTCTAGGTTTGTCAGCACCATAACCGTGCTCGTCGGTTTCACCGAAGTGGTAAACGTCTGAGACATGCATCACTTTGGGCTTTCCTCCCACATTAAGCTGACACAAAGTCGCGTTAAACCCAACTCACTCACTCACTCGTCTGTCTGCGTCACGTGAAGATCAGCAGCAGTTGCATGCAACACACACTGCCCATGTCACGGTCTTGTGCCGCTCTGCTCCCAGGCTTTATTTCCAACACTGCTCGGGGAATTTATATGTACACTCAGATATTTATTATGTGAGGTGAGGTGAGGTGAAATTGGGTTTAACGTCGCGTCCAAGATTATTGCACTTATATAGCGACGTGCATGCACGTGTGTGTGTGTGGCTGCTTGTACTAGTCTGGACTGATGCCGATTTATAGTGCTAGCTCACTGAGATACCATGCCGCAGTTTAACATGAATACCCCACTCAGACACAGTATACTGACTCCGAGCCGACCAGTCCTTGTTTTAGCCCCTTAATGCCGAGCGCCAGACAGGGTAACAACAAGTACCATCTTTTAACGTCTTTTGGTATGACGCGGCCGGGGATCGAACCCCGTACCTTCCGCTCTCCGGGCGGACGCTCTACCACTAGACCACGGAGGCGGTCTATTTATTATGTATTTATGATGATTGTTGCCTCATCAATAAGTGTTCATAGCTTGTTGTAACTCTGTAATTTTACAGTAAGATAGCTTGTGTTCAGCGCTTTATTGTGAAACTTACATCCTCAGTATGGATATGGTATTTAGTTTGCTATTCGTGTTTTCCCCAGTCCAGGAGAGATTGTCTCCTCTGACGTCCGCGCGCTGGATCTTTAGACTTTTTCTTGATCTCGTGTCTTCAACCTCCAGCTTTCGTTAAATCTTTCACTATTGTTCACCATGTTGCGTCAGTATCATCTCTTGGTACAATTTGTGCTATTAATAAACCAGTGAACCTAATACCACGTTTCCTTAAGTACTTTATACCTGTTTAATGACACCCCTGATCATTGGAGCACACACACACACACACACACACACACACATCACACACATCACACACACACACACATCACACACACGCGCGCACACATTCTTTGTTTCGTGGCATATATTTACGTACCCATAATGTGATCTCAGTTGAGCACTGATGCATCTTTAACGTTGATACAGCGCAATCAAAACCACTTTCTTTCTGTCCAACTAACTATTTTATATAATAGGATAACGGATATCATTACTCGCCCGTTGAAGATACCACTGTTTATAACAATAGGCTGGTATTACACGGCGTGTACTAGCAAAGCGTGTGCTCATGTGCTACCAGAACTAGTTGCACTCACAAATATTGAAAACTCTAAACATCCCCAAGTGTATTCAATGGCATTGCTTGTAGAGATCACAGATCACTGAGAGGAGTTTAAGGGTTATGCGTTTGTAAACATTTAGTGCATGGCCCCGTTCCACAAAGTGATCGAAGCGCAACGGCAGCTCTAAGTCAATGTGAAGTATGGGAGTTGCAGTCACCTTAAAATGGTATCTTTGTAGAGCGGAGCCCTGATTTCTAAAGGTAGGCCGTTGTATGGTGTGAGATAAATACGTGTCAACTTTTAACGTGTTTGAAGTATTATTCTCTTCATCTCAAATAGAGTATGCTGTGGATCGCGTATATGTCTGCATATATACAAACGACAGTGAACTTTTAAAAAGCTAAAATAAACGGCAAGAAATAAATAACATTGTCGCCCCCGTTTACTACAAATGTTAAGAAACTTGTGAATTATCGCGAGTTATCCAGTCATTATGTCAGAAAATAAAGTTGCTGATGTGAAAGTGTATTTAAAAAAGTTTAAACGAAATGACTTGATAATGTCCTTCATTTTTATCACATAAAATCTTATTATGCAAAAAAGGTCTGGTAAATTCTCAATTTGTAAAATTAATGGAGTGCAATCATCGTAAATGCTGTGCTGTATCGTCGAAAATATATTATTTGTACAAGACATTCACAGACAGTTGCAAAATTATTTGTCAAAACATGTGTATTCTTCAAAACAAATGGGGGAGTCATTTGACCCTGGGGAGTTATCTGAGCCTGCGACGGGGGAGTCGTTTGGGCCTAAGGGGAGTCATCTGAGCCTAGGCTCAAATAACTCTAGGTTAGTCTGAGCCTGGGGAGTAATTTGAGCCTCCTACACCGGGAGCTCGTTTCGCAGTTTATACTCACAGTTTACATTCAGCTATGGGTCCCATGCGTTAGGAATATCGCCCTCAGACTGAACAAGTTTTCTAATAGATTTGGACGGACATAAGGAGCTGACATTTAAACATTTCAACCTACGAGTACATGGAATTATGAAAACAGTGAGTTGAGTGCAGCGTGTGATGTTCGTAAATTGAATCAAACATATTACTAAACTGAAGTACAAAAGAAAGTACACACCCCTAAAATATCATATATTACGCATATGGTTGAAAAAGATGTTTCATTTTTGGCGCTATCGTAATGTAATGAACAAAACCATTGAGAGCATATCGCAGAAACGTAACCTTGACATTATGATAGGCAACAAAAGCACACATTGTGAAAATGGTAATTTTCTCCATTTGCACGTGCAATGTGCGTAGAAACAGTATAAAAGGCAGTGGATTCTATCGTGCATTACACATTCAACGAAAAAAACACAAGACAAATGCTACGTTTAACAGCAGCGGAGCGAGAGAGAGCCGGGGGAATGTCCCAAGTGGGGGCGTCGAACAGTCACATCGCAAGGACCCTTGGCTGCACCAGGCAAACCATTATCAGACTCCTTCGTCGTGTCAACCAGACTGGCCAGACATCCGACCGCCCAAGAAGAGGAAGACCGAGAGTGACGACCCCTGCAGAAGACCGGTACATACGCACATTACACCTGCGCAACAGGATCCTCACCATGGCATCAACAGCGTCGACAGCGTTAGGTCACCACATCAGCAGGAACACAGTCATGAGACGACTACGAGCTGCCGGTATCCGGGCTTATCGACCATTCCGTGGGATGACCTTGACCGCTCAACACCGTATCAGCCGTCTTCGCTGGGCAAGAAGAGTCAGACGCTGGCAACGTCGTGACTGGTCACGAGTCCTCTTTACCGATGAAAGTCGATTCAACCTCTACCATGCTGACGGTAGAGTGAGAGTCTACCGACGTAGAGGCGAGCGACTGGCTGGAGCATGTGTCCAACAAGTTCATCCTTTTGGCGGAGGCAGCGTTATGGTTTGGGGAGGCATTTGCGGCGAACAGAAGACGGATTTGGTCATTCTCCACCAGACCCTGACAGCCCAGAGGTACAGGGACCAAGTGTTACAGCCGGTGGTGATCCCCTTCATGCAGAGGCAAAGGCAGGGGTTTCTTTTTCAGCAAGATAACGCCCGACCACACACCGCTAGACTCACTATGGACTTCCTGAACCGTCAGAACATTCAGCTTTTGCCTTGGCCGTCACGCTCTCCGGACTTGTCACCCATTGAACACCTGTGGGACCATCTCGGTAGACAGTTGCGACGACGTGCACAGCCACCAACCACCATGCCACAGCTGGAACAGGCTCTGCGAGAAGAGTGGCAGCGGATCCCTAATGGCGTCATCCGACGGTTGACCTTTTCCATGAGAAGGCGTGTCCTGGCTTGCATTAACTCAAATGGGGGTCATACGAGGTACTGAGACCACTCGCATGGCCTTCATACCTGGGACTGTCATCATTTCTACAAGTGTGATTTTTGATGAGTGACCGCCTATGGACGTTATTGTCAACTGAAAAGTTTTACGTGGCCACAAATCTTTAAATCCATTCTAAACATGTTTGAAAATGACTCAACAATGACATTAAACATTACAATCACAATAAAGTTTGCCCTGTCTTCTTTTACTGTCAGAATAGTGGGGTGTGTACTTTCTTTTGTACTTCAGTTTATGTCTAACACAGTCTATGTGGGGAATACAAACAGTAAAATCATTACATACTGCGTGTACTGAATATGTCATGTCTATGAAATCAAATTCCATACATCGTTCGACTAATATTTATGTATGTGTCACACAAATAACTTTTACATATACGTCATTTATTATACTTGCATTGTCTCATAAAGCATATAATTTGATATATCTAGTGTCTAGGGGCAAAATGAAGAAATCATTTAATTAAATTTCAGTAACAAGGTATAGCTGGCGTCAAGGCGGCTGTTGTTCCTGGTGGAAATTGTACAGTCACTCAAATCAACAGATGTTAACAAGCAATACTTACGGTAAGAAATTGATAGTCGCACTGAAAATGTCACAGCACTGAATCAGCCTCTTTCGTCAACACAAGAATAACTTGGCGTCAGCTGTACATTTATATTAACAACCTCCAAATTAAAAAAAATCGGTCTGATAGCAGGAGCTGCAACGAAGAGATTAGACATCAAAATACACTTTATAAGCAACTGACGTTTTCTACAGGTTGGGGTAAGTACGGTGTGCTGGTATGTATTTAGGTTTAAAGGTTGTGTGGGTTATGATGATATGTTTACGGGGGATACAAGATCATGTTATTTGTCTGCTGTAATGGTTGTATGTTACAAATGCACTTTGTGTGACCTAACACCATTGGTAAGTGGTAACAATGCTTAATCGCGAATGTCAGCATGTTGCCATTTCAGTGACAAAACCTATCAACAGTGGGCATGCATAAAGATAAGTATATTAAGATACAAGTTCTGTATGCATTTAGTGATCATAATATTAGAAAATATATAGTTTCACTCGAACCATATAACATTTCTGCCCAAGTACGTTCAACCTGCCCAAATGATACTATGATTTTCAGATCAGTAAGAAAATACATAATAAATAGTCACAGAACATTTTATCAAAGATACTCAAACCATCCTTCACATTGTGTGATGACTTTAAGAAGCTCTTCATCGTGTATCCTATACAATGTACTTGAAAAATACATACATGCTTACATACATACGTACCCACTGATCAGAGGCAGTGATGTCTGATGGCAGCATGGTTATCATATAACATTTATTCATAGTCTGGCATTAGTGCTCACATTACTTCACTCTGTTCTCAACGGCTGCTGGACCATATAACAGCTCCCATACTTATTAAGTTTAGAATAAAGGAAATACTGAAAGTTTCAGGTAGACAAGCAATGTGTGAAATATCAATGGCGTTTATTGCAAAGAAAACGTATTACGACCTTTAAGATACATTTAATTAAGCCATCATAAGACCCAAAAGAAAACTATTCAAATTTCTAATTATCTAAAACCAGTCGGTCTCAATATGAAGGATAAAAGATAGCAGAGCGTCACAAAACCAAGACCATGAATACAGCTCCTTTACTCATCTCATTTACCAAAAGGTATAAGACGTTTTAAATCTTCTCTAAATGTTTGGTTCATGAAGGCGTAAATTACAGGATTAACTACATTGTAAGTAAAATACATGTAAAATACGACAAGGTTGAAGGGCAAGAGTCCATGTGCCATTAGCCAGGAAGGCAGGAAGGCGATGATGAACACCAACGTAACTACAAACAACATGGCTGCCGTTTTGATGTTGGCATAAACGTTTGTCTCTCGTAATGTGCTTTGTCGTTTAACGGACCCCTTGGAACCGGCCTGGTTTTGATTCTGTTGTGGAATATCATTTTTTTCAGCACTTGCATTGCCATTGATAGTTGTCATTTGTGTCTCCCCCGCAGCCCCTTCAGCTCCGGCTACACTGTGATAGTGACTCCTCTTCTTACGCTTGGCTTTTTTGGCTCTTCTCATAAGAATTGATTTGTAGATAAGAGTATAAAGTACTGCCACTGCTATAAACGAAATTATGTACACAGCAGTATATACCTTTTGATAGCCTTTCGTGAATTCTTCGCTGACAATGAACTCGTTCATTCCACATTGTCCGGTGTATACAACTCTAATTTCAGAAATCTCATATTGTGTAATGTTTTCGTATTGTGTTGGCATGTCAGGTATAACGTACGTACCGGGTTCTCTAACCGGCGCTTCCTGGGCAGAATAGTGAATCACCTCGGTCTCCGTCAGGTTCAATGTTACATTTGCATATGCGGTCATGTTCATGTATTCATTTCCATACACACCAAATGACAGGGAGGTGAGTGTGCCGAACGTTATTGACATCAGTGCAAGACATCCAACAGTTATTTTAGCTCTTGCAATGGTAAATGCGTGTAAGAAAGGATGGCAGATACAGAAGTACCTGTCAAAGCCTATGGCTACCATAATACATGCAGAAAAGGGAATGTTTGATGTTTGGAAAAACATAAAGAGTTTACAGAAAACGTCGTACACCACAACAGATCGTAACATCTCAAATGCGATTGTGTATGGAATAATAACTAGACACGTGAAGAAGTCACATCCCGCCAGGGCAAGAATGAATATCACTGAGGTTGACTTATCTCGTCGACGAAAGAAAATGTAAAATGCGATAGCATTTCCGAATACCCCCACTACACTGTAGACGACCAGCATGACCGTCACGACGATGTACGATGGTTGGGGGAATGGATTGTCCTCCGTTGTGTTTGCGGTGTAAATGGACATATTATCCATGGAGCTGGACATCCCTGGCGGTTAATGAGTTCCTGTCCAGATGAAACGCCTTCTGAAATGAATTAGAAACATAGTCTTAGAAAAACTCCAGAGTTAACTGACGCACGTTGCTCTTTAATTTCCTTGATGATTAAACTGTTACACATCAAATTATTCTCATTTAAATTGGATTTCGCTTAACTCCCTTTCTCTCATACAAGCCCACGACACACACCTACATCCATTGAAACCGCCTGGTCTATGGAAGTGAATGCTATCGTGTTTTGTCCAAGAATCGGGACAAGTACTACGTGAACAACAGTGTAAAGATAAACGGAGCAGAGGAAGACGAAATGTTTTTAGTCTTAAGGCTGCATTGAACGTATTTTGACTTAGCCGCAAAATCGAGGCCAATAGAGTAATTGAGATGCACCGCTGTCTAAAACCTTTATAAAATACGAACTCTGAACTTACATGAACCAATTCGATTATTTTGCATACAACATCATGATAGGAATTCCAATTTCATATCAAGTTTGTGTCTCGTGTAGAATAATATTTACCTGTTTTAGCTTTCAGAGATGGAAGGATAAAGTTATAAATCCTCCACCGAACTTTGACATACACTTTCGTTATATCTGATAAGTCGTGCGAGTGAGCAATAACATTTCAAACTAAGGGTTAACAATTCCGGGGTTAATGAGGCAGCATCAACACACTTAAGACGAACAGTTTCTGTCATACGTAATATATATTCGATATAAGAAAAGCTTTGATGCGGTTAACTGATAATTACAGAAATACGAATACAGACATTAATGTGTCAGTAAATTGTGCATCAGATTGTGAAAGATTGTTTGCATATTGCAAATCTGCGTACTTTGTAATAACATGTAGATGGTTGACAAACAGCAATATGTGCTTTCTTTCTGATATCAACACGTAAGAGAGTCAATGGTCATTTTTGTTCAAATATATAGGAAAGTTTTTCACAAACTAATGACAGGACGTCCCTGTTGATACGAAATTTTCAACGGATACTCAACAAGATAAATTTATTTCATTGTTCCACATTATCTGCTTTTCTAAAAGGTTAAATTCAAAAGAAGGCAGGAACGGAAACGTACGAGTCAAACTCCGATAGAAAAAAAACATGAACATTTACATAATGCTCGCGCAGGCGGTTTATGTAGCCCATTTTCAGTAATAGAAATGAAAAGCCAGGATTTTTTGGACTGTCGAAAATTTAAACTAGACAGTATTTAGTCAACATTCAAATATCAGAATAGTGCAAAGGTTGCCTTTTCAAAATAAGATGGTTCAGCCGTGGAATTAGCGATGTGAACGACTTTCTGACAGGCGAAGTGAAACAAATCTCACATGAATCTGAAGTGTGGTGTAGGTACACCCATGACCTGAAGCCTGGAAGAAGGTACACGTGTCGGTCACAGAAGTATTCAGACTTCGTCAAACTGAAAAGACCCAAATGGGCAGACATCTGCAAACAACTACCTTACATTTGTGATGCATCAAAACGTGCCTTCTTTGAATCTCTCCCTCACGACGATGACAATGAGGAGAATCAGGATGAGGAACAAAACTATTGTAATGACAGCGACAAGACGTTTTGAAAAGGAGAATAAAAGATGTGAATGTGCTGTGTATTTTACAGTATTCAAGGATGCTCACAACGGGAGCACAATGTATTGCTGATGGAATATCAAGGTTCTGAAATTGCTTGTTATACTGTTCAGATATGTGCTAGTGTTGCATAAGCTTTGACAGATTTAATGATTTAATTAAAAGAGTGTTGAAGGTTTGTAGAGACAGATCAATAGGCCTGAGTTCTTTGTATTCATTTTAATCAGGGAGTGCTCAAAGCATTAGCAAAAGTATCAATTTGAAGTTTGTGTTGGTTTTTTAATGTAATGAAGTTATAAGGGGTTAGACCTTAATTTGTCTGAATTCTAAGATTTTTCGTTGCAGAAATATGCAATGATACAGTTACGTTTTAATTTGTGGAGAATTGGACTAATCGTTTTAATTTTGAACATTGTGCTTGGGAAGTGTTAGTTGTATGTTTATAGTTACTGTTCATGCTATTGGGCATTGTGAACGTTGTGAGAGTTACATGATAAAAAAACAACATGCAAGTGTTGTACAATGCAAGTGTTTATGTTGCACCCTCTTACAGTGTGTACTAAGCACAGAAAATTACCAAGAAACATGTTGTTTTGAATTTGATAGTCTTGGTGAATGATTCCCTCTTGAATAAAGATGATATTGTGTCTGAACCTGTATTTTTATCTTTCTGCTTACGAATCGGGTCTTAAGAAATTGATTTTTGGTGATGCCTCATGGAATACTAGAATATCATGTAGACATTTTACATGAAAACTGTTTCGTTTATCAAATATTATTTTCTCGTATAATTATGACAAATCTCGAGGAAAACAAGTTAAAATATAATTTCAAAAGGAAATAATTTTGACTTGGGTTTTTTTTTCAGGATTTTCATGACTTTTGCATTTGAAAAATTCACTGACTTTGGCCGTCTTGCCTGTATTATCTTGCATATGATATTTTCAGTGTTCCACGACATAAACAAGTAAATCTACTATTCTCTGCCATGGTTATAATTGTTTTCCTTTTTGCTAAAAGTTAGCAGAAATGTTTTTTCATTTCCTCTTGCAATGTAAAAAATAGTGTTTTTTGCCTCTCCTGTAAAGTTGCAAAAAGTGACTAAGGCTGGTTTGCTTTGCAGCCCGTCATGTAGAACCGACGTAAGAAGTCTGTCTCCGAGTAATAATTGTTGATCCTGACTTGTACAACAGAATGTCAGCATGATACACCATTCATTTCTAATTGAAATAACAACTTGCAGACAATTTAATCTTATTGCCTCAAGATGTATATATGTAGGCGCTGTAGTACTGTAGATGCGCTGTTTGGTTCGAACGCTTTTTATATATGTCATCACTGATATCTTTGTGTTGTTTGGCGCGTAAGCCTCCTATATGGCAGTAGGTTAATAATTATTTGAAACACGAACAGATGCAACACTCAGTTTATGCTACTTTATTACTGATGGTGCGGGACCAGGTCGTTAATCAAAATTAAATTTGATATGTAGAGATCATTGCGTTGTTTTCATTTACGCCTCCTTACAATGCGTGTGTGACTACAGATGCGAATTTATCGAAATTCCAATTAAGCAATATATATGTGAAGACTTCCTTATGAGCTATCTCTTGTATGTACATGTATGTTGGTATGAGTATCATTTTATGCCTGTGTGTAAACTCTATCGTCAATTAAGAAACAAGTATATTCCAAAGAGGTTTATAACTTACCCAAATATTAATTTGTTTTGCATACTCATGTCAACCTCAAATATTATTTACTTAAATATTGCACTGTACATACATCATGCATTGTTAGTTAGAAGAAACACCCATACCTTGTAAACGTTGAACTATGGGCCTATGGCCTTTCAGTTTGCAATGAATAAAACAATTTGAGGTATATATATACGCTTGTCGACATACTTTAATTAGCAAAACGTGAATTTGAATTGTTCATATTGAAATATGAGCCCGTTCATTGTGAGATTAAAGGAGAAAGTGCCATTGATGTACTTACATGTGACCCGACAAAGCAAACGTGCATATCTCCAGGCCACTTGACTCACTATATCGATTACTTGCCGAAACGTTGCCATATTTGATTCCATTCATGTTATTATATATCTAAGTTTCAGTATCAGGTCATCGTGGAATAATACAACGTCCAGACGTCAGTTCCTCTCTTGTCTTAATTGAACTTGAAACAAAGCGCGTGAGGTTTCTAATGAATAATTATTTCCGTCCTGTCGTATGCAACGTGTTCTGCGGGGGCTTATTTAAATGGTATCCGTGCTTCCGTCCGTGCGTGCAACATGTCGTTTCTGGAGGAGATCTTGAAGACCGTACAATATTTCTCATAGCAACTTTGGCACATCAATAGGTCTATTGGTGAAGTGGTGATAGTTTTA
Organism: Haliotis cracherodii; assembly: GCF_022045235.1. Taxonomy (NCBI): domain Eukaryota; kingdom Metazoa; phylum Mollusca; class Gastropoda; order Lepetellida; family Haliotidae; genus Haliotis; species Haliotis cracherodii. The sequence continues at coordinate 6,250,750 of NW_027266277.1, read as the reverse complement.
GAGTTTAAAAAACATATTTGTCAGCAACTTTTACCTCGACTGAAAATGACGGTATTGCTCCTTTCCGAATCAGATTTTGAAAACCGTTTAATATAGGTCTGGCGGTGAACTGGTGCCTTTTGGAAGTTTGTGATAACTGAAAAAACATATATTTCGTGTTTTCATGGCCACACCATAGACGGCTGTGCTTATTTCCGTGTCGGATCTTGAAAACCGTACAATATTTCTTCACCAAACGTGGCACATAGACAGGTCTGGTGGTTATGTGGTGAGTTTACATAGTTTATGATATTTGAAACTATATTTTTTTTTAGTTTCCAACAACTTTGCATTAGTCTGAATACTTCGGAAATACTCGTTTCCGAAGCAGACCTTGAAACAACCATTTCGTCACCATACTTGGCACGTAGATAGCTCTTGTGGTGTACTAGTGTCGTTTGAAACCATAACATTTGACATACAATCAGTATGACTAGTTGGTGTATTCACAACAAGTATTTACCATTGCGGGGGATATTGACGATTTGTCCTCTTGTTTGTATGCAGACATCGTGTAACTCAATGATAAGCCCCATACTCGGCTTTTAGGTAAAATAGTATTCTCATATAATTATGATTTGAAACGCAATAAAGACTCCCTCTTTCGACAAAATATTTATGCTGACTAATGAACAACAAAAAGTACTCAAATTCATTACTAAACTGCTTATTTGAAAAACAACAACTAACCGTCTGTCAGTGAACAAGCAATCAGGTTGCACTTTGCAAACACAAATATGCCTCAGTACGCGCTTACTCTTATCGTTAATAATGTAAATCTGTTGATTGGCTGCACGCCATTTGGATTTTATACTTCTAAATCCCCTATCTAAAAAGACATGAAAGCGTTTGATTGAAGTGGTTGTGATATACTTGCTTCCTACGACCTCTAACATCCAATGGGAGTTTGACCTTCCAACTGTAATTATATATAGACTATAGAAAGTAAAGAGACGCACAATTACATTCTCGCGGCCGGGGTAATGGGTGGCCCAAAACGTAAGAACAAATAAAATACAAGACATTTGTCCCACACATTGTGTGCATCGTCATCATTAACACTTATAACATGAAACTCCATATGAAGCTCAATAAATTCGCCAGTCGCAACAAATAGGAGTTACAGATAATGTACAGGGTAGGTAATATGTGACAATACAAGTGTTTGGTGCAATTGTTTTATGGTATTAAAACCTAAGTCAACAGCAAGTATTGTCACTAGGATATGTACACTGTATCATCTCCAACGCCGACCACACTCACAGGTTAAAGACAGATGTTTGGGGACTATAATGGTTTGTTTCTTTACATGCACACACACGCACACATGCACGCACGCACGCACGCACGCACGCACGCACGCACGCACGCACGCACGCACGCACGCACGCATGCATGCATGCAAACATACATACATACATGCATACATACATGCATACATACATACATACATACATACATACATACATACATACATACATACATACATACATACATACTCGTGTGTAAACATTATTTATCGTTATCTGATTTTTACAGTTTAATTCGCCACGCGTAGTATTGGGCGCTTGCTAATATGACGTCACATCAATTAGTGTGGCACAACATATCTTCCGATACATCGCTCAATGTGGCGCAATATACATGACGTCACATCGCTCAAGGTGGCACAACATATATGACGTCACATCGCTCAGTGTAGCACATTATACAAGACGATACACAGAGAAAGGTGCCAAATTTCGAACTTTCAGTTGTCCCTAAAACTAAAAGGTTTCTCCGTGTATATTTCAGAATAGAAACAGGGAGTCAACATATGAAAAACTAAAGTAGTGATATTTGAAGGAAGTGCAAATTACTAATCAAAACACTCGTTTTACTTTTTTACATATTGTGGATAGGTATGTTTACCTTGAAGGAATTTATTTCCATAGAAACAGAAGATTTATATTCGCCTTTAGAACATTCATACACAACACAACAAAAGATATGCCCGTTCCCGTTGGAGGCCTTGTAATATACATGTAACACTGGCATCTTAGGTAAACCATTCGATGTCAAGATAAAAAAAGTCCTCATATATGACTCAGGAGGATGGTGGATATTTACGAATACGTAGACTTAACAAAAAGAAAGTCCACAGACCATCGACGTTGGGTTGTAATGGTATGTGGTGAATTATGAGTATTTCCTTTTTGTATGATTGCAATAATGAAAAATATTATCAATTATTGGAGTAGTTAGAAACCACAGAAGACCCTGTTAAACTATCGTAATGTGTATTGATTGTGGCTTCAAATCATAGGGCATTGAATGGCTTCAGTTTTTCTTAATATATTCATAATTAATGTGGCCTTACGTATATTTTTAATAACCTCAGCAATTACAATAGACTGTGTATAATATATAAGGTACAGACAATTCTTAACCATACATGTGCGTTCTTGACGTTGTGATATAGACAGTAGTCCGAAAGGTAAATATGGAATCTTTTGAAAAATGTTTGTTATTCCCCAGGTAAATGTCCTACACACCCCTTACTTTCAGAACGTCTTACCACCTATAGACACTGCCCGCTGGAATGGCATACCGGAAGAACAAAGAATGTACTCCCTGTAATTTACGAGCTATTCGTGATGAGTTTCACCACCTCTTCAATTGTAAAGCGTTTGATCACGACATAACTGTTTACAATGTATTAAATTACAATGGCATCAACAGCTGAAATAATAGCTTTTCCAATGTCAATAAATACTATTATCTCAGGGCCTGCTTGTAGGGGTGAACGATATGTGACAATTTATTTGCAATTTCTAGTCTATCAAGCAAAGTTGAGACCATTGTTGTAACAGTTATTTATTTAATGCTTTGATAACTTTAACTTAGTTTTGTCTTAAGTACTTCTTATCCCACTAATTTGAGATGCCCAAGTGAATTTGATTACTACCTGTATTTACATGCCCACATATCCTCTCACGGAGGGTCACAAAATGTCAAAGAATTGACCACCAGGCGGAAGTACGGGTTTCTCGTGATCAGTAACGAAATCGATGCATTACTACCAATATTGCTGCTTCCGATGAAAATGGATAGTCCCTTGATTGCTGGTGAAGTGTTTCTATTATATGTTGGCACGAGTTCTTGGTTCAAGATAATCACTAATTTCAATCTGTCGGAACCAGACCATCCACAGATGACACGTTTGTCACAAACAAGATAGGATGCTTGGAGGTACCTAGTCGGTGAAGCTAAACCCCTAAACTCCACGAATAACCGCCCGGAGAAGTTGATTAATAAATAATCTGTCATAACTTATGAGGCGCTGAATTTCTACATTTATTGAAAGTCTCAGATCACGTTTCCTAAGCAGTTAGCTTAGACAGTGTTACTATTTTCGAATATCAGAGGTTATCTATGCATCTTGAAAAGGTTCATGAAATACTAAATATTGCTGTGCTAGTCGTTTTTCTAGTTAGTTGATTTCGATACTAGTATGTCGAGCCCATTATCATGTTGTGTGTAAACATTTGGAGAGTTTTACATTTTCCTCAGTATGTATTTGAAGGCATTTGCAAAGCATTTAGAGACATCATTAAAGGTTCGAATTATCAAGGTCATCCTAATGCCACACTGCCTGGGCAACACGTGATTAACAAACAGGTTTTGTACGACTGATTTCACGTAATGTCGAAAAGTAAAACAAAACACAATGCAAATCTAACTTGCAGATTTTTGTGGAAGTAGATGAAAATAATAATGATGATGAACAGGTTAGATGAACTCTACTAATTCATTGAGACGGATTACTTTATCATGCGAAAAACTTTGACCGTGTGCGACGCATCACTATAAGTTTCGTCAGTAGCAGCTTACAGTTCTCTTTAGAAATGTTACATCCTGCGTACCGCAACTTATTACGGGTATTGCTGCTCAGGGACAAAATCACTACATGTCGTCAATAACAAAAACACAAATCAATTTCTTCGGAGCAAAACAAGCAACATCTGATGGGAACCAATCAGCGTCTTAGTTGGAATTGCGAACATAAATTGATATTCCCGCTTGATCAACTCCAACACTGAATAATGAATATTGTGTTATGTTGCATTATAAAGTGAACATCGAAAGTTCATTAACGTATAGCACAATTGTAATGTTTACGAGGATTGTGTTGGCGAAAGGCAATGATCAGAAAATTGTTTTTCCTATTTTTGACACATATTGCTTTCACTTTATATAAAAAAGTGAACAGTCAATGAGAATGAATGATATTCGCAATTGTCATAAGAACCATCTGAATGTAAATAAAGTGGAGCAAGCAGAGTAAGTACCGAAAACCAAGAACCAAAATTTACTATGTTTATCCTTTATTCAACCCCTGGAAATAATTACTCTCCAATAACTTAGAATTTTAACTGTGATTAACATTTAAAGCAATCATCATATTAATAATTGCAACGCTATTTTATACATACGCATACATTCGACACAACGGTAAACAGAGGATATTTCATGTGTCTCGTGTGAACATACACTCTCTCAAAAAAGAAACGCAACCCCAGTCTGAAAATGTTAGAAAGCCCCCAAAAGAAAAATGTTGATTGTAAATACAGTTTTTCTGATATGCACGGATACCATGTACACTGTTTAATAACGTAAGCGCCCAAACACATTAATTTTCTTGCACAAGGGCATTTTATTGTTACTTTTATCATAGTGAGCAAAATTTTCACGTGGCCCATGCCAAAAGCCTCATGCACGTGCAATTCATGGAAAGAGCAGTAGAAGTATGGGTTTATAAAAGCACGTGTTGATTAGGAATTCACTCTATCATTTTCACCGAAAGACAAGGTCGAATATGCCACGGTTGAGTGCTGCAGATCGAAATATCGCAATTTGTCGTATTGAGGCCGGACAAAGCTTTGGAAACGTTGCCTGGCACCTCAATATTCATAAAACAACGATTCCCTACTTTGGAGCCAGTACACCCAGTGTCATGCAACTGAAGATCGCCCCAGAAGTGGTAGGCCAAGTGTTACCACACCACCTCAAGATCGATTCATCCGGGTCACCCACCTACGTAATCGGCTAGCCACACCTACCGTCACTGCAACACAGGTGCCAGGTTTGAGAAGAGTGTCCGCACAAACAATTAGGAATCGTCTACGAGAGGCCGGTCTACGTGCAAGAAGACCACTTATTGGACCTGTTTAACGCCACGAACATCGACGCCAACGATTCAGGTGGTGCACCAACGTTCGGATATGGACCCTCAGAAACTGGAGGCGCGTCTGGTTTAGTGACGAATCACGTTTTCGCTTACAACGCCGTGACGGAAGACAGCGTGTCTATAGAAGAGGAAACTAACGTTTGGCCCCGAAATGTGTTCGGCAGGTCGACAGATTTGGTGGAGGGAGCGTCATGGTGTGGGGAGCCATGTCTTACAACCAAAGATCAGACTTGGTGATCATTTGTGGCAATTTGACAGCCCAGCGCTATATCAATGACGTTTTACAGCCTCATCTTCTGCCGATTATCGACCAACAGAGGGAGCTCTATCAACACGACAACGCCCAGCCGCACACTGTTCATGCAACAGTGAATTTCCTCCAGAATTCTAACGTCAACGTGTTACCATGGCCCTCCCGATCACCAGACATCAACCCAATCGAACATCTTTGGGATTATCTGGATCGACGAGTACGTGCACGTACACCGCCGCCCGAGAAGTTGGATGCACTAGCCGTTGCACTGCAGGAGGAGTGGAGAGCAATCCCTCAGGAAAGAATCCGGCGTCTAATCCGTTCTGTTCCAAGGAGGTCCAAAGACGCCCCCTTGCGTCAAGTCAATCTTAGTGAGAGAACTGTCGAAGCCTGGACTTAAACTTGCATAACTGTACTGCCACCATGCCAAATTTCATGTTGTTGTCTTCAATAATAAATGTGTTTTAATAACTTGAATATTGAGATAAACATCTTGAAAATATAGGGGTTGCGTTTCTTTTTTGAGAGAGTGTATTTCACGTGACACATGAAATATCGTGTTTAATATATACATTTTGTTTAGCTGTCTTCCGGAAAAATGATATTTTTTTCAAAACAAATGTTAAACCTGAAAACGTAAATTCTCCCCACCTAACGCGCGAGGAGGTTTCCTCACCCGTTGTAAGTGCGACTTAAAAAGTAGTTCCGTATTTGAAAAATCTTACAAAATAGAAAGAAACGTAATAAAAACAATGTGATGACAATCATGCATTCGGACGCGACTATATACAAAATCAACACTCAACAAACAATATTCTTGAAATCTATGAGACCGTTGGTGGAAGCGAAAGACTACTCGTTGGTGAAGTTACATACACACTTCAAAAAAGAAACGCACAGGTAAATTTATTGTATCTAAAACAGCCGATATATTCATTTTAGTTTCATATATACAAATATGAAATTTTAGAATCCGATGTAGTCACATGTTGTCGTTGTACAAAGGCATTGAAAGCTGTTTATTGTCATGTCAAATATGGCCACAAGGTTGCGCTCGTGCGACCGACTCGGGCAGCAATCACGGCTCTGCATCTCCTCGGCATTGATTGGTTAAGTGTACGAATTCTGTCATGCGGAAATTCTGCACCATTCTGCGTCATGTAACGCATGTAACGCGTTGTCCAGTTGTGGGAGTGTCTACGGTGTTTCTGACGTTCACGTCGATCGAGTTCATCCAAGAGGTTTTCGATTGGATTGAGATCTTGAGATCTTGAGGGCCTGGGCAAGACATTGATGGCATTATGAAGGTAATCTACCGCGACACGAGCTGTATGCGATGGAGCGTTGTCCTGTTGAAACAGGTCCCTCTGGCGTTCAATGATTGGAAGAAGGTGAAGTTGAAGCATTTGATTCATGTAGCGATTTGCTGTCAAATTACCCTGCACCACAACCAGATCCACAAGTCAGATCTCGTGGTGTAGGATTCGGACCCCCACACCATGACACTACCGCCAACGATATTGTCGACTTCACGTACACAATGTGGGGCAAAACGCTCATTTCGACGACGATGAACACGTTCTCTTTCATCTCGCCGGTTAAGAAGATATCGTAATTCATCGCAAAACCACAATCGACTCTAGTTTCTCAAATTCCAAGGCTGTAAAATATGGCACAAACACAAGCGTCGCTGTCGATGGATCTGTTGTAAAACAGGTACGATAACTTCTTGGTAGGATTCCAGCCTCGCGAAGATGTTCAATGACAGTCTGCAACAGAAGACCGCGATTCCCCTCTTTGGATACGTCCTATGGCGATGTTCCGATCGGCAGCGCTGAGTCTCGACATTTTCGAACTTGAAAAATGTTGATAATTGAATGACAAATTATTGGCTTATGCTTGCCTTTTTATAGCCTCTACCAGGAGTTACGAATGCCGTGCATTTTGCTTTACTGTTTTCCTCCGTGACATTTTTGAACAAGTGTGAAAACAATGCCGTTTAAGACATTGTAAATCGACAAAGGCTGCGTTTTGACGCACCGTTTGTCGAAAATCAGGCCATCAACATTTTCCAATAACATATATCCTATTTATATTCCCGATTTTTTGTTTAGTCAGGTTCAATGAACTACATACAACCTGTGCGTTTCTTTTTTTGAAGAGCGTAAATGGCGCTATGCAAGACGAACATTCTCGATTGAAAAGTTTAAATGAGACATAGTTCCGTCAAAGTGGCACTGCAGTTCAATATGAAGTGTTAAGTTCACTGCAATGGAAATATCACTTTTCTCAACTTCAGATAACACTGTCTTCCACACTGATGCATATAATATAAAGAGGTTATCACGCGAGTGTGTTTGGGGATGGTAAATATCCTGCATTAGGAATAAACATTGTATTTAGCGAGCCTTGGCGAGCTAAATACATAGTGTTTATTCCTAATACATGATATTTACCATCCCCAAACACACAAGCGTGATAACCTCCTTATCATATAAAGTCATTCTTTAATTCTGTGCTTGAAAATAGCTCTCCCTCTCTCACAAACATTACCGAAACATTGCGAGTTTTCCTGGAATGCCCGCATTAATATTTATTACGTCACAGGGTAAGTGATGTGTCAGTCGGAGAGTGACAGTAGCCAATATAGTTCCAACTGAAATCTGTTTATTATACAGTGGCGAAGCAACATATACGCAAAACAACAATTGTTTTTAATTGCCTTTCGCGGCAATCCATCGGTCTGTCCGCTAGAGTAACTGCCCTGGGTCAAAGGGAAGCTACTCTAACCCTAGTCTATGAGACTTCACGGCCACGGTCAGACGTTGTTGACAGTCGGTCTGTCCTGTCATAACGATAAGGAGTGTAGTCAGATGTACACACAGCGACAAAACGAAACAAGGTAACAATTCAAACATATTTCCGCCAAATCCAACTATTTCAATTTGTGGAGGAGGTTTCAAGCCGCAGAGGTCTACAAGCACAGCTATGGCTACTGATCCCGCTTAGCTAGGCCTCGTGCCCTCGCCAAATTGTTTCGAAATTTATATCTCCAAAGTTGCCAAAACTTATAAAATGCCTTAGCTACGTCACAGTTAGACACAGATTTTCAGTATATTAGACTGTTCTTTTGATAATGATAGCAATTATCCCTGTAGTTTATCCAGATTCCCGATGGTTAATTCTGACTCGATCGCCGAATGACAAGGGCGACGCCAAGTTTGTTTATAAACAGTGAAAGTAGTCCCTACTTGACCTTTGATATTTGCATCTCTATCCGCATGTGACCCCAACGGATATAGTTTTTATCCGTTGGCTTTATCCTGCCGAGAAACCTACCCATTATATGATAAATGTAGATATCTATTCATGGTATTAAGTAATATGTGTAAATGGACAAATCAGCGAAATAGACCCCCTTCACATTTCATGGCTACTGGTCATGGCTCAAAGTCATGAACAATATGCCGGATCTTGTCTTCACTTGTCGAATTAAAAGCAAAAGCTCCCCTCATTACTTGTCTTCTGCGTACCTGGGTTACCTGAAAATTTGGAAGAACTCACCAAGGAACATATTGAAGAGGATTTACAGTATTTATTTCGTGAAATCAACTTTGACAAACTGGTAGAAATGCATTTGACAGTAAACAAGAAAACAATCAATTTTATGGATAACAACTTCTGGTCTATTGCATTTAGCGATATTTCGGCATTGATTCTCTCATGCCAAGCTTTTACAGATATTGATATCGGTGTAGAGATCTACATAGGAACGACGCTAAATGCAATAAACCAGAAGCTGTTATCCATAAAGTTGATTGTTTTCTTATTTATTCACCGACTTCTGGAGTGTCAATCAAACAGTTACATCTGACAGTTTTGCTGCCACATGATCTATTGATGTTGATGAGTTCCTTTATCAACAGCAAATTAAAACCAGAGCAAGCCCATTGATGGCAGTGTTCACTGATTTCGTGCTCCCCGGAAGTGAGAACGCATGTCCAGGGGATATACCTGCCGATGAAATGACTAAGACAATTCGTTCAGTGCGGCTGGACGATGATCGTGAGTACGAACCTTGTTCTTTCGGATCCTTTATCTTCTCCATTGAGAGGAACATGAAACAGAGAGCATATCGTTTAAGTATATATGTGGGTAAAATAAGTCATCGACAAACAGTTGTGTGCTCAAAAGTAAGCTCACACAACCGACCTAAATAGTCTGACAAACTGAACAGCAGAATGAACCCACATGTTGCTATGGTTCTGCAGAATGAAGGATGTACAGCAGAATGAGGCCGCGTCATGCTATGGATCTAACTATACAGCAGAATGAGGCCACAGAATTCTATAGATCTAACTGTACAGCAGAATGAGGCCACAAAATTCTATAGATCTAACTGTAAAGCAGATGAGGCCATGTTGTAATATGTATCTAACTGTACAGCAGAATGAGGCAACGTGATGCCATAGATCTAACCGTACAGCAGAATGAGGCAACGTGATGCCATAGATCTAACGGTACAGCAGAATGAGGCAACGTGATGCCATAGATCTAACTGTACAGCAGAATGAGGCCGCGTCATGCTATTGATCTAACTGTACAGCAGAATGAGGCAACATAATGCCATAGATCTAACTGTACAGCAGAATGAGGCAACGTGGTGCCATAGATCTAAATGTACAGCAGATGAGGCCATGTTATGCTATGTATCTAACTGTACAGCAGAATGAGACCGCGTCATGCTATGGATCTAACTGTACAGCAGAATGAGGCTATGTGATGCCAAGGATCTGACTGTGCAGCAGAATGAGGCCGCGTCATTCTATGGATCTGACTGTACAGCAGAATGAGGACGCGTCATGCCATGGATCTGACTGTACAGCAGAATGAGGCCGCGTCATGCTATGGATCTCGCTGTACGGCAGAATGAGGCCGGGTCATGCTATGGATCTAACTGTAGAGCAGAATGAGGCCGCGTCATGCCATAGATCTGACTGTACAGCAGAAAGAGGTCGCGTCATGCTATGGATCTAACTGTACAGCAGAAAGATGCCTCGTTATGTAATGGACCCCACTGTTCAGCAAAATGAGGCAACGTGATGCCATGGATCTAACTGTAGAGCAGAACTATGCCGCGTGATGCCATGGATGTCACTGTGAAGCAGAATGAGGCCGCGGCGCGCTATGGATCTCACTGTACAGCAGAATGAGGCCGCGTCGTGCCATAGATCTGACTGTACAGCAGAATGAGGCCGCGTCATGCTATGGATCTAACTGTACACCAGAATGAGGCCGCGTCATGCTATAGATCTAACTGTACACCAGAATGGGGCTGCGTCATGCTATGGATCTAACTATACAGAAGAATGAGGACGCGTTGTGCTATGGATCTAGCCCTACAGCAAAATGAGGCAACGTTATCCTATGTATGTAATTGTACAGCAGAATGAGGCAACATGGTGCCATTGTCTAACTGTACAGCAGAATGAGGCCGCGTCATGCTATGGATCTAACTGTACAGCAGAATGAATCAGTGTCATGCTAAGGATCTAACTGTACAGCAGAATGAAGCCGCGACATGCTATGGATCTAAGCATACAGCAGAATAAGGCCGCGTCATGCTATGGATCTCCCTGTACTGCAGAATGAGGCCATGTGATGCTATGGATCTCACTGTACAGCAGAATGAGGCAACGTGATGCCATGGATCTAACTGTAGAGCAGAATGATGCCACGTGATGCCATGGATGTCACTGTACAGCAGAATGAGGCCGCGTCATACTATGGATCTAAGCATACAGCAGAATGAGGACGCGTCATGCTATGGATCTCACTGTTCAGCGGAATGAGGACGCATCATGTCATAGATCTGACAGTACAGCAGAAAAAGACCGCGTCATGCTATGGATCGAACTGTACTGCAGAATGAGGCCGCGTGATGCTATGGATCTAACTGTACAGCAGAATGAGGCCGTGTCATGCTATGGATCTCACTGTACAGCAGAATGAGGACGCATCATGCCATAGATCTGACTACAGAGCAGAATGAGGAAGTGTCATGCTATGGATCTAACTGTACAGCAGAATGAGGCCGGGTCATGCCATAGATCTGACTGTACAGCAGAAAAAGGCCGCGTCATGCTATGGATCTCACTGTACAGCAGAATGAGGACGCATCATGCCATAGATCTGACTGTAGAGCAGAATGAGGCCGTGTCATGCTATGGATCTAACTGTACAGCAGAATGAGGCCAGGTCATGCCATAGATCTGACTGTACAGCAGAATGATGCCGCGTCATGCTATTGATCTAATTGTAGAACAGAATGATGCCGCGTCATGCTATGGATCTCACTGTTCAGCAGAATGAGGCCGTGTCATGCTATGGATCCAACTGTACAGTAGTATGAGAAGCATCATGCCATGGATCTAACTGTACTGCAGAATGAGGCCGCGTCAGGCTATGGATCTTACTATGCAGCAGAATGAGGAAGCGTCATGCCATGGATCTAACTGTACAGCAGTATGAGGCAACGCTATGCTATGTATCTAACTGTACAGCAGAATGAGGCCGTGTCATGCTATGGATCTCACTATACATATCCTAATCAAACCCTACTACAATGGACACTGTGTACCTTTATCTCACGTACATACCTGTCACATGCCCTGTCGTGTGACGCGTGCACCACCACCACTGCCGGGCAATCAAAGAACTTCTTGACAAGCCTTGTGACAGGAAACACTATCAGCTGCTACGTAACCATCTTTGTTGCTCCTGAAATGGTTGGAATGGTCATGTCTTGTCCCCAAGCCCAAGCGGCACATCCACATCGATATTTCAAGACCCATTTAAATTGACTGAAAACACGTGACAATTTATAATTGACTACTGTCTGACCTGTTTATGTCTTTTCATACAATTTTGCCAACTTTGTATCTGTTGATCACTTGCTGTACAGTTAAACACGACGAATGTTTACAAGCGTCGGTCCTTGTTTCTAGACGAGTACCACATAACAATCAAACAATTAGACAAACAGTTTGGGACTGTTCACTGCATCCTTTCGCGAATTCCAGTTGACGAGAACATACAGCGCCTGGCCAAGTTTGGCTAACGTAGCGGGTGACCTTTGACGACGGCGTACATGTCTCAAGATCACGTCCCTGAAGTTCTCTATGGAGTAAAGGTTAGTATTCATGACTGGTTATTGCATTGTGGTGATGTCTTGCTGCTTAGGGTAGTCAGTTGCGAGGCACGAGCATTATCGTTTTGAATGACAACATGTGACCCAGAATGACGTGTAAACGGCACAAATGTTATCTTGATATTACTGTTGAGAGGTCATTCAATGGACAATATGCAGTGGCCTTCTGGCAGTCATAGAGATCGAGCCCAATATAATGACACAGCCAACACCAAATCTGTCATGTTGCTATACGTTGGCGTTCGCATGACATTCGTTAGGACGTCTCCAGAAACGTCCACATCTATACAGAAAGTCAACAGTGCATCTGGACTCATCTGAAAACACTACACGAGACAATCGGCGAATCTCCCAGTTTCTACGCTCCACACACAATTGCCGTCATGCTAGAATGTGTCAATTTGTTGACGGTAGTACAACACGTGGTCGCCGAACATGTAGATTGGTGGCATGCAGACGATTTCTAAGGAAAGACCATTTGATATTCTATGGTTATCCCGGATTTTGTATTGAGACCAGATAATCTTTCAGCTACAGCTATAAAACCAGATATATTTTTAATTTACACAAACAGCAATGCTATTCTTTTCTAAAAAAACGTGTTGCAACATTGTATTTTTTGTGGCAGGTAAATCTTTTTTTCAACAGACTGTTTGGAGACTTTTCTGGGACAAGTTATATGTTTCGATAAATTCCCGGGCACCCACAAGAATATGAAATGTTTATAATCGTCTGGTCAATAACTTTAATTCCGGTGGCCTGGCGCAAATGAACATCGATTTGATTGTCTGTTGATATCTTAAAGCCTGGTTTCTAAGTAATCGATACTGGACTTGCGTTGTATAAAAAGAAATTAATATTTTGTGACTGCAAGAACCTGTTTAAATGTCTGCAAATCATAGACTGAGACACATTGAACAAATTGGCTATCTCCCGCTGATTTCCACCAGTTTGAAACGTCAATTGCCCTGGGGCGTTCATCACATAGTAGACGACGAATCCCTAAATCTGATCATAAATGCTACATTTAAGCGAGGGTAGGGCGCTCACGTGTTACTGTGGAAAATGACAATCAACAATACTAATGGCTCAGAGCGATTTGACGTCCTTTCTCTGAAGTGTCAAAATCAACCAATACTCCGTACCTCCCGCACAGCCTTGCATGGTCCCCATGCAATGTTTCGGGTGAGTTGGGTGTGTTGGGCCTGTTGTACGATACAATGCATTGTCACTTCTCGGTTGTATTTGTTGACATATTTTCAGCTCATGTTGAACGACGTCAACAAACACTGGGATCTGGCACTTGACCGTAAGTAAGGCGTAGAGGGCTGACCGATGATTTTAATCAGCATTTACAATAATTATTCATACAACTATATGCATGGAAATTATACGCTAAGGTTGATCTGACTTTTGAAAGGCAGCATTTGAACTGATTTTGTAGGAGGATTGAATGATTATAGACACTGTGTTCCTTGTAGAAAGTCAGGGGACGCAACACACCCTCAGACATATGTGTGTGTCTACTACATGAAAAGCGACCTTACCTTCGCCCTAGGTAGACAGACCAATGATTGTTGTTCAAGTGCACGCCGGCGCAGTGACTTCGTTGTCAGGACTGACATTACATTTACTTTTCGAAGGCCTTCACATATTACTTGAAAATTAAATCACGTGTCATTCAAGCTTTGCGTTTATGTGGAGACGGTGCAAAGTATTTTATGTTTCATGAATATGTCAAAGTAGGTTCAATATGGCAAATCAGACGCCAAGTCCCTTATGGCTGTAAAATCAAGTCTGGCGAGATGCAAGCCTGACAATGTTTACACACCTAAACTGCCATGCAAACGAAAGTATACATCCATTATTGATATGGTGGCTAAAAATGAAACAAACAAGAAATGGTTATTCGGTGGTAATATATTTGATACGGGTACAATTGTTATGTTTTGGACCTTACGTAGGCAGCGTTTTGCCGACTGTTTCCAGCGTGGTAACGTTTCGATAACGATTGTATTTTTTTAGTCAAATCAAGAGTGTATTTTCTTTCCCTTGTCAGTTTAGGCGAACAATATGTTGAATGCAACAGTTTAATTCTTAGTCGACAAGTTGGGAGTGATAATGAAACAGACATCATTAATAAATTTCTTGAGAGCGATTTTCTATTATGTTTACTTTTATAGGTTTCTTAATTAGATTAACATGTACAATTTCTAACTGCACTTGTGTATATTGTGAACATGTTGCCTCATAAATGATATGGTATGGGTTGGAAGCTGAAGTATGAAATGGATACATACTACCTTTGATCCCTGTTATGGTACTTAAAGGGCGAAAGAAAAAATGTGTCTACATAATTATGATATAAATGTAATTATTAATACATTCTGATGTTACTAAATCCAGTATCAGTATCAATATTTATGTATTCCCCTGCTTACCCTCGGCAAATACAAAAGCTCTGATATTCGTTTCTAAAGAATAGGGGACAGACGTAACAATCCCTACACATCTGTCCGGTGAACCAACGTGGTGCCATTGACGCACCTGTTTCTAATCGGTTGTTCCTTTCACTTTGTATTAACGTGGTCGTTAGCTATGACTACTATGGTATGTCGTATACATTTGGTGGTGTGACGAACAATTTACGTTCAAACCGATACCATGAGTTTCAGCGGAATTTATTGACGTAGTAGTTTGTGATAATGTGAACTAATTCGCGTCCTGTTTGTAATGTACCAACATATTATATCTGACAGCCTCGGCGTCACTGCGACACAATGGAATGGGTTCAACCTAACGCATGGTATAAATAGGTATATATGCTTCATGAATGTTGCATGATGGATACTGGAAAATGATGAAAGGAAATGGCCGTGAATGTACATTATGACTGTGTCATCTTGCGACGTGTTTCAAATGTCAAGCAGGCCACGTAAGTTGATTATCGTCAACAGTAACTGCTGCTGCGGTGACTACATTCTTCATTGACAACTATTGGAAGGACATATTAATTACGCTATAAGACACATACAAAATACCAGCATCATATCAGAGTTTGTAAAGACGTTGTTATTAGAAGCACACAACAAACGGACATGCACCCGTAACTATAAAAATACTAAGAAACACACAACAAGAAGCACACAACAAGAAGCACACAACAAGAAGCACACAACAAGAAGCACACAACAAGAAGCACACAACAAGAAGCACACAACAAGAAGCACACAACAAACGGACATGCACCCGTAACTATAAAAATACTAAGAAACACAAACATGCTGCAGAAAATATATGAGTAGTATTTGGAATGTGTAACGTAGGCATGCACATTCCTTATGTACTGTAAAATGTATCGATAAGAAGAACATACGCTGTACATTGTCACAGTCGGAATGACATGAACGAAGTATAACACACAGAAGAACTGGACATGGCTTTCTCGACTTCAAGTGTGCCGTTCACGTGTGTGTAGCTTCCAAGTTTAAATCAAATTATACGATGATTATATTGATACACGCATTTATACGGATCGAGCCTGATGGGATAAAGGCATCACCAGCATGAACAGTTGCATAAACATGTTTACTACCTTCAGTACAAATAGCAATTAATTAGTATTTTCAAAACATCGTTATGTTATCTTGTGGGAAACGCCTCAAAATCCCTCGAGAACTCTGTCTAAAAGTAGATCATTTATTAAACAAACTATTTATGCCAACCTGTAAGAACAAACGTTGTGTACTATTCTGTTAAAGACCCAGAGACAGGCAATTTCAACAGCTTCAGAGCTAAAAAGCAAAACACAGCTTAGGAACACTGAGATAGAAATTCCTTTGAAAACGCCCACGTTTGATGTGCATATCTTTTTGTGCTCTCAGAGAAGATGGACTCTGACTATTAATATCATCGTTTTAGAGTTTCAGGTTGTAAGAAGCGTCATACTTCCAGGCGACATTGTCCAGTACCATATTGCAATGATTTATAATGTAGCATTATTCTTTTACGCACCAACGAGCGTTACCAATGAATTAGCTATGATAAATTCATCTTCTAAACTGTGTGTTTGAATTGATACAGAACTCTATATCAGTTACCTCCCTTTGAAAATTAGTTTTACTAAAACTGAGATGTAGAAAATGAAAATATTACAGAACTTACTTTACACGTACCGCTGTTTTAGTCTCTTATCATGGAAACTTTGTATCATAAGGTAATCACCTCGTATCGACTCTTGTCCTACAATTTTGTTTGAGAGGTATGGCGGAAGCACATACCTAAACTTGCTTAACATCGACATATATACAAGTCAAGTTTATGCCTATTAATGCCTTATGTTTGATGGTTCCGTGGCATCGTGCGTAGTAACGGGGTCTTCCTCAACCAGTACTCAAGACCTGGTTTACATCGATAATTGAACATGTTACGACAGAGACTGTTTCAATATATACTTCATTAACATCATATACCAAGATATGATTTCGTACCTTTTTACTGTGACTTTTGTACATAACAGTTTTCAATACACGAAGCTCGAGCAGTGAAGCCAGAGTACAAATGAAGAGGCCACTTGAAGGAATGGTAAGTGCGTAGTAGTCATCATACGAGTACTTCAACAACCATACTACAGTGTGTTCTCTCTAACCAAGCCATCTCTTTACATTATAGTATAAAGTATACATGTCTTCTGGTCCATGCTCCTCTCATCCGCTGGTATGATTACATACCATGTGCAGCAGCTCCATGCCTCAAATCAATGCGCTACTTAAGGTTCTTATCAAATTACGTTATCAGTAGCCCGATAACATGTCCTCTGTCCATAATCCCCCAGACATTGGAGAGGATTATGCTGGCTCTCGACAAATGAAGGATCGTAATGATAGCTATCTTTGTAGTATCTACCCCAGATTGGCTGCGGACTGGAACCAATTCGCAAACTGAATTTCGGTGGATTTACAGAGACGGCCTATAAATAGCCCGATTTAGGGCTAGCCGTGCTGTCTCCGGTCTTAGTAAAGTACAACAATGACTGTCACGAGTACTTGATAAAATAGATATCAGACGTAGCAAAGGGTAACGATCCGAAGCTAAACCATCCCTGTCTTTCATCGTGTTTACTTGTCGAGAACAGCGACCAACTGTTGTAGTTAGCGGCATAATCTATCAAAATGTCAAGATACATACTAGTATATCAATATATATTATATTGATTGATCTAAACAGGTCAAAAGGAATCGCACCTCGCCTCACAGATAATGCAGGTCTTAGTGAAGGTATTCAAAGCACGCGAGTGCAATCACGTTTTCATGATAAAATCGTAAATCTGTCGTTTCGGTATTCGTACATTAATGCCACAAAGCAGTTATGGTTTTCACATTCACATCAAATTGAATACGAGACTCATCACAGCAAATATCCATAAGACGTATGATCACCATGTCACTTCACTCTTTTGAAAAATGCTTGTGATTTTCCTCGACCTTTATTTTGCAGTGTGCTACAAACATGCTTGAAACCAGAAATATTGTTGTTGTTCTTTCAATAATAGTTGAAAGGATTTTTCTTTTAGTTCCTAATCACTTTCTCAAAGAATAAACACCAAATCAAGACTAACCACCGACAACTCCAAGGGTTTGCTTGACATTTTGCAATCACGTTCAAATATGTCAAAACGTTTAATTTTCCTTTCAGTTTTGTACACCTCTGTCCAACAAACATACGGAAAACCTCCGTGTGAGATCACACATACTAGTATCTATCATCAGAGGTTCGGGACAATTGTCAAAAATGACAACAAATGTTATCTGAAGTTCTCTGAGCAAACAATCTGTGAAATGTTGCATTTTACACATTCATCACATCTATGTAACATTTTGGGGATAAGACACTCACTCACAAAGTAGGCATCCCCATGGGCACCAAATTATCCTCCATTTCATGCCCATCTGTTTTCGGAATTGTCGGAATTTCAAATCGGATTGGCAAAGTAAAACAAGGTAATTTGGACAAGAAGTTTAACTTATTTAAGCTTAAGATATATCTTGTATCGTCACAATTTGATAGCGATTCATAAACACACGCTCATGATGTAGTCGGAATCGTACAATCGACTCTGCTGTAGGCAGAGATTACTTATGAATATCGAAAGGTTACCTGTAATATCTGAAACTAGTGTTTACACTCTAACAATGAACCGCCACGTCTCGGGCGAACACACATTTTGGAATGAGTTTTTTAACATATTACTCTAACCCTCAGGAAGCACATACATTCTATATTTCGAGCTACATTCGTAAGAAACTGACACATGATATACCATCCAAGACACACTGTGATGAGTTAAGTTAGTTTCCGATTATTAAACACGGGTGGCATATTCACAATCCATAAGCATTAGCAACACACCAGAAGTTCTCTAAACAGTAGTTGCACCTCAAAAAGATCTGCCTACTCAAGCATGTATAAAAAGACTTGAAAGCAAAATGCGATCTTCGGGAAAAGATTGACAGTGAAGAAAACATGTTCCAGCTATTTCATTTCATGTCCATAATAACATTAACTTTTGCTTTGTTTAAACGCTTTGAAGTAAATCCGCCGTGGGGCTATTTCATAAAGAATTTATTCATTCCGCTTTAATCTGCTTCGATGACGTGTATAGATGTAATGCACAAAAAGAAATCGATATTGAAGCTTGATGATATCAGGCAGTATAACTGCAGAATTGATAGGACCGACACACCTTTTGTTCCTGTAAAGTCAGTTAATCATGTAAATCCCAATATTGAAGTACTTTCAAACCTATACACCAGCTTCAATATAAAATGTAATGTCCCAAGTGAAATGGGGTATTATCACTGAGTTTTGTGTATCTAATGAGCAAATGCAGTTACACTGTAAGTTTCTCAGGGTAGGGAACAGCACTCAAACACCCAGAATGACCACAAATAACAAAAAACAACGATTATAAGACTTGTGGACATCATCAATAGAGTGGGTTGGCCTATCCGAACAAGTTCCAAGGCATAAAACATCTCAGATATGGTGCGCGGAGATCACAAAGAATGTTGAGTTTTATGTTTATGTTTACATACATCTTTAACCAAATTAGTGAAAACATGACTGGATGTACCTGTATCTGATGAACAGAAATATTAACCTAAACTTGAGCAAATCCGTATGTCTGTCATTCTTATGAATATATTGTTAATTGAAAATGCATGTTCATATACATACAATAAATAAAGTGTTCCTTCCAACAAAGAGTGTCATAATGATGAAATGTGTGTGCATATTATACGTTCGTGCTCCGTAAACTATGCATCATGCATCCTTCGCGACAACCATCCGTGACAAATAGTATTTTTAGAAAGTTATTTCCCCTATCGCGTATCTTGCATCGTATGTCAGATTTGCAGTTGCAAGAAGAAACACTTATAATTGTGAAACGATAACTGACAGCTGAACAGACAACAGGATCTTTTGGCCAGAAAATGGGAAAGGCGTATGTAGTCGCGCTGGGAAACTCTTTTGCAGTATCGGAACCCTTTAACGAAACATACCGTGAACACAAATTAAGAAGAACCCTTGCAAATTAAATTAAATCTGTTGCTTCCTGTAATGAAAACATGTTTCTCCTCGTCTGGAAATTACAATGCATCTGTACTCAAGTGGTTTATGTAGTTTTCATCTAATCTTGATAGTTGCACAAGACCCCAAATCTGCTGGACAAATCCCGACTTCTCTGTGATTGAAATATCGAACGCCCTCGTTATCGTCAGCGGAAATAATTGCATTTAAAACATAGCAAGAAAATCGAGATATTTTCGGCATGTAGAACATGTTGTAGAAGGATGCCGATCATCGGAGACAAAGGAACAAAAGTGGGGTCGGTCGCTGTATTGCAAAACGAGCGATTGAAGATTTCACGAAACTCTGCCACATTCTGTGATTGATTTGTGAAAGTTATGTCGACTGATAACATTAATAATTATTTTTAATATGTAACTGCCATCAGTGCTTAGGCAAACGAATAATAAGATAATAAGATAATCCATTGACTCTGTAGCAAGTATAGTGCTATATATTTCATTTGCACGTGCATGGACACTTGAATGTCCGTGTGTATAGACATGCATATTCAGGTATGTTTTGTCCCTTGGTATTGTTGCTACTCGTTAGTTACTATAACTGTTCGAAGATCACCACAATCACATAACCAGTCTGAGCCACTTCTCGACACATTTTCAGTTAAGTTTTCATAGCAGAAATCTGAGCTGATTTCTTGTCAAATTAACTGATGTTTGTAAAAAATGACCGGCTGGCAAAATAATTT
Organism: Haliotis cracherodii; assembly: GCF_022045235.1. Classification (NCBI taxonomy): domain Eukaryota; kingdom Metazoa; phylum Mollusca; class Gastropoda; order Lepetellida; family Haliotidae; genus Haliotis; species Haliotis cracherodii. Next base: position 6,229,683 of record NW_027266277.1, on the reverse strand, counting down.
TGTTGTTCAATGTAGTACGTAAAGTTGTTGTTGTCAATTCATAAGAGCAGGCTCTAGAAACAAACGTCGCCCGAAAGCAAAAAGGCGTATCTTATGTCGCACCATATATGTCAGGTTCTAGCGTTATATTCCCATAGCAGACCGATGGAGATGTAATACGTCGACATGTAACACCTCCTCACTTCAAAACTGGATTTAAAGACATTTTACCATCATCTGATGACACGGATTTGGCTATGATTGTCCTGAATATAGTCAATAATATAATGTATATGATGTAAATGTAGCTGGTCACTTTTACGTTACAATAATCAGCATCAGTTACACGGCACAACAGTGTCAGAGTTTGCACCATACCTTGTCATTATGCCAACACGCGTCTGTACCTAATTAGTCACATTATTTGCCCTTCGCAACAACTCAGTCGCGGGGTCCATGATAGTTTAATCATTACGATGTTAACCTTGTTGGAATGTAAAAACGGGTCATCCGGTGCAAATTAGCACAATAAATGGAGTCCTTGGTGTCTTCATACATGCTGCCTTTCATCTCTTTACTCAATGCTGGACTTCGATCCATTTACTGCATCAAAGCCTATGTACATGACACTGATGTTAATATGATGGCAGCTAACAGAATGAGGCAGAAATGCTTTGAAAGAAGAAGACTGAAGATACCGGGCCGCCAGGCCTGGACGTCAGCTGGAAATGTATGTCCACCGGGCAAGGCGAATTCTGGCATCGTGTGGCTTCTTGTGACAACTTGCGATAGCTTGAGTGACAAGTACTCCAATGTATTGTGCATGTGAAATATTCTCCCCCATATTCTCACATTTTGCAGTACATCAAGTTATATGTAAAGCTTACCGTGTAATCACACAGACTGAATGTTTAATACATAAAGAATAATTCATACTGATAAATATTAAATATATATAATATCAAATGTGAAAATATGTTGTTGGTTGTCTGGATAATGTTCGGAAGACGTTTTGAAATTATTGATTCAACGTATTTGCAGTGTGGGGATATGTCCAGCGCACTGCAATACGTTGGGTGTTGTATCCAGATGTGAAACTACATACACCGCATAGGGCACCGTGGAAAATGCATCAATATTTCGTCTCACAACTCATGAATTCAGTGCGTTGCACAGCAACAAGTAGACATCTTCAAATCTACTGACTTAAATGCGTAAACGAATGCTACTTTAGCCGGATCAATTGATGTCCGGCAAATACAACATCTTGTAATAACAGCCCACTGAATAGTAACTGTAGCAATCACATTACTGGATTTGTTGACGTCACACACCAAGACAGACAACAACCGTCCACCAAGTGAGGACTGGCTATCACACAGACCCACAGTTGAAACTTGATTAGTTTAATATGTGACTAAAGAGAAGTGACAGAACAAAAGTCCATTTTGAATACCTTTTTGAATGATTGAACTCATAATATAGTTGTACTATATTCATTCACAGTTCTACAAATTATTAAACAACTCAAAGACGGTCGCCATTTTGTTTGCAATGAGTTCAAACACATATTGTGCTCGAAGGTATACATGTAACGCGGCAATGTCAGAATTTGCGAAATAATTATACGAAGACCATCAAGCATGTAACGATATCTCTTAGAAGAACTACACTGACAAGCACATGTACAAACATGTACGCCAATATAAACGATTCTTATGCTTTTAACATCAACACAGACACAGCTTACACGTGTATTTGCGTGCATTCCATACTGACGTTGGTGCTTCCAGACAAGTACAGGTATTACATGGCAGGCAAGTGATCTAAAGGCCACACACAATGACCAGGTGTTACAAGGACCTCTGTCAACTTGTCTCATGTACAATGAAACACAATGAACATGTTTAGCGAATTATGGCTCCTACTCATGCTGATGTCTTTAATTGTCATTTACAAGTTGGTTGAACATGACGTCCTGGTGTCGTGTCTCCATGTACAGTTACGGTCACGGACTACAATCACGCATATACAGTGACAAGCATATATATATATATATATATATATATATATATATATATATATATATATATATATATATATATATCAACTGTACAAAACATGACATGACGGTACATTTCAAAGAACAGTGGGTTAATTTGTTTAACGCCGCTGTCATAAATTCTTTAACTTTCTTACGGCGGCCTGAAAATTATCGAGTCTTGGCCAGACAAACTTATGACTGTAAGTATGTCGCATTGAGCAATAACCCAAAAGCATAGGGGCACGATGTCACGCAATGAAACACGACATAGGGGACGATGTCACGAAATGAACCACGACATAGGGGACGATGTCACGAAATGACACGCAATGACACGGCTCTTACACATTGTCATGTGTAGAAAGCAGCGACATGCATAACTATCAAACATGTACATATATAACACATGGCATGGACATAATACATGTAAGTGCATTACACATAAGTTATCCATATGATCATGCTTATAGACAGATTTGAGTTTGGTGAAGTATGTCGTAACGTATTCACGCGCTTTCATCAAATAATATCCTTTTTGATGTCTCACCGACAGCACAAACATCATAATCAATTCATTTTCTAATCTATGTTCAAAGAAAAGATTGTATCCCTTGCCTGAAGCAAAAGCAAAGGGCTGACTGCAATGATTGTGGAGACACATATGCATTTGTGGACAATAGTACAGATGGAAACTTTGTATATATGCACCTTACGATGATACAATTAGACACCATTTAGTTTACTGACTTCATGAGAACACCTCTGCATGAGTGTGCCTTGCTCATTGTTGCATTGCTCATTTTGTAATCAGGATATGCGAACATAAGGCCTAAAGTCGAATATGGGATGGGATGAGGTAAAGCTCAAGAGCACCATATTGATAATCTGCGTGTGATACATGAATATACAGTATTGGTGAGTCGACTTTCAGGGACACAAATCAGACTGGCTAGCAAGCACCCTACTTGGACACCCTACTTGGACACATGACAATAACATCACAGTCGACACATGACAGTAACATCACAGTCGACACATGACAGTAACATCACAGTCGACACATGACAGTAACATCACAGTCGACACATGACAGTAATTTTACAGTCGACATAGGATAGTAACATCATAGTCGACATATGACTGTAACGTATCCAGATGTTTCTATTTTATTGTTCGGGGATTTAAACAGCAGAACTGGCACCGAACAAGACTACATCGGAGATGATATCATTCACTATGTGGAAGGGGATGAACATTATACCAACCTGTTAACCAAATTCGATATGCCACGAATATCTGGAGACCAGAAGGTGAATACGTTCGATAGATCTCTCCTGGAAATGTGCTCACTTCTGGACATCCATATTATCAATGGAAGGGTTGGGGCAGACTCCGGCGACTTCACTTACATAGGACATTTGGGATGAAGCGTCATAGACTATGCGTTAGCATCAACAGATATATTTCAACATATTGCAGACTTTGACATAATGTCCCGCTCAGAAAGTGATCATTTACCAATCCGTGTGAGCATTCGTCATAAGGGGGATGCGTTCGAACCTGTGGATAGACAGTTACATTACAAGCATATATGGACTGATAAACTTCGTGAGACATTCATGATGAATATATATATCATCGCCATGTACCACTGATATGCTGGAACGTGCAGTTTTATGTTCACTCTCAGATGCATCTACTGCAGTGACTCTACTGACAGATGCTATTCTGTCTGCCGCTTGTGTGTTCAAAAAGGAGAATAGACGTAAAAGGCATAGTGACTCCCCATGGTATGACAACGAATGTCTTAATAAAAAGCACGAACGCTGTCATGCACTGACCACTTTTCGGGTTACTCAAAACACTGAACATCTAGCCCAGTACAACAAGGTACGCAATGAGTACAGGGCCTCGTGGAGGACAAAGGGGGGCCTGTATCGACAGCGTAAAAGAGTAGGACTGATAAACTCAACTGGTGACTCCAAACGTTTTTGGGACATTGTCAAACGTGTGTCCGGGCGTCAACATCATCACAATCCTATCTCCGCGGGAGTGTGGGCTGAATATTTCTCAACATTATACACAAATATTGATCCTCCTGACAGTTACGATAAACGTCCGTACTTATGTGAATCTCATGAACTGACAGAAGACATTCTTGACTGTCCTATAACAAGATCAGAAATCACAGACAGTATTCGTGCCTTAAAGAACAATTAATCAGCCGGAGTTGACCATATCATAAGCGAATACCTAAAACAATCATCAGATGTTATTTCTCCTTACTTGGAGATTATATTCAATAATATGTATGAAAATGGTGTTTTTCCTAAACATTGGTCAGAAAGATGACGCAACAGTTCCAGGTAACTATCGAGCCATAAGCCTTCTGAGTGTACTCAGTAAAGTATTCACTTCAATTCTATGCAAGAGATTAGTTTTCTGGACAGACACACTTTGTGTTATTTCTGAATGCCAGTCAGGCTTCCGGAAGGGGTATTCCACTGTAGATAACTGTTTTGTCCTTAATGCTCTTGTACAACGATTCCTTTCACGTAAAGGGGGTAAGTTGTACGTCGCTTTTATTGACTTCTCTAAGGCGTTCTATTCCATACACCGTAACCTTCTTTAGAGTTTGCTTTATAAACGGGGCTTAAGTACAAGAATGGGTAGAATGTTGCAGTCAATCTACAAAGACGTTAAGGCAAGTGTAAGGTCTAACAATCGTATGTCTGAGGCATTCGATTGCCCTTTGGGTGTCAGGCAAGGCTGTGTACTTAGCCCTTTCTTGTTCCAGTTTTTTATAAATGAAATAGTTCTTGAGATGGAAGAGGAGTGTCCGTTTGGTGTACAGCTCCACCCAGACATTATTCACATCATGTTACTTGTTTTTGCAGATGATTTGATACCCGTTGGTGATAGTGTTTCTAATCTAAGAAGAAACTAAGCGTCCATGAGAATTTTTGTAACACTCGGAAAATGTCAGTTAATATGTCCAAGGCCAAAGTTGTTGTATTTAAAAATGGTGGTTGTTTGTCACGTTTCGAAAAGTGGTTATACAAAGTGTTGAAGTTGCTTGTGGTTATACTTACTTGGGTTTGTATTTTAATAATAGGCTTAACTGGGCTATAACTCTTGATAAGATTGCCCTGCAGGCGAAAAGAGTATGGATAACTATCCTGAGAGGTATACATTCGCTACAACCTTTTTCACCAGATTTCTACTTCCAAATTTTCGATGCGAAGATTATGCCAGTGTTTCTGTATGGTGCCGAGGTCAGGGGGTTTGAAAATGTTGAAAAATTGGAAAGTGTGCAGTTATATGCTTGTAAACGGTTTTTGGGTTTAAAATTATCCGCAATTTTCAGCAGATCTGGCATAGCAAACTTCTTCCAAGTTCAAAAATGTCATATTATGCTTGTTTAAAAACGTATGTTAAATGTGAACCTTATTTGTCATTCTTAATTTCGCAAAATATGAAAACAACCCTCACGAGATTCAGACTGAGTTGTCATACTTTGGAAATTGAGAATGGACGTCATTATAAAATCCCAAGAAATTTAAGAAAATGAAAACTTTGTAAATTTGACAGTGTTCAAAACTGAGTACCACTTCCTGCTTATTTGTCCCTCGTATGTCAAGTTACGGCAACTATATCTCAAAGCAAAGTTCTATTGTCATCCTAACGTCCATAAATTTAATATGCTTCTGTCATCACCAGATACATATGTTATTACAAATCTAGCAAAATATCTATATTATGCAAATTATGCAAAGCTTAAAGCCTGTCTGTACTCAACTTTCGTACACAAAGGCCTGTGGCCTATATGTATTGGAAATAAAATGAATGAACGTTGCAGTCGACACATGACAGTAACATCACAGTCGACACATGACAGTAATATTACAGTCGACACATGACAGTAACATCACAGTCGACACATGACAGTAATATTACAGTCGACACATGACAGTATTATTACAGTTGACACAGGACAGTAACATCACAGTCGACATATGACAGTAATATTACAGTCGACACATGACAGTAATATTACAGTCGACACATGACAGTAACATCACAGTCGACACATGACAGTAATATTACAGTCGACACATGACAGTATTATTACAGTTGACACATGACAGTAACATCACAGTCGACAATTGACAGTAATATTACAGTTGACATATGACAGTAATATTACAGTCGACACATGACAGTAACATCACAATCGACACATGACAGTAATATTACAGTCGACATATGACAGTATTATTACAGTCGACATATGACAGTATTATTACAGTCGACGTAGGATAGTAACATCATAGTCGACATATGACTGTAACGTTGCAGTCGACACATGACAGTAACATCACTGTCGACACAGGATAGTTACATCACACTCGACACATGATAGTAACATAACATTCGGCACATAAAAATGAAACATGACAGTCGACAACAACATTAGTATTACATTCGACCTATGACCATAACATGACTGCCGAGCTATAACAGTAACATTGCTATTGATCCATGACAGATCAAGAAAAGTGTCACGTTTACTGAAGAAAATATGCTGCATAATTCCAATAAGTTGCCTACCCGTGACAATGGTTTAAGAATTACAAGTGTTACAGTTTAATGCACGCCCTTCAACCGACATGGACATACACAACAATTCAGCTGATATGCTGTGACAGATTGGGTGCATATTCTTGGAGAGTCAAGTTATACATGATGTTGAAGGGCTCCATTCCTGACTGCAATCAGTTCCAACTAGTCACTGATTCCTCTGCGTATATTACATCATTGCATACATAAGGAAAAGTCGATGTATTCACGACCTATACTGCCCATTAACATATAATACAGAAAAACATGAAACCTCTGTACGATCCAATTGGAGTCGGAGATGAAGAAGCTGAGATTGGATCGACATCATCTGCACATACCAAATCCAATAGATACAGTCACGGAAGTTGTGTGACTTCATTCGTGTTATCAATTATAGGCTCCTTGATAGCCAACGGCCAGATTCAGAATCTCGGAGTCTTCAAAAGATAAGTATGTAAATACCGCGTCCCCTATTTTTCGCTGACATAAACCTTTCGACATATTCTCCCTCCCTGTTGTCACTATCATTTAATACACTGGAAACAAAGAGACATGCAACAGAGTAACAACAGAGTAAATTGCCCTGTACACCGGCGACTGTCTATGCTGGTTTGGGCATCTCAATATTTACTTTAGACCTAAAAAGATCTTGTGGTTCCAATTACCCGACCTATCCTATAAAATGCATCAGACCCTAATGTTTTGTCGCCATTTATTAACTTGACATTTGCTGCGCCGTGTTCTCGATCACCAGTTTCTCGATTGCAATAAAATTCGTGTAACCACACTTGCCCACACGTCTGAGTCAAGGAACATTTCGATATCTCCATGAAGCAGTGACGGGATTTGGCTACGCTAAATGATTATGCTGTATGCAGTGCATCGAATCTACGAACTTTTCACATGCATTAACCGTTCCGCTTTTCCCTGACAACATCATGGCGAACTACTTTTCCATCTTCGCACAGTAAGAAAGAACGACTGTTGTGAGTGAAAACAAGGATGACAGTAACGTTGGTACTCATAATAGTGATTGTATGCGCGATTCCGAGCTGATGAACACAAATGAAGACGCGGAGAATGAAAAAATCGCCTACGCCGACGACAATCGAAACAATCGAAAAGAAATCCATAATGCATATTTTTAAGATGCTTTTAAAATGCTTTTAAAAGATCATTTCAAAGGTTTTGCTACTAATGGCCGTTTTGTGACTTCTTAATTTTACCAGTGGCTACCTGGAAATAAGTATTTGTAGCCTTGTGCTTCTTTGTCAATAATTAATGTTTCAGGCCTGCATTTCCAACGAAAAAGATCAAAAAGTGAGAAGATTGAAATTTTGTGGGTACAATATAAAATGCAAGATGATGAAATACAAATATACTTTTTTTAAATAAACATATAAATTTATGAAATAAAAAATTGAAATATAAATTATAGAAAATTATATAAAAAGAGTAGTTTTATCACTCGAAGCTTTACGGCACAAAACAAAGAAATTTACATGTCACTCGTAAAATTAGATATTCGGTTTTTAAATCAATCTAATTTTCTCAGGAGATACAGTACTTGTCGTGAAATGATACATTGAATGCTTTTAGAGTGACACACAACATAACTTCGTTTTAAAAATGTAAAAAAACATACCTACCTACCATCATTAATGTTGAGAGTTCTATAATCGAAACCACAATATATTTATTTTTTGGCCTTAGTATGTAGATTATAGCATCTGCATGTACAATCAGTATCAATCACTTTCAAACTCTTTAGGTCCCAATGTGTCGTAATAGTTATCGCAATACTGATACCTGTGTCGCAATAATGTCTTATTGTTGATATAAATGTGATGTTTAAAAATGCGAGCCAAGACCACTCGCATTTTTCGCATTTATTTCACGCTCGCGTTAATTTCAAGATTTACAGTATATTGCAATACAATTTTCACGCAGCCCTAGTATTGATAGTGGCTACTCTATTCGTACCGAAGTCAACTATTAATGTATGTTTGTTTTGGCGTTGACAATATTCTGTCAGCAAGCAATACCAGGAACTATAGCTACTATAATGTATATCTATCTCACCTACATTGTTGCACATGCAAAGGAACGTTCTGTAGGTACACTGGACTCTTTTGCACGGTTTATACCTTTATTTCATAAAAAGCTATTTAGTTGACGATTGGAATGTACTCTTTATTAGCTGCGAAAAGCATGATTTCTTACCAAATGTGAACGCATTTTCTATTCATCCAATTATGAAACGGACCAAGATATTTATTTAGTGTGTTTTGTTCAAAACACAAGTCAGCCCAAAGTGCTCTTCCAACAGTTGCAACCATCGTCCATTGAAACAACTCATTTCGCCCCAAATGTTTAAGGAATGTCGATCAAAATCACTAGAGTGTAAAGTTGTCTTTACAAAATTGCCCTTATAGTTAAAATGGGCCTGATATTGCTCATCCGTAGGCCAGTTCCATTAACAAATCATTTACAGAGATCGGTTGGTGTACCGTTTCTTCCTTCATCGCAGACAAATGGTATTTAGCCTGCAACACGTTCCACGTAGAGGCCAATCAATCGAATTCTAAAAGAGAATTCTCTTTTAATCGCAGCTCATTAGCCTTCATCAGAGGTGATTTGATTGTAAATTAATCATACATTGTTAGTGTCAGCATTGCAGATTACGTCTAGTGTGTTTAATATCATGTGAAGACGAGACTTTGTTTTTTTTACTTTTTTCTATTTTTACTGGTGATTTTCGTGTATAAATATAAATACAATAATAGGTAACACTGGTCGTGCAAACCAACTAGGACATGGTAAAGTATATAACCTATACCTATATCACATTTTGTTAGTGGGTATTCGGTAGGGAGGACCACGGGTTATTTACACTTATAATGGCTTAGAGGTGTTCTATTTTATATTTAAAGTGTCTACAACACTATTATCGAATGATACTTCATGAGATTTTGAGTATACCTGTTCCATGATACGGATTGATTATTAATCGTTAGAAAGCATCATATCTAAAATGGCAAACTTTGTACCATAACATTTACTGATGTGTTTATAGGTATTAATCTATACGTAAGTGCTTACAACGCTGTATATAAATAACTTTCCGTAAGGATTTGACTGTGCCCAAAACAAGTTGTTGAATGATAATGAATGAGTATTGATAGATAGAAACCTTCACTTATGAAATGGCAAATAGCAGTCTTAATTGTTATCTTCCATGTTTTATATATTTTACCTAAATAGAAAACAAATCCAGCAATTATATAACTCCACCACTTCTTATTATAAATGCTGAGACTTCCAGTGTTCTTCTTATGGATAGTGTCTGACAAAATATAAATTGTCACTGTAAACTGCAGGGGCTTGTCAGGTACAAGTATAAGAGCAAGGAAATAATGAATATTTGGCGTAAAAAGAAATCATCATTTATCTGTCTACAAAATGTGCACATTTCTTAGAAAGATTAAAAGTTTATGCGAAATGAATGGGGTCTCCCCAGTATAATAGCTCCACCTACATCTAATGCACGGGGAGTGGCCATATTCTTTAATAGCAATTTTGAACTTTACAAGGTGAAAAAGAATGAAGACGGACACTTTATTAATGTTGATATAGGTACAGAAGGCATAGAACCATACAAACAACCCTGAAGCTAGAGACTGTTATAGACAAAATTGAAAGCTGTTTTTTGGTAGATGCATGGTGAGAATCAAACAGAAATAGTCGAAACATACTTGGTGGAAACAAAAGCCAAGGCAGCAAGCACGTCTTGATTTATTTCTAGTCTCACAAGACATGTATAACTTGACTTTACCATTCTTCCCGGATACAAATCTGATCATTCTGTAATAACTTAATCACTTTCAAATTCTATCAATACTTTAGGTAGTGGATATTGGAAGTTTGATATTTCACTGTCAAGAAACGAGGAATATGTAACTATGATTAAAGACTTACTTAAAGAAACAATGGAATGTGATCATTCTGATATTGCAATTCTGAAAATTGATGATTGTCTTTTTCTAGAAACATTTTTAATGAAGGTTCATGGAAAATCGATTTCATTTTCAGCATTTCTCAAAAAGAAAAAAAAGAAAATCATACGCAGAACCAGAAAGTAACATTTTGGAAACTGAAAATATTATTACGGGCGATTTCCAAAATATCAAAGAAACTACGTTATCATAGCTATCAAAATATAATCTGCCGTTGAAAAGCTAACAGAGGAAGAGCTACGTGGAATACAGATAAGGAATGGAATTAAATGGTATGAAGAAGGAGAAAAACCAACAAATTATATAATTACTTTTGTCATTTGGAAAATAGAAACTACACTCATAAGCTATTTACCCCGTTTAATAACAGACAAGGTGAAACAACTGACGGAAAATCAATATTAAATGAACATAAAGAATTTTATAAAAGATTATATACAGCTCAAAATTTGAATAGAGAAGACATTGACGAAAACGACGTGCTCACTAATGTTGAAATTCCGATTAACAATGGAAATTAACAACGGTCTTGAAAAGGGAATAGAATATAGATATATTTAGGAAACATACGAAGAAGAACTATAAATAGAGGCGTCATAAGATGCATTCCCAAACCTAACAAAGACAGAAAACGACTTAAAAACTGGCCCCCAAATCTCTTTTTTTTTTTTTACTTAAAGTTATAAGTACTTGCGTTTACAAACAGCTTATAATTCAAACTGGTTTTATTCCTGGGAGAACTTAAATGAAAATACGCGACTTGTATGATTTGATTTTTTAAACAAGAAACCCAGAAAAACATATTACTTATTACTACTTATATGTAATTTCAGAAAAGCATTCGACACTGTCGTTTAAATGTTTATTCTCTCAGTCCTTATGAAATATGGTTTTGGTGAAATGGATAAATATTTGAATGAAACATGCAACCTCATGTACATGTGTTATACAAAATGGCCAGTTTTCTGAATGCTTTGACAATAAACCTGGCTGTAGACAGGGAGACCCCTACTCGCCGTATGTATTTATTTGTTTAGCCGAAATTCTATGAATTACGTATCCTAAATGCTTTTCTGGAGTCGATAAAAATAGCAGTTGTAGCTATATATCTGAAGATAGACAATTATGGTAATCCAAGTCACTTTCTTTTCTCCTCACTCTTCAAACTTGAGTCAAATATTAAGCAATATATTCATATAGATAACCCAGTTCGGAAAGATGTCTTGGATGTATATAATAAATACTATGAGATCAACCATGTGAATGAAAAAATGTTTTACATGATATATTATTTGAACCACTTTGGTTGAACCATTGTTTTATAAATCCCACTTTATAATCGTAAACTGGGTTAATAAGGGTATTCATCAAATCAAAGATATTTGTAATAAAGACAGCTTCATACGTTTCGATACCCTTAAATTGGGATATCAAATTTAGGGAGCAATATCAGATTATAACCAGCGTCTTCCTGAATCTTGGCATCTTTAGATTACAAACTCGCACAATATCAGAATATTTGACCAGGGTATTAGTAAAATGTTAGGATCTATTCTCAGCTTTACAAAGGGCTCTAAGGCTTTTTACAACAAGTTCATACATTCCAAAAGTTCCCCCATAGCAATAAAGAGATGGGAAAATATAACTGAGGTAAACATCCTCTGGAAAAATATTTTTATGCAATCTAGAAATTGTACAAAAGATACAATATTGATAGACTTTCAATATTGATTTATTGTCCGTATTATTGTCACAAAGTTAGCACTATTTAAGATTAAGCTCGCTGATGTTGACATCTGTAGTTTATGTAATAAAGAACATGCAGTTATGTGTTTACTGTCCACATGCTGAAAAGATCTGCACTAACCTGAACACATTTCTTAATAGGTCAGTGAGAAAAAGGTTTCTTTTCACCAGTTCTGCCATATTGTTTGTAGTTGAACCAAAACATATCATGATTTATCATATATCCTTGCGGAAAAGAGAAGTACATATATATCTAGTATAAACATGCCATCCCTTGGACCATTTACAAATGTCCTGATGGATATATACAGGATTAAAAAGCACACAGCAAGAAATAATGATAGCATTTCAAATTTCAACAATAAGTGGCAAGAAATGATGAACAGATTATAATGTTTGAGTATAAATCTAGTATACCACACACCATCATGCCGTAACATAAAATATATTGCAATAGATACCTTTTCCTTATATGTAAAATACTGCTGGAATTAACAAAGTGGGAATAAAAATAAAATGCTTATGTAGAAAACGCTTGATGATTATTATAATGATTTCTTAAATGAGAATTGACCCTTTGTCACTTAATGACTATAACGCATTGTATCGTGCAATTATGCTTGTCGTAAGAGGCGACTAACGGGATAGGGTTGTCAGGCTCGCTGACTTGGTTGATGCATGTCATCGTATCTCAATTGCGTGGGTCGATGTTCATGATGTCGATCACTGGGTTGTCTGGTCCACAATCGATTATTTACAGACCACCGTTATTTAGCTGGAATATTGCTGTGTGCGGCGTTTAACAACAAACAAAACCAATATGAACTGTAGCTTCAATGCATGTTCCAAATCATGTACATATGACAGGACTTAACGCTCACATCATTAAAATATATTTTCAATTAGCTCTTGTCATACATTTCAACGTCAATTTTGCCATCCAATACAGTTCGAGTGGTAAACAGTATGAGGTTTAGACTTATTATAAAAAATCCAGAGTAAACGATGACGTTAATATGGACCAATGTGTCAGAAAAAAATGGAACTGTTCTTTAGGCGGTGAATAAAGACATGGCCATTGACTTATTCTTGGAACATAAAGACAGCAAATAAAGACCTCGCTGATTAGATATCGCATTTGTCGCTCGTAGCAGTGTATTAATGGTCCTTCATGTCTGCGTCAATATATCTTTTGGGTAAAGTGCAGAGTTAGAAACAAATAACTAGCTTCCCCTGGGCAACATACAACCTCTGAAAACAAGTTTTGTAAATAGTTTGTCTAATTTGTGAAAACTAGTTGAAACAACTATGGATTGCAAGGGAGGGTCTCTGAAATAATAATGCCTTAATAGTAAAAAAACAACATTGTGTATAATAGTTAAATCATTCAGGCTGCCCTGGAAACGAAAGTGTGCGTGTTGTATTTAATAAATATACGCACGTGATTGATTATTTATATTTGATTGCACCAAGAACCCACTATTATTATAAATAAGTTTTCAGACTTCTACATCCTTAACCGATCATGTGGCAGAGGACGGCCAATCGATTATTAGCACAGCTGAAACATGTAATGAGGTGAAAACTGGGCAACACAGGTATACGATGACTGTTGTAAAAAAGACTATGTCCTTGTTTTCTTAAACCGCATTCTATTACTTTCCTTACTGCATTTTCGCATCAAAATCTTAATTCATATCTCCAACGTCCCGGTGTTCAGCAACTGTGGTCCGTGTGAAATGGGCAACGTTCTATGAAACATGCCTACACCTAAGTGCTTGCTACACCATGTTCCTAGAGAGACATGCATCAACTTAGGCGTAAATATGCTTCAAAGAAAGTACCCTTTGCTGCTAGAGTGCTGCTCCTCCAGGTTATCGTCAGCTGGCGCAGTATCAGCCGTTCCTCGGAATGTGACAATGTATTTCTAATGTTTGTTTATTACTCTATACTTCTTTCAGGACAGTTTAGTTTAACCTTATGTCTTCCGAGTACATCTGGCAGGGCAAACTGTAGATCAGCAAACATTCTTCATTTGTATAAAAACATGTATCACTCATTGTTTACCAAACCATATATACATGTAAATATATCTGCCAGTATACCTACGTTCTCAGATGATAAAATCGTTCTAGATATGACTTGAGCACATATGAATGGCAACGTAGGTGACATCGCACTTATGCATCTTTTACGATGAAAAACTGGCATGGAGTAAATACACATATCCCTGATGGTAGAAATGTCTTTACGGTCTTTGGTGATAGGGTTAACATTACCTTAATGGAGTAAAGTTCCTTGGTTTACTTGAAAGCAAAGCTCCCTACATTAAGATAAAGTAGACAGGAATGTGTCCTGGATCAATTAGTTCCTGGTTTTTAAAAAAGACACAGGAAAGAAAATGGTTACAAGTTGACAGATGAGGAACAACTACATGACATGGGAGATTGTTGCCTGGTTACAAAACTATTGTAACAGAGTGCATTTGATGACTTGGATCAGTCTGTTATTTCTCTTGTTAGGCCAGAAATATCTGTTCTGGGCCAGACACTTAATCTTTGGCCATTAAGCTCCGCAAAGCTTATTCATTACTTGAGTTCGCTTGTGTAACAAAAGATCCGATGTATGCTTTCTCTAGGACGATAAAAAATGCTGTATTCCGTAAACTAGAAAATGGCAAGGTGGCGGAGACGATAATGGCGGTGAAGGTCACGAACCGCCCTTTTACATTAATATACACAAGGACTACATTTTATGTGTATTGAACAATATTATTTGTAACGTAAAATCTGATCACCGTTCTGTTAATTTGTTTTACTTGCATACTGAATTGATCTGTTATATTTTTAAGTTTCGAAAGACGAATCGATACCTGAAAGACATCTACAGGCGGTTTATCCCTGAATGAATTACGACACTTACGCAGCTGAATTTAAGGATAAACCTCCTGTACATTTGTTCAGGTAACGATTCGTCTTATGAAATCTGTGATTTAATAAAACCACGTTAGGTTAATCTCTACTCTCCCATAACAAACGTACATGTTTGTTAAGATTGACAACGATACGTGATGTGGCATCGATTGAGTCGGATAGGTGTTAAGACCTAAGTGGAGGTTTTCTTTTGTTCCCTTTCATGTTTGCTTTCATACACCAAAACAATTAATATATATTACAACCATTGCAACAAAAGTAAGTGAGTTTGGTTTAACGCCGCTTTTAGCAATATTTCAGCAATATCACGGCGGGGGACACCTAAAATGGGCTTCACACATTGTACCCATGTCGGGAATCGAACCCGGGTCTTCGGCGTGACGAGCGAACGCTTTAACCACTAGGCTACCCGACCGCCCCCACAACAACACATAACTACATCATCTTATGCGGATGTCTTGTCAACCTATGAGAAAATGAGACTACCCTTGCAATGTTTAGTTATACGACAATACATCAAGAGTCCAAGGCGTAACAGCACATGACGCACTCAATGTCAAACTGCATTGATCATTCTGAATTTGACAATATCATTTTCTAAGTTGTCACTCATCTTTTCTGCTGTTTATCATAAATGACACAGTGTGGGCCACTGTAATTTGATAATGACTTCATTTTGCCTAACATGGGCCATTATCAATCTCGTTGCGGAATGATGTCATAGCTAGTTTACATACTAACACAGGTAAACACTGCGTCTGGCCGCACGGCTTTGACGACTCGGGGGACTGTGCGAGTGCCTCACGTACCAGCTAATATATATGAGTAAATGAAGTTCCGTGCAGAAACTTGAGTGATTATTGTTTAACGCCGCGTCATATATTTAGAACAAAGACGACACGGATTTAAATGAGGAAACAAACGACAGATTGCCGATGTAGTTAATATTGAACACTGCCGGGAAGGGGAACATTCCTTTCCCGTGCACCGTTTCAAACATCTTTCAATGTCAGTATCAATCATTCCTCTCTGTCAGTGCCCAGCAAACCTCGACATTTGATGTTTGAATAGTTGTAAAAATGGCTTCACTCTAATGTTGGTGGAATCGATAGCCAGGTCGAATAATGTCACGCAACTTTATGGTGACGTAATCCATTGCTGATGACAAGTTACCAGACCAGTGTTACACAGACCTCTGTTGTGTTCTGAACAGCTCCTTACCATATGTTGTTGTTTATATTTATTGGATTGTTTTAAGGATACGATCATACTGTTGACAACGGATATAAATTTTAACAATAAAATTGGTAACGCTGTTTTCAGGGCATTGTCATTGGCAGAAGTACTCGGTCCGTTCAACTCCTTAGGGCAGTTCATGACAGAAGAGTTTATGACAGACCTCAAGCTTCTGTAATTGATATTGCCCCGACAAATTCCATTATCCTTATGATATATACATGCATTCATCCTATTCATGAACCTCAGTGCGTTATTTAACTTTGCGAAAAAGATCACTAGTTGTAATTGACCTCCGATCTGGTTTGCATTATCGGTGGTTCGAGAAGGGAGCTAACTCTGTTTGCCTAATCGAAAGTTCGAGGTGGGCCGACATTCGAAACTAAACGCAGTTGTTGTTAAGAATATGTATACTACGTAAACAAGACCGCATTACGAACTGCTAGTTTGTCTACTTAAAATAAGTATTATGACTTAAAATTGGATTAAAATGTACAAATGCGATGGCAATACAGCAGAACTCACTTCTACGAACATCGCCAAACTAGGTCGTGGGGTCATTAATATTCATGAGTTATTCCTTTTATGGAACAAGTTCTCGGGAACGTTTGATGTGCGAGATCAATTCAAGTGTAGACATATTTTCAGGCTTATATCGCCACCAACACTTATGATAAGATTAATGTGTTATACTGGAAACAGTAGAATGAGTGGTATTGCCTCTGTAAATTTAATGTGAAGCAGAGCAAGTGTCATGCTTTGTAAAACTAGTGTGGTCAGCTATGATGACATTATTCAAACTTCAAAGACTTTTGTGCTTTTCGTGGAATTAACGTAACACGAAATGATTTATAAAGATATTTCCCATCAATATTACAAAATAAGAATAATATATGTCACATACCCATGCAAAGTAATGATAAATGTGAGCCCACTAGCCTAAATGACTTCGTCAGTCCAATGAAACCCAGCGATTTACAAATGTGGGCCCACCTGTTTCGATCACTATACGACGGGAACAATGTGGGCCCACATTTTAGAAAATGGTTATATACTAATGAAGCTTAGCGATTTTTTAATGTGGTCCCGCCTGTGGCAATCACTATGACGGAAGAACGTCTACCCACTAGGCGATATACAAATGTGGGCCCACTTGTTTCGATCACCATATATGGCGGGAACAATGTGGGCCCACATTTGAGAAAATGATTATCAATACTAGTATCTAAGTAGAATTTCGCGATTAATAAATGTGGTCCCTCCTGTTGCAATCAATATGACGGAAGAAATGTCTGCCCACATTTAGGAATTGATTATCAGAACTAACGAAACAACCTAACGAAGCTAGGCGAAATACAAATGTGGGCCCACTTGTTTCGATCACCATAGATGACGGGAAAAATGTGGGCCCATATTTTAGAAAATGGTTATCAGCACTAAACCAATCTTAGAAGATGTACGGATGGGAACATAAATATATAACGCATTCAAACATTCACTTGTTTCATACTTGTCACATCAACATCACATGGGGAAAACACGTGATATTGAGCCTCAAACCCAAACCCTGTCTCGTAGAATCACATTGTGAAATGATGAATTCAAAATCCCAATATGCCACAATTAAATCAAATCGACTGTGAGAGCTGTTGGCGTGCTTACAACGGATCGGCCTATCTCTGGATGGAAGATGTCTAATGTGACAAGAACAACAATCCAAAAATTAAGGATTAGATTGAAAGCAACAGTATATATTGAGCCAGATTGCAATAACGTATCTGCTGTTAACTGACGACTCGATGGTCGGCTCGTATGGAGAAGTGGGTGTTTTTCATGATCACGTGCACGTCCTGGGCAGTGTTGCAAATTATAAACACACCCATCCAGGAGGGTAGATGGTATTTCTACTGTGAGACGCCTGTCGTGCGTACAATGTGTTCTCATAGTTTGTGAAACCAGGAATACTGTTGACATACAAGCTGTTGAGTTCCATTATGGCATCTCTTGCTAACTGATGAAACCGCTTCCCTCTAGCCCTGACTGTGTGGTAAAGTGCGTATGTCTGTCTCGCAGATGGCCCTGTGGTATTACCATAACATTTGCTGGAATAATCCCCAAATTCGGACTTGCTATATGCTTTTGCATTTAATCTTTCCTTCAATAAAACAATAAGGTCATAGGCGTCAAAAGTTTGATTCACGACCGTGAGTATTTGACTTTCCTTGCTGACATGTAAGAATGTCCGTTCACAAAAAGAGGATAACAGTCAAATATACACGTCATGCAAAGCAATACTAACGATCACAATTCATAGGCACGTATAACATTTCCTCATTTTTATAATCATCATCATCAACTACAAAGGCAGTTTCCATTTTTTTAACTTAAACACTAGGACTTGTAAAAACAGTTATATAGAAATATCTAGGCTTATTAAATATCCAATTGAACCCTGACATACACGTAGTATATTCAGTATCCCCGCGGCACAGGTCGTATAACATAATGTTAATATGTTATTGTTATACGTTTATGAAGGACTACTGTAGTGTTAATCAACTTTGTCTTTTTATCTCATAACATCTCTCAACAAGAGCTTCGGCCATCTTTTCAACGGCCTCTTTATCATGTGTTTGTTGTGTTGGACTCTGCTTGGCTCGTTCTCATGTTGCTTTATTTAGATACGCTAAATATAGATTTCAAAAATCATATTTCTCTCACCTGTCAATGGATCCGCACTCAGTAGATACGCTTTAAAAGTTAAAGTGACCAATGGGTCTGTTCTCCATTACAGTATACATAAACCTCAGCATGTAATTAACACATCTCAGACGGACAGATAACGTGAAAAGTAATTCCATTATACACACTAGTATCTTGGTGTCCCAGAAGCGTGTTGATGCGTCAGTGTGTTTGAAACCCTCGAGCACGGGTATGGTGCTCACAAAACTAGAAACATGATTGGGGCGAATCGGGATTCGAACCCACAAGCATATGGGTCAGCAGCGTTTGATGTAACGGTAGTATTGGTGCCTTAGAAGGAAGACATATTGCCGCAACGATTTAGAATTCATATCATACGAATTTATATATCTTATATTCTAGTAATTGCTTTAGCAAAGATCAGTCAAGAAAACGACCGTGTGATATTCATTGTGATAGAGACACATGAATTTATGTAACTGTCAAAATATTACCGAACGAATTTGATTAAGAGAACATCGTTATGCCTATAACCTGAGGGGCACATGACTATACCTCTCCGTTGATTTGATGTTTGATTTCCAATTGAAAATAATTTTAATTTATAACTTTTCAAACATGGTAGGGGTCACGTGGTTGCAAACTTGTGTTTTATCCCAGTCTCCATTGAACCCATTTACTTTTACACAACTGTGTACCCGGCCTGAGACTTTTTCTACACTGTTGCAGGAATGAGTGACAAATACATAATCAACATTAACAAAAGTCAATTCTCTCTTTCCTTTCTTGGGCGGTCGGGTAGTCTAGTAGTTAAAGCGTTCGCTCGTCACGTCGAAGACCCGGGTTCGATTCCGGACAATGTGTGACTTCTTTTGCCTCTCAGTTTATTTAGCGTTTCCATGTGAAATTCCTCCCCCCAACATGTGCCGACTTCTACCTAGAGAGGCACCTCTCATTTGGCGAGAGAAGAGTGGACACTGGCATCACTGACGTACCAGGGATTGTTCATACGCAAGGGTTTGATTTACAATACTAATCTGTAACACTATTGTAACCACCCTAATGGTCTAACATTATTATACATTTATATCTGCCATGGTACATATACATGTTTATTCATTTGGGATATCTGTTTGTCTGTCTGTCTGTCTGTCTGTCTGTCTGTCTGTCTGTCTATCTATCTACGTCATGCTTCCGTTCAACTGATAAATGCAAACTACATAGGTTAATGTTACTCTTAGATAAATTGCATTATATTGCTTGCTTGACTTTTTTCCGTAATCGCTGCCAAATTGGACGCAATTTTTAGAACTAAGTAAGACATTCGTGTTGCTGTCGACATTCTTTTCAAAATGCTTTAGAGACATCTGATTTGATCGATAAATTGTTGTATAAACGTTTGCGTTGGCAATAATGAGAATCAGATTCCATTCTACGCAGGACTTTCAACACACAAAGCAGTAATCTCCTAATATCCGAAATCCATGTTCGACAAAATTGATGTTCTATAGAGTTCCAGTGAGGTGGACGTATTCGCTTGAGTCCTATTATTGGTGGATTAACAACACAAACCAAGAACGCGCGCGTCTGTGGTCAAGACTAGATACATCCCCGATACATTTGGCTGCAGATGCTACTAGCGATTCAAGCGTACCCGAAAACTGACAATCATCCGTTGGATGACTTATCAATAACAAAAGAATGTTGATGGTACAATAAAATGTGATATACATTTCATACTCTTTATGGAATGTTGCTAGATTGTAAACACGAACCTTACCACTCTTCTCGTCTAAACATGTTTCGGTTATACACACACGTACATGTTTTGATATTCTAAACATAAACCATGTATGTCCCTTGATCAGTAATCTAAACATGAATAGAATTGGGTTTAAAACCCAAACGTCTTCAGTGCCTTCGTGTTCTTTCGTATTTAGAATAAACATTCAGAACTATCATGATCACGTTTGGCAGTTTCACCTGGTGTAGTTTCACTGGTGTAGTTTCATCTGGCGTAGTTTCATCTGGTGTAGTTTCCTCTGGTGTAGTTTCAACTGGTGTAGTTTCACCTGGTGTAGTTTCATCTGGTGTAGTTTAACCTGGTGTAGTTTAACCTGGTGTAGTTTCACCTGGTGTAGTTTCACTGGCGTAGTTTCACTGGCGTAGTTTCACCTGGTGTAGTTTCATCTGGTGTAGTTTCATCTGGTGTAGTTTCACTGGCGTAGTGTCACCTGGTGTAGTTTCATCTGGTATAGTTTAACCTGATGTAGTTTCACTGGTGTAGTTTCATCTGGCGTAGTTTCATCTGGCGTAGTTTCCTCTGGTGTAGTTTCAACTGGTGTAGTTTCACCTGGTGTAGTTTCATCTGGTGTAGTTTAACCTGGTGTAGTTTAACCTGGTGTAGTTTCACCTGGTGTAGTTTCACTGGCGTAGTTTCACTGGTGTAGTTTCACTGGTGTAGTTTCACCTGGTGAAGTTTCATCTGGTGTAGTTTCACCTGGTGTAGTTTCATCTGGTATAGTTTAACCTGATGTAGTTTCACCTGGTGTAGTTTCATCTGGTGTAGTTTCACTGGTGTAGCTTCACGCTTGTATAGTTTCATCTGGTGTAGTTTCAACTGGCGTAGTTTCATCTGGTGCAGTTTCCTCTGGTGTAGTTTCACCTGGTGTAGTTTCCTCTGGTGTAGTTTCACTGGTGTAGTTCCTCCTGGTGTAGTTTCCCCTGGTATAGTTTCACTGGCGTAGTTTCATCTGGTGTAGTTTCCCTTGGTGTAGTTTCCCCTGGTATAGTTTCACGGATGGAGTTTCACCTGGTGTAGTTTCATCTGGTGTAGTTTAACCTGATGTAGTTTCGCCTGGTGTAGTTTCATCTGGTGTAGTTTCACCTGGTGTAGCTTCACGCTTGTAGTTTCATCTGGTGTAGTTTCACGTGGTGTAGTTTCATCTGGTGTAGTTTCACCTGGTGTAGTTTCCTCTGGTGTAGTTTCACCTGGTGTAGTTTCACGGATGGAGTTTCACCTGGTGTAGTTTCATCTGGTGTAGTTTAACCTGGTGTAGTTTCACCTGGTGTAGTTTCATCTGGTGTAGTTTCACCTGGTGTAGTTTCCTCTGGTGTAGTTTCACCTGGTGTAGTTTCACGGATGGAGTTTCATCTCGTGTAGCTCTACCTGTTGTAGTTTCCCCTGGTATAGTTTCACGGATGGAGTTTCACCTGGTGTAGTTTCATCTGGTGTAGTTTAACCTGGTGTAGTTTCACCTGGTGTAGTTTCATCTGGTGTAGTTTCACCTGGTGTAGCTTCACGCTTGTAGTTTCATCTGGTGTAGTTCCACCTGGTGTAGTTTTCCCTTGTATAGTTTCACAGATGGAGTTTCACCTGGTGTAGTTTCATCTGGTATAGTTTAACCTGGTGTAGTTTCACGCTCGTAGTTTCATCTGGTGTAGTTTCACCTGGTGTAGTTTCATCTGGTGTAGTTTCACCTGGTGTAGCTTCACGCTTGTAGTTTCAGCTGGTGTAGTTTCACGTGGTGTAGTTTCATCTGGTGTAGTTTCCTCTGGTGTAGTTTCGCCTGGTGTAGTTTCACCTGGTGTAGTTTCCTCTGGTGTAGTTTCATCTGGTGTAGTTTCCTCTGGTGTAGTTTCAACTTGTGTAGTTTCACCTGGTGTAGTTTCACCTGGTGTAGTTTCATCTGGTGTAGTTTCATCTGGTGTAGTTTCACCTGGTGTAGTTTCACCTGATATAATTTCACTGGTGTAGTTTAACCTTTTGTAGTTTCACCTGGTATAGTTTCACAGGTGTGATTTCACCTGGTGTAGTTTCACCTGGTGTACTTTCACTGGTGTAGTTTCACCAGGTATTGTTTCACTGGTGTAGTTTCACCTGGTGTAGTTTCATCTGGTATAGTTTCACTGGTGTAGTTTCACCAGGTATAGTTTCACTGGTGTAGTTTCACCTGGTGTAGTTTCATCTGGTGTACTTATATTCCCGGGCGCATCATACCAAAAGACTTTTAGAGATGCTACTTGCTGTTACCCTGTCAGGCGCTCGGCATTAAGGGGCTAAAACAAGGGCTGGTCGGCTCGGAGTCAGTATACTGTGTCTGAGTGGGGTATTCATGTCAAACTGCGGTATGATATCTCAGTGGACTAGAACTATAAAATCGGCATTAGTCCGGACCAGTACAAACGCACGCACACGCACAAACACAAATGCATGCACGTCGCGGTATAAATGCAATAATCTTGGACGCGACGTTAAACCCCATTTCACCTCACCATCACCTGTGATGGGACAGAAGGAAACTAGACAGGAAGCGGAAAAGTATCACTACAAGTATCACTACCTCTCTAAATGCCACAACTCTAGCATACTGTCTTATTAATCAAAGCGATTTGAAAACCAACAAAATACAATGGACTCAACTGAAATAGTGTTCACACTAGATTTAAAACCCTCTGTGCTCTTCATGATTTTGATGTCTCTATTAATACCACACCCAGGCGCAGTGATGACTACTGCCATAGGCTAATTTACATATCACGTGACCGAACCAACAGTCCCTCCAGCAAACATGACACCCAGTCCGAGATTAGTAAACGATCCACACCGTGAAAATCCGGGGTAGAATAGGTCTTCAGCAACCCATGCTTGCTGTAAAGGGCGACTATGCTTGTCGTAAAAGGCGACTAACGGGATAGGGTGGTCAGGCTCGCAGACTTGGTTGAAGCATGTCATCGATCCCAATTGCGTGGATCGATGCTCATGATATCAATCACAGGATTGTCTTGCCCAGACTCGGTTATTTACAGACAGCCGTCATAAAGCTGTAATATTGCTGAGTGCGGCGTAAAACAACAAACCAACCAACCAACCCTGGTTTGTAAACAAACACGCTTAAACTGAAATCATAGCAGCCCGGTCCAGAGGAATAATTTCAATGCGATTTACATATTACTTTTGCCTAATTATTAAGATATGCTACCACAAATGCGAGAGGGAAGGCATGGCAATACAGTAAAGTACGGTTATAACGCACTCAAAGGGACTACTAAATTTAGTTCGTTATAACCGTTGTTCGTTATAAGTACATATACAGCATGACTACAGCAAGTAGTCGGAACCAAACAGTAAGTTCATTATATCCGTCAGTTCGTTATAAGCGTGTGCGTTATAACCGTAGTTTACTGTATATCAATACACATCAAAATGGCCGCATCACCAGTTCTCCGTGGGGCTTCGAAGCATCCACGTGGAGCAGTAAACTATTGTAAACAAATGAAGAAATATCCGGAAATGGAAAAAGTTTGACACGTCTTAGGGTGATTTATCAATGAAAGTAAACTACACAATGTGTAGTCACATCTCGCTGACCTGTGACATAGGTACTCTGTTGACCGCAAGGAACTCTGGGCAGGAGAGTTCACTGATACGATATTGGATCAGCTACTGACAGATATATTTACGTCATCCTGTTGACTTGCGAAAGGGAGGTAACCGTGGGATGCCACGATTAAGTATATTACTATCTACTTATGAACATGATTAGGTTCAAAACATAATGCTGAACGTCTTCAGAAAATAAATAAATAAGTCCGCGTAGATGTGAAGAATAGTGTGTGTATGCAGTGATACCGTTGCCAAAAGCACATCTTGTCTACCATACGCTCAAGATTACATGTGGACATCGCGGAAAGAGTAGGGCAACTTGTTATTGTTTTATCATTTGGTTGTTCTCTGGTGATATACTTAAAGTGAAGGGTCGTTTCAGCGTTGGTAATAATCAAAATAATAAAAAACAATTCAATATTTGTCCATGGCAAAAAGACAGATCATTATTAATAATTTGGCATTTATAGACATACGTGTGTCTTTTCAGTATAGCTACTGAAAATTACTACTCTGTGTGCCAAGTTCGTGGGCCTTGTCAATCAATAGATATACTTATTGTTACATTTGCCTGGTGTCCCGGTCTGTACCTGGATTAATTCTAACACGGCCAAAAACTTAACTCAGTCACTCATAAAACCTTATTAAGTAAATAACGCTTTACCTCCCATGGAAAGCACATCACAAAGCTGAGCGTATGACTTATGTCCAGGATCTGTCCTTGGTGCAGGAGTTTCACCGTTTTGAGTTATGTCCGTGTTCTGTCGTTGACGTAGGGCTGTGTCCGTGTTGACTTATGTCCGTGTTCTGTCCTTAATGCAGAAGTTTTTCTATATTGTGTCATGTCCATGTGCTGTCCTTGATGCAGGACTGTGTTGTATTGTGTCCTGTCCATGTACTGTCCTTGATGCAGGACTGTGTTGTATTGTGTCATGTCCATGAACTGTCCTTGATGCAGGACTGTGTTGTATTGTGTCATGTCCATGTACTGTCCTTGATGCAGGACTGTGTTGTATTGTGTCATGTCCCTGTGCTGTCCTTGATGCAGGAGTTTCTCCGTATTGTGTCATGTCCGTGTACTGTCCTTGATGCAGGACTGTGTTGTATTGTGTCATGTCCGTGTGCTGTCCTTGATGCAGGAGCTTCTCCGTATTGTGTCATGTCCATGTGCTGTCCTTGATGCAGGGCTGTGTCCGTGTTGACTTATGTCCGTGTGCTGTCACTGATGCAGGACTGTGTTCGTATTGAGTCATGTCCGTGTTGACTTATGTCTGTGTGCTGTCCTTGATGCAGGGGTTTCTCTGTATTGTGTCATGTCCGTGTACTGTCCTTGATGCAGGACTGTGTTGTATTGTGTCATGTCCGTGTACTGTCCTTGATGCTGTAGTTTCTCCGTATTGAGTCATGTCCGTGTTCTGTCCTTGATGCAGGTGTTTCTCCGTATTGTGTCATGTCCGTGTACTGTCCTTGATGCAGGACTGTGTTCGTATTGAGTTATGTCCGTGTTCTGTCCTTGATGCAGGTGTTTCTCCGTATTGTGTCATGTCCGTGTACTGTCCTTGATGCAGGACTGTGTTCATATTGAGTCATGTCCGTGTTCTGTCCTTGATGAGGAGGTTTCTCTGTATTGTGACATGTCCGTGTATTGTCCTTGATGCAGGACTGTTTTGAATTGTGTCATGTCCGTGTACTGTCCTTGATGCAGGACTGTGTTCGTATTGAGTCATGTCCGTGTTGACTTATGTCTGTGTGCTGTCCTTGATGCAGGGGTTTCTCTGTATTGT
Source organism: Haliotis cracherodii (assembly GCF_022045235.1). NCBI lineage: Eukaryota > Metazoa > Mollusca > Gastropoda > Lepetellida > Haliotidae > Haliotis > Haliotis cracherodii. The sequence goes on along the minus strand of NW_027266277.1, from coordinate 6,203,233 downwards.
GTCATGTCCGTGTACTGTCCTTGATGCAGGACTGTGTTGTATTGTGTCATGTCCGTGTACTGTCCTTGATGCTGTAGTTTCTCCGTATTGTGTCATGTCCGTGTCCTGTCCTTGATGATGAGGTTTCTCCGTATTGAGTCATGTCCGTGTACTGTCCTTAATGCAGGACTGTGTTGTATTGTGTCATGTCCGTGTTCTGTCCTGGATGAGGAGGTGTCTCTGTATTGTGTCATGTCCGTGTACTGTCCTTGATGCAGGACTGTGTTGTATTGTGTCATGTCCGTGTACTGTCCTTGATGATGGAGTTTCTCCGTATTGAGTCATGTCTGTGTATTGTCCTTGATGCAGGACTGTGTTGTATTGTGTCATGTCCATGTACTGTCCTTGATGCAGGACTATGTTGTATTGTGTCATGTCCGTGTACTGTCCTTGATGATGAGGTTTCTCCGTATTGAGTCATGTCCGTGTACTGTCCTTGATGCATGACTGTGTTGTATTGTGTCATGTCCGTGTTCTGTCCTTGATGATGGAGCTTCTCCGTTTTGAGTCATGTCCGTGTACTGTCCTTGATGCAGGACTGTGCTGTATTGTGTCATGTCCATGTGCCGTCCTTGATGCAGGACTGAGTTGTATTGTGTCATGTCCATGTACTGTCCTTGATGCAGGACTGAGTTGTATTGTGTCATGTCCATGTACTGTCCTTGATGCAGGACTGTGTTGTATTCTGTCATGTCCATGTGCTGTCGTTGATGCAGGACTGAGTTGTATTGTGTCATGTCCATGTACTGTCCTTGATGCAGGACTGTGTTGTATTCTGTCATGTCCATGTGCTGTCCTTGATGCAGGACTGTGTTGTATTGTGTCATGTCCATGTGCTGTCACTGATGCAGGACTGTGTTCGTATTGAGTCATGTCCGTGTTGACTTATGTCCTTGTGCTGTCCTTGATGCAGGGGTTTCTCCGTATTGTGTCATGTCCGTGTACTGTCCTTTGTGCAGGACTGTGTTCGTATTGAGTCATGTCCGTGTACTGTCCTTGATGAGGAGGTTTCTCTGTATTGTATCAGGTCCGTATACTGTCCTTTATGCAGGACTATGTTGTATTGTGTCATGTTCGTGTACTGTCCTTGATGCTCGAGTTTCTCCGTATTGAGTCATGTCCGTGTTCTGTCCTTGATGATGAGGTTTCTCCGTATGGTGTCATGTCCATGTACTCTCCTTGATGCATGACTGTGTTGTATTGTGTCATGTCCGTGTACTGTCTTTGATGCTGGAGTTTCTCCGTATTGAGTCATGTCCGTGTACTGTCCTTGATGCAGGACTGTGTTGTATTGTGTCATGTCCGTGTTCTGTCCTCGATGAGGAGGTGTCTCCGTATTGTGTCATGTCCGTGTACTGCCCTTGATGCTGGAGTTTCTCCGTATTGAGTCATATCCGTGTACTGTCCTTGATGCAGGACTGTGTTGTATTGTGTCATGTCCGTGTTCTGTCCTGGATGAGGAGGTGTCTCCGTATTGTGTCATGTCCGTGTACTGTCCTTGATGCTGGAGTTTCTCCGTATTGAGTCATATCCGTGTACTGTCCTTGATGCAGGACTGTGTTGTATTGTGTCATGTCCGTGTACTGTCCTTGATGCAGGACTGTGTTGTATTGAATTGTGTCATGTCAGTGTGCTGTCCTTGATGCAGAAGTTTCTCCGTATTGGCTTATCCGTGTACTGTTCTTTATGCAGGACTGTGTTCGTATTGAGTCATGTCCGTGTTCTGTCCTTGATGCAGGAATTTGTACGATGACCATTACGTTACTTGTATTTTGATATTTTCAATATACCGTTTAATGATTTCTGACGTCATACGTACAATCTCGTAACTTTGGAATGGGGAATGGCGTGTAATGTAAAAGATTACTTAAGTTTCCTCAAGTTCATCGGAAACATAGTGAAATGATACTTTTAAAAAATATTAAAAACAGGACAAATATTATTGAGAAAGCAATTGCTTTATGCTTTCCTATTATTTGCGTCATTTATATTTTGCGTTGTCATCATTGATAAATCATGCATTTTAACGTTCAATCGATTATACTGACTGGGCAGCCATGACTATTATGGGCAAAAGCATATTACTAGTCAGGGACATAACCATGATACAGCGTAGTCTCCTATTCTTAAATATATCCTCAACATTGTAGCAATTAAAAAATGTATGAGCAAACATAAATGCAAACATAAACATGCACTTTAGGAACTACACAACAATGGAAATGGGTATGCCTAACAAAACAAACTACCCATGTAGTCAATCGTTTGGGTCGATGGGTTATTTATATTCCTGACCTTCAGTGGTGTTACAGTTTGGAATGACTACCTTTCATGAAGCAATGCTAATCGATATGAGGCTACTTTCCATTACTACAAAATAGTCAATGTTTCTGCGGGCTTCTTCTACGGCAGAAATCACAGTGATTCTTATTAACGCAAGTATGAGCGTGGTGCACACAGGTACAGATTTACTGCTGCAAAACTTTAAAATTCGAAAAGTGTTCAAGCAATAAGGTCATGTTATGTATTTCCGCCTTAGTTCTACGCATACATGTTTATATCATGCTGCCATTCAACAGAGATCTGATTTAGCGTGTGTCATTTTTCGGAATCCTTCAAGTTATTACCAAAATATTATGCTACGTGCATATAAGTATATTATGAATTCATTGTTATTTTTAGGTCTGTTGCGTATTTGGTAATGTAATTATTGATACTCAACTTGAAACGTTATAAGAATAATACATGTGTACACACACGCACAAGCACATGCACACGCACACATACATGACCGCCCATCCGCCACCACCGAAATCACCACCCATACCGACATATAACACATAACGACGAAACCCAAAACAACAGGCATACAAGATCTAAAGGTGTTGAATTTGAGTTCGTTTTATTGTAAATCTGGAATCGATGTTGTGTTTAAATTCTCCCATTGACTGGGCGACATGTTTGCGCATGGGATCACTGTTTCTAACATTTGCATCGATTTTCAAAACATTCATGTGTGTTCATTGTTCTCAACGATCCGTGCGCAGTACCCAATTTGATATTCTCTCGATAATATATAATTTCACGTTGATGTTACCTTATGCGTATTACGAAACTCATCGTTTCAAGCAGAAGCACTTGTCCATCTCTCCCCAATGTCATGCGAGGTTATGTGCAGTATGTTAACATTTCGGGCGATGATGCGTATGTTGACCGTATGTATCCTTTCACAAACAAATTATCAGGACATGCTCGCATACGTTTAAACGAACACTTGAAAACAAAAACTCGGTTTTCAGTTTGTAAAATGTTTGCATGTTGAATGTTTTGTCTCGGTGCCGCTTTCATATATTGTCGGTAACACTGGCAATGAGCAAAGGAATTGGAATTACATCCAGGTGTGTGCGCAATACTGTTGACGTGATTACAATTATGTCTGGTGGAAATTTGTTATGTATAATTATATTATTTTTGTAGCCAATGGTATAAAATATGTAATATGGTGCAATATAAAATGCATATAGTTTTGAAATAATATTGTGTTGTAGATTATTTCATTATTATCCGATTCGACTTTTTGCACCTTTATACTTCTTTTGAGATTGAATAATTAAGCGTATGCAAGATTCCGGAGGATCAACCTTATGCAAATCATAAATTCGTACCTTCTATTTTCCGAATGTGCCGGCCATCAGTCTTGAAACGAAATGTTCAGGTGTCTGTTAAGAAACCCCCATACTGCTGAACATGCCGCGGCAGGGTTTCAGAGACACACACAACTTCATCCAATATACCTTTCTTCGTGTGATTCCAGTGAGAACCCTTGACAAAATCTTTCAAACAACTACCCAAGTGCACACAAAAGATGGATGCTACTCAAAGATAGCTGTGCGTACACAAACAAAATGTCTTGGGTATAATGAAGTCCAAGTTAAGGAATATCACTTCTTCTTGGATATGGTCAAACTTGCAAACGATCAATTGGTGATGTGAAACGCGCGGCTGTGTACGTCCACACTGGAGCGTTGATAAGCTCAACTGGTGGAGTTCTCGGCGTATCTATAATAGTGAGCCAGTCATGTCTGTGGAGCCTGGTCACACGTCACCACAATAAGGACACGTCAGTGGCGAACACACACAAAGAGGTGATTGTATGCACAATGATCTAATATACATTTAGCTTATTATCAATTTGTACATGCTTCCATACCGTGTATGTATGTCTGATAATCACATACCTTTCACATGTAATTGTGTAGGATGTACAAATGTCATGTATTTCCTCGGACGATCATATGGACAGTTCAAAAATTAGCTTAGGCAATGTAGCGGGCCCTTCATACGAAATATATTTAACTGGTACATGTATTTTCGATAACGTGTTCATTTTCATTACGAATCATATTAGATCGCTCATGAAGAAACATATATTTATGCAAATATTATACTGTATGATATGTTGCTTATATCTGTTTATTGTTGTAGTTTTTGTTGTTACCATTTGTACTTGTAGTAACGTCAGGATAAATACAAGCAGGGTGCCAGATGTTCATGGTTTGCGGCTGTAGATATCATTTACCGATGAATATATGACCCCACCATGTAGGTACTGCATTGCTTTGTGCAGATACTACATAAGTAGGCTGCCGGAAAAAAAACATCACTCACATCCACGTGACTATTTTACAATACAATATATACGATACTACATTAGTGACTATTATACAATATTACGATACTACTAGTATTAAATATATACACGATACTACTTTGGAAGCATGTCCGAATAACATCACTCACATACATGTGACTATTATACAATATTTTCGATACTACATTTGTAGGCTGCCTGAATAACATCACTCACATACAAGTGACTGGTACATTATGCACGATGCTAAATTAGTAGGCTGCCTGTATAACATCACTAGCACACATGTGACAAGTACACAATATACCCAATACAACATTAGTAGGCTGCTTGAATGACATCACTCACGTACAAATGACTAGTACAGAATATACACGATACTACATTAGTAGGCTGCCTGAATAACATCACTCACCTACAAGTGACTAGTACACAATATACACGATACTACATTAGTTGGCTGCCTGAATAACATCAATCACCTACAAGTGATTATTATACAATACAGTATATATACGATGCTACATTAGTGACTATTATACAATATTACGATACTACATTAGTAGGATGCTTGACTAACATCACAAACACACATGTGACGAGTATTCAATATATACACGATACTACTAACATCACTCACATACATGTGACTATTATACAATATTTTCGATACTACATAAGTAGGCTGCCTGATTAACATCACTCACATACGAATGAAAAGTATAGAATATACACGATACTACATTAGTAGGCTGCCTGAATAATATCACTCACATACAAGTGAAAAGTATGGAATATACACGATACTACATTGGTAGGCTGCCTGAATAACATTACTCACATACATGTGACTATTATACAATACAGATTATATACGATGCTATATTAGTAGGTTGCTTGAATAACACCACTAACATACAAGTGACTAGTTCAAAATATACACGATACTACATTGGAAGCATGTCCGAATAACATCACTCATATACATGTGACTTTTATACAATATAGACGATACAACATACGTAGGCTGCCCCAATAACATAACTTACATACAAGTGAAAAGTACGCAATGTATACGATACTACATTAGTAGGCTGCCTGAATAAACATCATTCACATACAAGTGACTATTATACAATATACACGATACTACATTAGTAGGTTGCCTGAATAACATCACTAACATACAATTGACAAGTGCACAATATACACGATACTACATTAGAAGGCTGCTTGAATAACATCACGAACATAAAAGTGACATGTACACAATATACACGATACTACATTGGAGGCTGCCTGAACGTCACTAACATACAAGTGACTAGTACAAAATATACACGATAATACATTAGTAGGCTGCCCTTTCCGCCGCAAAACAGCAATCGGCAAGATTGATGTGTTGCATCGCACAAAATCGTCATTATCCTGCGACTTGGAGAGGAATTCACTGATTCCATGACAGCAGATCTTACTAAATGTTGATCTGAAATATGGAGACTCGCACATGTGGTGATTAATCCGTTACGGGAAAGGTAGGAAAGATACGATATTTGTTTGGTGAAAGCAAGTCATATGTTGTAATGTGTTCGTAAAAAGTAATAACAAGTTACTGGAGAATATCAATAATGTTAAACACACTTCCACACACCTATACGATGTCTATGTAATCCATGAACGTGCGTGGTTCTGGATTGGCTGTGCCTTAACCTGATGCGTTCCCATTTACTGCAGTGACTGCAAACCAAGGGACCTGCACCAAGGGAACCCCAGTCTTCACAATGAGATACCCAAGTCTAGTCAGTAATAGAAAGGAGTTATCTTTCCATAATCTGCATTATAAGCAATTCTACAGGAAGCATGGGATGGTAGATGTAGCAGAATATCCATTGCGACATTCCGCCAGTGTTTGAAGCTTTCTTTAACTTAAGAAATACAATAATTCACATAGAAGGAAGACCACGTTGTTGGAGCAGTTGACAGCACCAGAATTAGGAGTTGCAGCCATAACATTTGTCCACCTGACGTTGCAGCACTAATCAACATGAAACTGTTCTTAAATAAGATATCTGCGTTTAGTCTTCTTCTTCTACAACAACAACAAAGGCAGCTGAATTGCAACCTGGAGAATTATGCAAATTGTCTGTTAAATGTAAGCAGACTGAGGACTGGCATATCGAGAATGTAAGCAGACTGAAGTGAGTGAGTGAGTGAGTGAGTGAGTTTGGTTTTACGCCGCTCTTAGCAATATTCTAGCAATATCACGGCGGGGGGCACCAGAAATGGGCTTCTCACATTGTACCCATGTCGGGAATCGAACCCGGGCGTGACGAGCGAACGGTTTAAGGACAAGGCTTCCCGCGACCGCCCCTAAGCAGACTGGAGACTGGCATATCGAGAATGTAAGCAGACTGAAGACTGGCATATCGAGAACGTAAGCAGATTGAAGACTGGCATATCGAGAATGTAAGCAGACTGAAGACTGGCATATCGAGAATGTAAGCAGACTGAAGACTGGCATATCGAGAATGTAAGCAGACTGAAGACTGGCATATCGAGAATGTAAGCAGATTGTAGACTGGCATATCGAGAATGTAAGCAGACTGAAGACTGGCATATCGAGAATGTAAGCAGACTGAAGACTGGCATATCGAGAATGTAAGCAGATTGTAGACTGGCATATCGAGAACGTAAGCTGGACTAATTTGAAACGGTTTTGTAATTTCAATCTTAACCTGTTACTTCATCGATGTAAGATATAAGGATTGTTCATGTGTCGAGTGAAATATTATGTTTCTCTCACCGAGTGACGGGGAGAAAGGTGTTATTTTCACGAGTGCCTACGGGTGGCTGACGGGGATAAAGGAGATATACGCCACTTGTGAAATATCTCATTTTACCCCGCCACGAGATGAGAGAAACATAATATTTTACTCGACACGTGAAATATCATATTTATTTTATAATTTTTGTGCTGTTGTCAACCGGGAAATTTAATTATTTCATAAAAAATATAAAACCTTGAAACGTAAAGGTTCACAACCTCTTGTATTTGCGAGTAAAAAAGTAGTAGTAACAAAAAAAAACATTTAGGGTCACGAAAATTCTGTATCATACATATAGATATAGTAATATACAAAATCAACTTTAAACTAAAATATTCGAGGCCGCTGTTTGAAGTGGAAGAATACACGCTGGTCAAGTAACAAAAATTCGCTTTGCGAAACGAACAGCCGAGTTAAGTGAGAAATTTTTCAGTTTATAACAAAACATTTTCAAGAGAATAACAAACGGCACAATGCGATATTAACTCCATGAATAACCATCTGTCATTATTTTGCCTTGTCAATGTGGAACTAACGTTATAAGGAAGTCGTTAAAACGCCGCTTTTAACATTATTCCAGTTATATCACGGCGTGTCAGCTTTATGTCGGAGGAAAGCTTAATGTCAGGCGTTTACCACTTCGGTGAAACCCACGAGCACGGGTATGGTGCTGACAAAGCAAGAAACATAATCGGGGCGAACCGGGATTCGAACCCACAATCATAAGTTTCTGCTTTGTCCAAGGGATTCATCTCTGCACAGCGAATCGCGGCGCCTTTGACGCCTAGGCAACCCGTGCACCCGGAGACAATTGGAGGAGAGGTCATACTTGTATGACAATTGTTCTGTCAATGTGTTATGTTTACAGCAGTAAAATATCGAGTGTTATGTACCTTGCATTAAATATATCACTCTTCTCAACTTCGGAAAAATCGGTCTTTCACACTGAATTATATAATTAAAGTACATATCACAGGAAGGGAACGAAAAGTGACCGTGTTGTACACATTAAAGCTCTGGGCCCTTGCCCACTTTACACGCATCCTACTGAGACTTCTCCCAGGAACCGCTGCCTTGTCGAACCCACTCAGAACATTTTGGAATAGGGGGGAAACCCAAAAGTCTTCGAGGAAAACATCAGGGATTTCATTTTGTGAGCTCATGAGTGGGTCATCAGTGACAACTGCATCAGGTAATTTAGGGAGAACAATGCGAACGTCCTTTTGCAATTTCGGATCTGCTACTGTTGAAACTTGAGGGTTCGTGTAAAGGCGCCTGACGAGTGTTGGCAGTTTACTAACCTGGTTCACGGCGCATATACAGCTTCAGTCGCCGGAGCTGGTCGTATATATTTTTCTTTGTCAGATATACATACATTGGAATGGCTTTGTCCTAATGCTGCTTCAGTAATTTGCTATTTATCCCCCCCCCCCCCCACCCCCCCACCCCCCCCCACCCCCCCACCCCCCCCCCCACCCCCCCTGAGGTAAGTCCCATCTCCAGTTTGGTTGGTTTGTATACCGGTGGGAGGCTGTAACCCTGTGTTGAACCTGTTTCGGGGTTTAGCCCCACTGAGTGATGTACGTTTGCTTCAAGGGAATACATCCTCCATATCTAGGCCCATCACGGAGAGGCGTACATCATCAGACCATTATTATTATTATTTATTATTATTACTTCTTTTTGTTTAATTAGCAGAGATATTTATGGCACGGGGGACGTGATGAGGCTTTGTGTTTACATTTTGAGTACTTTCTGTTCATACGGTTGTATTCCCAATATAAGGGGACATAGACATGGAGTAGTTTTGCTGATAACTGATAAAAACATTTTTTGTAGTAAATAGTATCGTTTAGTTAATGCATCCATGGGACGACGATGCCAGTCAGTTTAGGACTCTAATGGTAGCCATACAAGATAATAAGAACAGATGAAAATCTACTGTTCCAAGTGTGCCATAGGGAACCTGGGTCAGTGACAATGATGTGTGCCAAGCTGTTGATTATTTAAGTGATGTAAAATATACATCTAAAACCACTTTTACCTTTCTTTTATACAGCAGCGTATGTGTGCATTCTGCATTCAGTGGATACATTGAGAATTGAGATTAGACACATATTCCTACAAAGAGCACGTGACATGTTTATGTGAGAACCGTTCAGAACTGTACGTCTCATTAACAACGCTCGTCTTTATATATAATGATTGTGTTTGTGTATCTTGATCATTGTAACTGTCAGTCGTAAAAGTGTGAGCACTAATAGATGTAGGTTGTGACATTATGTGCTTAATAAGTCCAAAGGATTCCTTCTAGTGGTCGTTATTCCTTACATTAGGATCAATAAAGGTTGTTACATGTATAGTTCACATTATCCGTTGATGACTTATACGCTAACTCGGTTATGGAAATCTCATCTTTGTTCGTTGTAATAACGATACAGAAGCATGTGGGTAACACTATGTAATTGCGCCTGTAAAGGAGAGATTAACATAATGTGGGGTTGCTTTGATTTATTTCTATTATTCCCTTATCAGGTTTTAAACATTTCAATCAAACTGATTCTGATGTAGGTTTAATACAGTTGATTTAGTGAACTAAGGTTATTTTTGATATACTAGTATCACTACGGCCTGTTATACCTAAGACCACCGACACATTCCTTCGGGTGGGAACACACATCCATACTCAGCAAGGAGACACGGGCTATTGTCAGATCCCTGTGGTGCCATTCCAAGCACAGAATTCCACTCTGCCAACATAATATGTTTGTACATGAGTCCGCATCCAATATCAGATCCATCTTTTCCCCGAAGTACGCGACAAAAGATTCTCAAGAAGTACCCTCAAGAGACGAATACCAACGATGTCGTCATTTTATGTCGCATGTCAGGACAATTAACATCCAACATTATGGCTATAATGATTACATGCCATCAGTACGGCCGCCTTTACTACAAGACGACTACGCCTGTCGTGGGCTTTTTTTGTTACACATAATTTTATCCAGTTATTTTCCTCGGAGGGTTTCTTATATATGTTAGGCTGTGCTGGACATCTCGGACTCTGTATGCGATGCAACAAACAGAGTATCAGCATTAGCAACACTATTTCGTCTTATCATACCCTTTATACGACTGGGGGCTGTATTACCTGCGTAATTTCCCGCACGTGTTTCTTTTTACAAACAAAACATGGACTTTAGCAATATTGGTTGTCCTTCACCATGTCGGGCGCAAGTTATAATCAGAAAGGTTATTCACTATCGTAATGTCTTTTGCTCATTTGGAAGGTCCGTGGTACGTGCCCATTAGGTAAGATTAAAATTTGATACTCACAATAACTTCATGTTTGTTCAATCTTCACGATTGTGGAGTCAATAGGTATTTTTTTACTTGAAGTTATCTTCTGTCATGTGAATCAAGATGAATAATACATCGTTATGTCTTTTTTGCTTTTGTCCAACCTCTGAGCAAATCGGGGCGGTCGCGGGAAGCCTTGTCCTTAAAGCGTTCGCTCGTCACGCCCGGGTTCGATTCCCGACATGGGTACAATGTGAGAAGCCCATTTCTGGTGCCCCCCGCCGTGACATTGCTAGAATATTGCTAAAAGAGGCGTAAAACCATACTCACTCAGCGAATCACCTTGGGTCAAAGAAAAATGACAGCTTTTCCGAAACCTCACGTCTTTTTTGATGCAGCTTAGCATTACCTGATTCAGTCAGCAACACATTCTAGTTGAATACAACAAAGTCCTATTGTCATCCTTATGAACGTCTGATAACTTACTCATTTAGTGATATCTGTCTTTTTTGCTCACATTGTACAAAGCTAGAGGGTCACAGTAGGCCCTTACCATGTCTCACCCTTTTCTAGTTATCAGTGATGATCAGAAATGGTGTCTCCGTGGGCATTATTTTTATGGTATAGCTACTAAGTAGATATGTTTAATACTTAAAGAAAAGACATCATGTTCTATTTGCAGCACTTGTCAACATTGAATATCCGTTTACAGCTAATGTCAAAATCGATGCTCAAATTGTCCACGCCTCCTAAGTTTACAACGATTTAAAAGCTGAAAAAGTAGGCGACTCGTAAATACGACCTGGACATCGCATCTGTCTACCATACCATATTCAAGACGTGTCACTCTCCTAATATTTTATTGACGATGAGATACACGTGTATTCAAAAGAAAAATTATACTGTTACACAATGTAAATATACATTTTGGAAAAAAATTATACATATTTTTGACAGTGACGTAATAGTTCTTATGCATGACGCACAAGGGTTACAACATATCCGATTGTTACGTAGAGGCTGTCACAACTGCATAATGTACCACTATCACACTGCAATGCTTTGACTTATTAGAATCGTTCAGTTCACAACTTAAATAGCCAAAAGTGATATCTTCCTATTAGTATTGATGTGTGATGAACAATGAACCCTTTTCCTGATTTATTTAAAAATTCTTATAAACGTTTGCACATCGGTTTTTCGATTCATACCTTAATGAGCCGACAAAAACACAAAGTCAATCCTTATAATTCAATTCGACAAGATATACATATGTTATCTATAATAGTTTAAACTTAGCAGTGTAGGAATACATACTGTTGCGCTACACGAATCAGGTGACTGTTTGATTTAACTTGACCCGCCCACAAAGTCAACAGCCAATCAACAGTATAGTGTAGCAGCGAGTATGTGATATATGTTGGTGGGGCACACACAACACGAAGCTACTTGTCGGTTCAGCCATCTTTATTTGGAGTGCATCATAAACAATCATAATAATAATATACCCTGAAAATACATTTAAAACATCAAAAGTACTATCGCAGAGATGACACACAATTACCTAACTTCATATTATCAGCTAGAAACTTAGCACTGGCATAAATAAATGCTTAAATATATGTATCATGTTGTAAACTATTTCTAAGTAACTGTATAAAATTGTCATTTGTAAATACTATGTGAATCCATTATATTCACACAAAATAATAATTTAGAAGGATAACTAGTTATTAAGTTTGACCCATATATATCACCATGGAGGCACAAATCAACCAATTCCATGACTACACATACTTATCTCAATACCAGGATAAACATCAGATACAGATAGTAGCCATGACATATGCATCATGTCAATATTTCTTTCAAAAAAGAGATATTACCAATATAAATCACAAAATACGTTACGATCCATATATACAGTTATGTTCCCCACTTACCACTGTGTGGCAATGACATTAACCAGAGGCATGCTGTCACATTCAAGGGTGGGTTAAGGTCACATCATTCTATAAAATATTCTATAAATAAGTTATAAAAACAACAGATGTCCCATACATACGTTCTTATTCCATATGACATTCATACAGTTATAGGCTTAGGAAATGTTTAAATAATAATTTAGTTTAGTAAAGTTTATACTGGTAATACAGTATTTAACAAGCTAACATATTGTATAGATGCATACGACACAGCATAGATTTACATGAATTAGATTCCACATACAACCAACTGTACTGATAGTTGAAATACCCACTTTACTTTAACTACCAGCTAAGTTTATTTATGCACTGATGCATTAATCTAACAGCTCTTAAGAAATACAATATGTACAAGACCATATACAGTATATGAAATACACAAATCAAATAAACTATCCTGGATAATGATATCCTCAAATCACAAGCACTGAGTTCCAAGAATACACACAATATTAAACAGCAACAATCAGCAAGGAGCTGATTTTAAGGGAAACGATCAGAGTGAACTCCTGAAACACATGTGTAAGACGGTCTACTAGACATGCCTGTCAGAAACCTTTAAAACTAAATACACAGTAGATAGATAGTAAGCTGACCGGAGAAACTAAAGTTGAAAAACAAAAGAAACTTGTGCAGAGTGCACGCCCATGGGTCAAATCTGGCCTGACCCAGTAAGGTGGTTATTGTTAAGTGCAAGGTGCAGGGCTAGACTTGTATTAAGGACTTGTGTAACTTTGTAGTGTACTTATGTAAAGTTTAAAGCTGAAATGAAACATCTAAAACATCTAACTTATGTGTACAAATACTTAAAACATGGCCTCGGTACCGTCAAACAAAGTTTAAAGGACCTGTCAATCAAGGCAAGAGGCGAGAAGATCTGCAACTGTCAGACTGTAACGAACCGGAACAATATACCAGAAGAAGGCGGTCGTTTCCAAATAGATGGTTAGTAACTGTCAGATTCAAACATTAGTTTACTGAGAACGGAAAGACACATTTGGAGAAATGCGATGTGAAATGAAACACAAAGACATGAACTTTGTGGAGCCTGGACGAGCGACCCTTCAAGTTGTTGTTCCATTCATCTTCTCCCTCCGGCCTCGGTGGACAGTCTGGAAGCTGAATATGCATGGATGTATGTGTATGATGTTTTTTACCATGATGATACAGGTGAGAAGAAAGGGAATGCCCTCGACTGTAATTGGGATTGCCCAACATTCCATAGTAATAACATTTTTGTACATGCATTGGGAAATGGATGCAATAACACGTGACCAGTTCAGCTAATCAAAATGCAGGAATTACAGGGAACACAACGAAAATTTATTTATGTACGAACTTGCGAATTGGTTTCAGGCTAATGAAATAATTACATGGACTGCAAACTAAAACAAATCGAATCAAAAAGTAGTATGGACAATGACAGTTCTGGACCACTTTCACTAGAGCCAGATTTATATACCTATGCCGCCACTACAGAGGGATTTTTTCATGTCAAAATGATGATGTGATTCGACGATCGTCATGACCATTACACTAAATTCTAATGACAATATTCTCTATTATTTTTACTCTTACGCATACCATTATTTTGAACAAAGTGATATTCAACATTTTTACTAAGTTCTTCATTGATTTTACTAGGAGACCAGACTATATACTCTTTTTCGAAATTTGAAAGAAACAATTGATGACCGTATTTTGTTGGTTTGATATCACTGATATAATATATACCCTGTGGTAATTCTCTCCATTTGATTGGCTGCATTAGTATATACCTATATAAGCATTCGTTTAAATGTGATCAAACAATCTATTTTTAATCTTCAACTAGTTCTTTGATTTTGGCACTGAATAATTGACGCGCTGTTGTCACCCTTGTTCTATGAACTTTTTTTATCGTCTTCACTAATACCATTGGTCTAACGAGAATTGGATCGAATCTTTGCTTCATTGCATTGTATTTTGTGAGTTCTGACAACACTAAACAAAACTCCTCGGATATCTTACAATTGGCCAGTACAGTTGAAATATGATCCTCAATGCTGTTCAACTTTGCTTCGGTGAGTATCCTAATATTATCATGTTTTAATGCTTTCTTTTGCAACTTATGAGAAATAAATTTTATCACTATTCCCGCCAGTCCTGAGACTCCGGCCGCTTCTTTCATACCAAGTGCGATAGGCGCGGCGATTATAGTTGATAATAAAACAACACCGGCTACACCAAGTCCCATGCCAGCTGTTACGAGCATAGTGTCAACTACATCGAGAGCATTTACACCTCTATGATACTTTTTATACAATCCAAATCTAAGCTCCCTCTCCTTTCTCTATGCGTCGTTTTATATTACTTATTTGATGTAAGTGAAATCCATCAACAGTATCCATCTTTTCAGATGCTTCATCGAGCACCGGATATAAACCCATAGTGTATATTATCATATCATATAATAGTCTTTAATTGGTCTTGCTTCAATGTTTTGAGAGTATACATCAACCTTATGAAATGTAGATTATATGGCAAAAATATCTTAGTAGTAGTAGTGGTTTATTTAAGTAAATCAGGCCACAGGCCCATTTTACAATATATATATTCAAGCATGTTGCACTACAAGTGCATGTAGTAATATCAATACTAATCAGTACAAGTGTATGTGAGACCATATACATATGATGGTAGAATTAATAGTTTATATAATGGACAACTGCTTGCTCCTCATTTTAAGAGCAAAGAATGTAAACTTGGCAAGATTATTGATTGTGAAAGCATTACTGGTGGTAAATAAAACTTTACATTTATGCTCTGATGGAGATGTATAATAATAACTTGGCAGAAAGTTTCTTCTAAGATCGTTATAAAACGGACAAACTAAACAAACATGGTATTCTGTTCCTTCATTTAGAGTGATACAAAATGGACAAAGTCTTTCACATTTTGGAATAACTAACTTTCTACCCTGTGCTACCATAAGATCACTGCTTGACGTGCGAAACTGTGAGTAATCCTAAATGCCACAATATTCACAACACTTTTCACTTTTTTCATATTCATTTGATAGCTTAATTGTTTTATACAAATATAATGAAGATAATTTGTCAAAAGATTCAAAGAGACACTGGTTATCAATCTCAATAGATCTTGTTCTAAAAGCGGATATACAGGAATGAATACAGGAAATTTCACCATATCCAAAGGAAAATAACAGATTTTTAACTTTCAGTGCTCCGCAATCTAGACCCTTTTCTGCCCGGTAATACTGGTACACATACGTGTGATATAACATTCTGTTTTCGTTCTGAGTTAATAAACGCAGACAGTACTTAATGATTTTCAGATGTTGATTTACTTTTAACGAGTATCTCCCAAGTTCAGCTCTTGCTACAATATAAGGAACAGTTCTTCTCAGTTTCAAAATAAGCTTGTAGAATTTATCATGAACATTTGAAATATCCACTTGAAATCCACTTATCTCTGAGCAATATGATAATGTGGGCAGTACTTTAACATCAAAAATACGAAGTAACATTTTCAGGGGAAGTTTGTGAAAATTGTACATGTGTGTTTGTAACAATGATATTACCTTCCAAGCTTTTTGGGGTTAAATCTTTTGAGTTTTATACCAGGAACCCGAGCTAGAAAAACGTACTCCAAGATATTTATTACTTGGGACTATCTCAAGAGGGCTGCCATTAAGAAAAAACTTTTCATAGCTTTTAAGCCCACCTGCCTTACGAAAAATAATGATTTTACTCTTGGTAGAATTAACCCTTAATTGCCACTTATTGCAAAAATCCACCAACTTATCTAAATGTTTTTGTAACCCAAGAACAGTGCTATCAAATAGGATAATGTCATCTACAAATAAGAGTATAAAGAGAATAATTATCTTAGTAAGAGAAATGCTTGTACCTTTATTAACTTGAAGGGTTGCACTGGGTGATACTCCCATATAAATAATACTGCAACGTTGACACTCGTGTTTCCTAAGCCATTTAATTGATAGACCTGATAATATTTCATTTTCCGGTTCATCTCCAAACAAGACTTCAATAATAATTGTAGAAAGAGCAGGTATAACTTTAAAGTTGAATTGAATCATTGAATTCAGTAATCCAATTAAAACTAACATTTTTTACTGCCGAACGACTCAATAATCATGTTCCTTACTTATCATCACATATGGTGGGATAATGACGATATTCAGTAGCCACTTGATTTTTTCTTCGACCATAGTCCATTTATTATCATCATTGCGAGTAAGATTGTATGAAGTGCTTTTATTGAGACTACTCAACATCACTTAATCGCCTAGATTACCTGTGAATGTAACTTCTTTCCGCTTGTATACATTATCTTGTAAGTGTAAAGCGTATAACTTTCCATTGGTACCGTGTTTACCAAATCCTTCTGTGTCCCGGGCCCGATGAATCAACCATTATTTATAATATGGAGTGTTACACTTAAGTATCCCATATGTACAGGTTGTTGTACTGATCTGATCAAGATGGATGCACACGTCTTTATAGGGAACTAAATCGGGTTATTAATCTCCATGCACTGTTTCGTTGGGTCCTATTATTGTTTTTTGTCCAAACAAAAATCCAATGGTATCTATGAAGTACGGGAGAAGAGTTACTCCCCTTTCTCCAGGGTTTAAAATCAACATCCCATTCGACTCATTTTGTGTGAGACTATGTCCAAAAGGCTTAAAAAAACCGAAAGAAAATAACAAACACAATACTGAATGTAGTTTTACATACAAAACTCAAGAACATATTCCTTGCAGGTTTGGATATATAGTTGTAAGGTATGATAGGAAAACAAACCCGCCCGTGATTTACAGAGGTCAAGATGCAGCCGGAAAGTTCCTAGAATACCGACAAAATGAAGAGAGATTAATCAGGGAAAATGTATCGCGTAAGAAACCCATGTGTATGACGAGTGATGATTGTAGGGCCTATAAGAAGTCAACAATTTGTCATATTTGTAATAAACCCCTGAATGGGGATTCTGTAAGAGATCATTGTCACGTCACAGGTAATTATCTATGAGCCACGCATAACGAATGTAACTTGAAACTAAAAAATTAATTCTCTAACAATACCAATCCCCGTTGTGTTTCATAACATTAGAGGATATGATTCTCATCTCATTATGCAAGCTATCTCAAAGACAGACGCCGGCTTAACGTGCATTCCTAATAATATGAAAAAATACATATCATTTTCGTTGACTAAAACTATACATTATACGGACAAGGATTGGAAATCTAGAATAAAGCAAAGTAATGGGCTTAGATTCATCGTTTCCATACAGTTTTTGTTATCTTCCCAGGACAATTTGGCTAACACGAACAATCCCGATGACTTTGCAATAACAAATCAATATACTGATCGGTTAACTCGTCATTTGTTGTTGAGAAAAGGTGTATATCCTTACGAATGTATGGATGATTGGTCCAGATTCGATGAAACTCAATTAACACACGTTGAATCATTCTATAGTAACTTTACAGAATCTAAAATAACTGATGCCGATTATGAACATACTGTGACAGTGTGGGATAAATTAGGTTGAAAGCATTTAGGCAATTATCACGATCTGCACTTAAAAACCAACGTACTGTTACTCACCGATATATTTGAGATATTTCGAAGGACATGTTTAAAACAATACGGCTTGGATCCGGCATGGTCCTATTCCAGTCCTGGACTGTTGTGGGATGCATTGTTAAAGAAGACCTGTGTAGAACTAAAACTACTCACCGATTACTATATGCACTTGTTTATTGAGAAAGGATTAAGAGGTGGTATATCGATGACGGCGAAAAGGTATTCTAAGGCCAATAATAAATTAGTGGAAGGATATGATCCGAGTAAACCCGATACGCACATATTATATCTCGACGCCAACAATTTGTATGGATGGGCTATGAGTCAACCTTTACCCATGGGTGGTTTTGAGTGGATCGATGTGAATGATTTCCCCACAGATTCCGACAAAGGATACATATTAGAAGTTGACTTGAAATATCCAACAGAGTTACACAAAGATCCTAACAGTTATCTGCTAGCCCCGGAAAGATTAATGGTTAATAAGGATTGGATGTCGGAATATCAACACTCCTTGATGGGCAATACTAGGTTAGCTAATATAGAAAAACTCGTACCAAATTTGATGGATAAGACAAAATATATAGTTCACTATAAAAATCTCCAGTTGTATCTATCGTTAGGCATGAAACTAAAGAAAATACACAGATTTCTTAAGTTTGATCAAAGCCCTTGGATGGAGCCCTATATACGACTGAACAAAGATTTAAGAAAGATGTCTACCAGAGATTTCGAAAAGAACTTATATAAGCTCATGAATAACTCAGTATTTGGTAAAACTATGGAGAATCTAAGGAAGCATGTTGATGTTAAATTGGTCAGATCTAATGAGGAAGAAAGACTCAGGAAACTTATAGCCAGTCCGGCTTTTAACAGAAACAAGATATTTGATAACAACTTAGCGGCACTACATATGCGGAAGAGTAATATCAAATTCAACAGACCGGTGTACGTTGGTATGAGTATTCTTGACTTGTCAAAACACTTTATGTATGACTTTTATTACAACGCACTTAAGAAGCAGTACAGTGATAGGTGTGAGGTGTTATATACCGACACAGATTCTTTGTTAATGGAAATACAAACCAAGGATGTGTATAAAGATATGGCAGAAAAAATAGATATGTACGACATGAGCGATTACCCAAAAGATAATCAACTGCACAGCGTAGTACATATAAAAGGTGTTAGGTAAGATGAAGGATGAATGTGCTGGGACCCCTATAGCAGAGTATGTTGGATTAAGACCAAAGATGTATTCTATAAAGAAGTCCGATAATGGAGAGATAAGGAAAGCTAAGGGTGTTAAAAAGTATGTGGTAAAAAAGCATATCAAACACGAACGGTATAAAGAAGCATTATTCAATGGTAGAACATTCAAACAAGAGATGAACTCTTTAATATATGTAAATCACAGGATAAATGGATTAAGGATGAACAAGACATCATTGTCCCTATTAGATACAAAGAGATGGATTGATAATGATGGTGTTACTACCTATGCTTATGGTTATGGTGGTAATACTGTATCATTGGGAACTATGAGCAACTCTGGGGCGGTCGGGTAGCCTAGTGGTTAAAGCATTCGCTCGTCACCGCGAAGACCCGGGTTCGATTCCCGACATGGGTAAAATGTGTGAAGCCCATTTGTGGTGTCCCCCGCCGTGATATTGCTGGAATATTGCTAAAGGCCCAGTCCATCTTTAAGATAATGAAGAATAGGCTCTCCTTCTTTCGTAACCAACCGACTACTGTTATATATCCTAAGAGACCAAATCGGATCGGTTGCGCGACGTAGACCTCCTTCAAGTTCCCCGGGCTGGTATAAATATATACTTTATCTGGAAGTTTTTGTTCTTTGCCTCTCCTCAGTGCTGAAGATTCGGAAGTCACAGACTTCATTTTAATCACATCGGATAGTTTCTTCCCGATTAATCTTGTTACTTCATTATTCAGCGCTGATACAACAGCTGATAATCGTGTCACCCCTGTTGTTCCGATTTCATTTCAATCCCATACTGATAGCCAAACAAACGTTATACTAATGTCCCGTGAAATCTTTCAACGATAGCTTGACTATGGCGGGCCTCTTTTTCACCACGCCTGATTTCGACATCATGCTTTGTTAACAGTTTAGTTACTGATCCCATAAACCCACGACTGGGATCAACTTGAAATAACTTAGGCCCATTTAGTGGTCCGCTTTTATATATGCGACTCAGTGCATAAGCTACTGCTGTTTAATGTTTCGAGGTTAGTGGCTCAGCCTCTTTGTACAGACTAGCCACATCCACTACAGTTAAAGCATAGTGATACGTTTTGCGTCTTACCTTATCGTGGGGAAGAAACAAGAGGTCAGCCTGATGAACTTCATTCGTTGTACTAATATCAAAGGTCTTCCTCGGGATATAACGCGGTGCCGGTAAGTATATTTGCCACATCGCTTGTTTCATTTGCCAGTCCTTGGCCACATCCTTAGATACCTTAGCCGTAGTGGGTAATTTTTGTATTGCTCCTATACCTTTCCAATATCCTAGTGGGCTATAGTAAATGTTATCCATTATTAATTAATACTGATTATTCTTTTAATACGAATCATGACGATCGTGGAATCGCATAATCATATTGACATAAAAAAATCCCTCTGTAGTAGCAGTATAGGTATATAAATCTGGCTCTGGTGGAAGTGGTCCAGAACTGTCATTGTCTATACTACTCAAACCTACATCGTGCAACCAGTGTAACATATTAAACCATTAATTAAAACATTTTCAGAATAATTTCTACGTGTATGCCATTTTCTGTGGTAAACCAGCTCATATGATCGGCATGTCCGCTAAATACATGCACTGGGTGGGTTCATATAATTTTATGATTATGCCAGTGACTGATAAAACGACATTGAATAAATAAAGTTATTGTTGAATGCTCATGCACATTGAAATATGGGCCATAAAACCAAACGTCACTATGATGCATCCAATATGCTCTCATGTAAACTGCAGTAGCATAATGGTATTTATTACCTCCAGGGATAAAACATATCGGTGCACACATTTTTTTTTATATTTGGACAGTCTGCACACACTGATTGTGACGCATGATCTCATATTCATTCCTTCGTATTTCGATAGCAAGAAGAACGTTTTTGTTTACGCTTGAAATGCAACTAAACAAAGGAAAACAAACTCAAATAATGTTAATTTTTAATTGTATTACCCAATTGTGTAGCACGTTAACACATATACAGCAATATGTTATACTGAATATACACATTCAGCTGACAATTACCTTGAATGAAGGTTTGGCAGTTCACATGGACCAGGATGAAACTGACACAATACAAATTTCAAATTGAAAAAGTGCAATGTTAGAAACCACATTCTTCTCTAAAAGGATCCCAAGAGCACCGAAGGGGAACAAATCATTGACATTATTGTATTTGATATAATCTACTGGGGCGGTCGTCGCTTGTGCCGTCGCTTGTGCCGAGGTCACTACAACGTTCACGATGAAATGCATGGTCATGAAGGAACACTAAACACAGAATGTAAGGTGCACGTTACCTTTGCGGTAAACTACATCGCATAGCCCTTGATACAGGGTCGTTTTCATCTCGCACCCTCGCCGGTCTGGCAGCGAGAAAGACGGCAGCATCAGACATTTTGCCTATGATTTTAACTGGACAACATGAGGCGAATAGACAAGGCCTTATGTATTCATTCGATCTTCCGATAAACTGTCCGTAAAACAGTGTCGATAGTATATGCTTGTAACAGCAAACTGCATGCTTGAAGCATTGCTTTCCGTTAGCCTTGGCCGTAGATGCACTCGGTGACCTCTCAATTGAATGTTAGAAGCCAAACTGTACATCGCTGTTCACTCGGAACATAAACTTGATTTTATATTGAAGCTCGTGTAATATCCTATAAGACTATTGTTTTAGTTTTTTCGGCAACGCAATGTGTGTACAATACGCTGTCTCTATAGCATGTGTTTGTAGTTATATATTATATGTGAAAAAAACGTTGATTACCTCTGAAAATATTGTGATCGGATCATCATTTCTGTAATCTGAATGGAGTATTCATTCTGGACACATGGAGCAATTATGCTGCTATCACTATGCTGTGGACTCTACACTACAGTGCAATACTATAAAGGAAAGACTAAATAAGCAAACCATTAATTCTGTGTTCACCCGAATACAAGACCACCCGAATTTGTTTAAAGACACTGATGACGTCGACAAGCATGTCAAATTTGACTTCAGTAATTATACTGCATATTTCTAATTTGATTCAGTGTAAGGCAACGCGGGGAAATGATTGTATTGAGGTCTTGCTTAATGGTGGTTCGATTGTCAAAGTGAATTCAAAAGGTAATACTCAGAATGCCGACAGTAGTATAGTACAGAATGTGTTCTACTTCATTATTCCTTGCGACCACCATGCTTCTGCTGCTGTAGCGCTCATGTTTGTTTGAACAATTGACAAGGTACTTTTTTGCTGAACATACAGTGACTAGCTGATCAGTTGGTTACTTTGCATTTGAAAGCAAATCGTGACAGCAACGAACTGGCAAGTGGGATGAACCAGTTCTTGTCAGCTCGTATGATGCAATATGCGCTGTGATGGTAGTCGGCGCTCGTGGGCACAACCACCAGATCCTTCATATTGTTATTGCAGCCTCCGGATTCAAGTGGTTTTTAATGGCTTCTATCGCGCTTCCGCCAAGTGCTCAGGCTTTAATTACTTCACAAGAAGTCTGTGTAAACATTGGGCTTGCACATAGACGTGTAACACATGAAAATAAAACAATGTTTCAAGCATCAATCGGAGGTCACGTTCAGATTACGTTCCCAATCCATTTTATCGAAACCTTTTATTGTCATTCCCACATACCTTTGCAGTTCGAACGATTGATTTCCTTAATATAAAAGTACATTCGTTTGC
This sequence comes from Haliotis cracherodii, assembly GCF_022045235.1. NCBI lineage: Eukaryota > Metazoa > Mollusca > Gastropoda > Lepetellida > Haliotidae > Haliotis > Haliotis cracherodii. The sequence continues at coordinate 6,179,863 of NW_027266277.1, read as the reverse complement.
CCCTATATTTTAATGCCATGTTTCACAATTCTCACTTAATTGAACTTAAGCTTGACTTAGATTTACAAGATGAGAGTTGCGCTGAACGTGGTGCAAGATAATTATACCTGGATGCTCTTTTATATGAAACATGTGACGAAGAGTCGACTAAAGTACTTTCTCTACGAGTGTTGAAATAGTTGATATCAAAAGACATTAGGATGTATATCATCCAATGTCGTTTTTCTTTGCTAACCTCAAAACTGCCTCAGGGCAATGAAGACAAATAACTAATATCGACAAAAAGAAAGAGCAGTTCTGCACACCATCAACAACTTATGACAGACACGTGCCATTTATTCATTATTTAACTGTATTATATTATAAATTATTCCACCCGTGGTATCTATATGTTTAGAATACTTTCAAGTTCGAGTGAGACATTAGAAGGCGTAGTTTCAGTGTCAAAAGAAACATTTCTACGACTGATCTGTGACGCGTATCACTCGCTGTAAGTTGTTGACATTTACAGTGAATTGAACACCCATAAATGTGACTTGATTGAAAAACTGGAGAAGGTCATCCGCCTTTGAAAATGAAGACATAGAACTGGTGGTCTGAAGAACAACCATTTTCCCCAAACGACTGCCCTCGCTATAGCACTGAACTTGGGGATCATAGGGCAGTGAACCTCAAAAATCATTGTCAGCGCTGTTTCTTAACCCATGACGGCCTCATTATAGCGTGGAACGACTACATGACGATGTGCGTGTACCACATAACAACATGAATATCTTTTTGACCACTGTTGAAGTGTGGATTATTGTTTATGCCGTACACATAGCTATGAGATGAGGGAATATTACGGTCATTTATGTTCAAGTTTATGATTGAAGTATTTTTCTTGGCGCTGTGACATGTGAGTTTTGGGTCATTTGGCTAAACAGCTGCCAATGCCACACATTATCTTCAAATATTAGAGCGTATTGATCCTGACTGTTCGGCAAATCGAGACATAAGGGGAATTCCTGGAACTTACTTCAAAGTGAAGTCCACAAATGACGCAGAGACGTCCAGCCATTACAGATACCGTGGTCCTGCGTGGAATAAATTAGTTGATCTTCATTGCAGCCATATCTTGTACATCTAATTAGAAAGACGAAATCATCCCTAAGGACCCCCATATGATCAATAAATCACTGATCAGATCAATAATATAATAGCGACACGTTTGAGACCAAGTATTAGAAAATAAGTCTCACGTGTCCTCAAGGTTTCATAATACAAACATATTTCGCTTTTAACTACCATACACATTATTCGCTATTAACCAATATAAACATAACTTGCGATTAACCATTATACACATAGTTCGGGATTAACCAAAGTAAACATAGTTCGGGATTAACCAAAGTAAACATAGTTCGGGATTAACCACTATACACATAGTTCGGGATTAACCACTATACACATAGTTCGGGATTAACCAAAGTAAACATAGTTCGGGATTAACCACTATACACATAGTTCGGGATTAACCACTATACACATAGTTCGGGATTAACCACTATACACATAGTTCGGGATTAACCAAAGTAAGCATAGTTCGGGATTAACCAACATCAACATAATTCGGGATTAACCAATATACACATGGTTCGGGATTAACCAATATACACATAATTCCGGATTAACCAATATACACACAGTTCGGGATTAACCAATAAACATATAGTTCGGAATTACAAATATACCCATAGTTCGCGATTAACAAACATACACATAGTTCGGGATTAACCAATATACACACTGTTCGGGATTAAACAATATACACATAGTTTGGGATTAACTAATATACATATACTTCGGGATTAACCAATGTACACATAGTTCGGGATTAACCAATATACACATAGTTCGGGATTAACTAATATACACATAGTTCGGGATTAACAAATATACACATAGTTCGGGATTAACCAATATACACATAGCTCGGGACTAACCAATATACACATAGTTCGGGATTAATCAATATACACACAGTTCGGGATTAACCGATGTACACATAGTTCGGGATTAACCAATATACACATAGTTCGGGATTAAACAATATACACATAGTTCGGGATTAACCAAGCCAATAAACCTGGTACCATCTTGCATGAATATGCAACTGGGGTCAGAAGAATTACAGTGTGTTAACGACAGACATATAACGGTCATGTTTGTGTATACAGAATATACCCACTCCAATTAAAAGTACAGCATGCCCAGAAATCCAGTATCTTTGTTCAGATGATCTTGTGCTTTAACTATTGACACTGCAATGTACGCTTTTCAAGATCGTTGGTTTCTTGCATGTTACTTATGAAAGAATGGTTATATCTATAGGAATATGCTCTTATCTGAAGATCAGAGTCGGACCCCTGTGGAGCAATCTCGGATGAAGATGTTGATCTTTTGAACTGACGGAGTCAAATAAGGTAAATTCTTTGAACCTCCTTCCAAGATGAGAAATTGCTGCGGATGTTATCTAGTACGAATGAGAGAATCTGACAGGAGGGGAATTTACTTCTTGGCATCGAATTACACAATGTGGTTGAGACTAGAGATGCACATGGCTCTCTATCTAATATGAAATAAGTCAGGATAACATACGCATCAACAAAAACATGACGACAATGAACTTGCAAAATACGTGATTCAAATAGATATCAAATTGATAAGTACAAATTCCTACAACAGGACTGGCAGAACATACTTAATATTCTACGCCACATGCAGAATGCGTCCAGTTGGCTAATGTTCAGATACAAGATACAAGGTGTTTTATTATACCTTTTTCTTTACTAAATGATAGGGTGACAGCAATGGTTTAAAAAATATACAGTTTATGTTATTCTGTATTTGTTTATATCAGATCCAAGTATCTATACCAGTTGAGGAAACAGAAGGTGCTACTTCTAGTACTTTGTGATACCTGGATAATGTTGGTATTGCACTTGATGATACAAACAATCACGAAGACCAAATCATAGGTCACAAATGTTTGTGTTACACAACACAAGATCGTAATCATATATCTTGATGGAGGTCTTGTTCTTTTACAGTAACGACACATAAACCAATCAGGATGAGGGCCGTGAAACGTGACGATTTATGTGTACACGTTCCATATAGTATGCGACAGACATCCATTATACAGTCCAAACATGTAGGCCAAGAACATAACCATCCCCCAAGTCTCGAACACTTGAACCCATCTGCCGTTGATTTCTGTCATTGTTACCGAATTAATATCCCGGCTTCTACTTCAGAGCATATTATTATTCATTTCTCGCTTGTGTTGTGTTATAGTCACTATTATAAGACAATTTATGACTATCACCAATTATTTCCGTGCAACGATAATAATTCCAATGAAATATTTGCATAATTAACGATATCCATGTTGTTGTTAACCGAGTAATGTTTATCCTGTGATGGCTACTAAAGATCAATTCATATTTTCAGTAGACAAGTTCTGAAGAATAAAGAAGTTTCATTCGTGATAATAATACAGATGATATATTAATGAGGATCATCACTCACCTTCGCTACTGATAAGAAATGCCTTGTCTCCAATAACAGATCATATTGCTACATTTAGTGTACAAATAACAAATATGTGACATAGTCAAGATACACAAGTTGTATATGGCAAACATCTAACAAATCTTATTACACCTAACTAGTTACGCCGAGGTCACAACAGGGAAGTTGTAAATATGAGCATCAGGATATTAATGTTGATTACAAACATCACATTTGGATTTGCTGGATGTCGTAGGAAGAAATTATCTACAAAAACACGACTGAATTCTTTTTTTCGTAATTAATAGATGTAATACATTTTAGTTACTCGAACCCTCAGTTGATACTGTGACGTTGTTAAAGCTGTAACTGTGCATGCTACTGAGTTAATGCTCTATTCAGGAATATTTGAAACACATGCGGATAATGTTGCCACACGAACCATCTCTCGGAACATATACTGAACGGACACCACAGTTAACAGTGACACATCAAATCGCGCAAAAGTTCGGATTGAGGAAAATACGTCAAAAATAGTATTGTCTACAGTCATGACGATGGTCTACTCTACAATCTGCTTCTAATAGCTCTTTTCGTGCAGATTTTGTTCAATCGACAACCCATCAAAACATGAATTCCGGGGTAAATATCTATGGTGACCAACTGTTTTCAATAAACTAGTGTCAGAACAATTACTATTTGTCGCACATGGTCGTGAACATAAACATTAATTATATATTGGAAATCTAACTGGAAGGATGTATAGTGCACTCCCTGGCGAGCTTTCACTCACGTTGTGACGATGTTTAAAAAATGTTAATAGTTTGTGTGAATACATTTTAACGAACTATCACATTAAAGCGTCTTAAATGTTTCAAGAAGTCCCACTTCGAAATAACAATGGTAGTGGTAAGTACAAAGGCTTTACATATAATGATGACCGTAAAATTCAAAATATGTTTTTATATGGAATTAATGCTGGACGAGAAGGTGGGGCAAATGACCACGAAACATAAGAGTATGGACGAAGTACTTTGGGAATCTCTTTTGATGCACATGTCGGCGCTGTTGAAGTGTACGTGAACATAATGTTCTTTGTATAGATCTGCAACGCAGAAACATGTTCACTAGACTTCCCGTTACAAATGTATATATAACTCAGCAGGCCATTTTGAGGACGCATTTGCTTACATATACTTCTCCTGAGGAATTATTTCTGTTGTAAGTTTACACTTTGAGATCACACATAAAGAAAGAAACACTTGGTGTCTTATGTCTCATGATCTTATAAGACGCCGACATGTGCCGTAAACGTTATATGGAAGAACTTTCATTTAGTATAGAAATTCGAAGTGAAAGGGTTAAACTTTATTAACGTCGGAGCTCGCAACTCAATGTGCATCATATAAATATCCACCGAAATACTGGTATGTGTGAGTAAGTTTAGAATACAAAATTGTAGTATTTTTATGTGACAGCAAATGATTGAATTACTGGTAAAAACAATATCAAGTGCTATTTCAGCCACACACATACTCTCTCTCTCACTTTGGAAATCACCTTGGTACTATCATCATGTCCCCTCTTACACGTGTTCCTGCAGTCAATTGGCAATTGTATGAAGTGCCAAATCCACGTTCAGTTATTAATAAAGAAACAGTGAGGCACTAAATCTGAAGACGGAAGTGCACACAAAACTTTCATTTATTTTGGGAATAAACAAACTCTACAAGATGTTTCAATTTCACTGATTTACATTACTTACTGACAGTGCAATTATTGTTGGCGCAAGAAAAATACCTAAGTCTGGTAAAATTAGCATGATGATCAACATGTCCGTCCGTTTGTTTTCAATTTCTGAAGCAGAACTCCAAACCCGCTGAACATTTCTTGACGAAACTTGCTTTTCAGATCAGTCCTGTGGTGAATTGGTGCCCTTTGATGATTTGGAATTTCTATTTTTTTCTATTTGTTTATGTTTTCATCACAAGCTGTCCCTATACTGAAACTGAGGGTTGTGCTCGTTTCCGGAACAGAACCGAATGATGAAATGCACACAATGAGGAAACACAAACAATGAGGAAACGAACACAATGATAAAACAAACACACAACGATGACACACAGACAATGATGAATCACACAATTATGTATACGACGGGTATTGTAACTATACATTATATCAGACCTTATTTTATCCATGTTTCATTATCTGCAATAACTCTGCACATACCATGATACTTTGAATTTGCTCTTTTAACTTTGGAGGATAGCAGTTCTGATATCGTTAATGCAGTCGTGACACACAAACAGACCCATTGCTCCACGCTAAACACGGAATAATCCATGTTAACGAGAGCCACACAAGTTTAAAGCCATCACTTTTAGGGGAGCTTTTAAAAGCTAAAAGACAATTATGCTTCCCTTTTGCGAAATTATCGAAATAAAAGCGTCAAACCCCTTTCCATAATCATAAGAACTCTCTGCTAAAAGCAAAGTCCATTGTAAGATTCCGATTATTCCATAAGCATGTGTTTACGAATCACTAAATATGGTGGCGATATCAGTATTCGCGAAAAGGTGAGCGCATCCTGCCGATATGTGCGCGCCAAAACGAAAGGCGGTGAAAGAGTTAAATTGTTATTTCGATCTTAAGGCCTCGATAAGGTTAGGAGATTACATCCACGACGTTGAGACCTGTCACCATATGAAAACACAATACTCACGATCGGAGACTAATTTCGTCTCATATCTTTGAGCGCGGTTCCTTAGCAACGAAATATCAGAGCTTTGCTGATTTTAGAAATATCGAACATTTCTCCAAACAGCATTTGCGCAACTTCGATTAGTGTTATGGTCAGATCTTGACTGACAGGACATGAACGTTGGCCATGTGACGTGTAGGAGCAAGTGACGGTGGTGCGTTAACAGCACCAGGCCTTTCATTGCGTTTAATGTGTTTTGATTTTTCGTTTCATTGTCGCAAAAGCAAATAGATATACATCATATCTATACCTGTGCATACTCACGTGCGTCTTTATCAAATTATAGATAAGGAAATTAAAGTCACTCTGAAAAGAATAAGCTATTTAATCAGACTCTGGTAACGGTACGTGTACCTTATTTCAGCTTCCTGATGAGTTGGGCCACATCAGATTTTTCGGGGATACTTTCCATCATCATGACCCTTAATTTCTCTGTGTTAAATATTAAAGAAATACACGGCAAAAGGATATCACAAAAACCAAAGGAGGATCATACACGACAACAAGGATATTACATCATACACGACGAGAAGGATATTACATCATACACGATGAGAAGGATATCACATCATACACAAGGAAGATGTAAGATAATACACATGAAAACAATTACATGTACATGGAAAACGACAAGAAGGATATCACATCATACACAAGGAAAATGTTAGATAATGCACAAGAAAACAATTACATGTACATGGTATACGACAAGAAGGATATTACATTATACACAACCAATAATATATGCATACTATGTTTAGGTGTAGGTAATTATTTCATGATTGTGTTTGTACAGACTGAGTGAAACCCCACCAAATCTAACTGCTTTAAGTCGACGCAATTGTACCTGCCTATAAAATCAACGATACCCTATCCCAATTCGAAAATGTAACAAATATACCTTCACATTAGCCTATTTGAGTCATTGTTATCTTGTTTATGTTTATCCGTCGGTTACTTCCGATTCTGTGCTACTAAACGTTGTATGTAGAACCTTGAACAGTTTATAACCAGTACTGTTTAAGGGCGTGAGTAGTTGTTTCTTGGTTGTTGCATGTTGTTTAACGCCGCACCCAGGAATATTCCAGCTATATGACGGCGGTCTGTAAATAATCGAGTCTGAACCAGACAATACAGTGATTGACATCATGAACATCGACCCACGCAATTAGGATACGATGACATGCATCAACCAAGTCAGCAAGCATGACAACCCGATCCCGTAATATTAGTCACCTCTTACGGCAAGCACGGTCGCCTTTTACGGTTGCTGAAGACCCCGGATCTTCGCGGGTCAGGGCATGAGTGACTTGATGAGAATGAAACATACTAAGTCCGTCAAATTTACACGACAGGACGTTTCAGCACCATCAATCCTTTTCGTCTAGTAATACCAATATACTGCCTCCTTGTTAAAAAAATGAAGGCCGGGCCGACACTGCAGGGTAACCCACTGTAGCATTGCTGGCGAAGAGCGGCTTTCCTGGTAACAGTGAGTAAAAGATTACGACAAAGACTAATGAACATATAATGAGAGGTTACATCCAATACCTCGCCACGGGCGCTGGCACAGAATCTCTAATTATTTCTATCTGATTTGGTCGAAAATAGGGGCACTGCCACAGACTAATGACATTTAAGTGTTACCGAATCCTAACTCAATCCTCGGGAGCATCTCATGCTCCGTACGTAGAAAATAATAAGAATTATAGAATATCCTTTGCCCCTCTGGGGACGAGAACCGTGTGTTAAATGACACAGCCCCGATCCTGCTCGGTAGACAGCTTCTTTTTATCGACAGAGTGACACATGTGCAAGAAGTATCTCACTAAGGATATGAAAAACCAACGAAATTTCCGATATGAATTATTGGCTAAAAAGCCCAGGAAGTGAATTCCTACATGTCGGAAAAAGAAAATTGTCAGCGAGTGTTCGATCGCAGGATGACTACTGCAGTCGTTGTCCTTGCTGACAGTTGATCAATGATATGGACTCCAGTCAGCGGATGAGACTATTTCATAGGTACCGCGGCTTACAAGTGATAGGTGCTCTCAAACCATCTGGTGCGTGTCGATACTTTTCGACACGTTCATGTATAGTAGAAACTGTCCAACAGGATTGATTGATGTGAAATTACAATCTTCCGAGTAACTGCGTTTTGACAATGAATAGATCAGAGAGAATTGGTCTGATATATTGCAATGTATTGTAATGTCAAACCAATTCAGGCCACGTCACAGTCATTTGTGTTGGTATCTTAACATTAAAGAATGCATTGTTAGCTGACCTGATTAATATGAGTTAGTATTCAGATGAGCGAGATGGTCAAGTTGCACATGAGACACTACAGTATATCCACTCTTATTGATATTACAAGATGAAAGCCGGCATACTTCGAAGGTTTAATCATGTCATTTTAAAGATTTATTTAGTTATCATTTCGCAAAGGACAAACAATCTCCAAAACACGAATGTGAATGGCTGTCACTCTAGGGCTGTCTTTCTCAAACTGCGGCATAATTCCCCACATAAGCATGCTGATTGGTGTCACTCGGTCAGCGGATGTGTGTAATGTAATTCTCTATCCCCATAGGAGTGGGCTGCCTACTTGGTGCTAGAAAGTTACTGACATTACTATCTCATTCTCCCGCTATTCGACCAATACTGGATGAACAGAAGTACAATTCGAACACCGCTACTTGCAGAAGGGATTCCACAAATTTTAACAACCTGATTTAGTGTGGGGATGGACCTTCCTGGGTCTAGTTTGCCGATTATGATCCTGGTCATCCATACACCAATTGTCCACTTCGAAAAATAACGAATGTGAAATGATTTATTTATCACGATCGGCCTGGCTTTTAATTGCATATACACTCTTCAAAAAAAGAAACGCATAGTTAAAAAATAAGGATATTTAATAAGCGGATGTAAAAGTATCTACACAGTATATGCATGAACACAATCAATTGAAATTAGACACAGTGATCGACAAAAGCATCGTAGTCATTATCAGCATTAATTCAGTCCAGTCATTGCACATGTGTAGCCACAAGGGGGCGTCATGGTCAGTACCTGGTCACACCACCTCTTACAGCCGTCACTGCTCGACACCTCCTTGGCACAGATTGCACAAGTCGTCGGATCTTTTCGTGGGGAATTCTTCGCCATTCCTCCTGTAAGGCGTTGGCGAGTTGTGCCAGTGTGTGGGGACGCTGGTCACGTTGACGGAAGCGTCGATCAAGTTCGTCCCAAAAACGTTCAATCGGATTGCGATCAGGCGATTTGGACGGCCATGGGAGGACATTGATGTTCTCATTACCAAGGAAATTTACTGTTGCTCGTGCTGTGTAGGGCCGAGCGTTGTCATGTTGGAACAGCTCCCTCTGGCGGTCCAAAGTTGGGAAGAGGAGAGGAATCAGAATTTGGTCAATGTATCGGTTTTCTGTAAGTTTGCCGTGGACAACTACTAACTGTGATCTACCCGAGGAGGGTATGGCTCCCCACACTATGACACTTCCTCCACCAAATTGGTCCACTTGTCGAACGCAGTTCGGCGCAAAACGTTCATGTCGACGTCGGTATACACGTTGTCTTTCATCCCGTCGTTGATGAAGAAAACGTCACTCATCGCTGAACCACACGCGTCGCCAGTTCCATGCCTTGACTCTGTTGCACCACCGGACAAGTCGTTGACGGTGTAGACGTCGCAAGACAGGTCTAACTTTTGGTCGTGTCGCTCGAATTCCCACTTCCCTCAGACGATTTCTGATGGTTTGGTCGGAAAATTCTTCGCATAACAGGCATTTGTCCAGCAGTGTCCGTTGCTGTAGCAAATCGAATCCGAAGTTTATGTACCGATCCTGAGCATGGGTGGTCACTCTTGGTTTTCCACTTCTGGGATGATCTTGAGTCGAATTAGTGCAGGTACATCGATCTCATAGTCGAGATATGGTGTTATGGTGAACGTTGAAGAGTCTTGCAACGGCAGACTGGGACTCCCCTGCTTCCAAACGTCCAATGGCGATATTTCGGTCAGCTGCAATTAATCTTGGCATTTTTCGATCTCCGTTCACGTCAGAAAATTCGTAATGAACTGATGAATTTTTTACGGTCGTTTATAGTCAGTGTCTCTACTCTTGTTTTCAACGCTTTGCACATGCATTGTGCTGAAAACCTTTTCTGAAAGCAATTTCCGTGCATCCTTTGCATTTTTGCTGATAAACGTTAACAAAAAAACATTTTGAGATGTGTTTGCGCGCAATGCACAACAAACATGACATGATTAATGGGAATCAAACGTACGAATTGTCTTTATGACGATTGCTGGGGAAAACATTTGATTGAAATTCTCAAAACACCTATGCGTTTCTATTTTTTTAAGAGTGTACATGTAAAATGTTGGTTAAATGTTGCATGTTTGTTATGTTAAAATTCGTAGTGCATTTTCACTTGTGTGAATAGATGAAACATGGATGAAATGTTTATGTAATTCATTTGGATTGAATAAAGATGACTAAAGATATACCAATATTTACTGTAAACGAGTCAAGACCTACACGGCTAGTTATTGTAATCAGTACGCCGTAATGCCACCAAATGATGCTGATAAAGAACAGATATATGCAGTAAGGTTGGTCCAAGTACACCATGTTGAATTATCTCCCAATTTCACATACTTGAGCCGATACTACATTTAATAACAACATGAATGTAAAATTATTTGTTAGATTGTAAATAAAAGCAGATTTCATTGTACAATTGTGACATCCTCATAAGGTGTGAATGAATCACTTTTAAATAGTGATGGAACCTGGTGTTCGCGATAAGGTGAGCGTATCCTTCCCCATCGGTGGCCTCCGTCAGAGGCGCATGCAAAAGCAAGTCAATTTGGTAAAGTTACGGGAACATATAATACAAGTCAAAATAGGCAACTGCATCACACATCATTTTGGGAATAAGTAGTTATCCCTCTTGTCTTGGCTAGTTTTATGTCACTCTGAATCTTTATGCATAGATCTAAGATCGTTTTATGTCTAGTTCGGGTAGGTCAATCATTGAAAGGGTAATGCTTGTTTGACCAATATTGAATGATATCAGAGCATCGATATTCCTGAAGCATTAGTTAAACGCTCTGCAATAAATCAGAACCTGTATGTTTTCTTATCCCTTTTGCCAATCCGAGCAGATTCGTATGCATAAAGAAACAAACAGATGAGCAAGAAGGGGGAGGGAGGGGTGTGGGGGGGTCAATGCTGTTGCCCATGGGGTGCCTCATTTTTGCCTAAATGAACGAACGAATGAATGACTGAATGAATGACTGAATGACTGAATTAGCCAATCAATCAATCAATAATTCAATCAATTTCCTCCAGATAAATCCGAAGATTATCACAAAATTACCGACATGTAATTGTTAACGAACAAATTAATGCAACATAAATATAACACAGATGGTAATAGGGTCCTGCAAATAGATGTTTATTTAAAGTGTACACGACATACGGCTTTTCCATTGGAAGAGAGGCCGGTCAAAGCTCCCTGAAACTGACGTTCATAAGCGTATGAACGACGAAAGTTGACGTCATTCGTTTTTCACGAGACTGTATTCTTAAAACGACGTAAACACTGACGAACTACTTCCACAATCCTGAGAATTCCCTAGCACGAATGCATAAACAAGCGTTGTTTCTGATAATTTAGATCCTTTTATCTTGAGCTCGGCGTTTTTGATTGTCTGAGAAACGTCAGAGAGTTTGACTGCATGAACGTTCATGAGTATCCTCGCTACGACCCATCCCATTGAACGAAACGTAGAAATGCACATGCACTTGGCTCTATCGTAGCATCGACTCGATCCGTGTCTAGACTGAAAGTAACAGTCTACAGCAATCAAGAATTTACCTTTATATCTATTTGATACATATTTATAATCACCTTTCAATGATCGGCCAACTGATCAGTGATGACTAACACATGTGACCGCCACAGGTTCATTTACAACTTCGGAAATATCTCCCGTCGCGTTTATCGATTCGGCCATTTTGATGTATTGTACTTGTTGTTGATATAGTGTCATTATGACTGTCTTCCTGAGGTAGTTCTTAACAGACTTTTCTCACCCAATGATGATATCATTTGAACACACTTCTTGTAAACAAACTACAACAGATGTTCCTGTAAAGCAACACGAGCATACAGACGCACATGTCACCTCCATTTGGGGGAACTATTTTATTCCGCGAAACAGATGGTTGTTGTATACATGCCAGTGTAAACATGAAGTCACACGTATAGATCTAGCGCTACATCCATCGATGCATGAAATAGTAATATAAAAAATAAAAGAATTGACCTTCATTTTGTGTGAGTTCATTGGAGTATAAATCTTCATAGATTGAGGAGCTTGAGACAACTGGGTCTTTGCAGGGCATTCAGAAGTGAATTTATGGATGTCAACTTCCTTTTTATGAGGACCATAACTGGTACTGGCTTCCATACTATCAGCGTTAATTACTGTAAAGTGTTTGCTTCCATTGTCTATTGCTAATCACCTATCAGTGCCAATCATCTGTTGGCTTCCCTTGTTAGTTTCTACCCTTTGTTAGTTTCAACCTTGTGTTATCTTATTTATGTTGTTGTCCTTACATGTACATAATATGCTCTCTGCCTCATGGCATTCATTCACGTGATGCATATACTCCGAAATGTTGCGTTCCTCATAATAAAGTTGACATCCATAAATTATCTTCCCTTTGAGACAACAATCTGTTTATCGTGTCGGCCATATTGACTTCTTGTACTTGATGTTAATGTATTATGGCCAGCTGTCATTGAGATTGACTTCTGAGATAGCTCTTAATAGACCTTTCTTACATTGTATGAACGGCGTCGCCAGGTCCGACGTTCATACAGCTTGGCCTCACTCTTTGAAGGTTCATACTCCAATGAACTCAAACACAAAGTGAAAGTCAATTCTTAAATACAGGCCACAGACAGTCTAACTATTGGTATTATATTTACTACAGGTTGTTCAAGATATTCCTAAAGGTATATAGATACTTAGGGAATTCTATAACTGAAAAATGTCACGTTACTTCATCAGTATCATTGTTATCTTCACCAAAAAAAACCAAGATTTTAACATTTCAGGGCCTTCCATCATCTATAGTGAAACATAATCAAGAATGTCAGTTAGAGTCGAAAAGAATGTATTTGTATTTGGCACGGTGATAATAATAATTAGCAAAAGTAATGCAGTAAATAGGTACATTGCTGAGATAGATTACTTCCTCGTGGTTAGTTGTTTCATGTAATACAATCTTTCTCCGCTTATTCATTACGGGGAATTCCCATGTGCAACCATGGTGAAATACATGAGCAAGTAGAAGTAAGTTCCATTTTTTACATGTTAAAGCAACACTTATGGACACATAAGCTGTCCAATGCACTGTTCTGAATATAATAGAGTGAGAGAGATGCGCAGAAAATAGTCTTACAAATCGATGCACATGGGGTCTTCCGTAAACTGCCAATTTTTTTTATCTATATAGCCAACCAAAGAGATTAGCAATATTAGCATCCGTGGGAGGGTGTTTGTCAAAACCTTGTACAATTCTAGCATACTGAAGTATACTGAGGGTACAACAGAGGCCACATTTTAAGTCCAACCTTAACGTGATAAAGTTTTACAAAGAGACCCGGATGCCATATTCGATCAAAGGCATTCTCGTTAAAATAAAATAGCCTGTTTAAATAATTTTATATACAGTCAGTGAGGTTATAAATACCGACATGGCAGCACTGTGCTTCTTTCTGAAGCCAAACTGCAACATATCGTGAAAATTACAAGCATTTTCGGACGTCCACGTTCCTAATCGTTCAAGGAGATTTTTCTGAAATCGTTTACTGAAGCAAGCAAGCTGTTACCCACAAACCTCCCTTATTGACAAGTGTTTTTTTATCCGCATAAAAGGTATAATTACCCAAGCATATAGGTGTGTACTAAAGTCATAGAAGAGTATCGAAAAATAGTGTTCACTTAGTTAGCTCAGTGTTCCTACTGATCATGAGTTTCTGGATATATCTTATGACTTCGTGGAAGACACTACCAACAGACATTTGTTTCAAACCTAACGGCTGATTTCTCAGTTTCTTTTTTATTATAGTGCAGCGCGGCATCAACGATTACTTAATGACATCCTCACTTGTCATCGATGTTTGGACATCGGACAATGGACTACAATTCGAAATTCTTATAAATAGCTTCAATAGGGACAGCGCCGGTGTCAGTACAATTTTCGTAGTTAAAAATATGTATCTACAAAATATGATCTGAAGCAGCCAAGAACAATATTTTTTTATTAATGCATACTTTCATGGATAGAATTGAGGCAATCTAGGCTTGCCAAATCGTTCTAGACTTGAGCTTGGTTCATTTTAGATTTATTCTCTATGGTCTGGGAGACAAAGGCGTCAGTATCGCATGGAGAACTGGGACAGCCTGGGTTAGCGTAATCGGATATGTTGTGGAGTTTCGGGTTTGGGCTGTTTTCTGAATAGAACAAGGGCTCGCGAACAAGGACACAATGTGGAGAATAAATCATTACCACCTCTCTTTATATCAGATATGTTATTGTGATTTGAAATCTCTTTTGGAGAATTGCGAGTTATTGTACACTCTGTATTCTTTCGTAATGGTAGAATATATATTTTCTATGTTGCTTTTTGAATTATCCACAAATAATGAGAACTACAATGTAAACTTCTCTCTGGAGATATACAATAATACTACTGAAGGGCATATCAGAAAAATTGGACTTATCGACTAATCTTTCTTTCTTAAATACTACCCGTTACAGGCATTCTGATCATTATATTAGTGAGTGAGGGAGTGAGTGAGTATGGTTTTACGCCGCTTTTAGCAATATTCCAGCAATATCACGGCGGGGGACACCAGAAATGGGCTTCACAGGTCATTATATTACACTTTGTACAGTTTAAAAGTCAAATGATGGCAAATTGTGTTTCTTTCTACATTTTGAATTAATGGTAATTTCTGCAATATAACCTTAGCATCAGATAGTGATATAAACGAATATGATCTATACTGTGATAAATGGATTATCAATTTCGTATCATGAATTAAATAAACAGAAATATGATAGTAAAACAAACTATTTTAATCTGTTTGTGTGAGTAGGTAACGAGATATCTAGGCAACTCACTAACGTAACCATTTGTGAAAAATGAAATATTCAAAGTTTAGGGGTTTGAACATGTAATTTGAATGACAGTAAAGAAAGCAACGCAATAATTAAATTATGAATAAAATTATGTTTCAAATATTACAAAATATATAGAAAATACAAGTTTAATTTCTCATTGTTGGAAGGTGTTCAATAATAGTTTTTGTTTGATTGTTTGTTGTTAAACGCCGCTCTCAGCAACTATACCAGTTCGTAAATAATCCTGTCTGGACCAGACAATTCAGTTATTATCATCAAGAGCACCGTATTGGAATACGATGACGTGCATCAACCAAGTCAGCGAGTCTGACCACCCGATCATGTTAGTCGCCTTCGTACAAGCATGGGTTGTTGAAGGCCTATTCTAACCCGGATCTTCACGGGTATTTTTTTTAATAATAAGATACAATGAAATTCTGTATATGTCCATAATAAGTGTGTATAACTAGATGGATAATATGTCCATACACGCCAATTAAATGGGTTAGACTGCATATGGTTCAATGATGAGTTCACAAGTCCATATTTCAAGACATGTATTTGATATTCATAATAACTCCACAAAAATTACACAATGGCGACAAAACGGTACCAGCATCACTGATACCAATAATACATGAGATACATATGATTACTTTAAAGTTAAAACATGTATCTAAATAGAAGATTAGAAGGATTAAAATACACTTTCGACATTTTTTGTATTTTGGTTTTCGTTTAGAGAGAGAAGTTGTGACTGGTATCTGATGGGTGCAAACAGGTATTCCCTTCCGCCCAGGTTTTGAATCTAAATATAGTTTCTCGTTTAAATGAAAATGATATGTTTTCAAAGACTAAGCGTTAGTCTAGCCGTGAAGTACAACTATCCAAAAGATCCCATGCATATCTATATATCTTCAGACGGACTCTCCATGTTCCTGTCGATATGTGTCAAGAGACAAATGAATTAAATACTATAGCACTGGTGAATAGACTATATGCGCATGTCAGCGTCGATCCTACACTATCCTTTTGTGCAAAATACATATATACTGATGAATTAACGTAGTAATACTACGAAAATATATGTCTTCATTTTGCCAAATATTGGGCTGTGTTGGACATATTTGTTTCGGGGTCAGTATGACAGACAAACCTGATGCCTTTAAGTATAAAGATAAGTAGGTATCGCTGTTGCATATATTCAAATATGTTTGTGATTAAACCAACCTTGAAAAATATTGAAAGATGAGTGGTAACTATTTATGTCATTATTTCAAATTGGAATGATAGCACATCAGGAAAGCATGCCACTTTAATATACGTATCTTGTTACCCCAATAGTCTTTTTAAGTAAGAGCAGCATGTATATCGAGAATATAGGTTTGGTGCGTGACTTTGGTCACAGTACTTTCAGAAAGTGTGCATATTCTGTTTATCGGCAATAAATAACATAAGACGAATTATACGGGTAAATACGATTTACTTCAGAACTAGTATAGATTACTTAAGGTTAGGGGGAAATGTATGTAATTAACAGAACCTTGGACGGGTTTAAAGGATTTGGGTCCTGGCTTGGGCTTTGTCTTGGACGTGTAGACGGCATTTCCAGGTCTGACGTTTCAATGACCAAAATGATGTCTGATGCAATTCTCTGCCTTTTCGGGTGAACAATGCGTTTGGTCTTTCCCGCATATTCTCCCAATTTTCTCGTCGAAAATCTGTACTTTTTCTTCCAACATTCGATTCGATTGTTCGGGCACTTCGTTTATCTACCTTCTCCAGCAACATTTATTGGGAACAACTCACTAGACACATACCTCTAAAAAATAAGGTCAAATTTACGACGTTTTCAAGTTGCGAGTGCATGTTCGAATCTCAATAAATGACGTCATGATAGAACAATGTTGCTGAGTGCGGCATTAAACAACAAACAAACAAAACATATTATCCTTAAGAATTATATTAACAATTCCGATGCTAAAAAAATCTCACAATCTCCATACCTCTTTCTCTATGTTTAATATGAAAACATAATAACTTTTTTTTAATAATCTGGAGGAATATTAATGGCAATACTATCATAATTATCATCATTATTTATGTTACTTATCCTCAAGTGAAGTAGTCCTCCGCACTATACATTCAGTGAAGAAGCCCATGAACATATTAACTATGTAACATACATTAATGGAAATTAGATGAACAGTTGAAGTTACGTCTATCAGCCATCTAATCTATTCATGAGAAAACTGCAGGGGGTGAGGGCAGTTAAGTTGATGGTACAGACAGATAAAAGAGATCGTTTTACAAATATGAAACCTCATTCCACAAAGGAAGAGGCGAAAGCTGAAACTAGGTGAGATTTACAGAACAAAGGCAGTTATTTCTAGTTTCCTACTGACTCTCGAGGATAGATTTAATAAAACAATGTGTGTGTATGTGTGTGTGTGTGTGAGAGAGAGAGAGAGAGAGAGAGTGTGTGTGTGCGTGTGTGTGTGTGTGTGTTTGTGTGTGTGTGTGTGTAAGAAGAATAATTGTACAGCATAAAAATGGCTACGTAGTTCGGGTAGATATGTAGAATGCCCGGCCAGAATGACCCTTGAGTCACTACAATTTCAGTCATTAAAATGCGTAAAACAGTATTTGAGTGAAAGAAAACATTGGAAGTGAGTGAAACAAAAGACATCATTCCAGGCACACCCAGTCCCCCAACCCTAAGTCTGCATTTACCAATACTCATACCTGCCACATCCTCAACCACTTAACCTACTCACACAATCATCTCACAACATGTTCGCCAACCCTCGTATCAAAACGCATGCACGCACACACACATCGCATGCTTCTTTCCCCACCATTATCTCTACGTCAGCCATCATGGATCCATGCGCATGCTTTCATACATAATCCATCCTCCCACCATTCCCCAACATCCATCGAACTATAACTATATCCGCCCTCATGTATCGGTATTCGTGCTCACATACATACACCCTCCTACCATTCCCCTATATCCATCGCACTATACTATGACCATAACCGCCTTCGTGCATCCGCACGTATGTTCACATTGCATTGCATGCATCGAATTACACGTTTAAAATATCGTAAATATTTTACAACATGTACATATTAAATATCAGCAAACAGAGATTATTATAACGCAATAGATTTCATTCGTCAAAACATCACAGAAAGAGGGGCAGCCTGGAATTTTACAATGACATCTAAATGCACTAAGAAGTTCAACTGGTCAGGAGGTGAGAGATGCGTAAGATTACGATAAATTTCAGTTACAGATCTCCATTACGAATATCTAAAGTGTGAATAAAGATCACAGCACGCTATTACGTGCACTGTATTCCTGCAGAATTAGCGATGTCCTTAGCTCTAATTTTTATGTCTAAATGCTCATGTAGACCCATATGTTTATAGGCATGACCATATTATATTCTACGCAAATATCTCTACCTTTAAAAACAACGCTAGATTGAGTCTTTGAGGGGCATTAAGAATTGATACACATAAGGAAAACTATTTATGGATGTCAACGTTTTTATTATGAGGAACCCAGCGTTTCGGAGTATATACTTACTCCTTCATCAGGTGAATATTATTAAATTCTATGAGGCAGAGAAAATACATATGTACCTGTAAGAACAACAAAAGTAAAAAGATAGCAAAGAAGGAAACGCAACAAGGGAAGCCAATAGATAATTGGCGCTGATTACCCCGGCCTCCCATTTGCCCATTGTCTATTTCCCATTACCAATCATTCATAAGTTAAGTTTTGGCTTTAATTTGTCCATCGATAATCAACCATCAACGTCTATTCTGAACCCTATAAAGTACGAGAATATGAAGTCTACTGTGTGAGTGAGTGAGTTGGGTTTAACGCCGCTTTTAACATTATTCCAGTTATATCAAGGCGCGTCAGCTTAATGTGAGAGGAAAGCCCGAAGTGATGCAGGTCTCAGACGTTTACCACTTCGGTGTAATCCACGAGCACGGGTGTGGTGCTGACAAACCTAGAAACATAATCGGGGCGAACCGGGATTCGAACCCACAGTCATAGGTTCTGGCATGTCAAAGGGGCGCAACTCTGCACAGCAAATCGCGGCGCCTTAGACGACTGGGCCACCCGTGCCCCCTGTATTTTACTGTGAAAGTGTTTTCCAAATATAATATGTGTTACTGTTGACCACTTTCTTAATAGCATTGTGTGTGTGTGTGTGTGTGTGTGTGTGTGTGTGTGTGTGTGTGTGTGTGTGTGTGTGTGTGTGTGTGTGTGTGTAAATATGGGCCTGTTGGAATTACATAAAACATTCATCTTGAGCGGGATTGTAGTTCGAGTTGGATAAGCATGATAACTATGATCTTCTTAAGGTAGAGAATGTATTAATGAGATTCCTAGGTACATGGGGCCTTTTCGTCCCCAGGAATACCCACAGTGGAGACATAAATGGGGTGCACTTTATGTGAGCACGAGTAGCTCTATTGGAATGAGATGAATAAGTGTTACAAAGTTGTCAGCTTCTTCACAACTGTGTAACTATGAATTGAATTTATTGGGTGATCAAAAAAGAGATAGCGACCTAAAATAGCCAAATATCATACGATGTCACTTGTCCTGCATCTTGGATGCTAGGCGAAAACATTTCAGCGCGTTTGAAGCCACTACGAATGCCCCCTGCAGAGTTGGAAGAACATTCTGCGGTAGCGCGACTGAGTTGACTATAGGCTATCAGCAGTATTTCCTTTCCAGGTTATTTAGATCCGTTGTTTGTGTGTGTGTGTGTGTGCGTGCGTGCGTACGTACGTGCGTGCGTGCGTGTGTGTGTAAATGTGGGCCTGTTGGATGTTACATAAAACATTCATCTTGAGCGGGATGGTAGTTCGAGTTGGATTAGCATGTTAACTACATGATCTTCGTGAGGTAGAGAATGCCGCGCATGAATGTATTAATGAGATTCATAGGTACAAGGGGCCTTTTCGTCCCCAGGAATACCCATAGTGGAGACTTCAATGGGGATAGGGTGTACTACCTGGTAGAATGTGTGTCATCAAACCGGACAACGTTGGTCTTTGACTGATTGTGGCATAAAACACGCAGTGTGACTTATTCATTAACTTGTATCGGAAATTGAATGCTAATCTTAATTGTTATTGATGAACACGTAATATATTTTAAAGACATAAAACAGTGACATAATAACTACAACTTTATGTGAGCACGAGTAGCTCTATTGGAATGAGATGAATAAGTGTTATAAAGTTGTCAGCTTCTTCACAACTGTGCAACTATGAATTGGCTTATTGGGTAATCAAAAAAGAGATACAATGTAGCGACCTAAAATAGAGACATTTCATAGGATTCCACCTGTCCACCATCTTGGATGCAAGGCGAAAACATTTCAGCGCGTTTGAAGCCACTGAGAATGCCCCCTGCAGAGTTGGACGAACATTCTGTGGTAGCGCGGCTGAGTTGACCAGAGGCTATCAGCCGTATTTCCTGTCCAGGTTATTTAGGTCCGTTGTTTGTGTGTGTGTGTGTGTGTGTGCGAGCGTGCGTGTGTGCGGGCGTATGTGCGATCGTGCGTGCGTGCGTGTACGTTGGGTGAGAGTGGGGGATAGATGATAAATTTAGCAACAAGTAAGGTCATCTTGAACGGGACGGTATTAGCAGATGGATTAGCATATGAACTATGATTCTCTTTAGGTAGAAAATGAGGATCCACGATGTTCGACCTGGTAGAAGTGTGTAATCAAACCCCACAGCATTGGTTTTTTGACTGACTGTGGCGTCAAAACAAACTCATTCATTAACTTGATTGTTATAGGTACAAAGTTATTGAAAGGAAGTGCAAAACTGATGAAAGTTACCAATAAACGTGTACAAGAGTCATTGCCAAAATAATGAGTTTTTGTCTTTAGTATTAACATTGAAAGACGTTATATCTGTATTAGTGATATTGTCTACGTTCCACCGGTGAGTAAGCGTTTGCCGTACTATCTCGTAGTATAATTGTATTCCTGAAGACATCACGATACAGTTTTTACGATGCATCACGTCTGCACGAGCGCTGGATTAGTGTATAGGCAACATTTAATAATTAGAATAATTAAATTGAACAACTCCACTTTTAAGTATTTTTTCCTGACTTAAAAGTAAATGCAAGAACACAGTCGGCCGGAATACAATGTATAATTCTGGTCCACTTCAATATGACCCTATAGCATACAATAAGCTTTCGGGTCCCGTTTAGATCGGTTGGGGTGACAGCCTAGATAGCCATAGAATAGTTTCATCTCGGAATCTCCCATATCACTGGGGCTCCTCTTTAATCTAAATGGAGTTACTTGTTACGATTCCGAACTTTCACGAGACTGTCTTTATGAATCATTGTCAAACAGTGGTGACATTAAATCTAGGAAACAATACGCGAAATCGCGCATGCACAGAACGGAAAATTTGGACAAGGCATTAAGTAATCCGCATGCGCAGTACGATTGATTTCAGTACTTCCGCTAAACGCTTCGAGTGCAGCGTCAAACGCGGGCCTGTATTATAACACGCGAGAACTGACCAATGAAATCTGAGAAGTAGAAATACCGGTAGAGGGTGTTGCTTGATTGAATGTCAATCAAGAAAGGGAGGAGCTTGACGGTATCGTTCTCTCCCAGTAAATTCCGATGTCAAATAACGATGTTATTTGGACGGAAAGGCGATGGTTTGAAAACGTCCAAATAACGTCGTTTTTCCGTCGAATGACCATATACGAAAAAAACGACGTTTTCGTGTTTGCAGTGACAGGTGCTCAATGGGATTTAAATCGGGACTGAGAGCAGGCCACTGCATGGTTCTGATGCCATTCTGCTGGAGGAAATCTCTTGTTGCTTTCGCAGCGTGGGCACGGGCGTTATCATGCTGAATTAAACTCGGGGTTGCGGCGATGTGCCAAATGAGGTATGGCGTATTGTCTCAAGACTTGATCAATGTTCCCAGCTGCTGTGACACCATTGTCTCTCCCTGGACCGATGTTCTGGAAGACCACAGGGCCGACCCTCTGTGCCAGACCAATTCCACCCCACACCATGATGCTCGGTCCACCCCACGAGTCTCTCTCAACAATCCGAATAATGTTTCCCACAACGTCGCAAGAAAGTCTCTCTCTCTGCTATCTGGTGTTGAGATACAGTAACGGCTCTCGTCTGGGAAGAGGACTTTTCTCCACTGCTGGTGGCGCCAATGCTGGTGCTGTGTTGCCCACTGAAGACGGTCCTGGTGATGACGTGGTGTCAGAATGGGTCCTCAGTGTGGCCTGTGACAGTGGAGGTGTCTGCTCGTCAATCGTCGACGCACGGTGTCCGCACTTATGTGTCGCTAGTGTGTCCCCATGGTCTGTTGGGCAGTTTCTGCAGAAGTGACAAAGCGAATTTGAAGATGCTGTTGCACAATCTGACGATCCTGGCGTTGGGTGGTGACCCTTGGTTTTCCACTACGGCATGTGGTAGCAATTCAATAACGAAAAATTGTAATCCGATCTGGGTGGATTTTTATAGGGCAAGAAAAGGGGGAACGCATGTGCATTTCAATTTGCACGGAACTCACGTGCATCATGTTACCATGATGGGTTTGGTAGATCGGTTCTATTGTCATTTGCTTTGGTTTTTTTATCATCAAATTTCATTTTTCCGGTCAAGGTAATGTTGAAATTTAGAATCTTTAACAAAAAATACCCAGATATTTAAATGACAACTTTTCATGCAATGTTACTTGGGATGACGTTTCTTTTGCCGTTCAGTATACATTTAATAAAGTAGTATTTATTTTCAGGATTTCCATATTTCTGTTCAGATTTAGGTTGTGTTCAATTTGTCATTACATTGCGTAATGTGAGATCATTTTATTATATGTTTATGTTGTTTGGTAGCAATGAATAAAATGTAGAACGTTTAAAAGACCCATTATTTCTTAATAATTATAAGACTTTCATCACATCAATTCTTGTTGTAGTCCCTTCATTTTTAATTGACAAGGAGAACAAGAATGGCAATGTATTCCATTCCAAATCGATGACATGGCCTATAATATTAGTATGCCATCTATTTCTCCCATGAATTACCGCAGAGATCAGAAAAGTCATATTAATGTAGCATTTGAGTTGCGTCAGAGAGGTTATTCAGGGAGGGGTAAAATATAATTTTTACTAATTTCAATGTATTTATCTTTTACAGGTATAATGAAGGCCTTTCATGGCGTGGATCTTGGTTAAACAGCAACAACTTCGTCAAAAGAAGAGATTTCACTTAAATTGAATTTGGTGTATACTAGGTCTCAATTGTAAAATGTGCGTTTAGCATCATTGGAATAAAGTTGGTAAATTCAAAGTTCTTTTCCAGTACTTATGAACTAAATACAGGGTACATTATAGCTCCTTTTTAACAGTACTTGGTCAGAGAACCACAGTTATAATGATGGCAATGTCCACACTTCCCACAGCACAGATCTGAAACAAACTTTTAATGGAATAGTAAATATGTTAGCACATTCCCAACCGGTCCTCGGAGGTTTTATCATCATCAAAATTATTTATCTATTTCACAGTGTAATCACCTCACACTTTTTAATTTGTCAGGTTACTGTTTTAAAATCACTCACTTGGTATAAATGTAAAATCAAATTCTGCAGCAAGAACTAGTTTGAAACTGTTGATTTGTGTAGTAGTTCTAGCACTGGGCTGTATTTCTTCTCTTTCAGAAGGGTCTTTGTGTATATTTAGTTGGCAAACAGATTGTTGCTTATCAAGATGGGATATTTTAATTGTAAAAAGCTATGAATGTATATAAAATACAAATAAGTTCATGTCAGTAGCATAATTTCAAAGAACCATAATCAAAGAACCTTGAACCGTTATCAAGCAAGTGATCACGGTGTTAGAACCTATACCGAAACGTCGCTCTTAATTGTAATAAAGAAGTTGTTCATCCAATTCACAAACCGAGGGCGATTTGTTGTTGCCCCATACTATACTCAACACAGAAGTAGACTTGGGTAGAAAATAGGTCACAGCCTCGCTTTCGATTGGGGAATTCATATTTGTGAGAGTCACGAATATGGTTTATATGTTATGCAGTAAAACTTGATATTATGTCACCTGCGGTACATCAAAGCTTAACAGTTACATATACGAGATACATATACGAGCTCATTTTATACAAATTTTGTGTTTATAGGGAAGAGATGACGTATAGAATCAATGATATTAAGAAGTATGTTTAGTCCAAGTTGACGTGGCCAAACAAGATGGTTCGAAAGTCATATCCATTAACACACTGATGCCTTTCAGATCTAATCTGAGTGTAATTTAGACAAGTAAAGTGTTAAGCACTGTCATTGGACAAGACACATGAACATTCAGTGTTATAACTAACAACTCTTTCAAATCTGTGACGGTTCAGATCACTGCATCCTCGTCTTAACTTGTGGTGACTTATCTGATTTACACGTGAGTCGATATGTTTAAATATGTCAGGCACCTCCGATTTACCACAATAATACAGATTTTAAACTGGGATGCTGAAGTAGAATCTAGTGGATTCCAGCCGGAGACTGTGGAAGTTAGAAATGGCTTTGCTATAAAATTCAGTTCGGCAACTAGTCTCATAGTGTTCATTAGTATTATATGTTTCATAATGTAGACGGTCTAAGTCTTTTACATTACCATATCTCATAAATAGGTCGGCGTTGTGCCACTTTATATTCATAAAATATGCATAATTTGTGAAAGTGCCGTCTTCTAAAATCGAGATATTTCCCAAATCCGGAAAAATCTCCAATCAGCCCGGGACGGAGTAGATCAATGGTGCAATAAAGGGGGGTTCACCGTTTCAAGCGGAAAATTGTGGGAGTTCATTTCAAACGCAAGGGGAAAGATGCTATGATACCCCGTCACTTCATGAAAGGCAAACCAATCAAATTCGAAAAATCTATTTCTATTTCTAGGGGTGATCCCAGGTCAACACCTCACTTGGAGAAAACAGATGTCACAAAGACATGAACGTATTGCGGACAATTTCAGGCACATCTTGGGGTACCCCGAGGGACACTAAGCTGGAGCTCTACAAATCACTTATCTGATAAAAAAAATAGTCTATGGTTGTGAGGCCTTTCACTCAGCATCAAATACTTCTTGAGCCTCCTCGACAGAATACAACACAAAGTCCAAATGCTTACCACAGGTGCAGCAACAGGAACTTCACTGGAAGCACCACAAGTAGAAACAGGGGAACTCCCACTGAAACTAAGAAGAGAGCAAGCAATATTAAACCCTTTTGCGAAAACGATATGGCATGAGGAAAACACCCGAGATGAAGCCCTAGCTCGGAAAATCCAACACAACTGGTATATAAGTACGTGAACTCATCGGAAGTCACATTGGTGATGACATTCAGCCACCACAAAGTCACGACAAAGGTCTTCACCCTCCCAGGACTTTAAAAAATCCCTATGACACTGCTTTAACATCAGAAGTCACGTGAAAAGTAAACCCAACCCTACTACAATCAGTAGCTATCACTAAAATGCAAACTATCTGGGACAGATGGATCCAAGAATCCTATCAACAACAGTGGTGGTTATGGGATCCATATCCACAGTTCCAAACCCTAAGCGGCGTAAACTTAAATTCGAGACCAAACACAGTTAATAATATGCCATACGAATGTACAAAACTGTCGGACCAAGAGCAACAGGTGGAGTTGTGTTGGATCCCGTCTCAGATTTGAAACTCATGGAAAGGAGTGAGTCAACCATATCGTGACGAGATAAAGTTCAACATTGACAACAATTAGATTTAGATTGGTACGTTCACTGCAATGAATTATCAAGTGTCACCGCCACTGCAGTGACATATCACGTTTTCTGTTCACAGCAAAGAAAATATCACTCTTCTCAACTTCAGAAAACTCGGCCTTTCACACTGAACTATAAAATACATCAGGATCAGTGATCTAATGAACAACTGTTGCTCAAAGTTTTTGTATTTTTCTCATAATTATGTTTTAACGAACAATGTGAACAAGTGAACAATGAGTCATCAATGTCTCTGTATGGCCCTCATAATTAATGTTTAGGAAACCAAAGTCTTTTCAATAACACTCCATTTCCCAACCATGGTTCGTTAATCCTATAGGCGAAATATAACTGTCCATTACATGATATTTAATGAAATTAGAAACAATTAGCTAGTTACATGAAGACCCTATTTTGATGATAAAAATATCGTGTCAAACACACTTTCCGATCAATTTTGCTTTACAGTTATGTTTGAAGACCAATGTTTACATACAAATGTGAAATATGTTCATATCCTGTATTGTGATGGAACCTGTCAGCATATTCGAGGGAACTTTTCATTTTATTCGAACATGTTCAAGTCACGTATCAAGATAGTTAAATTACGTTTTTCGTGAATGCGAACGTAGAAATATCGAGATGTGTCGCAGATGAAAGCACAGCACTGACTCTACTGATACTGAAGGCGACAGAGCAAGCAAACACTTGGATTGGGCTTGGCAGTGTAGTGTTCTTGATCAGTTGGGGAATACAGTGAACTTTATCAAGGTTCTTTGAAAGGACTGTGTCAATGATTTGGTTGAACGTTTTTGAATGGAAAAATGGCAGTGAGCTGGGACAGTGGGAGTGTATGTATTTGTTTGTAGACGTGCAACTGCAGATTTGGAGGCATCAAGAGATCCTGCTACGACATATTTTGGCGCCTTAGGCCACAGTGCCGCCAATGTCCCCGTCCCATTTTGCCTGAGGCAAACTGTTATCCCACTTATCTGACTAACATTCGTTCTCAGAGCGCGTACTGCGATTTTTACCACCCTTACGAACAAGTAACTGCTATCCTTGTATACCAGTTACTAAGTAGAAAATATTACTAAAATGGGTGATCTTGGATATTCGGGTTTAACGGGAACACAAGTACTATCAGTTCTAAGTAAATATATGCGACATAGAATGTTGACTTATGAAATATCCGGTCTTTATACATCTGATGCAAGGACAGGAACGATAATTTCAATAATCTGTATCTGTCAATACGGACCCCTCTCACTTACTCAGCACCTATTATTTTAAGGTTCGAGACAAGTGAAGCGAGATAATCCCTCAGAAAAAAAATATTACTTTTTTTAGTTTGTAGCCCAGGATTCTTTTCTTCTATATACCCCTAGGTTAAAACAGAGAATGTATATTGGGACACTATATTTATTTACATCATATCACACAACAATAGCATAAATAGTATAGATGTAATATTGTAGCATTTCACACAATATGTATTTATTCCTTCTTTTGAACAATGATGAATTATTGTTAACTGATGATTGGTCAGTCATATTTCAGCATGGTACATGAACACCGGTCTCCCACCTCTCACCTGGCTTATTAACTTAGGATTTAGCCAATGGATCAAAGTACAAGTTAAGACATGTTTCATTCCAAAGGTACAGATGGTCAGTACTTGGTGTATATATATTTTATGTTCAGTATACCTTAGTTTGGCCGTACCTCAATTAACAGAGATCAACAAGCACTGCGCGGTCAGTTTGACGGAACTCTGAACCCTTCCAGCATGCTGGCTAGGCGAGAAAAACTAGTCAATACTTTATCTCATGGCATATTATGTAATCGTCAAGTTGTGTATCATCTTCTCTGTTCATAATTGCCAATTTGAGAATGTGCTTACTTCAATTAAAGTTAAATTTATTATGGAAATATAATGTCGGAATCAAATATCTTAAAGGAGATGGTATACCACACAATGACACGCCACATGATGGCATAATATGAAATGCGAAAAACACTCCAGTCATCCCTGGACGTAGTAGATTAATGGTGCAATAAATGGGGGTTCACCTTCTCAACCAGAAAAAAAGCCTGTCACAAACACCTGGTAATACGGGTAATTTCAGTCACATCGCAAGGCGCCTCTGGCAGATCAGGTCAAGATCATGCTACATATAGCCCTTTCCTGAAAAATGGTCAGCTGTGCCAACGAAAGCCAAAGAAATCCTATCATGTTTTATACTTTAATTAGTCTTCACTTGAACGCATAAAGTTTAATTGTTTTTGTCTCGACAAAAGATAACACATTCTAACTACAGTGGGGTGACGGCATTAATTATAAACTAAGTACATTATGTCATCCCTGTCCTCAATGTTATTAATGCTTATAATGAGTACATTTTCACAATAATTATATATGTAATGTTTTCAAGTCCTGCGTAAAAAATTGAAGTGTACGATACACAACTGGGCGCCAATTCATTACGCAGCTATTAGCTGACGCTCGATGGCCTAAAATTAAAATTGTTAAAGCTGCTGATTTCTCTTGAGTTCATCTTATACTTATGCCTACACGGCTGTATTAGTCCTTGCAATATAGCACTACATCTCAGACATTATCAAAATCATTACGTTGATACGTCACACATGACCTACCAAAGCTGGAGTATATCCTACAAGCAATCCTGAAGGTTATTGAGACTCTGAGCTTAACCTTTGCAAATTGCCTTTGTAAGATGATATCCTAACCTACTTATGTGAGTAATAGGAAATGTCAGTTCATTAAGATGAAATGTCAGTCGAGCTTCATTAGATTAAACATATTAAAATAACAAAAACATTCTGCACTGCCAGAAAATAAACACGAAGTAACTTTTAATAAAAGGATATGTACTTCATCGTGAAGACGATAACAGGTATAACTCTTCAAAGGAAGATACAACCACATATATTGCATGGTGGGCTGCATGGAGGTAATAATAGAGAAAAAAAAGTTAGCGGAAATTCAAGATGGCCGCCCAATCTACCCTTCAATAGTCTATATTTTGACTTTTTTGTCTACTGCTAGGCAGATTTCGAGTATGTTAGTGTGCATAATTCTGCTTGTTTTCGTGCCGAGTCTTCTTTTGGTAAACAACGCTCCTAATTGTTCTGGAAGCCTAACACAGTAGTCATTGTTATTTCAAAGTCGCCTCAATTACATATATTGATCAAAATAGTCACGCTAGTCTCACAGTATACATGCCCATGAATGTCTTTACATTGAGTGATCTCGACAGTGTCCATTGCGACAATATTCACATAGTCCTCATATATACACGTGCCTGATAATTTGCAATATAAGTTAAAGGGACAGCATGGGCCCAACACTTAGCTCACCTTGCTATGTCCAGGTATAACCGACCTGTAATACAAAATATTGATGGAAAATATATTACTCCTGGAATACTATTTTTGGGTACTGGTGACATGATTTAAAGAAGACATTGATGTTGAGACACAGAAATATCCCCATGACTCATCGAAAGGTTTCGCTTTCATACACTGTTGATTACATTTACGGTCTTGATGTAACGTTCTTCAAGAGATAATGAACATATACTTATACATATTCCAAGTTTGTCGTACGATATTTGCATATTCTTTGATAAACCATTTATATCAGAGTGTGACAGGGTGGGGGAAAAGATAAAATAATACTGTTTTGATTAATTCCATTAGCAGGGCATATACACCGACAGACCAATGACAATAATTGGTGTCTAGCCGGGAGAGCCACATTTCAGAAATGGCTATTGCCGGTAAAGCCACATTTTCAGCTGAGTGCATTTCGCCTATTCTAGAGGGTAATTAATTAATCCGATTACCGATACCTTTATATGAGTGTCCCACATTTAAATTACTAAGCACGGTACTCCAAGACTGAGGGAGGCGACCAGTTCCTACACCGTGTTAGTGACGACATCATCATCTTCACTACAGACAAGAACATTGAACATTTGTGTACTGCAGACATTGTATTTTGTGATGGTACATCTTATGCCTGTCCCAAGTTGTTTGATCAGATTTATTGTTTACATGCTGAGGTGTTTGGCCATATGTTTCCATTAGTTTACTGTTTGTTGTCCAATCGAACAAAAGTTATGTCAACATGTTTCAGTACCTATGCGATTTTGCTAGTAGAGGAGGTCTAGAGTTTGCCCCACTTACAATTCAGTTGGACTTTGAACGTGCAGCTCACAATGCCGTGACTGAGGTATTTCCTGGGACATTAGTTAGAGGGTGTTTCTTTCACTTCACCCAATGTATCTGGAGGAGGGTGCAGAAAGAAGGTCTGGTGTTGGACTCTAAGGAAGATGAGGAGGTGAAGAAGCTGGTGACAAGAGCTGCTGCCCTCCCTCTAGTACCTCGTGACAAAGTGGATGATGTGTGGGTTGATGCCATTGCTGACTCTCCTGCTGGCCCTAAAGTGACTGCCTTCATGGACTACGTGACAACCTGTTGGGTTCAAGGGGGGGGCTTCATGCCAGAGATTTGGAACCATTTCGAAAACCAAGGCCACCGTACCAACAATCACCTGGAAGGGTTGCACAACAAGATAAAGAAACTTGCCAAGAAGTGCCACCCGAACATCTACGAGGTAGTGAAGCTAGAGCCACATCAATTTGGGCTATCTATTTTCGAAATGTGGCTTTGCCGGCTTGTAACCGTCCCTCAAGATCCAGCTCCTGAACCCACACCTGAGTGAGATGGAATTTGCTGACCACGTGGGCGACCTCCTTCATCTGCATTATGATATTCATATGCTATTCATATTCATCAATGTAAAGTTTTGATGAATATGTTATCCTTGTTGAATAGAAAATGAGAAAACAAGACTTGTTTTGGTATATACGGTAACCTGTTAGAATCACAAAGCATGTTTTGACTGCATAACCGCGAGAGCCACATTATACAATCACGCAACCATAACCATTGCCGCGAGAGCCACATCAATTTGGGCTATCTATTTTCGAAATGTGGCTTTGCCGGCCTGTAACCACAATAATTAGCCGCTACCATTGAGACAACCATGTGATTATAGCAAATTATGAATGTGATGTATTGTTGTCAATGCATTTCTTCTTATCAAGACTTAACTTAATAAGTTAACAACTGTAGATATTTGTATACATCAATAATATAACATTTTAATCAGTTGAAAAATGACCTCAACAAATTATTACAAGT
The DNA here is from genome assembly GCF_022045235.1 of Haliotis cracherodii. Taxonomy (NCBI): domain Eukaryota; kingdom Metazoa; phylum Mollusca; class Gastropoda; order Lepetellida; family Haliotidae; genus Haliotis; species Haliotis cracherodii. The sequence continues at coordinate 6,148,227 of NW_027266277.1, read as the reverse complement.
ATAATCTAAGTAGTCCCACAAATCATTACTCTTTGAAAGGCAGGATAGACAAGTGTCAGAGTGGAAAATCTAAGAAATCTTTAAAAAAATATAAAAAAAGCAATAAGAAAGTATCTCATGTTATTATTACCAGTTAAAAAAGAGCAATGAAGTTGTTGAAATAAGTTAATGTCAACAGGGTAAAAAAACACCAGTATTACGTCAACAAGGTCAACAAGATATCTAGCTTACGTCAACATGATCAACAAGATATCTGAATGACGTCAACAGGGTCAACAAGTTATTTGTATTACGTCAACAGGGTCAACAAAACATCAGAATAACGTCAACAGAGTCAACAAGATCTCTGTATAACGTCCACAGGCTGAGCAAAATATCTGAATTACGTCAACAGGATCAAACAGATATATGAATAACGTCAACATGGTCAAGGAAATATCTGTATTACGTCAACATGATCATCAAGATATCTGTATAACGTCAACAAGGTCAACAAGATAACTGTATTACGTCAACAAGATATCTGGAGAGCGTCAACAGGATCAACAGGATATCTGCATAACGTCAACAAGGTCAACAAGATGTATGTATAATGTCCACAGGATCAACAAGGTATCCGTATAACGTCAACAAGGTCAACACGATATATGTATTACGTCAACAGGGTCAACAAGATATATGTATAACGTCAACAGGGTCAACAAGATGTATGTATTACGTCAACAGGGTCAACACGATATCTGAATTACGTCAACAAGGCCAACAAGATCTCTGTAAAACGTCGACAGGATCAGCAAGATATCTGAATTACGTCAACAGGATAAAAACAGATATATAAATAACGTCAACATGGTAAAGAAAATATCTGTATTACGTCAATATGATCATCAAGATATCTGTATAACGTCAACAAGGTCAACAGGATATCTGTATTACGTCAACAGCATCAACAAGATACCTGTAAAACGTCAACAGGGTCAACAAGATATCAGAATAACGTCAACATGATCAACAAGATATCTGTGTATCGTCAACAGGGTCAACAAGATATCTGTATAACGTCAACAGGGTCAACAAGCTGTATGTATTACGTCAACGGGGTCAACACGATATCTGAATTACGTCAACAAGGTCAAGATGATATCTGTGTAACGTCAACAGGATCAGGAAGATAACTGTATTACGTCAACAGGATCAACAAGATATCTCGAGAACGTCAACAGGATCAACAGGATATCTGTATAAAGTCAACAAGCTCAACAAGATATATGTATTACGTCAAAAGGATCGACAGGATATCTGTATAACGTCAACAGGGTCAACAAGATATCAGAATAACGTCAACATGATCAACAAGATATCTGTGTAACGTCAACAGGGTCAACAAGATATCTGTATAACGTCAACAGGGTCAACAAGCTGTATGTATTACGTCAACGGGGTCAACACGATATCTGAATTACGTCAACAAGGTCAAGATGATATCTGTGTAACGTCAACAGGATCAGGAAGATAACTGTATTACGTCAACAGGATCAACAAGATATCTCGAGAACGTCAACAGGATCAACAGGATATCTGTATAACGTCAACAAGCTCAACAAGATATATGTATTACGTCAAAAGGATCGACAGGATATCTGTATAACGTCAACAGGGTCAACAAGATATCAGAATAACGTCAACATGATCAACAAGATATCTGTGTAACGTCAACAGGGTCAACAAGATATCTGTATAACGTCAACAGGGTCAACAAGCTGTATGTTTTACGTCAACAGGGTCAACACGATATCTGAATTACGTCAACAAGGTCAAAAAGATATCTGTGTAACGTCAACAGGATCAAGGAGATAACTGTATTACTTCAACAAGATCAACAGGATATTTGCATAACGTCAACAAGGTCAACAAGATATCTGTATTACGTAAACAGGATTTACAAGATATCTGTATAACGTCAATAGGGTCAACAATATATCTGAATTACGTCAACATGATCAACAAGATATATGTATAACGTCACAATGGTCAACAAGATATATGTATAACGTCAATAGGGTCAACAATATATCTGAATTACGTCAACATGATCAACAAGATATATGTATAACGTCAAAATGGTCAACAAGATATATGTATAACGTCAATAGGGTCAACAATATATCTGAATTACGTCAACATGATCAACAAGATATATGTATAACGTCAACAGGGTCAACAAGATATATGTATAACGTCAACAGGGTCAACATAATACCTGTATAACGTCAACAGGGTCAACATGGTATCAGTATAACGTCAACAGAGTCAACAAGATATCAGAATTACGTCAACATGATCAAGATATCTGTATAATGTCAACAGGGTCAAAAAGATATATGTATAACGTCAACAGGATCAAACAGATATATGAATAACGTCAACTTGGTCAAGAAAATATCTGTATTATGTCAACATGATCATCAAGATATATGTATCACGTCAACAAGGTCAACAAGATATCTGTATTACGTCAACAGGATCAAACAAGATACCTGTATAACGTCACCAAGATCAACAAGATGTATGTATAACGTCCACGGGATCAACAAGGTATCTGTATAACGTCAACAGGGTCAACAAGATATCAGAATAACGTCAACAGGGTCAACAAGATATATCTATAACGTCAACAGGGTCAACAAGCTGTATGTATTACGTCAACGGGGTCAACACGATATCTGTATTACGTCAACAAGGTCAAGAAGATATCTGTGTAACGTCAACAGGATCAGGAAGATAACTGTATTACGTCAACATGATCATCAAGATATCTGTATAACGTCAACAGGATCAACAAGATATATGTATTACGTCAACAGGGTCAACACGGTATCTGTATAACGTCAACAAGGTCAACAAGATATCTGTATGACGTCAACAGGATCAAGGAGATAACTGTATTACGTCAACAGGATCATTAAGATATCTGTATAGCGTCAACAGGATTAACAGGATATCTGCATCACGTCAACAAGGTCAACAAGATATCTGTATTACGTAAACAGGATCTACTACATATCTGTATAACGTCAATAGGGTCAACAATATATCTGTATAACGGCAATAGGGTCAACAACATTAACAAGGTCAACAAGATATCAGAATTACGTCAACATGATCAACAAGTTATCTGTATAATGTCCAAAGGATCAGCAAGATATCTGAATTACGTCAACAGGATCAGCAAGATATCAGAATTACGTAAACAGGATCAAACAGATATATGTATAACGTCAGCATGGTCAACAAGAATTATGTATTACGTCAACTTGGTCAACAAGATGTATGTATTACGTCAACAGGGTCAACAAGATATCTGAATTACGTCAACAGGATCATTAAGAAATCTGTATAACGTCAACAAGGTCAACAAGATATCGGTATTTCGCCAACAGGGTCACCAAGAAGGGCATAACGTCATCAGTGGTCCCTGTCTCTTATTTCAGCAATGATTGGAATCATAAAGCGCGTGTGCCATTATTCATCTCGCTTATAAGTAGCACGGAGGATAATAAACAAGAGTATCAACTTTGGAAATTCGGTTTGAAAGTTTCATATGCTTTCTAAAGGAAGCAAAAGAGTCAAACTCCTCGCATAAATCACAACAATGTACTTTCAAGTTGATGCCTGAATAAATTTGAAGAGCCAAAAATGACATTTTGAAATGGAGTATACTGTATTGTAGCGATGAATTAAAACCGGAGAAAAACTGAGAAATTCTAAAATGCGAATTAAGATTTTCTTTACAAAAGTTTCAGTATCATAAAACTTAGTTGACACGTACACGATGGACAATAAGTTCAACCGTGATGTACGTTCAAATCTGAATATAGACTGTTAGTTTATATATCAGGAAGGAGGTGAGCGTTATTTGAGAACATATCTTTAAGCGTTTCTTCGTTACGTATAAACTCTGCACTTGTACACAGCAGACGCAATTCAAAATTAACATATATCGGTTTTAGTTTCCACAAAATCAGTAAATGCTCTATCGTGTCACTGGATTGTCTGGTCCATCACAAGACTGTCCCGTTTGTTTAAAGGCAGCTGTCGCATTGGCCAGCGTACTGCTGTGTGGCGCCAGGCAACAAAAGTATTTCATTTTTTACGCAAATTGTGTGAACGTCAGATGCTACCGGTAGGGCGGGACATACTTTCCCTTTTCAGTGTTCTTTCATATACTTGTCACTGCTATTTTGTCTTTTACGTCTAATAGAATCTGTTTGGGCGGATAATCTAGACTCGTTATTCTCTGGCGTTGACATATATTGATACGGTATACACAGAGTGTCCGACCTATTTGGAATTAATAAAACCATTGCCTTATACAGAAAATGCTTGTCATTATTGCAAGGGACGTCGATACAAGTCATTGGCGGTCTTCGTGTTTCTTTCTTTCTTAGTTTAGAAATGATGGAAAGAACATGAAGTGAGGTTTGGAAGCAGAACAAACAGCCTGAGCATGGACATGACGATTTAAACCAACACTAATATCGCCCAAATCTTAACATTCTAGGAATTGCTTTTTCACAAATAGATAAAACCATTGTCAGTTGATAAATATCTTGGATTTTGTGGTGGCTTGAGTTATTTCGCAATATACACACCAGAAGGAATATTGCTGTAAACGTTCGTGCTTGTATCATCATTTAAACAATTCACACATTTTGCTTTTAGTCCACCCGACTATGGAGACGTTTCAGTGAGTCTTGCCACGCAGTAGTTGTTGCGAGTGTCAGGTAAATTTCCCCACACAGCTGAATGCCCATAACGAGTGCATGAACAAAGACACCGGCACACACCAAGCACGATGAGGCCACAAACCGTTCATTCGTCAATAACGCGGCTTATAAACCAGATCGATACCTAGTAAAGTAAACTGGTTTGGTTTGATTTGTGTTTGTTGTATGAAGCCGCACGCAGCAATATTCCAGCAATATGACGGCAGCCTGAAAATAATCGAGTCTGGACCAGACAATCCAGTGATCCATATGATGAGCAACGATCAACGCTGTGGGTTGGTTGGTTGGTTGGTTTGTTGTTGAACGCCGCTCTCAGCAATATTGCAGCTATATGACGGCGGTCTGGACCAGACAATCCAGTGATTAATATCATGAGCATCGATCCACGCATTTGGGATCGATGTCATGTATCAACCAAGTCAGCGAGTCTGACCACCCGATCCCGTTAGTCGCCTTTTACGACAAGCATAATCGCCTTTTACGGCAAGTATGGGTTGCTGAAGACCTATTCTACCCCGGCATCTTCACGGGTTCAACGCTGTGGGAGTACGATGACATGCAATTTACCACTTCACCCAGCCAGACCACCCGATCAATTGATCGCCTCTTACGACCAGCATAGGTCGCTTGGTACCTATTCAGACCCGCCATCCCCTCGGGGAAGAAATTAAACTGACATTTCAAGTAATCAGCTGGAGATATCTTCTCTTCACTTACCTTTATTCTAGTAGAATTACATTACGACTTACCTCAACGCATAAGACCGTGTTATTTCCTAAATGATATTGATGAGCAACACTTAACCTATCAAAACATGTTATATCCCTCTGCTAACTTAATACGTCTAAACAACCATAAATACTAACACTTCAACTAACTTGTGAAAGTGTTATTTTACCAATCGTCATTCATTCTGAATGTCAAGGTATGTATTTATTCCTTCCTTGTGACAACTGGCCATCATAACGAGCAACTTGCAGACCACATGCGCGATGAAGCCACGGACCATTCATCCATGTCGTTGTTTGTTTCTTATTGTTCATCAAATATATTATTATCAATTATGTTTGCAGTTCAAGCTTTTCTGCATTTCGCTGCGGCTATTTTGTTGATATCTTCAGAAATATATATTTCAAAATGTAGGTGACATGGAACCTATCTGCTTCATTGTGAAATCAAATTATTCAATATCGACAAACATGGGTTTTTTTCAACTTTTCTTACCGATGAATCTGGCAACGAATTTACCATATTACCATACATTTCCCATTTTTAATGCTTAGCCACTAAATGCTTGTTACTTGTTGTATCATTCATTTGTGTATATGTTCATCCTACTCCAGGGCATGATAAATATCTGACGATAATACATATGTTAAAAATACGCTTTAATGTTTAAGATAATGCTATCATTAAAAAGCGGAATTCGAACCTACGATGTCATAAAATGAATAATAGATATTACGAGTATTACGCATATGTTTTAAATATATTTTTTGACAATTTCTACTTTGCTGAAAAAGTAGGAAATGCAGTTGATGTGAATATGTGTATTATAGAAGCCAGTGATTGAAAAATAATACCTTAAATTGTCCATCAAAACAAACATAAGCTGTACTTAAAATAAAATGCATTTATTACACTAGGCCAAAACGAATACATGTGATCTACATGTTGTATCAAGTGTTGATAATGTTCGAAATTTGGGTGTATTATACCCCTTTCGTAGTAATCGCTATGCACTATTAATTTTGATAACATCGACGAACCAATAGCTACAACCATCATATAAGATATAAAACTATTCCCCCAGCTGGTGCGGAATAATTTCAAACAAGATTAAGTGGTTTACACATTAATTGCTTCAACAATGCTAATACTGTTGCTAAAGTTGTGTATAAACATATACTCGATAAACACGTGTTTACGGATGACCTAAAAACCAGCCCTGGGTGAACAATGAACTAAAACTAATTCATAAGCGCAATCGCCAGTGTAACATAGCTAAAAGATGCAAAACCTCCCTTTGGGCGAACTTTATAATTGCGAAATATGTTAATATGAACAGGTCACACTGCTAACATACAGTTTGTTTCTAAAATTGACGATACGATAAATAATAGTCATGGTGCCAAGATATGGTGACTGACAGTTAACATTATTTCAAAAATGGAAATGGACTGAATAATTTCACTCACAGTATTCAAATGACGAGATCCATGAAAATAGAGATGAAATAGCGTAGCTATTAACTTTTTTTTGCACTGATCAGTCAACGAATCCAACACGCGTGTCTACGATATTAATACAGGCTTTTAAAATTCACAATATGAAATTCGTTGAAAATGGGAGAAGGTGTAGCAGATGGGGTCAGACGGAATTCCTAAATTCACATTATCTATACTGAGCAACTTACACACATTAAACTTGTCTCTTTCTAAACACCTTCGTCACCCATTTCGGTGAAAGAGCATCAGTAATACCAAGTCACAAAGTGTAAGTCTTTGGTATATGTATATTCATTTATATTTGTAATTGTTTCCGAGATAAATATGTGTTGTTGTGCTAGGTGAAGCAATAATGTTCGACATACAAAGCTTATCATGTACGCACAGAATTTACGGAATTAATGACAAATTATTAAATGCTTCGAAAGACATTTAAAGAATAGAACTGCACAATGACGATCCTAGTCTAAAGCCTGTTATCTTCGGCATTCCACAAGGATGAGTCCTGAGTGCACTCTTTATTAGTTAGCTATATAACAATATTGTCGACAGGAGCACCATACTTTTCACAGACAACACATCTGTCTATGTCATAGTTGATGAAGCACGCATAGCAGAGAGATCCTTCAATAATATGTATATACTGCTGGAGATAAACTAAATCTATACATATCTCATGCACATTAAACATTAAACGTCCTAAACCAGCTCTTGACAAGAACACTAAGCAATAGATGTACAAGGACCTGAATACTGAGGACGTATTCACGAATACTATTGTTGCTTGAGTGAGGAAATGAATCACATAATAGTTTTAGCGTTGTTAAAGTCTGAGGGTCGTTAAAAGTGAAATATGTTTGAAACTACGTCAAGTAAGTTACTCTTCAAATTTCGTGGATAATTGTTGTTAACCCATCAACTTTCCTGTTAATTGCTGTTCTGATATGTGTTTGAAGCAAATTTTGGTCAGGTGCGTTTTGGAAATATTGACATCATCAAACTTATCATGGTACTGTTTTATTAGGATATATGACCAACATATTGACCAGGATATGTGGCGAACGATGAGCTATATGCAGGCTCAGAACTAATTTGTGACGATTTCTTTCCTCACTTCACCCAAACGAGTATCTGGAGTGCCCCCTGATCGGCGACTAATCTCGTGTAAGCCCAATTCACTTGCTCCTCGTCATGCAAGCAGTCACTACAATCGATAATCGAGTGGTTGGCTATTTCTTGCCTCCGTCAAGTGGAGGAGGTCAACAGTCAGCCATAGCTACTGCTAATTCTCTATTTGGATGTGCTCAAAACCTACAGGCTTTATATCATGTACACATTTGCATGTGTATGACGTGGTTCAACCATTAAAGACACATGCACACATTTTAATCACTAAAATGGAAATCTTGTTAGTGTTGGCTACATGTGCAAGTTGCACCATTAATGAGTCTTGGGAATATGATAAAAGAACACCCGAAGGTGGTTGAGGACAGTCATTGATAATGGTGGTTTATTAACTGTGTTTAGACACGCCTTTACACCTTAATAGTTCACCATCCTTTATGCGTTTCAAGAGTTTATAACCAGTTCGGACCAAGAAGATACAGATGACTATGTTCTTGATGATACACCTTGTGCCTTATTCCTTAATACGTGCATCCTGTGTGTCTGTTGTTTAGCGTCAGCGGCAAAATCAATTTGGACTTTCATCTTGTAAATGTTGTAAACATAATGTACCAAATACTATGCTTTTTTAAACATAGCGCACTCCATGAAAAGGAAACTGTAGTTTCTCATAAATGAAGTCAGATGCTCCTAACACATGTCATTGTGTCTTATAGTATGTGCCGATGCGACTAAAGTCAGTTTATTGTCTAAAGATACTTGGGGATGATATTGGCGCGTGACGTCAAATGCAACACGTGAAATTGACAAGGACGTCACTTGAAGCATGTTATTGGTGAAGTCGACAGGAAGAATCTTGCACGAGACAAATGAATCTGAGGGAGAGTGCTCGAGCCAGTAATGAAATTACAGCTGCAAGTGCTTATTTCACTTCAATGAATGACAACATCGAGTCAATAGTCTTACTGATCACAATATTTATCAATCAGAGAAAATGATCCAGTAATGTTACAGCCTCAACTCCCGCGAAATTACAGCGTGCTGTCACATACAACAATAGGTCTTGCAGGCATTAGTCTGGGTTTCATGGCCGTTAATAGAGTCTAAAATGATAAAACACATTTCGACAATGACAGCATTTGGTTTTTTTTAAATAGATTTGATTAAGTGCATCGGATGCACTGTAAAAACAAACTTCAAAGACACATGTACACACGCAAGTACATGCACATTCTTTGAAATCATTGGTTATAGTACGCAGTTGAAAACAGCTTTCGGTGGAACTGATCGGATCATAACCTAATCAAACTTGGCCTACAATGTGTTAAAAAATGTTTTAGTATTGTTACATAAGATCTTGAAAGAAAATACCTGACCCGAAACGTGTTTCAATACTGACAATAATTATTACTGACAGTCGCTTTGTAATGTGGTCTTTTTACACACAGACATGTTTTGGGCCACAACATCTGAAGTCATGAGTATGCAAACTTTCGTGGAGTTTTCGTAAAAAAAATGTTTTGTATTGGGAATGTTCAGTTAGAGTGATCTGATTGCACAATCTCTGCAATTAACTAGAGTCTTGACATTGCTACGCGTTATGGTGAAGCAAAGGGGTACACCTCAAAACCACTCGCGCAATTAAAATGGATACCACAACAATCTTACTGCAGTTAGGGACAGTTTATTAATTCTACATTAAGAATAATTCATTATCCACAATACAGGCTTACATAATAATAACAAAGGGCATCCTAGCAATAATGTCGGCAAACCAATATGGCATTATTAAAAAACAAAGTCATAGTCGCCAGGGGTGTGATTCTCCAAGTCTGCATCAGATATCGTTGTTGCACAGTGGTACATAGTTGAAGGCGCACCAACATGATCTCAGTTTTTGTCAGCCCCGACATAGGTTATTTCCCCCACACAGTAACATCATAGATACATCTGGAGGAGGCAACAAATGGGTCTGTTTCACCACCAAATTACAAACACCACTGCCCTTCTACAACAATCACAAGTGTTTTTTTATATGCTTTGCCGATGAGCTTCAGGCCGTTTGGCTCCAAATGAGAACGATGAATTGCAAAATAACTCGAAATCCAGAAAAGTGTATGAAACATCAATACGGTACTTGACCATGAATACCCTGTACCCAACAAAATCTGAATTTTGTTAATTTTAAGACCCATGACGGATGAAGTTCTTTAAGAAACTATCATGTAATTTTGTATAGAAATGTGTACATGACACGTAGGGGGACAAACCGTGGAAGGAACAGCGCAAGCACGGTCTGCACGTGCTACACAGTGACCGTGTTCATTCAATGGCAAGATGCGCTACTCAGCAGATGTTAAACAGTTGATGTTGAATGTGTATGATTTCTTTAGAAGTGAAGCAGAAAGAGCAAAGCCTTTTTATGCAATTAATAAATTCTTGAAAGGAGCTTCAAAAGCTCTTGGTATGTTCCCTCAGGTACTTAAAAATGTTGTTAGTCGACGAGATACAAATAGTCAGGCCAAGGAGGTAGGGAACATGTCAAAACCACGCATAAATTGATAAATTAGACAGTTTTCAGAGGGATCAAGTCAGACGTGCAATTGTTAAACTGCACTCAGAAAATAAGTACCTGTCCCTAAGAATTTTGAAGAAACACCTTAAAACTGACCATGATTTACATGTTACAAAGTACAAACTATGGCAGCTGTTGCATACATTTGGTTACAAATACAAAAAGATAACTGGAGAAAATAGGGCTGTGTTGTGTGAACGGTCTGACATTGTTCGTCTCAGAAATCATTACCTTCGTACCATCAAGCAGAAACGTGAAGAAGGATATGAGCCCGTCTTCTTAGATGAGACATGGGTAAATGCGTCACACACAGCCAGCAGTCAGTTGGTGACTGTAAGGACTCTGGTAGAAAGTTACCAATGGGAAAGGGTGAAAGACTCATAGTTCTCCATGCTGGTTCTGCTAGTCAGGGTTTTCTCCCAGACTGTGACCTCCTCTTTAGAGCCAAGGGCAAAGATAACAGGGACTACCACACAGAAATGAACGGCAATGTATTTCTGGAGTGGGTGAAAGATAAATTAGTCCCTTCTCTACCTACCAAGTCTCTCATTGTCATAGACAATGCACCGTATCAAAGTGTGCAGGATCCAGAAAGCAAGACTCCAACCTCTAATAACCGTAAAGGAGACATGGTTACTTGGCTGCAACGAAGGAACATTACCTTTCCTTCTCGAGCGACGAAACCACAGCTCTATGAAATCATAAAAACTATGAAACCTGACCCCGTGTATAAAGTTGACAGTTAGATCAAGGGTCAGGGTCACGCTGTCTTACAACCGCCACCTTATCACTGCGACCTGAGCCCAATCGAGTTGGTATGGGGCATCGTCAAGGGTGACGTTGGACGATCGAACACAACGTTCAAATTACGCGACGTTGAACAACTCGTAAAGGAATCCCTTGTTCGGGTTACAGTAGAAACATGGAGACGTTGTGTGGCCACAGTCGTTGACGAGATAGAGCAACGTTATTGGTCACGAGATGGACTACGGCCAGCAACAGTCCAACCTATAATAGTGGCAGTCGGTTCAGGCACCAGCAGTTCCGACGACGAGATCTATGGCATGAGCGAGTCAGATTGCGACTGAAATTATCATGAGACGGCCCCCCTAACGCTCTGTCATTTCCCCTACCACAGAACGTGCAGTGCATGCGTGCTTGCACTGTGCCTTCCACGGTTTGTTCCCCTACGTGTCATGTACACATTTCTATACAAAATTACATGATAGTTTCTTAAGAACGTCATCCGTCATGGGTAAAATAAACAAAATTCAGATTTTGTTGGGTACAGGGTATTCATGGTCAAGTACCGTATTGATGTTTCATACACTTTTCTGGATTTCGAGTTATTTTACAATTTATCGTTCTCATTTGGAGTCAAACGGACTGTACCTACTTTTACTGAAACACGAAAGCTACTCGCTTGAATCCGTCAGATCACAAGCTGTACATTCAGTTACGTAAGAAGCACTTCACTCAGCTGAAAGCCCCTTACCTTAAGTCAAGTCTAATTGCACCTAATATTCTGATCAATAGATAATAGTATATACCCAATATTCAAACACACATTTTCACACATAACAACATCATTCCAATACTAGTATTCTAAATAGGTTTCATTTCGTCACTCTGAATCTGTTGCATTAAATCATTGACCAAATGCATGAATCAGCCTAGCCCTCAACCAAGAGACTCGATCTGAAAGTACATCTTAAATGGCTCTAGTTCGACTACATTCGTGGAACAATTGTACATCTATGTTTAATAAAGATGGTTCTACTCCATGTGTAGTGTACGAGGGCTGGTCAAAAAGTTCTAGGCCTAACAAACAAACCCAATAATTGTGGAAGTGTTTTTAATTGTATTTTCAACATAATCTCCCTGTTTTCAATACACTTCTCATATCGGTAGTGAAGCTTTTCGATTCAAGTCAGGAAGAAGTTTTCTGAAACCAACATGAAAAGAAATTCAGGGCAACTTTGAGGTCATAGCGTTTTCCTCGAAGGTATTCTTTCAGTTTAGAAAACAGGTTGAAATCACTTGGTGGCAGGTCTGGCAAGTATGAAGGACGAGGAAGCTCTTCGGACTCACATTGTCACACAGCAGCTTTTGCAAGCCGAGGGGTGTAAGAAGAAGCATCGTCATGAACAAGTAGAGCCCCAGCAGTCAGTATTCCTCGCCGTTTTCCTTTTTTCAGAAATTCTTAGGCGATGAAACATATTAGCATAATAGACACCGGTAATCGTCATTTGACTTTCTAAGTAATCAGCAAGAGGATCACACTCTTTGCATCCAAGTATACAGTGGCCTAAACCTTCTTCACTGATCTTGAAGACTTGAATTTAATTGGTGACTGAGAAGTGGAATGGTGCCATTCCATGGATTGACGTTTTTACTCGGGATCATAGTGGTAGACCACAAACCAAATACACATGCAATAAAGTACTCAAACATTGTACTACATTGACAAGTTCACTTTGTTATGGCCCATAGTTGCAAGTTAGTCAGGGTTATAATTTTTTGACCAGCTATCGTAACGTTTGAACTATTATATTTAAAGCACGAGAATGCTCAGGGAAAACACTATACTTTATTACATTACACATGGAGGTGGAGCAAACTGCATTACGTTTCTAAGATGGTGAATGTAAGAGTACCGTGTGATGTTGTGGTGGTGTGTTTAAAATCAAATCTGTAATAACAAGCTCCGTAAATTAAAAATCACGGGGATGGGGGTGGACGGTGGTGCTTGTTTGAATATCGCCATGACGTCAGTCCTTTATGACTTAACTCGAAAAGTGTACTGTCGACGCCTCTGATCTGTTAACGAAGCATCTTATAATCAGACATCAGTCAAAAACACTCCACCTAGTTCTTAGTTAATAAAGTGTACATCTCGTAGCAGTCTTGGTGAATAGAAAAAGAAAAACCTTCCATGAATGACATAAGCGATGTCATACTTATCCGATCAACACGTGGGTTTACAGTGTGTAGTACATATTTACAGTGTTCGTTGCACATAATGGAGCAATGATGCCGCTACATTTTAATATGTTGGTGTGGTGGTTAAAAAGTAAAAACAAACAGTGCAAAATAACAAAACAAGCAGAGCCATATCCATATCACCTCCCGTATTATTTATGTCTGAAGTATTAACTGAAGGGGCTGTTATGAACCGATGGTGAGAGGTAGATGATGCACGTCATGGGGCTGTACTGTACCCATGTTGAGAGATACTTGATGTACGATCGATGTTTTCATCGCACGGGTTTTGTGTGAAAATGTTTAATTTCAAAATGGTGTTCAGTAGGGACAAGGTTACCTCTCCTTTAATCAATCTGAATCAAGCATTCTTCAATGCCATGGTAGAGTTCAGAATGACTTGAGTTAAAATGGAAATAACATGTAGCAATGTGAATTGTCCTGATTGAATGTGCAGGATGGTAAAGATATTTATAAAGGTGAGTAAGAAATTAGTATTTTCCTTCAATAACTTGAGGCATCACTATATTATTTTTGAAAATAAGTCACTTTTAATTACTCGGAACGATTTTGGAAGTTGTATATTCTGCAATAAAGAAAGACAAAGGTGATTATAGATGTATATTTTTTATATCATACAGATGGTAATCGATTGTTAAAAATTGTCAACAATATCATATCATGTTCGATTGGGTTTAAATCTAGAGATCGAGAGGATCATGTTATAGGACCTGGATTTTGTGAAAACTGAAATAGATTGTCAGTTTTGCCGTGTGATGTCGGGCGTTGTCTTGTTAGAAAATCACGTTCACTTGTTGCATAATAGGAAAGACGTGTGTCCGAAGAATCTCATCCGTACGTGTAACGCTGTGCCGTTAAATTCCCCAGAACCTGCACCTGATCTGTTCTATTAGAGTAGGACATGGTTGTCCACATCATCACACTACCACCACCACATCTCTCCACTTCCTGTATGCAGTTTCGTGACATAACGTTCCCCGCGACTGCTGCAAACATGACGTCTACCATCCGCACGGCGAAGCATAAATCATGACTCGTCACTAAACCAAACTTTTCCCCTTCGCATTTGAGGCCATACCCTGTTACCTTGACACCACTGACGTCGCAGCTGACAATGCAGGTCCGTCAAAATGACACCTCGAACTTGTCATCTAGCGTAAACGGTTCCTCACTGTCTGGAATGATATCCTACTCAATCCTGGTGTTGCCGTATGTCCGTCGTTGTTCTTTCACGTAAGTGACGTAGCCGTATAAATGTGTCCTGTGCTTTCGTTGTGATACGTGATTGACCTGATCTGGGAAGGTCACGTGTTGTCTTGAAATAGTACGCGGTGCTACGTGGAAGAAATTTGACTCCAGCTGCTTGTCATGTTGGTGTGTTTCGGCGCCTGGCTCTCACGTGGTTGTGTTTTGCGATTTTTCCATTTCATATGCATCATGACACAGTTTAAACAAAAACTTTAAAAGATCATAATCTCACATTAATGTTTCGTCGTGACCCCCTGAATGTCACCGTGTTCAACAACTCCGATTTTGGAAGACTGTTCACATGTTATAAAGGTTTGGCTGTTAATCAGTTGAAATCATTTACTGCTGCAATGTGTGGTGGCTTGGGTTTGTATTTGGATAGACTTACTGGACTATATTGCCAGTGCTTTCTTAGTGTTACGGAAACTGTCGCCGCTGTGTTCTTTGTGTTAGAAGAACTGTATTTACTGTTTGCTCACTATCACTGTAATTGTAGTTACTGTGTACAATAACTTGACAAATCACAACAAAGACTATCAAAAACAGATTGTATGTCTCGTACATGCTTACAATATGGTGTGCTGGAACAAATACATTAACTTATTTATTTAACATATAGAGCAATGGCAGCATCACCGAGTTCCACTTGGGGTTGAGAAAGTACAAGATGTTATTTGTTTCCTTTTTAAGTAGTTAGCCCATTTGTCTTTTTAAACTTGTACGCCATCTAGGCTTTACGTAAAAAAATAATTCCATCTAAAATGATAACACAGCATGTGCAGAACATGGCAATAGGTTAAGTTTTAGTTTCATTTCGCAAACATGAGCCATTAAGTATGATGTCATTTTTAAGTAAACATGTATCATTGACACAATGATTATATAGACTGAACCAGGAACGTTACGTGAGTTGCATCATACGAAGTGCCATGAAGGCCAAGGATCGCTGCTTATCCCACACATCTTGATTGTCGATCTTGAAAATCAAACTTAAAGCTAGAAGAAGGGTATAACTAATAATGATTTTCCTGATCAGACGTATAGAATGAATGAGTGAATGAGTTATGTTTAACGCCGCTTTTAACAGTTATATCACGGCGTGTCAGCTTAATGTGGGAGGAAAGCCCGAAGTGATGCAGGTCGCAGACGTTTACCACTTCGGAGAAACCAACGAGCACGGGTAACGTATAGAATGAGAATTATGTTACTGATGCAAGGTTTCTTTGTATTTGTCGTATCCAATTTTTTACATGATCGAAATAAATGATCACATTTGTTCTGCAATGTACAAGAATGATGCATGCCTACGTTTTGATTTTGCATCCTCCACAATTTGAATTTCACTGTCGATCGGGTTTACCGTTTTAAGGTCAGTGCCAGCAGCTGTAACGGAACTAGTGGTCGAGAGAGAATCAGATTGAGTTAGTAAACCCATGGTTGAGACATTCTTTTAGCCAGCTAATTATCAATCACTCGATATAGGATGTTTGATTATTTTCTGTTTCCGTTGAGATCCAAATCTTAGATCTGTATCCTCAGAATCAGCTGATCTCAAAAATAAGTTCATCTTTTCAACGTTTCTATATTTTCGATTTTCACTCGGTAGCTACACTAATTGGCTTAGTTAAGTGATTTAAAAACTATTTCTTAAATCAACATTGGAAATATAGATTTTTGTACAGAAGACATAAAAACGTACTTTAAAATCAAACTATTTCTAGATCTTGGCACTTTGCAAGGCGAATAAAAGTTTTTAGTTTATTTGATCGGCAGTCGTATATGAATTACACACTCAGCCATACGCAGTTGTCATATTAATAATGTTGACAACACAGCCTTTGATCTTTTCTTTTAAAAATGGAGGGAATACTGACAGCTGCGTTGTCTGGCTCCGAATCCAGTACATTGGGGAACGCATCAAGTTTGTTCCTCACTTTCTAATTTAGTAATAAGTACTGATGATTGCAATTGTTGGTTACGAAATGCAGAAGGTTTTTAGACTATTTGGAGGACGATCTACAATATATGGACAGCAAAGCCAGTGAAACGAGATGAATGTTTCGTAATGTTGGGCAGCGTATCTTTGTGGACGTTGTGACCTTATCTTGCAATGTTCATATTATGTGCTTCAAGGGATGTCATTTTATGTGTCAGTACACAGCTTATATTTTGGATGTTCTACATGCGCCTCGTAAAGGTGTATCAATTGCAAATGTTTGGTCATCAACAGTTTTCTCACAGGCGCTTATCAATAATATGAATAATGTCCCTGCATTCTCATTAGCAACCGACTCAAAAGAATAATACTCAAAAACGTAAGCATGGGGCCTCATGATCTGTAATGCACGTGCATGACTTGTGGTGGCAATGTACTTGCTGTGTTGTCACATATACACTTTCATGCGGAACATATTTCACATGAAGATTCACACCGTATTGTTGTTGTTGAATTGGATAAAAGCCTATCTCAGATTTAGGTTTATCAACATTCTTCCATTAAACGAGAAAACCTTTGAAAAAAGTATTCTCTTGTGCAAGGGCAATCAGGTCAGGTATCTTCGAAAAGGTGTAAACGGTAGTAAAAAAACGTACAAAATATTAGTCTAGTTCAACTTGAATTACATATATTCCAGACTGGTTCAAAGTAGTGGTAAAATGGTAGCAAAATCCATCAAAAAGAAGTGATCAAATGTCTTCTATCGACATATCATTAATTTCATCTCAACCTGTTGCATATTGTTACTGCTTGGCCTCAATGAGCCCATTTTTTTTAAATCAAGATGGCATCTAGATATCCCATTGTATGAGTGACAGGCTGTAAACAAGTCCTGAACTAATTTATTTCTCAACACATTTTATTACATAACTTGATTTTAGTTATTTTGAAGTTGAATTTGTGTACCAGTTGGTTTGAAATAATTCATCAACAGTTCACATATACATATACATATTCCATGTCTTATTGATATGTCCAGTATATGAAGATATATGAATCAAGTACCTGCCTAACTATTATTATATGTATCCATCACAAAGAAAATGTGTACAGTTAATGAACAGCAAAAATAGCCACATTCTTCTCAGACTTGCAGTTTTTCTTTATGAGATATTTGAAAGAAGGATGATACATTGAATATTAATAAAACTGTGTACATCTATTCAGCTACAATCTAATCAGTGAATTCATGAATATGTACCAAGAGGATCTTATATGTTTTGCCCTGTTTTCATTTACCAGCATGATAAAACATTTCGCGGGGGACATCTTTTCCATAACGTTTTCAGTACACGAGACGACAACAGCGTCTCTTCAAGGGGAATCGTTATTTGAGCTTGTTGAAGTTTAGCGAATGTTCTGGCTTTAATCGAGATTACGAAGGCAACTGTATTGCTGCGGAATGCGAACTAGTTGCGAGGGAACATGATGATACAGTGTGTGAACTTTGTAGAATGCCGCGAGAATTCAAGATTAAGTTAGGAGATGTGTGTATAGAACATGAATTGGGCATATACGAACTTCTGTGAAGTACTGATGTATTAGTAACATAACTGTATTATTTTTGTGAGATTTGGTCTCATCGTGATTCTTTTCACAGGTGTAAATCAAAGATGGTTACTTTCCGAAATCGTAATATACAGTCACATAATGGTATTCAACAAAAAATGTCTAAAGGGAATTAGAAATAATCCAAAATGTGAAAATGATATTGACGCCTCTTAACATACGAAGATCCGGATGAGGTACAAAATATGCCATGGATGACTAAACAATGACTTCAAATAGTCGTCGTACCAATGTAAAATAGTAAGTGGTAATATGTATTAGACTCTCACACAGCTATTATAGCAACTGTTGGTATTATAAAGACCATATCTGACTACAAAGGATAAAGGTCGAGTTTTTATCAGTTCTTATTGTCATACTTTATGACGCTGTATACACATTCGCGTTATTGACATCTCACAAACAACAATAGAATGCATATGAAGAAACTATCCTCTTCTCCGAAACCGATATCAGCGTTTGTAATATTCAGTTTCAGTCAAAAGATGATAACAATAGCTGATAGGCTCGTATAATTTTGCAACTGGGATAAAGTGTTTTGCAATATTGTGTTATATCAGTGATTCCTGAATTATTAATAAAGAATTAATAAGAATTATTAATAAAATTATGTATCTTGCGATTACACGAATGGTAAACACATTATGTTTTAATGAAAACCTCTCGAAAACCCGGCTAAAAACTGAAGTGTAATATTTTATTTGCAAACTCAAAGATTTAAATGAACGTTACAGCAAGACAAAGAATGCGCCAAAAGCGTCCGCAAGAAAATGAAATCTTCAAGCTGATAGATTCTGCACCTGATATGCATTGATTGATACAAGTGAAAGAACCAAGTCAGCCAGGAAAATACTTACATCCCGGGGGAACAGAGGAATGTAATGCGTTTGCACTCAATGCCAGGGGGATACACTTTCGGCAAAGTATTTTCACAGACGAGCGATCTATTGCATGTAAAGAACGTCAACACAAATCATACATAGTGATATGACAGAGCTACGCTTTAAACGAACTTCAGACAGAACGTTTGCAAATGTAACACAGATAGACAACACAAAGGACACAGATGACGTTCGTTGACAAAGTAGAAACTGTTGAACATCAAAGTACTGCAAAACCGTACGAATTTTGATTTCCCCCGCTGAATCATTGCTGGGTCGTTCCACAGAAAATGGCAAAATGGTGTCACACATTAAATCATGTTATTCTCATAATGTCATGGTTACTTACGGTACTTCACCTTCCTGCACGATACCTCAGCAGGATTTAAGTCATCACTTTACCTTACGGCTTGTTGTGCACAGTACTAGCCAATATTATGAAAGGCTCAGCAATTAGTTACATCGATTATGATAGGAATTATATGTCACACGAGGGAATTATTTCACGGTACTTTAAACTCTCGCACAGAGCATTCAATAACGTCACTTTTGAGATAAGGTGGTTTATTATTAAGGTATATTTTAGATGCAGTGATACGTGGTTGAATTATGATTCCAAGTGGTTGAACCAGGTTTGACAAATTTCGAAACAGGTTTTCATTAAGAGGGTTGAAGACACAATTGTATGTTGGGTTTGACTGACTTGAATGCAATTTAGTGATGTAATGCAGTAATAGTTTAATGCGGCGTTGTTTGAAAGCAGGTTCATCAGCTTCCACACACAATCTGTACAAAGGAAGGAGAGAGTCCTTTGGCCTTTGTGGTGTATGGTTTCTTATTTTTCTAAGTTGCCTTGGCAGGCGCCACCATAGACAATAGAACCACAATCAGGTTTAGAACGTATTAATGACCTGTACAAGTGAAGAAGAGTTGTCTGATCCGCTCCCAACACGGAATTTGAAACGACTTTTAACAAGTCGAGAACCTTCAGACACTTTACCTTCAGACATTTGATGTATCGTAAGAATGCGAGATAACGGTCAAATATGAGGTCCAGGAATTTGGCCTCCTCTCCAACTTGTTATAGAAGTATCTTCTATAAATATGTGGAAAAGCAATTACTTTTGAATTTAGAAAACTTAAAGCCATTTTCGTTGGCTCATGCGAGACATGTTTTGTTAAGACATAGTTGTAACGGTCTTTCTAATGTGTGCACATTACCACGATGTCATCCACAAACAGTGAACCATCAACTAGTTCAAAACTTCATTGAGACTATAAATTATGATGCTAAACTGTGTGGCAGATTTGATGCTGCCTTGAGGGACGCCCTGTTCTTGATCGAAATGATCATACAGGATAGAGCCCATTCGTGCTTGGAATTGTCTGTTGTTTTATAACCGAGACATGAAGCGAGGTAATCTGCTCCTCAATTCACATTGATGCAAATCTTTATAAATACCATGTTTCCACGTTGTACTATATGCCTTCTGGAGGTCGAAAAGATTGATACAGTATGCTGTTTGTTGACAATGGAATTTTTAAATGATTCCAAACGTACCAAGTGGTCAAAGGCACTGTTGTTGTTTTCGGAAACCGCACTGAATGTTACTTAAGAGATTATTTGTCTCCAAATCGGTATGATCCCTGCCAGGTATAGGAATGATAATTTGCCATTTCATCAAATATATTAAGTAGCGTTTCCAAACATAAATCGGGCAAGTGTTTCAGGAGCTGGTAATGGATGTTGTCAACTCCTGCTGCAGTGTCATGACCTTGCCCAAGGGCAATATAAAATTAATTTCGTAAATATGTTTCTTCGCAGTCCTCGCCTTTATAAGAGTTAAAATTAACCTGTTTCTTTTTCTCTTCTCTGAAACTGTGGGTTTTATTTAGATGATGAGGAATGGTTTGCTGAAGTTTCATCAAGTTTGCTGACAATTTTAGATTTAGTTGTTAAAAGTGTATTCCACCCTTTGAGATGGTGAACTGCAGATCCATTGCCCTTAATGTATTGAATCATTGATTGATATTTGATACATAGCTTCTACAGAATTGACGTTTATTTTGTTTAAAACTACCTCTAGCCCTGGCGCTTCTGATTTTAACGTTATTCATGTTGTGCACGGTAGAACGTCGCCGGAAATATTTCTCAGCTTTCTTCCTATTTGTTTTTGCTTGTTTACGACCATTATTAAGCTATGGTTTACGTATATGAGGATTTGCGGAGGACGTAGGAATGTGATCGTATTCAAAAGAATTAAAGCGATCTTAAAATAGTTGTTTTGGATCAGGAACATTCCTGAAATTGTCAGGTTTTAGGTGTTTAGTACATAGTGTTTAGAATATAGACCAATTGGCCTTTGTAAAGTTTCACTTTGTTGAAGGTGGTTCCTCAATGGGATTGATAGTTGCAAGTATTGTTTGTATATCCTCTGCCTCACCAGGATAGAAGAACCACCTGTAGCTTTAACACCAGGAGGGAGAACACGAGTGGTAAGAGTTGTAGTCGCGGATGTCAAATGTATCTGTGCTTTTTCGTTTTCGTGGAGACAAAAAGCCGACGACGGTTCACAATCTTGATTCAATAGCTGTATTTCATCAATATAAATTCTTCTTAGGGCTATGCAACTTTATTGCATAATATTTTGTGGATTCATGGTGGTGCTTCGACAGTAGACATATCACGTGAAAGTGAGGAAGACTTTGTATTACAATTATTAGTGCCATGTGGAGATGTAGCCCCCGTACCCAGAGGCCCATGGTAGTTGTGGGCCTCTATGGGGACCTGGAAGAGAAGAGGTGGCCTCTGGTGGTGGTATTTGCAGTTGCTCTTTTTGCTGCTTTTGTCTTAATCATTTTCTTTCTTTGTTAAATGTTCAATTTCTGGTTAAGGTACTGATTCTGGTGTTTGAGACTCGACAGTTTTAACAGATTTTGGTTTGGATTTCTTTCGAGTGAAGCAGTAAGGAATGTGGCTGAATTATCCATGTGAGATCACTCTGGCATTGCTACTGAATCGGTAGGAAGAGGTTGACTTGACCCTTGTCAGATGAGTCTGACAGTCAATAGCGGCAGTAGTAACAGCAGGACGGGAGACTGCAGCAGAGTAAGAAATAGTAGAAGTGGTTGCAGTAAGACCTGCAACCTTCTTCTTAGTTTCTTGAAAGGAGATGTTGTGTCTGTGCTTAATCTTTTCAGTATTGGTATTTCACATTGTCCCACAGGGCAGGGTTTAGAAGAGGCCATATAGTTCCAAGCACAGTCTGTGCTCTCGTATTTGTTACAGCAACGGTAACAAACAGCTGAGACATGGCAGGGCTTGGATCCACGTACAAATGCTTGATTGACAGGTGCACAGGTCATGACATGACCAGCCGATTGATAGAATCGGGCCCATTCCACCACCCGTCTAGGCGAAGCGTGACTAAGGAGGTGTGTTGGACTGAGGAACACTATTGCCAGCTCCGGTGCCCTCAACCACCAGACTCTCTCACTGCCGACACAGTGACGCAAACAGGTTGCCCAATTTGGTCGCCTCTTACGACCAGCAATGGTGTGCTGGGGGCTCTTTCTACGACGGGTCCCCACAGGGCGGACACTCACGAAGGTTACGGGAAGGCATAGTGTCTCCTGACATTAGTCTACGGACACTTACGAGTGATACCGATGCCATTTGGCACACTCGTCCCTTTGTGTTATCTACAAGAGACCGAATTGTGAGAAATGAGCCAATATGGAGCAAACTGAAAACGGCTCCAGGCGTCAGATGTCGAATCACGAGTTCGCATGCATGAATGACCTGTTCTTTAATAATTCGCTTGGAGATGTTGTGGCAGTATGGTAGGGAATACTCTAGGAGTAATGCGGATCATGGTAAGGAACGAGGAAAAGATAGGCATGGTTAGTGAGTGAGTCGGCTTTTGAATCATTCCTTAACAAATGTAGCAAGTGTGAGCTGCTTACACTTTCCTGACGCCCAGATATTCCCCACTAAATCATTTCTTTCTGCTCTCTCGACATTTTGTGTGAAGAATGTTATAAAGGCACAGGCAATTTAAAAGAAATAACAAGTGCATTTATTTCCATGTTCCCGTCCTTTAAAATGCATGAGAAGGGGGTACAGCCCTCTTAGACCCCCAGCACAGCTCTTTTTCATTACAATACCGTAGCCTACAAGCCTAATTGATTTATTGAAATACATGTCCCACGATAGATATTCTTTCAGACCAACGACGTTTGGATGTATGCACTGGGATAGGGCATGTTTAAAAAAATCCTTCCTGTCCATAATAATGAAAATTACTGAATCAAAAAATTATGTATGTACATTATGTTAGTTCCCATTTATAATCTTTTTAGCCTCATGAATTAAGTTGAGATATCAAATATATTGAAAACAGAAGTGTTGTCAGAGACTAGAGCTTGTAATAAAATCCGCCGCCGCAGGCTATGTTTAGAAAACAAATATTGAAAACACTCAACGTGGCCGGGCTTATTCAATGACATTGCGGGTAGAAATGAAAAATCATAATGATATTTTGCACACTCGGTGACCCTATCAACTCTATCAACTCTGTTGCTAGGCTGACGTCACAGGGCAGTGTTTCACCGGTGTGTTTTGCAACAAATTTTCACAAATTACCAAACCAAATGTTTCTTCAATACAAGTACTTTAATATTCATGAAAGGCCACAAATGCCAGTGTTCTGACTGCGTTATATACATTACAGAACTGAATGTAGCACAATCAAACATGCTGGAAGTATTATGCAGTATGTTTCACAAAAACGTATACTTAAAATCTGTAATTCATGTAATTACACTAAACAGTGTTACACGGCACAAATACTATTGAAACAGCAGATGTATAACATTAAATGTAAACGATGTTTATCTTTTGCGATGATCTTAACAACCAACCAAAATGTCAGTTTCATTTTAAAAAATATCCTATAATTTTGTGTTATTTTTTTAAGAAAGATGCATGAGACCATACATTTGTTATGCGTGGCCGACGAGAAAAGAGCTTCGTCATTACATCAGTCATTTCCTCAAAATAAGAATTGAAAGCAACAGTCAAATGATTATATTGACTGTCTGGAGTTGGTCTATTTCCATTCATATGGTGTCAAGTATCGATTAATCTTGAGGAATCTCATGTTTCAACTGTTGTAGCAATAGCGCATACAAAGGGCAGACAGAGATATGATTGAACCTTCAAGGAAAAAGAAATGTTAAAGAAAATATTATCAATTGAAAATGAAACTGAAGTATAAAAAACCTCACTACATGTAATTGTGTCTCCTTTGCAGCTCACTACGTTCTTCAAACCAAGTATGAAATGATTTCTTGACAATGTGTATATCCATACCAGCATCTATCCACTGCACCTCTGTTAATAGGATTTTCTCTCACTGCTAACTGGACGGATTCAACATCAAACCTAATGTTTCAACACAAATGCAGATTTATTTGTAATCGAAGTTACTGTGGTAGTAAATAATACATATAAGTTGAGAGAGAGAGATAAAAGAGAGAGAGAGAGAGAGAGAGAGAGAGAGAGAGAGATGTATTGTTGAATTTAGTTGTACATATATAATGTTATACTGCCTTAGATATAGCTTCATTTTCTGTAACAACGTGATCTGCATTGCCGTATAACAGTAGGTGTACATCAACAGGTATGTTGAGATAATGATATGTATTTTCACATGTATTTGAACATGTACAGTTCGGGTGATCTTTTATACCAATTCTATATAAATCGTATTCAAATTGACTGCACATGTATTTCAGTTTTGTATGGAAGATATTATATTTTCTTTATCCATGTGCGAAGTACGCAGGTGGCTCGGGGTGGCGATTTTTGTAAAGAATTATTATAACAAGAAATCGTAGAATTTCGACCTGATAACGGAATAGAGTTCCACAATCGGATAGACGATGGGTAAAAGGATTCACACGAATGTCTTAGTCTTGTGAGAGGAACACTGATGTTTTCAGAGTTCCTGAGAGTGTATGAGTTTTTTGCAGCAACGGTTTTGGTTAGAATATCTGTTATACAGGAAGGGGCCATGTTATGATTAATTTTGAAAAAAAAAGTTTACGTCTCTTTCTACGATCAACTTAGGGTTCCCAACCGGTTTCGTAATATAATGAATGCCTGGGGGCATATCTAGGTAGACCAGTTACAATTCGTGCAGCTTCTTATTGTAATAGTTCTAATTTCTCAATTTGTCCATCGGTGCAACGATCCCATACCTCACATGCGTATTCAAAGTGTGGTCTTATGAACATTTTGTAAATATTGTTAATAGTATTTCTGTGAAGTAGATGTTTAAATTTTCTCATTGAGTAAATCATCTTGGAAGTGGTTTTAATCATGGTATCTATATGACAAGACCATTTGCCACTGGCTTCAAGCTAACACCAAATGAACGTTCCAGCACACTGTTATCATTGGATGACATGCCAATCGATGTATCGTCGGCAAACATTCCTGTCATACAGTCTAATTTATCAGAAATGTCATTTACATAAACAATAAAGAGTAAAAGACCAAGCACGGACCCCTGTGACACGCCAGCCTTCATGTATCTTGGTTTGGATATTTCCCCATTCACAAATTCGCTTTGGCTACGATTACTTATGTAAATGTAACAATTGGCCTTTTATACCATACCTCTCTAATTTATACACAAACCTACTGTGCCCTATACGATCAAAGGCTTCTGATACATCACAGAATACAATACAATAGTTTTCTTTGTTATCTAACGCTGTACGATTTTGATGATAAAGTTCTATTAGTTGATGGACAGTTGAGTGACCAGCCTGAAACCCAGATTGGTACTTATACAACAATCTGTTCTCATGAAAGTAATAAAATTATAATATAAACACAACTCTCTCAAGCAATTTCCTAAACAGCTAATGAGTGATATCGGTCTAAAATCACCTTTCTTAAATAATGGCATAACGTTTGCTTTGCACTAATTTGCGAACAAAATTAGCATATACAAGAGAAATGTCATGTTTTAAAAACGGTGACTATGATAAACTGAATTCGTTCATTGAAAACACTTGCTGGAATGAATTATTTAGTCAAAATTCAAATGTTGATGAAGCATGTAATCTGTTCTATTAATACTTGAATAAATATGTTAAAATGTGCATTCCAACCAAAATAGTAACCATTCGTCCAAAGGACAAACCTTGGAATGACTTCACTTTAAGACGAGAATCCAGGAAAAGAGATAACAAAAAGGCTAAAGAGGTAATAAGGAAATCGACATTCGGGTCTATAAATATCAGAGGAACAAAGTAAATAACATGAAATGTCATGCTAAAGAACATTTTATTCAAACCTCGATGAATTGCTATAAGAATTGCATGCAGCAAACTACCCTCTTACTGGAAACAACGTTATGTTGTGAAGAACTCAGCTGACATCATAGCCGCTCTTAAAAAGTATGATACGGACGAACACCCGACAATATTTACTGATAAATATTTCAATCTATATCTGATGTCTATGATACAAGAACAACTCGGCCCGACTTCACATTTCGTACAGAGACAGAGATGAACACCACAGTCATATCTAAAAAGGAAATTGAAGACATAATGCAATGTTTGCCTCTGAACAAAAAAACTGTCATAAATTATTAAAGAAAACTGTATATTCTATTAGCGAAGCATTGTGTTTACTGTTCAATATGTCACTACAATCAAGTATTTTTCCATCAGTAAGGAAAAGAATATTCTGACAGACTATTCTCTAGAAAAAAACACCTCTCGCAGATACGTTTGGGCATATGGTCATGTATACATATTGGAATATGTATAGTTCAGTTTGACACATCCAGACGTTCCCCTGATATAAAGTTTGTTCACGAAGCTCGATTCCTTCTTTCTGGTCATGTTTGCACTGCTGCTCGTCTGAGCCGTGTAGTCATCTCGTCTCTCAAGGCTCTCAAATTATCTCTCTCTCTTGCCCACAAGTACACGTCAAATGAGCTGAAAGCAATACAGTGGGATAGCTACAGTGATAATTTAAAGAGGATGTGATACTGATACAGGGGGTTATTTAAAAAAACAAATTATTAATACGTACCAGGATCTGCTTGATGTTAGGGGGCAGTGTCTGGTATTAAAAAAAAATAGAATAATGACATGGAAACATGTAATCCTGCATTGCGTAAAATGGCATCTGAGATGTATACTATTGTAAACATTGTTTTCGCAAAATCTTCAACCATGACCACATTTGTCTAAGAACGATTCCTAAAAGAATAGCGACAATAGCCATAAACTAAAATAGTCTACTGTACGATTTCGACTGTATCAGAACCATGTTTTGACAAATCACTATCATATAGTAATGGTACCAGGTATTTGCGGAAACGTGAACGTATCCTGCCCCACGGGTTGCGCCCGTCACAAACACATGCAAGTGCAAGTCAGTTGTTCCCAAAGAAAAACACGGGATTCCAAAATAGGGAAGTGCACCCGACATAATTCTTTTATTTACAATTTGCATGTTCATAGTTGTATGTTTGTTGGGAGCATACTCTGACACGTGTTTTTTTTTAATGTGAACAGCACACAATGATTATTTACCTATCAAGTGATCATAAATAACCACTTTTATTTAACCGTAAATTACGCTGACACAATGCCACGGCTTGCTGAAAATCAACGTATATACAACGTGGGTTTGCTGCAAACAGGAATAGTGCAAAACGAAGTTGCCAAGTTGGAATATCTACGGATCGTTTCCAAACTGCCACATTAACAGCTCGGACCATTCCTAGGTGAAGACCAATTAGTGGCAGAACCGAACACAATCGCTCGAGGGAGCAAGACACCTGGCCCCGGCGTCCAGAGATGCGTCCAATTTTGCTTCCACATAAACGTCAGGCACGCCTAGCATAGTTTAGACAGTAACTGAAGTTCAGAAGACAAGACTCGGACAGAATACTGTTCTCAGATTAAGTCGAGATTTCAACCTGACTGCTCTTGAGGTCGTGGAAGCGTCTAGTAGCTTTCAGGAGAACAACGCCATGCTCAACGCCTGTGTGGGAGTAGAAGTATATTAGTATGGGATGGCATCAACAATTCATCGTTGTTCATGGCAATTTGAATAGCGTACGCTACCCCGACATTCTTTTGAATCATGTTCTATCATTTGTGCAAATGCAGGGACGTAACGTCACGTTGCAGCAAGATAATGTTAGCTCACACGTTGCAAGTGTTGTAACAGACGTTTTGGGCAGCTTAACCGTACTACCATGACCTGCTGCTTTTCAAGTCCTCTTCCCCGTAGAACATGTCTGGGATGAGAATAGGGCTACGCCTATGACAGGACCAGAACCAGCCGGTAACGCAATCTCAGTTGGTCCAATCTTCGGTTGACATTTGTAACAGCAACCCCCTGACTGTTTTCAATCGTCTAATGTCTCCGCACATTAATAAGACGAATGACCAAATTTGTGTTGTTATTTTCAATAACATAATATTTACATCACTTTATTTGAAGCAAAGTCACTTTCTGTCCGTTAGTGCACAATACAAAGGGAAAGATGAGTATTGGAAAGAATTTTTTGTCACTCTGAATCTTTATGCATATATGCATGTTTTTGTGTGCTTGTAGGATGCACTTTACTGCGTTTTAAAGGTGGAAAGGCCTTCAATATGAAAGCGAGTTTTCGCAACGACAGCTGTCAGAAAAAGGATGTGTCATAAGTTCAATATTTAGTCTACCACGTGCTCAATCTGTTCAAGTATGTTTGCACACTTGAAACAGTCCATATACGTTAGAATAGAATTTTCATAAATTATATAACATCCAAGACCCACAAAAAATACAAATTTCTAACTTAAGACGTCTTGCCACGTGAGGCATCACAATAACGTTGTTAGATCGGACAAACTTTAGGCTGTGTTCATAGTGAACACGTTTAGATATTGGATTAACCTGACATTGACTTTGTAAATAAGAAATATTAAAAAAATAACGTTAACATCCACACTGCTGTTTAGTTCCTAATTAGTACACGTCTAGGTCCTAGATCTCGTTGCTCATACTTTCAATAAGAATTGTGCCTGGTCCAAACTAGATTAATTCCATGCCGGTTACATGGCTGGTTCAGTATTGACTGTGGAGTAAAACAATATTCCCTCGCTTCAAGTTTGATTTTTCATTAGGGTCATCAAAACTGAAGCACAAACACAAATGCACACGTATTGGTACGAAGCAATTTCTAATGTATTTTGTATGTCATGTATTAAGGTTTATGCGGCCAATATCTTAATAGGGCGACTATGCTTGTCGCAAGAGGCGACTAACGGGATCGGGTGGTCAGGCTCGCTTACTTGGTTGATGCATGTCATCGATCCCAATTGCGTGGATCGATGCGTATGATGTCAATCACTAGATTGTCTGGTCCAGACTCGATTATTTACTGACCGCCGTCGTACAGCTGGAATATTGCTGAGTGCGACGTTAAACAAGAAACAAACAATCAATATCTTAATAAGTGAATCAGTGTTTTGTTCTGTGCGGATGAGAACGTTGTGCTTTCAAACCATGACATATGTTTTAGATTGGCTTGGTCACTATATGGGATTGATGACTACTTGAGATATTCAAATAAACTGTCCTTGTGGTTGCGTAAGTGTCATATCACTGATTGAAACCATAACTAAAGATGTTAAAAAGGCTCATTGTTAATGATGATATTATGATTCGCTTCTTGTGTTCAAATCAATTAATCACTCGTCTTTCAAAATGACGTCCAATCCTTAGTTAATTTATGCGAGATCGACAGCTTTCCCACCAATCAGGCTAAAATGTACAAATATATAGTATTAAGGACAAAATGGTAGCATACCAAAAACTCGTCTTGATGTTTATCCTTCTGTATATATTCTCCAGAAATACTGAAACCCAAGTTGGGTCCGTTGTTCAGATTATTGCATGTTGCGTTGTTCTTTTGTCCGTTTGACACGTCACAGCAAGAATACTTTATGTTTTGTAAATTGTAATTGAAAGTTTCTGAATTTGAAAACCAAATCAAGTCAAAACAATTTGTTCTCAGATAGAGCAAGGCATATAACATTAATGATATGGATTTATATGTGACCTTGAAGGGTCTGGCACATGTTCATGGCAATATTTTTGTAAGTGACAAATGACGAAACAAGTTGTTATACGATATCGCCTATTCAGAAATTTAGTTAATTTTGTTAAAGTTTTTCGTATTACAATGAGCCCGACGAGTTTACTAGTTTTACGGAATTAAACACACCTCAAAATTGAATATACTGAAGCTACTCTACCTTAGGTACATTTACGTTTGTTGTAGGTATGTAAGTAGGTTGCCATGAAAAAGATTTCTGCTTTGTTTGTTGAAATTCATTGAAAGCGTTGTAGTTATTCATCTTGTTTTATTCTGTCTGAATGTTATTTGATTGCTTATAGTTCTGCCTTTGACAAAGATTGAAGTGCGATGCAACGAACGGAATTGTTTTACGACACAAAGAATTACATGGTTAAAAGGGGACATGCTATGACATACAACCAAACACCGTTGTCCCGAACACAGGGAAATGTGTAGAAAATTCAAAGGTGTGAAAACAATTATCAAACTAGTTACGAAGTAACATGAAAACCTGCTTATAAAATCAGATACTTAAGAACCCGTGTACCTTTATATATAGTTTTATTACATTATACCCTTTGGTAGTTTTATGTCAACCAAATATTTAACAATCCTATCATATCAACTTGGATCATAACCCCTGTGCGCAAACAGTCCTACTGCAGGTACACAGCGGAGTGTTTGGTTTTAACTCGTTGTTCATTTTGCATTAAGTCATACGAGATTATCGCAGCGTAATAGATAACACAAGAAAATAAAATAATCCCTTCAGGATTTGGTTACGCGATCGTCAACTCCGACAACACCGATGTGATCGTTCTGATCGTCTAGCGTGTACATGACATCTCGTCGCGTTTATCACGGCCATGGGAGCGTTGTGTTGACGCCTGGTTTGTATTTTTTTTTGCGATGGAAACCTAAAGGTATGAGGTGACATCACAGCATACACACATCTCCCATCTGCCGTAGTCGTAAACTTCAGACACAAGAGAACACCTTAAGACAGATTTGGTTCCCCACAGACCATATGAGAGAATAAAAAGAACATTTGTTGAGCTGCAGGCATTGGGACATCGCTGGGATGACATCTCAAAAGGGTTCTTCATCCATATCGTGTCCTCAGTGATAAGTGAGTGAGTGAGTGAGTTTTTCGACACTTTTAGCAATATTCCAGCAATATCACGGCGGGGTACACCGGAAAGTGGCTTCACACATTGTACCCATGACGATCGAACGCTTTAACCACTAGCTATAGGCTACCCGACCGCCCCTCCTCAGTGATAAAGGAAAGGGTGTACATTGATGAAAACAACAGTCCTATTGCACTTTTGACGTGTTTTAAAATAGTACCTACTTCTATTCTCAACAACCGATTTTATCCATGTATCACATGCTTTCATAAGCACTGGCTGGACAAAAATTGCCAACCACTAATAGAAACGCGAAAAAACGTAGCAGCCTGCGCTGTTTGCTATAGGGTACAACCAGCTTTGTGATGTAATGGCACCAAGCTGAATCGATGTCATCGTCATCACTGTATTTGAGAATGTTGTTACTTTGTCTTACTACATGCTCATCAAAGAGTATCTAACATTTATGACCTATGCTAAAATCCACATGCACTCGATACTAAACGTGAACGTCAAGCAATTATATTTATGGATATGCAAAATATTTATGGACTACTCGCCAGTTTTATACAATTGTCAATGGGGATGATGTAGCCAGCTACAAATACCTAGTGATATTCAATAATATTAACACACTCAGTAAAACTAATCAATACATGACACACAGGCAGTGCAGTTTATCATAAGCAGAGGTTGCCGATAAAATGTATCCACAGATTGTCACTTGAGGCTTTGATGGTATGCCTTTATCTTTCATACCGAATGGATGCGAAATTTAGTATTTTGAGAACATTTTATGCCTAACTGCGAAGGTCCACGTTAATTGTGAAAAAAACGTTTTAGGCTAGAAACTTTGTTAAACGATCATTAAAATTAAGGCTAACGTAACAACTCTGATGACAATTCAAAATGAAATTATTGTAAATGGATATTATTCATAAATATCTAAGGAAATAAGATATGAAAATCCCCACAATTGTCCAGGTTATATATGAACACAGAGCATATGCAATTTATCACTCTTGGAAATACTAACACTGCCATTAAAACGTGGTACAAATAAGCAAGACTACATATTGTATTTGGCGACATCTGTTAAATTCCGGACCTCCATCTCCAAGTTGAAGCGGGAATGACTGTGCAATGACTTTGTCTTTCTCCTAAAAATATTTAATGTCAATGTTGTATTTGCATTTCTGCCAAGTCAATCTGCAGAGCCATGTTTTAAATGAGTGAGTGCCGTCTTCAATGGATAGACGTGTAAAAGTCCTGAGTGGAAGGTAGCGAGTGGCTTCCTGCAATCTAAACAGAAATGACAGAAGGTTAAGCAATTAAATTCAATTTAATCAAACGATGGCAGTCGCAGAATTCTTTTCTTTGTTTACCAAAAACGTACCCCAACACACACATCGACTGTGGGTCTTAATTTGGCTTTATTTTTTTAATTATTTCCCACGTCAAGCGAACACACCCCGAGTGTCACACTTAGGGGCAAGGGTAGAGTCATAGTACTAGTTGATGCAAGGACATTCCTCAACACGTCTGTTCAATGCAACAAAGCCATTACCGAGTCAATAAATAATTGAGGAATTCGCTTATTTGAATCCAAGAAACATTATTCATAATGCCTTATGTTTAGGTTTCGCGGTTCAAAGAAGTTCAGATGAAACTTTATTTCCCTCCGTGTTTCTACATTACAAGTCTTCACAGCACATGCAACGACATGTGCAGCGTACGAAACATTACGTTTGCATGTGATCATTGTTTGCAAAAAACGAGTTATCATTAACATGCATTGATTGCTTAATGATAACAAACGACAGTGTTTTCATATAAGAACATTTCCAAGTTGATGATCAGTCCAGATTTGAAGAGATCATAAAACAACGAGGTCGTATTGGCCATAGCAGGTATACTCATGAATATCTCTTGAAAGGTGAGGATCCTCAATTTTGTATCACTTGTGATGAGAGAATCACAGTCAAGCATATCCTGCTTGACTGTATTGATTTTGCCATCACAAGGGATAAATATTTCCAATCGTCAGTCATCTATTAAGGATCTTTTTAACAGTATCAATCCTCGTTTAATCATTAGGGCTTTTTTAAGGAAATAGAATTGTTTGCAAAATTTTTATTTTGTCTTTTAAAATATAAATGTTTTATGATTGGTAGATTTAATTAGCATTGGTTGTGGTTGTATCCATGAGGGGGGTTAAAGTACTGTAAAATTGTTGTCCTCCTGAGAGGGTACGAAAGTTCCTCTTCTTTCAAGGTAAATTTAGAACTACCGTGTTTTTAATCGTAGAATATGTGTCATTTTACTCTGCCAATAATCGCCAACACTTGAAGGGATAGTGTAAATCCTGCTGGGGTCCACGCAGGTAGCAAATGTACTGTAAGTCCCCATGGTCCCCAGTATGGTGATCTCCTTTCAGGGGCTGGCGATCTATAGTCCGTTTTATCATGTTATTGTTATGTATAAGTTCTATCCTTTTTTTAAATCTTTTTCTGTGATAAGTCTAGTAATTTTACTGTCCTTCCTTGGCAGGTTTTTATATAAGTGTAATTGTATTTATTATATTTAACCCTTGATAGTCACGATATGGCTGAAATATTGCCGATGTGACTTAACATTTCAACTCACTCACTCACTCCAAGTTGATGAGAGAAGAACGCTTAACTTGTCTCCGCGACACGGAAACATGAAATAACAAAATATGCATGATATTGGACACAGATCGTCTGACCTTTTTGGAAGGTAGTGCAGCAGAATGATACCTTTGGAATCCCATAAAACCGATCAAACTGTGCCTTTTTCGTCGGAGGAGACGTTAGATGTTTCCAAGGCTTTGACTGTTGTTTAGCCTGTGGGTAATAGTGGTGAACACAAGACACATCTATGGTTACAAATATCTCCAGACAAATAACTGGGATCGCTTCGAAATGACGTAAATTCTCACGAGATGAACTTGGAACATTTCTATTAGGAATCAGAGGCCATGGAACCCAGCGTGCTGAAGCCTCTGTTATGCCCTGTACTTTCCTATGAATGTTCTCATTTCTCCATTTAGATATGTCTTCTGCATCCATAATCAGATCATGCATTTTATCCACATTTTCCTATATGGAGGCAGGTGAAGATATTCCTGAGCCTGAATCATCTGAGTGGTTGTGGCAAGGGTGGGAGCATCATCCTTTGACCTTGACACTACGTTCGCATGGATGGTTGTTGGAGTTGGAGATACCTGATGACAGCACGGAAGCCAATTTTGTCCATTTTGATCAAAAGAGAATACATAGTCATTCTGTTGTCTGCAGAAATATGTTGCCTCGCATAAGCATAAACAAATTGTACCTGGTAGGGTACTGGTAAGGGTGTGCTATACACCCTTCGTACATGAAGCTAGGTTCAGAACATTTCAGCAATCCCGTGACGCATTATTATTGAAAATGCCATGCCCTAGCTCATCGTGACGAAAGGTCAGTTAGATATTGGCAGTCAAAGTGATACCGTTGACAATTCCAACAGAATAATACAAGTATACACTCTAATATCTCGAGGTATCGATTATGGCTGTTCTAGCTAACACACGCGACATAGTAAACATGATTAATTGACTAGTTTGTCTAGGAGAAGAAACTAACTTCCTGAATGAACAGTGAGGCCTGGTATGTCGATCTGCTTTAGCCATCTTATGATCTGACAGAAAGACATAAGTAATGTAAGCCATCTACCATGTTCAAAATGAGAGGCTAAAGAGTAAGATGACACACGTTCGTGCTCTTCGTGACGCACTGTGCATACTGCACATAGTGTGGAGTGACACGCTGTCATATCCACCTACATCGAACCTGCGGAGTATCTCGTTATACATTCACTTTACATTGTCAAGCAGATGATGTCGTGCCCTGGTGGTTCACCGCATAGAGAGACCCCCATACCACCATTAACACATTTACTAAAACATTCCCTATATTGGAAACGGTTACCTAGATTATAGCCAACGGTTGTAGTTGGAATAAATTATGAAGTATTTTATCCGTAACCATACTTTATGTTACTTTCACCCTGGTGTAATACAACGCATTAACACAGTTGTGACAAAATTGTCGCATCTTATGGGTTACTAAGATACATATAACTTTGGCCTTGAAATCAGACACTGTTCAAACATACTATTTCAACTGCGCAGTACCCACACGATAACCTTCATACAAAAATAATGTGTAGACTAAACTGCTAAACTGTCACTAATCAGGTGCAAACGTCAACTCAAGGTTAACAAATCAAACTTCAACAAACCTAGATACGTGAACATGTTGAGCTACTCTACACGACATCCAGCCACTGTATGAACAGGTGTTCTAGGCTAAAATGTGGCAACATACATGTGACAAGGGAACATGTAGAGACCACATACGTTCAATACCCCATCTTTCACAATAATGAGCGGCCAAAATTAGTTTTTGATTATGACAGCTATGTTGCAAATCGGATCT
The DNA here is from genome assembly GCF_022045235.1 of Haliotis cracherodii. Classification (NCBI taxonomy): domain Eukaryota; kingdom Metazoa; phylum Mollusca; class Gastropoda; order Lepetellida; family Haliotidae; genus Haliotis; species Haliotis cracherodii. The sequence continues at coordinate 6,112,015 of NW_027266277.1, read as the reverse complement.
GTTCTGCGAATATTTAACCCAAAATCAGACAAAAATAGGAACTTTTTGTCAACCAGATAAGTCAAAACCACGCTCGATCCGAGGTCCGAGACTGATGACCCTTATTAGTACACGGCTTGCCACAGTATGACTGAGAACTATAATAGTGACATACTGATTCTACTTCAAGACATTCAATGTAATATGACTACAATGACTCGAAATCTTGAATGACAAAGTTGACAAGATGGCGACAGATTTTCTTTTTCAACTTTTCAACTGCAAGCTAAGAACAGAGCTGAAATTGGTGAACACATGTATGTTTGTGGAAGTGAAAATACAACAAGATCTGGAATGTCAGGGTCGACCGTATAATGTTACTTTTCGTGGAATCAGCGGAGAACGAGATGAAACATGGGATCGAGGCAGAGTTTTGATCCAACACCTAGACGAGACTAACAATTCCTAACGCGCCTGAAAAACCCGAGACGAGGTGATTCTCCAATAAAAGCTAATTTTCTGAAATCAAATGCTGTCTAAAAGGAAGCATCATCACATCTATCCAACGCGGCGCAACGTACACGGATAAAGGAATGGGTGCCGTTGTACAAAACAACCTTAGCGCTACGGCTATCGTGAGTCTCGAAGGTACCTTCACCAAGAGCTAGGACAGCTTTGTACAACGGCACTCTGGTAAATAGGGGCGAGGGAGGCGGGGCTTTGCTCTGAGGACAATATCATAGTTTGCTGACCGCCCTCCATTTTATGTAACATTTGTATATTTTCCAGTGCGTCCCTTTAATACCCTTTTGTATTTCTTAATCTAATATGACACAGATATATGCACTTACATCAGTTGTACCTCTTCATTTCACTTTAACAGTTTTAACAGGCAAATATGTGAGGCCGGCATTTTGGACGCACCCCTAACCACATCCACAGTGGATTCTATGAATATATCTGCCGAAGAAAAAGTGATGGTATCATATTACGGGATGCAATCATAAAAATGTTTTGGAATTGCCTCTTCCCGAAGGAAAAGTGTCCAAAAGCCTGTATCAAAGTCTACTTTGCGACCTTGCCATTGCAAGCCTACTTTTCTTTGCACGATCGTGGCTCCACCACACGTAGAACACGCGTTGTGTCCTTTGTGATGAAAACGCGATATCCAGTCAGTTCGGTGTTCTTATTTCAAATACAGACAGACAGACAGTTTATTCAGTATGCAAGGCCATTTGTCCCATAGTACAGTTCAGTTGTAACAGATACATAAAAATCAACCTGATCTTGAACATAGCATAATGTATTCACATGAGTTGTTATATAACCGTCGAGCTCTTTTATTTCTGACACCGTGGACAAAGCTGAAACCCACACATTGACGGTAATATTCTGGGGAACCAAAACGTGCAAGTTCTCAACAGAGGCGTGTCCTTGTAAGCGAATCAAAAGAATATCACAAACGTTGTTTTTTTCCCCATGATCACTATTAACAGCATGTAACTGCGTTCCCTGATTCACCTACGCCCTGACCTTTGTGAATGTAGTTAGTCCAAATGACTATGCATCTTCCCGAGGCAACTGTAAGAGTCCAGTTTCCAATCTTGCCGAAATGGACTGGAATTGCTGGGGTCGATCGTAGCGCCACCAGTGGCTATTATGTCCCCTTTATGTCCCTCCTTTTGACAGATTCCACCTCTCATGTCACTGCAGTTGCTTCAAACAAAATGGCGGCGCCCAGTGAAGACAATCTGTTCGATAATCAAGATTTATATTCTAAAAACAGGTGTCCTACTTCGCGAAGAGCATCAAATCACTCGAGCACCTTGATTATAAACAGGAAAAGATTTGGAAAATATCTGGTGACGTTACAAGTTGTCGGTACACATGCTTTGCAAATCCTGCAATCGACCGACATCTGAACGATAGTTTATGATTCGGATGTCGATCTCGTTATGCGATTTTGATTGGACTATGCATAGGCTCGATCGTCCAGTTCGACAAGGGTGGAAACGGAACTTTTATAGTCCGTTAACTCTCTTCCCTTGGGAAGATGATGACCATGTTACATAAGCGTTTAATTTCTGAATGTGTTTTCTTTATAATTCAAGTTCATGTCACATGTTGTTTGTTATGTCTAAACTTCGTGCTTCACTCAGCACAGAAAACCTTTGTCCTTCATTGAATATATACCGTATGTTAGAACAATAATGATTATTGTTGGAATACCGAGAAATGTCGACTGAAGATATCGACAAAATAGTGCATAATTTGTACCTAAAGGAAACTACGTCATTCATTTCAAGAACTTATGTTTCGAAAATAAACTCAGACTTAACTCATTCGCCAGAAATTAATACTAGCATAGTACCAATATAAGATTTCGAATTCAAATTGGGTCATTACACCTGAGCTTTACCATTATCTCAGCTAACACATAGTCATCTACATAGTATGATTCCTGTCGTATTCGTAAAGGGCGATCCTAGGAACAAAAACATGGAAAACGTCAAGTCGGACAGTTTCAAAGCGTTCGTATCCTTAACTTGATTTGAATAGCTTAGAATCCAAATGTTTTAAATTCTAAACATGTTCGTAATTTATTATTTGTCAAGACGTTTGCCCGGTATAATTTGCTCTGCAACTCAAGGACTCAAGGCTTCCAAGTTAGATAAATGGCATCAAACACCGATCGACATTTCTCTTCTGACTAATGCCTGATTTCATTACTTAGTGATGACATTTCCTGAAGACTATTCCTGATCTGTTTCTTTATGTATATGAACCGGAATGTCTGCTCGGGTTGGCAAAATCAAAGTTTAACTGAGGCTTTAGGTATAACGATGTTCGGATGTCGTTCCATAACTTGTAAATAACCAAATAACCCCACTGATTTAACCACTTCAACTAGATATAAAAGAGACGAGTGAAACCATCTCATCTGTTTCATATTAAGATCTATGCATAAGATTCAGAGTTACAAGAAACGCTCCACAAACACTCTGTTACAAGAGGGACGAGGACAACTTTCCAATAGTCAACTCTCCCTTTGTGTTCAGTGTCACGGAGCTGTGCTCTAGTGACCAGGTTGTCATTAAACAAGAATAATGAAAATGTGGTAATAGGCTCACAGGTTTGTTACTATCAGGTAATTGTATCAATAGACAACAGCATAAAGGATAAAAAACACATTTACGCTGACCATCATCACTGATGAATTAAATCAGAACAAATACACAAGCTGATTAGCTGTGTAAAGGCAATAAAATGAGAGTAGCTAAAACAACACTTTGACAAGATATTGTCTAGAGGATATTGACTCAACACTCTCATGAGTAAGTAACCTCGGCTGGGTTAAATAGCGGGAACTAAAAACAGTGGGCCTTTCCCTAAAATGAGCCACTTGGACATTGACATAGACGAAAGACTCAGTCACAACCCAGTCTTACAAACTAAAGACTCAGTCCCTTTGTCTGGATAAGAGAGTACTTCCCGAAAATATAAGGCTCGTTACCTATGGAGTAACTAGACTCACTATGATCAACAGGAATCCAGTTCGAATGTAATACACCACCCAAAAAACACACCATGTGACCACAGTGGAAACGTCTTTGAAGTCTGACAAACTGGCGTACTCTCTGGGAGCGTAGAGCAGAGTGACCACAAGGTCACACTATATATTCACTGTCACCCAGTCAAAATAACCAAACATTTTCTTTGTATAAAGCACACTAGCTGTGTCCATGAAATGCACTCCACGGCCAGAAACACTGTCAAAGTTGTGTTTATGAGATCTGTTAAACGTTGAACATTATTAAGAAACCAGAAATACATGTGAAAGACTGTACATGAAGACAATAAAACAACAAAACAAAGTGTCTGTCTGTTGACTCTGCTGCAATATTAAACACGTTTAGAGCTAAGTCTGTCGGAGCACCCGTTTTATACATCTGATAACGACTATGCACCTGATAACATTTTATGGACAATACCTTTAACATCAAGAACATAGCAGAACCTTTTTTAAATATCTTGGTTCATTCTAGATTGGATGGTGAAAGATTCATTACACAGATACTTTGATATTTGAAGATATTATGCACAAGTGATAGATTCTGTTCACGTATGTACATGTAGAACGCAATATTGATATCGGAAATATGTACCCTTTCTGCAGATTGTCAACCTGACATAAACACACACGCTGGGAAGGCTAGTATGGATCAGAAGCCATTTCCATACAGACAGAGGATTGTAGAGACCGCATCTATAACATATCTGTAACATATTACGTTCATTGCGTTAATTTTTTCACATCTGACATTCGAGTAACATAATTTCACAAAACTAAATACAATGAAATAAAAAAGTCTTTGTTGCATTTGGTATATTCACATTTGAATCTCTTTAACCGGAGCGCACAACGAAGTCTGTGATCGACTATAAGCTAGTCATTACGACTTGTCACACTGCTAAACTGTTAGACTAAACCGATCAATATATAGACAAAACAAGTGTACTATTCATAGAAGAGAGAGTCGGGTCGAGCACGCAGCAATGTTCTTTTTGTCATGAGTTTTTGTACGACACGATAATTTTTGTTTCTTTTCCGTTACCATTAGACATTTGTTGTTATATTATACATTCCAATATTTCACCGCTTGGAGTAATACCGAACTGTTTGTTTGTTTGTTTGTTTGTTTAACGCCGCACGTCGCAATTTTCCAGCTATATGACGGGGGTTTGTAAATAATCGAGTCTCGACCAGATAGTCTGAGATCCATCCCTGAGCGATCCCGCTAGTCGCCACTTACTACAAGAATTGTCGCCTCTTCCGGCAAGCATGGGTTGCTGAAGACCTTTTCTCTCCCCAGATCTCCACGGGTCCATACCGAACTGTACGCGGTTTGTAGCTTAGCACAGGAAATTTTGTAAACGAAGAGTGTACAATACCCTCATACAGTATGGAACGACTATAACAATTGTGATTACCATACATAACTATTTCTTTGTGAACAGTACGGAAAATGACACCTACTAAACCCAGAAAACAAAACTGCATAAATTTTATTAAAAACTTCTTAAAATTATTAAATATGATACTAATAGGGAAACGCGACGTTAACTACCATTCACCTCACCGTATGAATTGAATGATTGAATCGAGATACATCTGTTCACATATAGCCTTGTGTACTTTCTTTAGAGTCCACAGTCACTAATATATGTTGAACCAAAATAGTCCATTCAGCAGTCAATAGATTTCAAGCTCATTGACTTGTGAGTCGTGAGGTCGGGGGATGGCAGTTCAGTATCAATAATAAGTACAAAGTCATTATGAGGATTGGATAATTGGGAAACACGTTTGACAAAGATGGAACACTGTTAACAAACGTGTGTATGTGGTGCAAATAGTAATACTAGTGATAATAGTAATAATTATGAACGTTGAGTGAATATATATATCACAAATAGTTGTCCTTTCCTGGTATGACAAATGTCATATGGATTCATTATCAGTGGCGGAGTATCTAATTATCAAATACATATATACTTTCCCTCTTCTCAATGTTTCGCTGCCTTAAGGCTGTTTTTTATTTATAACCACTTTCCCGAGGCAAGGGAATCAACTGACTGTATAAGTCCAGTTTTCACCCTTGCCGGACAAGGCTAGAATTATTGAATTATATTTTGGATGGACTAACGAGTCTTAGCATAGTCCAGCCAAAATCGCGTACCGAAATCGACACCCGGTTCGTCATCGACATTGGTCTGATGCACTTCGCGAAGTAAGACTCGTGTTATTACAATGTGGATCTTGATTATCGATCAGATCGTCTTCACTGGGCGCTGATATTTTGTTTGAAGCAAATGCAGTGATATGAGACGTGGAATCTGATTGGTCAATAGGAGGGACGAAGGAGGGATATAACTCGTAATAGCCACTGGCGAAATACGCATCAGTCGGAAAGCGCACGTGAAATCTCCAAAGTAAGTAAGTAAGTAAGGTGGCGCTACGATCGAGCCCAGAAATTTCAGTCTAGTTTGGCAAGGGTGGAAACTGGACTCGTACAGTTAACTCCCTTGCCTCGGGAAGATGATCCATTACAAGTTTCGCAAGAACAAGCGAGAAAAAAGGATTAAGAGCCTTAACGAAACCTATCTGTTAAGTGCTAGTTTGCTGACATGCCTTATCACTGCACTCTTCCCAGAGAAATTAGTACGTCACCAGCTGTGACTAGCACTGCCTGTGCTTGGTGAAGGGAATACAGCCTTTTTTTCTGCCCAGATCTCTGTGTAGTGAACAAACATTTTGACCAATATTCAGTGATGTAACTAAATACGACAATGAAGCTTCGTGGGTAATGTCCAGGCTACACTCCATTGTTTTGTGATTGCACATTGCTGCCTCTTCTTGATGCACGTTAAATGCATTCACCAGCACTGGGTGTATAACTGACGTCAAAAAGTAATTGTGCTTCATATGAAGTTCAATTAAAACAACTTTATTCCAAAATTGAATAAGGCATCTTTCAGAACATACTCATGAAGGGTAATATTTTATTATAAGGTTGTGGTTTACAATTTACACGTGCATGTTCATGCACGGCGCACAATGTAGATGTTTGCGTATTTGTTAAGAGAACGATACTCTTAATGTGAACAGCACATAACGATTGTTTCGCTATCAGGAACTCATAAAAGATATTTTAACTGTTGAAGTGTAGATAACGCTTACGCAATGCCACGGCTTACTGAAAATGAACATTCACGCGCCGTGGGTATGCTGCAAATACAGATGCCGCAAAACAAAGTTGCCAGACATTTTAACACAATATTATCTCTTTGAAGACATTATCTACAGCAGGGCAACACTCATGACTTACCACGGCCCTCCAAGGGTGACATGACGTCAACAAGACAACCATATTCGGTTGTTGCATTTACGGGCTCGATACCAAACTGCCACATTAACAGCCAGGACAATTCTGGATTGTGACAAATTAGCACAATCTAACGCAACCGGCTGAGGCTGTACAACATCCCGCCCCGACGTCCAGCGATTCGCCCATGTTTGCTTCCACGTCACCGCTAGGCACGACTAACTTGATGTAGACAGTATCTGAGGTTCAGAAGACAAGGACAGTATACTGTTCATAGATGCGTCCAGGTTTCCACTGGGCAGCTCTGATAGCCGTGCAAGGGTCTACGTGCGTCCGGGCGAACGTTTTTGCGAAGCTTGCGTTATATAACATCGTCATTTTGTGGGTGGAAGTGCAATCATATGGGCTGTTATCAGATCTCATTGGAAAACAGAAGTCATCATTGTTATTGGCAATATTGATGACGTATGCTAACGGGACGACATCACATCGTTCGAGATCATGTTTCACATTCTATGGAAATGCAGGGACTAATAACGTCACGTTGCAGCAGGATAATGTCCACCCACATGTTGCATGTGTTGTAACATGCACTTTGAGACACATGACATTGCTGTACAGCCACAGAGACCACTCACCAACAGAATATGTCTGGGATGAAATGAAACGACGCCTACGACAGGACCAGAACCAGCCGAATACGCAAGCTCAGTGGGGACATTCATTTGCTAGCATTTGGAACAGCATCCCCAAAGCTGTTTTAAAATCATATGGTGTCCTCAATGCACCGCCACTGCCTCGCCTGTATTAATGGTCGTCACACCCGATATTGATATTGTTTATTTAGTTGTTACACCATCCGCCGTTTCGGGTGATGATGAAACATTGATCAGACAAATGACCAAATATGATGCTGTTATTGTCCATAACATAACATCAACACCCCTTTATATGAAGCACAGTTACTTTTTTGCGCTAGTATATAACGCGTGATAAACGGATGCTTTAGCAGTTGAGTTAGGACCCGATCAAGAAACACGTGTGTTTGTTATATATGTGTAGCGATGTCTCACACACTGAAAATATATGCACTAACTGGAACATCAACAATTTTCCACTAATGTTTAGCCAGCAGTTAGTGAAAGTTTTTACTTATTCACGTCAATTACGAGTGAAAGTGTTTACTTCTTCCCGTCTATTACAAGTATTTTCTGAGTTTCTGTCTCTTCATTTTTGTTCCGTTTCTTGAATGTTAATACGACTAAAACGTTGACGTTTTGAAACTGCATGTCGTTGACATATAAAATACAAATGCAATGTACACCTCATCGTGCGGGTCACTTTGTTCTGTAGAGATGGGTCACTCAGGCGTGCCAGGTTAAGCTTCTTGATCTGTCAGCTCCATATCTGTGCTTGTTAGTTTCTCTCACAAAGTGGACAAGTGTGAAAATGACTGAACATAGTCCATTAAAACAGCGTCGTTGGTCAAAGCTATATATCCAAGCTACCATAGTACACTAACTGTATTTCTGTACCCGTGAAGATCCGGGTAGAGAATAGGTCATGCTTGATGTAAAGAGGCGATTATGCTTGTCGTAAGATGCGAATAACGGAATCGGGATGTCAGACTCGCTGACTTAGTTGATGCATGTCATCGTATCCATATTTGCGTTGATCGATGCTCATGATGGTAGTCACTGGATTGTCTGGTCCAGACTCGATTAATTACAGACAGCCGTCATATAACAGGAATATTGCTGACTGCGGTGTTAAACAACAAACAGACATTCAGCAAACAAAACTTAACGGTAACGGTGTCCCAGCATGTATGTGATGTGCATGTGTGGTGTCTTGCCTTTCATCACTGGAGAGCAGGAATTGAAGGGATCTGTACAACATATTAATGTATTGTTATTTCGCATGATCATTTGCCAGGTGTTTTATTTTGATAGACTCCCTCACTCTCCTACTGTGAAGAACTTGCGACACGGTGAAGCAAAGTGATTAAACTGGTGACCGAATGTTAACCTGTCAACGTGCATGATAGTGTTTTGTTTAGTCAGACCCTCAGTACTTTAAGCTTAATGACGTTGTATAAACATTGGTGTCAAAGCCATGCATATAAGTGAAAATAAAGCAACGTGAATACAATATTTGATCTTATGACCTTCTCATGAAGTCTTTACTGGGGAATATCGAATTCAGAATTCATGCTTGGAATTATCTGAAAATCCGGTCGCAGTTATGACATTGGTGTTTGCGCATACTATATTATAAACGATGGTCACATGCTTCTCAGATGTAGGTAGCCACGTATGAAATACACGCCCACAGTTAGTTCCTGTCGGGAAGATGGGGGTGGTTGGGGTGGGGCGTGACAGGCACATCATTTTCAGAACAGCGTCCAGTGAACTATTTCAATTCGTGAACCCTTTGGCACATTTTTATCTTCCTGGATTTTCAGGAACAGATTATGCTCTTAGATGATAATTTGCAGGCCAAAACCAGAATATCGGGCTGAACTCAAATAATATGCTGAACTGATGTGGCATAACTGAAGTATGTTCAAAGCGATTGTAAACCCATATCACAAACTCCCTCACTCTCAAACCTATCAGCTTGCCATGATTATCTTTAGTACTGAAAAGCTCTGCTCTGAGTATGTTCACACTCGGCTTACTCTAAAATATTCAACTGACAGATTTCCGTTGTCCATACATTCCTCATTTCCAGTGTTGTATTAAGTCTACCAAGGCATTGCTACACTGAACAAGATAAAAGATGAAAGCTACTTCGACAAAATTGGTCATCATACGTTGGTGACATACATGTAGATAGTGTACGCGTGTGTTATACCCATACTTAAAATTAGGAATTGAAGTTCGATATAACCAGCATTGGGTCCAGAAGAAAAACATACTGATTATATGTTCAATATTGAACATCGGATTCAAACCACTTGATGGTGTTATCATTGATGTTGTCAAGCTGTTGAAGTTTCAACTTCGTTGGTCTATTAGTTTCTGAGGAGAACATGTTCACGACGAACTAACAGGCCGCGACATGAGCTAACTTGACGTCCAGTCAGTAGAGCAAAATGGTGAAGCCAATTCCCGATGAAAACCTTAGGTGTGGACATTAGTTTGAAACTATCAGGCGCTGTATCAGCTGTAATGATCGCATCTACGATCTGTTTGGCAGTCAGTGCCTGTGACATGTTAATATCAGCTGATCTGCGTCAAAAATAAAGTTGCTGACATCTGACATGTCTCAAATTGCCGTATTACCACCCTCGTGCTGGGAGTGGAAACGGCTATAATTTGCTTGTGATATATTATTTTCGTTGTGGAATAATCGATCACTGCCTAGTTCGGTCTTTCCTGCCACATCACTCGATTCCCTTACCAGTTGGGTACATCGTTAATCGTTCGCCCTATGCCAGTGGAGCTATAATTTCGAGACCAATTAGTTTAAATACCTCACTCACGATTCGAGATAATTTAACAGTATTGTATAGTATGTCCATAAATTGTTCGTTCTCACTGTCACTGAAATTGTAGTATTTACTAGCTCCATCCGGTAAGTCGGTACGATGTGTGCCGCGGCAGCTTGACGAAGACACATATACATGTATGCCCATGTGGATGTTTGTTGTTTTGTCTTTCATATAAAATACAGACAAATAGACACAACTTGTTTTTATGTAATGGAAGTATATTTACTCGTATCAAACTGTTTCAGTGTTTGGATTGTTGATGACATGGAGATACGTTGAGTTACATCCTTGATCAGGGTGTTCAAGACACTAACTTGCTGCTCCCCAACTGAAATACGCATCTCAAATCTGTTATTGATCAGATCGTGGCATTCAATGAAGTCATGAACGGCTTAGCAAGAAGTGAATGTACTTTTGCCTTCATTTTTTATATTACATGTTCTTCCAGAAGCATCCATAAGATCAGTAGATTATTTTTCTATTCCAAACACGTGATCCCAAAGTGCGAATACAAAACGCACAGGCAACAAGAGAAGGAACTATGAAGTTGTTTTCTTCGGATCAGGTGCTTGCTCTCGCCAATTTAATCAATTGCTGATTAAACTAATGGTTGCTTTGATTCCAGACCGGCTTCGCCAACCATTGGTTGTGTCAGTAAAGCTTGTGTGTGTCGTACCATTCCTGAAACCCAACGTCGGTAAGTCGTGTGCGTGTCGTACCATTCCTGAAAGCCAACATCAGTATGTCGTGTTTGTGTCGTACCATTCATGAAAGCCAACGTCGGTAAGTCGCCTGTGAGTCGTTACCATTCCAGAAAGCCAACGTTAGTAAGTCGTATGTGTGTCGTACCATTCCTGAAACCCAATGTCTGTAAGTCGTGCGTGAGTCGTGCCATTCTCGAAAGCCGACGTCAGTAAGTCGTGGGTGTACGACTTCCGAAGAAATACGGTACGGTTTTCAAGATCTGCTCCGGAAACGAAATGTGATTGACGGACGCTCGGACGGAAGGACGGCCGGACGGAAGGATGGAAGGACAGAAGGACAGAAGGACGGCCGGACGGACGGACGGCACCAATTCCTATATCCCCCTTTCACTTCGTGGCGGGGGATAAAAAGTCGTGCGCCATTCCAGAAAGCCAACGTCAGTAAGTCGTGTGTGTGTCGTATCTTTCCTGAAAGCCAACGTCAGTACGTCGTGTGAGTGTCGTACCATTCCTGAAAGCCAACGTCAGTAAGTCGTGTGTGTGTCGTACCATTCCTGAAGGCCAACGTCAGTAAGTCGTGGGTGTCGTACCATTCCTGAAACCCCACGTCGGTAAGTCGTGTTTGTGTCGTACCATTCCTGAAAGCCAACATCAGTATGTCGTGTGTGTGTCGTATCATTCCTGAAAGCCAACGTCGGTAAGTCGTGTGTGTGCCGTGCCATTCATGAAAGCCAACGTCGGTAAGTTGTGGGTGTGTCGTACCATTCCTGAAAACCAACGTCGGTAAGTCGTGTGTGAGTCGTGCCATTCCAGAAAGCCAACGTCGGGAGGTCGTGTGTGTGCCGTGCCATTCCTGAAAGCCAACGTCGGTACGTCGTGTGTGAGTCGTGCCATTCTCGAATGCCAACGTCAGTAAGTCGTGTGTGTGTCGTACCATTCCTGAAAGCCAACGTCGGTAAGTCGTGTATATGTCGTATCATTCCTGAAAGCCAACGTCAGTAAGTCGTGTGAGTGTTGTACCATTCTTGAAAGCAAACGTGTCGTACCATTCCTGAAAGTAAACGTCGGTAAGTCGTGTGTGAGTCGTGCCATTCTCGAAAGCCAACGTCGGTAAGTCGTGGGCTTTTTGGGATGGTACGACACACACACGACTTACCGACGTTGGCTTTCAGGAATGGTACGACACACACACGACTTACCGACGTTGGCTTTCTGGAATGGTAAGACACCCACGACTTACCGACGTTGGCTTTCGAGAATGGCACGACTCACGCACGACTTACAGACATTGGGTTTCAGGAATGGTACGACACACATACGACTTACTAACGTTGGCTTTCTGGAATGGTAACGACTCACAGGCGACTTACCGACGTTGGCTTTCATGAATGGTACGACACAAACACGACTTATTGACGTTGGCTTTCAGGAATGGCACGACACACACACGACCCCCCGACGTTGGCTTTCAAGAATGGTACGACTCACACACAACGTACCGACGCTGGCTTTCAGGAATGGTACGACAAACACACGACTTATTATCCCCCGCCACGAAATGGAAGGGGGATATAGGAATGGGTGCTGTCCGTCCGTCCGGCCGTCCTTCTGTCCTTCCATCCTTCCGTCCTTCCATCCGGCGGTCCTTCCGTCCGAGCGTCCGTCATTCACATTTCGTTTCCGGAGCAGATCTTGAAAACCGTACCGTATTTCTTCGGAAGTCGTACACCCACGACTTACTGACGTCAGCTTTCGAGAATGGCACGACTCACGCACGACTTACAGACATTGGGTTTCAGGAATGGTACGACACAAACACGACTTATTGACGTTGGCTTTCAGGAATGGCACGACACACACACGACTTACTGACGTTGGCTTTGAGGAATGGTACGACACGCACACGACTTATTGACGTTGGCTTTCAGGAATGGCACGACACAAACACGACTTACTGACGTTGGCTTTCAGGAATGGTACGACACACACGACTTACCGACGTTGGCTTTCTGGAATGGCACGACTCACACACAACGTACCGACGCTGGCTTTCAGGAATGGTACGACAAACACACGACTTATTATCCCCCGCCACGAAGTGGAAGGGGGATATAGGAATGGGTGCTGTCCGTCCGTCCGGCCGTCCTTCCGTCCTTCCATCCTTCCATCCTTCCGCCCTTCCGTCCGGCCGTCCTTCCGTCCGAGCGTCCGTCATTCACATTTCGTTTCCGGAGCAGATCTTGAAAACCGTACCGTATTTCTTCACCAAACTTGGCACATAGATAGATCTAGTGTTGAACTGGAGGCTTTTGATAGTTTGGGATTAAAAAAAAAATATTTTTCGAGTTTCCATGACAACGACTTTGATTTAGACTAAAAATGGCGGTAGTCCTCGTTTCCGGAGTAGATCTATATTTCTTTACCAAGCTTGGCACATGTCATCTCACAGTATTGAATACATTTCCTTTCTTGTTGGTAAGTTCTGCATTGCTTGAGTGTATGTTCCTCCAAAAGTGTCATGGACACAGTTGTTGCATTCACTGACTAACTGCATACAGAAACACAACTCATTACAAATACAACAGTGTAACTGATCTTAAACCTACTCAACTGTATAAACAAGATATATTCTTGTCAACCATACTCTGTACTTCACCTGCTTGATAATAATGTTAGAACCTACACCGAAACCATCGCTCCTAATTGTAATAAAGAAGTTGTTCGTCCTTATGTCTCAGCCTTACTCATTACAAATTCAGTTACATATGCTATCATAAACTGCAGATGGAAAAACAACACCAGTAATAACGTTTTTTTAGTGCAGCAATTAGGCCATAGTTCACAGGAGCTAATGCATTGCACACACCCGACATGTCATATTGGCGGGGGATGTGAGTATTTCATGCTTGTTGACGGAATGGTACCTGAAAGCCAACGTCACTAAGTCGTGGGTGTGTCGTACCATTCCTGAAAGCCAACGTTCACATATACTCTCATGTTATATTGCTCCCTGTTAGTCTAGTATTGTACAAGAAAAAGTCGTCCACGGCATTTAATCAAACTATTAAAGTAAATCGAACAAGATCATTGGCGTAATTAAATCAGGGACAATACGTGGGTTCCCTGTCGGCAGCATATAGTCATATCTGCACGACCACATGAATACATGTCTAAAACATCACACTCTGAACTAGTTCTCTCCAACTGTAACATGAGTTATCTTAAAACGTTTGCATATAGTTAAAATATACTTCTATTATACTCCTCAAAAATATACATACATGAAAGACAGTCGCACATACACGACACGTGAAGCATAAGATTGATGTAATTTGATACCAAACTAATTTTGGAATCATCAAAACAAACTAATGCACCACCAGGACAAATATAACACCATATGAGGACCACGGTCTGGATACAGGTGCATGTTCTGCACGTGAAACATCATGGACCTATAATAGAATGGACCTATAAAAATGTGAGGGTGTGGAGGTTCTCGGCGGCAAGCCACTATCGGTAACTGTTTCACTGCCCCGGCAAAGGGGAACATGATTGGAGTCAGGTGTAATCAGGGTAGTCAATGGGTCCCGGAATATCATGACACAGTTTAAAAAATCTTTAGCAGGTTTCTCCTCTTACTGAAAGTGTTTCGAATCCGATTGACCCTTTTCATGACATCAAAATATTCCCAACATATACAGTCAAAGCTACAACAGAACACAATCATTTCTGACCGACATTCTCTGCATTAGTTTTGAATGACCTGAATCTGAATCAGATTGAAACATGGAAGCCGTGTTCGTGCTGGACATTCATATTCTAGGAAATGTGAGTCTCATTTGGAAGTCTTACTACAAAATACAACATTTAGTGAACGCTGCCTCGTTGTCATGGCTTAACTCAATTTATTGGCCAACTGTTGAGGTGACGTGAGGTGATATGGTGTTTAGATTATTGAGATTATTGCATATTTTATATAGCGACGTGCATGCACGTGTGTGTGTGTGTGTGTGTGTGTGTGTGTGTGTGTGTGTGTGTGTGTGTGTGTGTGTGTGTGTGTGTGTGTGTTTTGTGCTTGTACTAGTCCGGACTGATGCCGATTTATAGTGCTCGCCCACTGATCATGGATACCCAACTCACAGTATACTGACTCTGACCCGACCAATCCTTGTTTTAGCCTCTTAGTGCCGAGCGCCAGACAGGATAAGAACAAATACCATCTTTAAAAGTTGTTTTGGGTATGACGCGGCCGGGGATCGAACTCCGGATCTTCCGCTCTACCACTAGACCAACTAGATTAGTTTTGATTATACTTAGAACACTGGTGACGTGTACTAGCATAATGTGTGGTTGGTTAATTCTTTTATATTGCACTTAGAATTTGATTTGTGAGCAAGCCTCGACTGGTTCAGTTCTACGCGTCAATGTTATGCCATCACAGAGCTCATTGTGACGTCCCTAAAACATGAAATTCACACTCTCAGTCGATTTCTATCGAGTCTTCTGCCCGAAATGTATTGTCACACATATTTGAAATATGGTAGTAACGGTAAATTTGGTTTATATAACCATTAAATTGAACGTATTATAGTTTATACATGCCTGTTGTGAATGGAATACTTTTCTATATAAATATATAAGTTTTCGCGGTAATGCGGCCGCCACATCGGTTGTTTCATTCAGAGGTGTTGATCTGATATCTCTGATTGATCAATCAAAATCGTGTAGTTTTTTAATTCATGGTAGAATATATTCTTGTCCTTACAGACCTGTGTTGTTTGTACCTTGTACAGTAGGCGTCCATAATCCCCCTGTACTGATCCATTATAGTTTGATTATATCCTTCACTTTCTTGTTTGGTCTGTACGGTTATCAACTGGAGACGAATACAAATCTGGATTGAACCTAGTTTGCGAAATTTAACGATTTGTATACATGATGTCCTGGTCAATTGTGAGGATATCAGTATTTAGTTGCACCGTTACTGAATTAACTGAAGCTATTTTCTGATCTTGTTTTCGCACATGCAACCATCATTGGTATAATTCTTTGAGAAATTGTCCTTATTCATGCAAGTACTATATTAAACTTCTCCACAGGTGTAAGAACTGCACAAAGCATGCATGTCTTTATAAAAATTCGATTAACACATTCTAGAGCAAATTGTATGATACATAAAGATGTGAAATGTCTATAAATAGATAGTAATCGCATGCGATACTGCAACATGTACGCCAATATCCAGTGAATACATGGCCGACATACAATATGTCTTTAATCTGCTACCAGGAAATTACCACCAACTGACAGGCAACTTTGATATGGTTTGAGTATAACGGTTCAAAATATTTTCTTAATAAGTTTACTTTCCATTTACTCATTTAATACGATCCGAGGAGCAGCGCTATATTTGCCGAGTCGCTTCGTAACAAGGAATCGATTCTTGGCGGCATTAGTTTTGTATAAACTGAACTGTGCGCTGCAATTGCAAACACATTCTACGTCGTAAGGCACGTTCAAGAGTAAAATAGCACAATCACATAACCCAGAGGCAAAGATTTAACCCCCATGGTGCCTCTTCGTCTACAGAAGCTTATTGAAAACATTTCCTCTAAATTTGAACCATCAAAAGGACATCTAAAAACTCGCTCCGAGCGTCTGTGTTCATAAAATGTGACTGTTCCATCTCCCTCATGAATATTTCAGAATTTAGGCCAAGTACAGGAATGATGGCAATTCAATTACATTAGTCAAATTGTCATGATTTCTGACTCCAGGACATTAGCTTTTAAATCTTCTTATGTTAAAGGAAACAGGGTTTACTGTTGTATCCTTCACAAAGCAGGGGCATATGCCCCGCAGTGGAGAAGCACGTCCAACCAGACCCGGGCTTCCGGTATGCAGGATTATTTTTGCGATTAATACAATGCATGAGCAAGACAAGGTTAGAGCGAAGTAGCAGAAATGTCATGTTAACGCCTTTAAACATCTTGACAGAAGATTTCAAGGCAAGACATATTGCTCCTTATTCTATGACTGTGGACAGAGACAGATTGGCATGAACATGTTTATGTGTGACCGTATGTGGGAGAGAGGGGAGTGTAGGCAGTGGACATATTTAGTCAATGATTTGGAAAAACATGAGTCAAACGTCCATCGTTTTTGCTTTTCAATTAAACAAAAGTCCGATAAATATTTGATGAAAATGTCCTTGCCAACTTCACGAGTTATATGGATGTTATATTTCTATTGGCTAGCTTTACAGGGCTTTGAACGATAACTGCGTTTTCAGAACGACACAAAAAGTTTTCTTTCATTCCCGAAAGTAACATTAAAGTCAATGCAAATGAAACATAAAAGTGCGTTGTCGGCGGTGTTTATTCTATTGGTCTATTTGTAATTGTTCTGTTGAAAATCTTTGGGTAAATGTAACAATTATTGACGAGTTTAAAGAACATTTCATTCGTTTTCAACCCTTACACAGTTATGTATCATGTAATAGATTCGTGTTCTATGACCAGGTTTACCAAATGTCAGAATTAACGGCCAGTATTGTGCTGTGAGAAAAACTCCATTAGATCTTACAGGCTTGACATCCACAGAAACAAACGATGGCTCAAATCAACAGTTTGATGACACTAATTGTGTAACTCAAAGTCTTTTAGAAATGATAATTATTTCCACTTATATATTACTGATGACGGCAAACCTTTCATAACCAAATTCTTAATACAACTGTGCGTTATTAGCTTACATGCAGATGTATATGACATCCATAACTGGTTGTAGTTATGTTGTAAAATGTACCGTTGTCAAACAAATGAATGGCCAAACAATACACTCTCTCCTTGGTGTTCCCGTGTTGGAACATGTCGCATCAAGAGCTATCAAGTATTCACTTAAAATTAAAAAGAAATTTCAAAGGGGTTTGTTCAAATGTAATTGATGAGATGAGCAATCATGGCTAGTGATCAGATCTTGACATTTATATGCCGACGAGTCTCAGATATCATTTATAAGATTTGTCCTTTTGCAAATATGAACATCATAGTGTGAGGTATTTTTCTTTCCCAATTGACGTCTATAAATGGAATTTTGCAATATTCTTGTGTTTCTTTAAAAAAATATATGACAAAAATAAGACCATTTGTATGCTTGTTTACTGAACAGAAAACGTGTTTCAGAACAGCAAGATCATGAATTGTTTAGTGACGATTGAGTGTTCATTATGAAATCTCTTTTACACATTCCTATTGCGGAGAGACATTCATGCTCACGTCACAGCGATGCAACATACTCTATTAACAGATGTTTTCATATTAAAAGCGCAACATTATTTTTATTCCAAAAAAATTGCTGTGGGACTAGATGTATTACGCTGTATTCCAAACAATGATTGAGATGCAGGAGATTTACCTTTAATGGGGCCTGTTCAGTCTTTTAAATTTTCTGATTACTCGTATGTTCTTGCTATCAGAATTATTTTTGACGAAAAGACCGTCGGAGCAATTTCGAACAACCTGAAGTAATGCGGTAGGTAATGAAAGAATTAATCACACTTTCATCCATAATGGACGACACGTAATACGACATCAGTTTCTTCTTACCTGGCATGGACATGCATAGTTCAGGGTATGTCATTGGACCATATTGTAATTGATTCAGGCACTACAGTATTTGAATCGGGGATGCCATACCTAGCTTTATGTGGAGGAAGAGCTTTGTCGCGTTTGGGCTTTTTGAAATTTGACCCAAAGGTTTTGTCTCCTGTCGGTTTACTTGATGACAGATTAAGAATTTCTATTTCACATAACGTACCATTTTTTTTCATATGTATCTACATGAGATAATTTTCAAATTAATGTTGTCATTACCTTAAATCTTTTATTGTAGTATAAAAACACTTTATCGATGCTAGTATGAGATTGGTTTTGATATTTGGTACATAATCCAGGACTATTATAATGAGTTTCATACATGAGTCATGGGTTCTTTAAATCAACCTGTTTCATATATATATTTAATGTTGCGCAAGAGTCATCCGTCTCGCAAAGAGAGATCACTGCCTACACAAGATCGAAGAACATAACGGCCATCCTGGCAAAACACACTCCTTTTCGAAATCTCTTTTGGGCAAGAAATCAAATGTCAAACATACCATAACTGGCCGATTCATTCAACACATTTTATAATAACAAAAACAGAGAAAATCGAAGATCGAAGAACATAACGGCCATCCTGGCAAAACACATTCCTTTTCGAAATCTCTTTTGGGCAAGAAATCAAATGTCAAACATACCATAACTGGCCGATTCATTCAACACATTTTATAATAACCAAAACAGAGAAAATCGAAGATCGAAGAACATAACGGCCATCCTGGCAAAACACATTCCTTTTCGAAATCTCTTTTGGGCAAGAAATCAAATGTCAAACATACCATAACTGGCCGATTCATTCAACACATTTTATAATAAGAAAAATAGAGAAAATCAGAATTAATCTGAAAGGAAATCGGGATTCCAAAGCATCTGAACACGGCATGCCATTCAGTCGTACTTCTCTCCGTGATTTCAATCTATTAACAGAGAAGGAAATAGAGGTATTGTCCGATCATCGAAAACGGCAACCAGTGTTTCGGACCCCATCCCATCCGGTATCATTGTACAGCACCTGGATATATTAATCCCAGTGAACACTGCCATCGTGAATAAAGTCTAGAAACCTGATGCCATTGAAAAACGAAAACCTTGATCCTAATCAAATGCTATTTTTTTAGACCAGTATCAAATGTCTCCTTTCTCTCCAAAATCGTTGTAAAACAGCAAACCATAGACTCAAAGATCATCTATCCAGTCACTCACTGGTAGATAAATTGCAATCAGGGTACTGACGGTATGACAGCACTGAAACCTCCTTAGGATTGTGAATGATCTCAGATGCTACTTTCGGCAAAAGATCATGCTATTCTCTAGGCATGGCTAACTGAGCAATGTTGGATAAATGGATCATCGCTAAAATGGTTTGAATCCCCTATCTTCCAGGCAGAAATAAGTGGGCATGAACGATCAGGGAGTAAGTACCACAAGGTTCAGCATTGGGTCGGGTTATATTTGTTCCTACACACATCATCATTCAACACAATACCCTACTCCAAACATATATAGATTACACCCAGCTATTGAATAGTTTAATGCTGACCAGAGTGATGAATCCTTCACACAAACATCTGTGTGTACCACTTAAATCAAGTGTTGGATGTCAGCCAACATGCTAAAGCTCCATGATGACAAGACTGAGGCCACTGTGATTGGGACAAAACATCAGAAATCTTATCAATACCGACATTGACCACGCATTTATCCGGTCCCTTGCCGGTTCGATGCTTGGATACTGCAACAGCATCTTGTCAGGACTCCCTCTGAAACCTATCGACAAGTTGCAAAAGACCCAGCATTAAGCAGCTCGTAAGGTCTGCCGCGTGAATGCACATCACGCCAGCGCTCAAAGATATTCACTGGCTACTAATCATAGCTAGGATTGAATTCAAGTTATTGAGCCTGACATACAAGTGTCTTTATGAATCTGCGCCTTCCTACTTAAGAGAACTTGTATCATCATATTTCCATGGCATGAAATGCGATTTCAGAATCCAGACAATGTGTTGGGCAGTCTCATTAAATTCATTACATATCTTCATATTTACATTTTGATGCAAAGTCACACATTGACGGTTTCGAGTGGGAAGTGACTGGTCCTGAGCAGCGAAAAGAAAGCCTTCAGTTTCACTTTCAAGGCCAGACGACTTCATCCAATCGACCAAGCAGTGGTCGTTCAGAAAGCCTCTCCTTGAGGCCCGACATGATATGGCACTTCGCTTAGTTGACACTCATTTCTGTACCGTCCAGCAGTACAGAACCATCAACAAAATCAACACTGACATTGAAATTATGTCCCACCTCCTTGGCTCGTTTTAGAAAACTGTGGAATGCCTTGTTTTAATCAGACAGTCTTGACATGCTTCACAAGAGGGTCGTCGGACAAATAAATGTGTGCAAAAGTGCACAAAACAATTCTATCATGAAGAGCCCCAACGTTAATCAAACCACGTCCTCCCATAAAGATTGGTAAATATAAGCGATTGATGGAAGAGCGAGGGTGGTTGGATCTATTATCTAACATGATTCTGTCCATACCCTGCATTTTTTGTTCAGGCGAATCAACAACACCAAACAAATATGAAAGGACGGGTACAGCATAAGTATTTATGGCTTTTACTTTGTTGCGAACGTTCAGCTCTGAACTCCAGATTTTCTTAAGTCTACATTTGTACTCTGCCCGAAGCTTTTCCTTGATATGAGCATTCTGGAGTTTGTCCCTAATCTGCATCCCTAAGAACGTATAGGCCTGACCTTCCACGAGCTGGTCAATATCTCCTCCTCGACGTAAACTGACTGGTTCTCGTCTACCTTGCCACGTTTCAGATGAAGAACGTTGCATTTGTCGAGTCCAAATGACATGCTGATATATCATAAGAAAAGCACTCGACAAGGAGAATCTGTTTTTTAGTGTGGATCCTCCATTGGCAATAAGTTCAAAGTCATCCATGTAAAGGAGGTGAGTAAGGGGTGTTGGGGATCTGTGCTGAGGAGGTCCAGGGTGATAACCTTCCTCTTTGCTAAGCAAAAAGCTTAAAGGATTTAATGACAAACAGAAAAGCAAAGGACTGAAAAAATCGCCCTGAAATATGCCTTTTCTAATAAAAATGGGTTCCGAAGTCACAACATGTCCCTGCAAATGCATCTCAAGTTGAATTGACCAGCAATTCATTAAAGACTTGAGTAAATCAATTTGTCGCTCGGGGAGGTCAATACATTCCAGTGACTTCAAAATCCATTCGTGACGTACAGAATCATAAGCTTTTCTGTAGTCAATCCAACTCATTGAGAGGTTGCGGTGGTAAGTTTTAGCCTCTTCAGGGATCATTTTCTAAACCAGCAGTTGATCCTTACAACCCCAACATCCTTTTTTATTATCATTATTATTATTATCATTATTATTATTATTATTTGTGTGCAAAACATAAATTAGACAAGTATTGTCTTTATAATTGTCATGCACAACACCCACGTTATACGAATCAAGAAAGTGAAAAAAAAGTGTGATCCTAAAGATTCTAAAGAGATCTAAGAAACTTTGTCCTCCATGAAAAGCTAGACACAGATGACATACTTCAACATGATTGGTGCTAGTGAAGAGGAAATACTAAATATAAAGTGCTTCCAAAAGCAGTAATGAACAAATAACAGAACAGATGAGTTACAAATTCGTTGAGAAAAGGGAGACACGTGATTTTGTACCAACACCATTCGGTACCAACACCATTCGTTCACGGCAAATATTGCGACTCATCACGTCGCAGATGATCAGCTGACCCAACCTGAAGAACCACATACCAGTGGTTGCAACGAAGTTTAGAAGCAGTCTCCTCGATAATCAACTATCATCAGTAAGATTGTGCAAGTAAGTTTTCTTCCCATTAAGTATCGATTTTCTTTGTGTCGCTAAACATGCTAAAATAATCACAAGAATCTCAAAGCGAATGACTTTACTGTTGATGATGTAGCATCATGCAGAAAACTTTATTCCATATTTCAAGTCGGGCAACTAACGTATGATTACCGAGGTCAACTCGGAAGCCGAATAATATTCTCAGTTATAACTCAACACACCTCCTTTTCGTTCCTGATCAATAAATATAAAGTTTTCATTTCATCACAGTTTGCTGTTTCCTTCATCTGTTTTTATTACCTAGTGTTGTATTCACCAGGAGCCTTGTGCTTATACGAGTGTCAGGTAAACTCGTGTCAGAAAAGGGGGCATATCATCATGTTAATGTAATTGTAATTGCCCATTACTTTCAATAGGCCATTTGGGGGGAAATCGAGCAAATGATTTATGCTTTTCCCAAATACTATCAGGAAGTTGCTTACATATTATGTCGCCCGTGAAGATCCGGGGTGGAATAGGTCTTCAGTAACCCTTGCTGGCCATAAAAGGTGACTATGCTTGTTGTAAGAGGCGACTAACATCTTGATTTCGATGTTATTGTGGAATCCTCAATAGGTGTCCCAGTTTCATGTTTAGGTGTTCGATTGCCACATAGTTTGTTCATTTTGGGTTTCTGAATCGGATTCAGTACTGAAATCATCCTTGTCAGAAGCAGGAGTAGATATCGGATATCTAGCTTCGTAATCTACATCACTATCTCCATGACCATCGAAATCAAACATATCACAAGGACTAGCAACCTCAAGTTTTGAAGAATCAAAATCTATTACAGGTTAAACTTCATGCATTCCGCCTGTACTGATATTTCAGCTCCAATGTTAAAATCAACAGATTAATTGACGCAATGTCACGAGTTTCCTCTTCCACGTCATCACTGTAACAAATCTCAACAAATGCTTTTTCCAGTGAAATGTTCTGTGCCATAGTCTACACAACATGTAGTCTACAGTTACAAAAGTACTATAATAAATGAGTTACTTCTACGTGCTTTGACGAATCATCAAGAGAAAATGATAAATCCTCCACGGGGGAGTATACTGTATCCAAAGTACAGTGGACATGGATAATACTGTACTTGATAACAGTAAAGTAACTGGTGAAGCACAAAGATCTAAGTACATCGTGTTTTTTGCATGAAACAGATACGTAATCAGAATGCTGTCTACATCATTATCTGCAACCTGGAAGGAGCCGTAGCCTATATCTAATAACTCCTGACATGATACGTGACATAGTTGTCTCAGTTGGTTTCCTTCACATTCAAAACAGCATCATAATCAAAGTTTCTTCATAAACATTGTTTCCTTCAATTATATCGTTGAACATCAGGCAAACTGTATTGATAACAGTTAGAAGAAATTCAATTTGGAGCAGTTGGAAAGTTTGAACAAGCAGCAGAAAATCAGGGAGTTCAAGGAAACCCCTCACTCCACAAAATAACACGAAACAAATTAGACCAATGGGTCGTTTTATTGGTGAATATAATATAATTTTTCCCGTTCCAGCTGTCGCTAGCTGTTCCTTGTCAAGCTAAAAACTGACATAAAAGCTTCATTTTCATTATTCAAATGTATATGAATAGAATGCAAATAAAAATTAAAGACATTTTGCAGCCTATAACTAAACAAATTACTGAGTAACAAAAGGGCATCTTTAAAAACCAATAACTTGAGATTGCCATGTCAAGTTTGAGATTAACGAATTCTTATTACATCGATCATTACATTAATACAGACACGGAATTGGTAAAAAGATTAGGCCCTTTGTCTTCTGAAATGCCAACTTTAATGCTTATTTCGGGCCACTTAAAAAGCGAACTTGGACACGAAATGTGTGTTATGAAATGGAAGGGACGGTGTTGTTTCTTTTTTGATGGTTCACAACAAATCACACACAATTTTGGCATTAGGTCCCTTTTGGTTCTGCCCCCTTCATATGTAAGGGACACAGTTTTAAAGTGTATCCGTTCACACATAGTGCAATGAATACAGAACAGGTTAATTTTGCGATCATTTCTTAGTCTTTGAAACAATGCATGCGGCCGTATTTTGATTTTTCTGGGGCCTCGTCAGTTACCTGATACCTGTCAGCAAGCTGTTGCAGTAGCCCAAACGAGAAATCACTGTTATTGTTCTTACAAGAGTGGCAGTCATGTCATGTGGCTGGATTGAACCTATGTCATGCAGATGAAAATAGCATGTTTTACAGAGGCAGTTCACATGATCTTCCATGGTAAGACCAGAGTCAAGAAGGAAAGCAAGATTGTTTACTGCTGGCGGTAAAGATATGTTCGACTGACAAACAGCGAGGTGATCAATTCTGCACTTGCATATCCTGGAAGTTAAAGCAATAATGATGGCTTCAGTTTTGTCATAAAGTTACGCTGCTAAGTATTATAATGGCTTTGTAGCCAACACAAATCTGTCATTATGCTTGTTTATTAATATACCAAAGGCTCTACAGCGCTCAAATTACATATAAAGTGTTAAAATGATTCTTCAGTCAAAATAATGGACTGTTTTCAGTTGGAGTGAGTGAGGTAAAATTTATAGTCACATCGGCAATATTTCAGCCATAACGTGACTAGTTTTCAGTTGGAATATCCAAATGATATTTCACTTTGACATTAACAAATACCTGCCGGACAAATTTTCAAAGTAGTTACCTGGTTTGCCTCATGATACAAAAGCCAAATGGAAATTATTATCACTCAAATGATTACGGTACCAGCATACATTTGTTGTAAATGACACCGTGCCGACCTGAAGGAAGTAGCTCACTGGGGGAATGAACAGCGGCATCACTGTTTAATATACAGCATATGAACACTATAACAACACGTACAACCCGTGTGGATCCGGGGTAGAATAGGTCTTCAGCAACCCATTCTTGCTGTAAAAGGCGACTATGCTTGTCGTAGGAAGCGACTAACGGAGTCAGGTGGTCAGGATCGCTGCCATGGTTGATGAATGTTGTCGAATCCCAATTGTCAATCACTGGATTGTCTGGTCCAGCCTCGATTATTTAAAGACCGACGTCATATAGCTGGAATATTGCTGAGTGCAGCGTTAAACAACAAACAAAAAATAACAACACATACGTCGTCCGTACACAAGCGGTCAGAATACCAGAAAACCTCAATGTCTACAGGAAGTTGGACATATTATACACACGTGTGAAACGTAGACATATATGTTTCTTACAAGTATGTCCATCACTGATTGATCAACGAATTGCCTTTTTACAAAAATATTGAAAAGTGTCTGTGTTTGTTTTGATTTGTATGTGTTATGTGTGTATATACGATGAGGTATGTTATCTGTGTCACTATGTGTGATGTTTAAGAATAAGATTCTGTTCTGTCCATACAACGCGCGTGGATTATGTCAATAAAGCACAAGACAATGAGGACGGTCCTGTTGCCATTATTCAGACATATGATCAGATGTCACACATCATTGCCATAGCTGTTCCTTTTCCTGGTGGTACTGTTCTGAGATCTGACAAGATGTCAAGGAGAGAAATAGTTACATCCCCCACATTACTATGAACATTTCCCTACTCACGTTTGTAAACCTGTACGAACACGATGCAGCTGTAAGTCATTAACGGGCGGACCTGCCCCACACGGACAGACAGCTTACATGTGCTGCCTCGTTAGACACGCTACTTATGCCTTTGGGCAGCTTGGGTTGTATACTTCCCATAGACCTGAGAAGGACATTCATTCTGTGTACACTTAGCAAATGCGCTTTGATTTAGGAAGGGGATTTTACGCATTACTAAAATAGTAGTAGTTGTAGTAGTAGTAGTAGTAGTAGTAGTAGTAGTAGTAGTAGTAGCTTTGCTTCAGGAAGTGGATGTTGCACATTACTTATATATACATTGGTAGTAGAAGTGGTAGTAGTTTTTCAAAGCTGCGGCCTGCACCGTACTTAGCAATATTCCAGCTATATGACGGTGGTCTGTACATAATCAAGTCTGGACCAGACAGTCCACTTTTTAGTATTATGAGCATCGATCCACGCAAGAGGGATACGACATTCATCTACCAAATCAGCGATCCTGACCACTCTTTGAACAGCTGTTGATGTTATCAAGCAACACTTTCATAGTACATCACAAGTGCTTGATGACGTCATGTAACAGAATATGACGCGTGCTTTGTTTTACTTTACAGTCACAATGTTTGTGGGATTGTTCGTACTGCTTTGATAACGGCCCTTACGATTGTCTTGTCCTCATCCGAGTTGTCGTTAAACTTATTAAACAAGTAATTTCTCTCAGTTTCCAATCCTCTTGCAGAAGAATTCACTGTCTGTGATAGTTGATTCCTTCTGAGTATCAATTTTGTTTCTTTTATTGACAAATTATAAACGTCAGCCTATTACAAAGAACAACTTTGGAAAGCAATATAAAATCTCTGCTCAGTGACTGTGGACTCACATGATAGCGACTGACAAAAGGGTATCAAAAAGCAATTTCCCATAAGAAAGATCAAGTTTTAACGATGTGATTCTGTCTTTGTGCGCTTGGTGTATGCTGTTGTACGTCAATCGCTGGGTGGAAAATATTTGCATTTTTAGCATCTCCTCTTAAATCGTAAAACCCATGATTATGAAACTTTGCACGGATGATCATTGTATGAGTATCTCTAACATCCACCTGTATTATCACGATTGTATTTGTTGTATGTACGCTACAGAAGTTATTTTGGGGAATGTCAGTTAGACGTGCATCCTTTAATTCTATCGAATATTTTATTTACAAAACCTTAATTGGATTACAGGAAGTATGTGGTATGTGAATTAGCAAGTATGTATGTATGTATGTATGTATGTATGTATGTATGTATGTATGTATGTATGTATGTATGTATCTATGGATGGATGGATGGATGGATGGATGGATGGGTGGATGTTATTGTTTATCACGTATAGTGTTACAAATGAAAGTCCAATACGTGTTCTCATGAATAAGTATACACGTCTATTCTATGTCTGTGCTAGAATCAGTGTCAATCTTGAATGTCAACCAAAGTAGGTCTTTGCTTATACTACGCAAGTTTTATGCACACAGAAGCTCATTTGGGTTATTAATGATAAATGTTTTCAAATTAATTGTACAAGAATACGGGAACCATCCTCTACGTCTGCTCGCACGTCTTGACGAGGATAGGTGAGTTTCGGTTAGATACTTGACAAACACTTGGTAAAAGTCAAACAAAAATAATTGTTAATCTGTGGCACATTCAGTGTCTCATTTTGGAACAGGTGGGGACATGAATGTCAACACATACTGATGTAATTATTATTTTTGATTGTCATTCTATATTTTCTTGAGTGTCAATGTTTGCAGTTGTCACTTCAGGTTTTATTTGAGCATGCATGTATGTATTAGTCCTTATGCTCTGGCGCTTTTCAATTCTTAATTTACAAATGTACAAAGGGTAGACTCAAGGTACAATATGTTTAAACGTTAAAGGCTGCTCTATTATGTGAAACATTTTGCATGTAAAAAGCAAGTAGCGGTAATCTGCATGCAAAATCAAATATGAAAGACTGAAGGTAAAGATGAATGTCTGTTCTCGTTAGTACGTTGTTCACAGTGGTCCCGTTTTCTCAGCATTTTTAATCGCCGGGTATTTACATCCGAAGGTAAAACAAAAAAATGTAATCATTTATCTTTTCGCAGCATGGCTTGTAAGAGCTGACTTTTGGGTGGTGGGCGTGTCAATAAGCCAGTTTTACTCTACCAACGTGGATGTGTTTGTAGTATGTAAACATTTACGTTTCGTACAAACATTGTGTTACCGGAAATAAGTGTCACTATGTCTGGTTTGTTTAAATATTGATTTATTTCTAACATTAACGACAAAGTTAAGAAGCTTGGCATCGCCAACGTTTTGGGCGTCTGACGTCGTCCTTGAGCCTTTGTCAATTGCACATTCATTGAAGCTCCTTTTCAATAGCCATATACTAGCCAAATACTAGTTGGCCTTGCTATTGTGAAGCTGCCAACTCTTTGATAAGGTCAACAGTTCGCGAATTTGTTTTGTGTCCACTGAAACGCTATGTTCCTCCATATACCCTGAATACGAAACAGGCATTTTCTTAAATACCAAGCCATTCAAGTGAGGTACGCAGGAAACCGGCCAATAACATTACAGATATCTTTCTTCAGACCTCGATGCCTCTTCCACTGCTGCCTGTTCTCATGGGTTTCACAAGTGCGCTTAACATCTGCGGCATGTGCAATGTTCAAATTTCCTACAATATGAAGTTGACACGCCGCGAAATTACTGAAATACTCAAAACAACCACATTGTCAATCGCACACGTGTTCAAATATTAACTCTTACAATAATTCACTATACGATTCTTCGCGCACATATGAGTGTTTTATCGAAACAGGGGTTGTTTGAGAAGCTTTTAATATTGAAACTTGAATCACATTGAAGCAACATTTGGCTGTGGAAGACTACAGAGGAGGTACACAGTGCTTACGTCAGGGTGGAAGAAGAATAAGCCCTGGTTACGTCACACCTGTCGTAAGGGTCAACTGCTCGGTTGTCATACTTTGTGACGTGATGCTCAATTATTGATAAGCAACTATGTTCTGGCCGGAATATTGCTAACGGCAGCTTTTAAACAACATTTACCCAGTTTGTTTTAATATTAATGCAGAAATAAATTGAAATAGTTAATTGTCTGATGGATCAGAACCCCCAAAAGTAAAGTGACGATACTTTTGTCCCAGTCGTCCCGGGGTTGACTTTGATATTAATAATTATTATTGATTATAATAATTTCTTGTAGCAGAAGTTCGCTTAGCTTAGAATAACAATATCTTGAACTTTATTTCTGTCTCTATAATGCCAATCTTGATGTGTATAATCAGTTAACTGAAGACGGCAGCATATTAAATTGAGCTGAACGCAGGTTCTAACACGACATTGGAGGAGGATATTTTGAATGAAATTAATTAGTAATGGGAGCAAGAGACCAATTCTAGGAGTAGGCGTGAATGCTGGACTATGGGAAAGAGGGCTTCGTGGCTACTACAGAGGCGGCGTCCTACTCCAACGCTCAACACCCACATCGTGGGTCCCTTCGGGCCTTGACAGCCGGGCGTCGTGGAAAAGAGACCTGCGAACAGTCTAGCAACGGGAGGACAGCTCGTTTATAGTAACACGGTCTGGCTTTAGTTAAGGGACTTAAAATAGCATCTGGTTTCTGAAATATAGAAAGCCTTATGAGTTGGCTTGACGACATAGATTTCTTTAATTATATAAATACATTTGATATTCTGGGACTGACAGAGACATGGTTGCACGGTCTTGATATTTCGTCGTATTTTTGTGATTTTCCAAATCCACTCACAGATTGCAATAAAGCATGCACAAAATGATCCCAGGAGACGCTATTTGGTTGGTAAATCAGTGTTGGTGAAACATTGTTACAGTAGATATCTGAAGTGTCTTCATACATTCCATGTGAGTGTATTTCTTATATTAAGTCGGGAAATGTTTGGTCATTAATGAGACGTATGTTATGTTTATCTCCCCACAATGTTTACCCTATTATGAGACAAACAACATGTCGAAGGGGGTTGTTCACCAAGCGGAGACCATCACTGACCTCATGTCGATAGTGAAATTATGTTTTTGAATGGGGGTGATTTTAATGCAAGAACTGGTACGTTGAAAGAAGCTTTTCTTATGATGACAACTATTATCATAGGAATAATACAGATGATAAAGTGTTAGATAGAAAATATTAGGATAACAACATTAATTGGTATGGGAAATCATTAATTGATATGTGTGGTACACTTGATTACTATATTGTACATGGTCGTTTTATCCCTGTCGCCATGACTGGATCAATGACCTTTTGGGAAACATACATGGCAGCTTAATTGATTATTGCATATATCAACTGATGCTATAGATTTTATCAAATACTTTAATTTTCATGACAGGGTGGAATTACACTATCTTCAGCTTGTTTTGGAATACACATTTATAGTAGAAAGTAACAGTGACAATGTCCCACACGAAACATTGATATGGAATGTGGAAAAGAAAGATTAGACAGCAAATTAAAATTGGCGAAAATTCAACAGATACGTTCTGTGACACACTGACAAAAGCTGGAGAATGCTGTTTTAAATATGTTAATGACATAAGTAAGTACAGGGGTAAGCGGTTTGGCAATGACTGTCGACAAGCTAGAAGGGAAGAGAGAATTGTGCTACGGAAACTGAAAAGTAACAGATCAACTAGCCATACCACCATTACAATTATGCTAGAAATGAGAGTAATTAGAAGAAGGAAACAAGACTATAAAACAAAAACAGTTAAATGTTTGGATAATATACTACATCAGAATTTACCATTTTTTAGGAAACTAAATGCGAGCATGCGAAGAACCTTCGAGTCCTATTTCACTTGAGTCATTATTCAGTCATATTTCAGCCCTCTGTTCGCGGAAAATCCAGTATACGAAGATATAAATGATACATTTAATACAGTGTGTGAAAAGGAAGGTAAGCAGTGTTTAGTAGAGTATCTGATATTGTTCAATCACATTTTACAAAACGATACTTTCCCCAAACAATTGTAATTGGGAATACTTATTCCATTATATAAAGGCGGAGATAGAACGAAGTCAGGTATAATTATAGGGGTATGTATTGCATTGATGAGCGTTTTGAGCAAGTTAAATACGTCTGTTTTAAATGGGAGACTTTCATCATGAGTTGGCGATTATGGAAATATAACAGGGGAAGAAGTTGGTATTCGATCAGGATATTCTGCAATAGACAAGATATTTGTATTAAATGATTTAATCCAAAAATATATTCATCTAAACGAAAAGGAACATTTATTTGCCTTTGTTGATTTTAAGAAAACCTTTGATTCAGTTGATAGGAACCGGCTGATGATATTGCTCGGAAAAAAATGTTTATCAGGAAAGGTATGACAAGCAATACGCTCAATATACGACAGTGTAAAATGTAATGTTAAAAGTAATAACTTACTTAGTGAAGTGTTCACATGTACAACTGGTGTAAGACAAGGTTGTATCCTCAGTCTATTTTTGTTTTCTTTATATAGAGGAATTAGTTAATGAACTGTTTGTGAAAGGAAATAGAGGAACAGTTATGTCCTGACTACATATCATTGCTGATACTGTTTTTTGCTGGTCATATTATATTTTACTCAGATAATGTTCTTGGACTTGAGAGGCACTCAGAATACTTTGAAATCATACTACGACACTATGGTAACTATCTATAAATCTGAATAAAGCTAAAATTGTTGTTTTCAGAAAATACGATCCTGGAGACATGTGATACATTCGATGCGTCTGTGGTCAAATTGTATTGTGGTGTACACGAGGGCTGGTCAAAAAGTTCTAAGCCTAACAAACAAAACCAACAATTGTAAAAGTGTTTTTAATTTTATTGTTCAACATAATCTCCCTGCTTTTCAATACACTTCTCATATCAACTGGAAAGTTTTTCAATTCCAGTGAGACGTTTTCTGAAGCCATCCTGAAAAACCCATTCACGGCACCTTTGAGGTCATCGTTGTCGTTCTTTCAGTTTAGAAAACCAGGAGGAAATCACTTGGTGCAAGGTCTGGCGAGTAGGGAGGGTGAGAATCTCTTCTGCAAAACAGCCTTTACAAGTCGAGAGGTGTGAGAAGAGGCATTGTCACGAAAAAGTAGAACTCCAGCCACCAACATTCCTCGTCGCTTTTCTTTGATAGAATCTCTCAGGCGACGAAACATATCAGCATACTAGGCACCGGTAATCGTCTTTCGACATTCCAAGTAATCAACAAGGATCACTCTCTTTGCATAACAGAATACAGTGGCAAAAACAGTCTTCACTGATCTTGAAGACTTGCATTTCTTTAGTGCCGGAGAAGTGGAATGGAGCCATTCCATTGATTGACGTTTTGACTCGGGATCATAATGGTAGACCCACGTTTCATCACCCGTTACTAATCACTTTTTGAATTTGACGAAAACCTCAAATAGCTCTAAATTTGGGGCGGTCGGGTAGCCTAGTGGTTAAAGCGTTCGCTCGTCACGCCGAAGACCCGGGTTCGATTCCCGACATGGGTAAAATGTGTGAAGCCCATTTCTGGTGTCCCCCGCCGTGACATTGCTGGAATATTGCTAAAAGCGGCGTAAAACCATACTCCTTTTATCCGAATGCTACAAATTGGTCTGCGGGAATTTTATTTTAATAACTATTCTAGCAGTGTATAAAATTGCCTCATTGAAAAACTCACTGGCTTGTGATTATTTCTGTATCTCACAGTGTAGCCGGGAATAACTGCAATACTGCTGATGCGGCTTTAAGCAATATTACTCACTCACTCACTGATGGTGATAGTTTTGTTTCCAGCTTTCGGACACATTAATGTTTTCACCATCATTGGAGATTCATGCACACAATTTCTTTTGTGAAATTATATTGAGCATGTTGAGGGTTTTATTATAAAGTACATAGGAAACTGTAACAACGGTAGATGACTCAGACTACATAGCATTTCCAAGCTCAAGTCATAAGTTTGCTAAATGCTACTTGGAGAATGAAGAGCATGAAAGAAGCATGACCAAAGGATTATTAACGTGCGCATGGGCCTTGACCTTATGACATTACACATGCGCACGGACAGTGTCTAAAACGCGAGAACACGAGAACGCGAGATCGCGAGAAAATAAAATGTCGCATTCTCGCGTTCTTGCGATTTCGTGTTTTTGTGGCCTAATTTGACAAGTCGAGATTGCGAGATTGCGAGATTTTGCATCATGTCCAAATGTCGCATTCTCGCGTTGTCGACTTTTGACAAAAACTGCTAAGTACCAAAAAACACGAGAATGCGAGATCGCGAGAACGCGAGATTTGACCAAATCTCGCGTTCTCGCGATCTCGCATTCGGGGCATATTTACCTCGTTTCCAAAGGTCGAGATCGCGAGAATGCGAGATCGCGAGAATGTCCCTTACAGTATTCCATAAGTATGCGATAAATTATGACGTCACTGCTCTCGTCCCAATACATAAATCAACAGGTCAACGCCTAGAGACATCAGTTTCTATTATCCGTCGATGCAGATTACATGGACAATTTTAGTGATTAATGGGCAGTAGAAAGTATACGCCCATGTTTAATGGTCAATAAAATGAAAACAAACAAGAGAATGTTATTCAGTGATGGCGTATTCGCTTATAGTGTCACATGCGATTGTCTATGCACAATTTCAGTGCGGAACTCAAAACAGGTGACGTGTGCATGACGTTTACATGAACATCCGGGTAGTCAGATCACAGTTCACAGCAATGATCAGAGTCAACCAGGTACTGTCTTGATATGTTTGTGGTATTTAACGCATACCTGGTACGCTCAGTGACGAATATGACCCCCGTGAGCACCAATGCACCTCAGACTCGCCGCCTCATTGATGCTATCAGCCGCCTGATGGCGTTATCGGGAATCCGATTCCATTCAATTCTTAAAGCGTCGGCAAGCTGTAGCTGGTTTGCTGATGGGTGTGGACGTCTTCCCACAAGTGTTCAATTGGGTTTAAATCAGTGAAAGTGCTGGTCACGGAAGATGTTGTTCGAATTGAAGAAGTCCTGGACGAGCCTTGCAGTGTGTGGTCTAGGGTTGTCATGCTGCGCGAGTGTTCCCTGTTCCTGTTTGCGAAGGAATGCACCACGGGTTGACGAACATCATCTCTGTATCGCTGTCCGTTAAGGTTGACATGGATGATGACAAGTCTCGTCCGTTGGTTGCCACAAATTCCACCCCAAACCATCACGCCACCTTGAATACAGCTGGGCACCAAACTTTCACCATACGGTATACTCGAGCTCGAACATTATTGTGAAACAGCTGAAACCTGCTTTCGTCAGGGAAAAGCAGTCTCTGCCAATCACGGACATGCTAACGTCCTACTGTCCTGGAAGGGACGGTGAGCTCTAATACCTGCGACACGTAGACGTCGTAGCACCGTGCGTCGACTGATACGGTGTCCTAACGCCGCTGCTCCCGTTTCTGTCGCCGTGACGAACCTGCCGATCTTCCTGTTGCGTTGTAACTCGAGGTCTGTCCGATCTTGGCCCGTCTTGTGTCCTGTCAGTCTGTCAGAAGCGTTGAAACAGTCTGACGACCGTTGCCGGTGTAGTAGACTCACATGCCTCACCTAGCCAGGCTCACAACACTCCCTCTGGACTCAGCTAACTCCCCAACTGGGCCCAAATGACTCCCCTTGTTTTGATTTAAAATGATTACGGAAAAGATCAAACATATCTTGTATTATAAAGGCTTTCAACCCCTCTTCCTCATCTTCTATTCTGAAATGTCTGGTTAAGAACAATACCCAATATTGTGTGTCGGATGTTTTAGTACCAGTTATTTTATTACAGTTTTATATTTAACTTTATTTGGAAAAAACTCCAGGTGCCTCTCTTACATCAATATACTTTTCTTAACCTATAATTTATTTTCAGAATACTCCCTGTGTCTTACATCCAATTCTTGAGTATCAGGCTCAAACTACTCCCCCTGTTCTGTATCCGATTCTTGAGTATCAGGCTCAAACTACTCCCCCTTGTCTGAAGTATGCTTTCTGTCCTCTGATACCTGTTCACCAGTCTGAACATGTTTGGGTGGAGAGGTAGGAACGGATCTCATCGAAATCATACTTCATCTTATTAGAATCCATTTTTCAAATCGACGAAATACGCGTACATAGTTCTGTGTCGTCCTACATATCATCATCTCTATAGTTCTCATGATATCCGAGAATTTAATCTTTACGAATCTGTTTTTCAACATTGCAAGTCATTATGAGGATTTCCTGCTCAAAACCTGAGTAGACGACCCCACTTATATTGTTAAAACAACATTGGTCGATGAGGCAACATTCGTCAGTGCGATCTAGTCAATTACTGGTATAGGGTTGAAAGAACAGAGCAAATGTTTATACGGTGCATAGTAGTTGTGAGATTATGAGTACGGTTTGTTAATTTGTCAAACAGACTATCCACTCACACTTCCTTTCAAAGTCATAGACACGCATTTGTATTATATGAACTCTTCATACTAGGTAAATTTTGTTTCACAAATAACAAATACCACGTCGTACAGATTATTATAAAATTCCCTAAGAAGGTAAATATATCTGATTTCATTTACTCACAGTTATTTGCGCAGTTACCGAGATTTAGTGTATTGTAATTGGCGAGTCGCTGCATTAAAAACAATAGGTAACTTTACTAAAACCCATAATTTATTATAATTTACAAGACAATTAGTTTTCGAGTATAAAGAGACATAACTGTATCAACCACCTATTACCCAATAAAACAATGACCGCGCCGACTTCGTACACAAAGAAATTATTTCTGAACACAAAGCACACTTAAACTTCACTTTATGGTAGTTTGACGATAAATAACCTCAAGAAGGAAACTTATTAACATATCACATTAGGTAAAGTAATTATTTTCATATGTTTTAAAAATATAGATTTCCATTAGTTTTGTTACATAATGATCGTGCATGCATATCAACATTATACATGAAGAAATAAGATTGCCAAACAGGTCATAGTGCCAATATAATTATCTTTCTGAAAACATTACAGACATTACAATCAAACATTAGGTGCAGTATTATTTGAAATACAAAGTTAGTAAATCAAACAGAATATTGAATACAAATCTTTCAAAGTTAAACAAATATTGCACTAAATTAAAGCGCCAATACCATCTATTATGTCAGAAAATTAAGTTGCTGATGTGTAACAGTATTTAAAAGGCCTAAACGAAATGACTTGATAATGTCCTTCAAATTTATCACATAAAATCTTATCATGCAAAACATCTGGTAATTTTACAATGCGTAAAAGAAATGGGGTGCAATCATCGAAAATACTGTGCTGTATCATCGAAAAAACATTATTTGTGTACGACATTCACAGACTGTTGCACAATTAGTGTCAAAACATGTGTATTCTTCAAAACAAATGGGGGAGTCAGTTGGCCTAGGCTCAAATAACTCTAGAGTAGTCTGAGCATGGGGAGTGATTTGTGCCTCCTACACCGGTGTACAGTTTAGGTTTCTTGCAATCTGGGTGAGGTTGGCTCCCATCGGCTCCATACCTATGTCTCTCTCTCTTTGTTCCGCAGTTAACCGCGGCATATCTTTCGGGTTTTTTAAATTACATGTGATGTCTTTGCAACGGTTCATCACCTTTTTATACAAATTCAGCAGGTGCAATTTTAGGAATACCTGGAAAAGCTGTAGGGTGACTTTTGGCCACTGCACGTGCATCCTTACGGCCAGGTCTTGGGCAACTGTTTAAAGCCTTATACCATTTAGCTCACTTTGATAGTTTTTTGGGAAAATCAATTTAAAAGTGTATATTTTCTTTTGCCCATGACTTTACATGAATGGGCACTAAAAATCGGTCATAACACAAGTTGTTCGCAAACCAGGAAAGCATGTCCTGCTCAACCGGAAACCCCGGCTAGGAAGCAGTAAGTGCCAGTGTGTCAAAAACCCAGTTGAAGGTCTTTGAATGGGACAGCATCGCTTGATTAGGGTTGACGTGTACGTCAATAATTCGTTTGGACATCTCCTTTAAAATTTCTGGAGTGACGTAACCTGAACTCAGATGGCGCAATAGTGATTTAAAAACTCAGGTGTAAACAAGTGTGATTTTCATGAAAGTATAACAAAATGGAAATACTCTGAGGTACCTAAGCAAAGGCGAAATATAAACCCCAATAAGCTGGAGCTGGTGCAATATTGCTCAACATGAAGGAGAACAATGAAGACAAATTAAGGGGTTGCCATCATTTGAAATGAACGAAATGATGTCATCCATATATTTGAAACTGAAGTTGAATGCTTTTGGCAACCTTTCCTTTTTTTATTTAACTGAAGTAGTAAAAAAATCCGATTCGTGTGCTGAGAGGACTGGATAAGCAGGGTGAGGGACCCAGTTGGTACCCATGGGGATAATTAATCGAAAATATGTGAATCGTTGTGATCTTTGACTGTGGCAAGATTACTCGATGTGGCTTTATCGATGTATTTGACGAGACACATGACAAGGTATGACATGTATACAACTAGAATTTTATTGAAAGAAGCTGGGCTTCTACCATTTGAACCTTTCGAACGTATTTCATTTTCACGCGAAATTCACATAAAAGTGATTTAGCTCATCAAATATGTTTAATTTGGTATGTATACGGAAATTCGCTCAGGGACACAGTATTTATCAAGTCATGTCTTCTTCGCGTGTTTGACGCAGTGCGGACTTCTGCGAAACCGTAAACACATTTGCCTCTTTCTAGAATGTAATCACAGTTCCAGAAATTGCTTTTATTACATTCCGTACCCCCCTCTGTAGATGTGAAAGGTCTGGCTGGAATCAAAGGAACCACTTGGCAGTTCTTCTTTGAGGCACATCCTTTCATCTTCTTAATACCCTCAGCTTCAAGTTTTCTAAAATTGGAATATGTGTTCTTTCTCCAGCATTTATGTAGATAATTGCGCAAGTCCCAACATACATGAATCAGCTAGTCTGTTGTCGAGATGGAGATAATGCTTCTTCCAGTGTCTGTTCAAGCCTCACCTGGAGTGTGTTACATGCATGCCATCGTTTAACCTACAAGGACGAATAATGAAATCAATCATTCACAGGGAATGTATCAAACCATGTTCTTTCTACCAGTATTCAAACTTTATACATTATGTCCCGTTATCCGTTTTCGTCATTGTTAGAACAAAGAATCGTGCATCCTGTATGTACGTCCAAATTTGTTATGTGACCATAATCAGCTTCATGGTGTTCTGTCTGTCGCAGGTGCAAATGACAGTCCGAACTGCGAAACACTGAAGTCGATACAACGTGTGAAGCGTCGACATTCTGTTGTGCTGCACACGACGAAAAGAAAATCTGCAAATGAAAGCACAATGTAATATTTTTAACACTGATTGAGAGTTTTCGATGATGTATGGTGTGATAATGTTGACACGAGGTTATGTTCTGAAATATTGTAGATTAAGTGCTCTGGACAAAACTTTCCTATTGAGTGTGGTCGCGGTCGCGACGCAGCGCGATTGTCCAGCGTTGATTAAATCAATACGTAGCCGATAATGTCACGTCGGTTCTGCAACATATAGTTATCATGCCTCATTTGGACACGTCAAAACTATAGAGAAGAGGCTCAAGTATTCAATATCATGTACTCTTTAAGCAGAAGCAGATACTTGAT
This sequence comes from Haliotis cracherodii, assembly GCF_022045235.1. Classification (NCBI taxonomy): domain Eukaryota; kingdom Metazoa; phylum Mollusca; class Gastropoda; order Lepetellida; family Haliotidae; genus Haliotis; species Haliotis cracherodii. The sequence goes on along the minus strand of NW_027266277.1, from coordinate 6,073,060 downwards.
TACCTGGTAACTTGGCATTTGTACAATGAATACAGCGTAATTTGATGAAAACATGTCTTTGGGTAACAATATAACTTGAGTGAATTATATGACATTCTTATCGTAAATGCAAAACCGTGTCTCCCCTTCTACAACATAAACTCATCCGGTTGTAGACGATATGTTGTTGATTATTACAATATATACATCAGGGTCTTCCTGTGATACCAGGCCGAAATAAATAGATTACCATAGATTACTGACTATTAGGGATTGCATGGTTACAATATAAGTTATCCGTCCTGACTGAATGCAGTGCTACTCATGCTGCCAACCAATGGTTTGCCTTGCAAAGACTTGACTATTTAAAGGGTAAAGTGACATAACTGGTAGTTTATTGACTGCGGCATAAAACCAATGACATTCACGCACATAAGGCAGAGGAAGGCGCTATCGCATGACGTCAGGAAATGATTGGATGGCATCACTAAAATATTGACTGGTTGGATTACTTTTTCGAAACATTTTACGAAAGTATATAATTATACTACTCAAAGATTGCAAAAGATCAAATTTTGATGATATAAAAAATCATCCCCAACACAATGATTGCGTAACCCCTGAACGGACAGCAGCATGCAGTCAAGGGTACTATCTGCACGAGGTGATTGAAAACCTGTGTTTGGATGTATCGTGACAGACTCTGAACAACATTTGTGCTTGAGGATTGCCACAACTGGGTGGACGTATACCACCTCAGCGTCCAAGATGTGTTTGACGACCTAAGAGTTAGGAAGATGCATTGGCATGCCGGGGACTTGGTCAACACATCGCCACGTTGCAAACGCCTTTGGTGTCAGCCAAAGTGTGATCAGCAGGGCATGGAACAGATACTAGACGTTTGGACAAGCTACCCAGCGACATGCAGGTGGTCAACGGTGTTCCACCACACAGCGGGAAGACAGGCTATATTTAACATCTCGAATTAACGTTGGATATATCGAGTCCTGTCTTTGTTTGTGCTGTTCTGTTGAGATTCCTATGAAGTACCGGGTAGGACTTCGGCTTAATGTAACACATTAGCTATGGAGAAACAAATATAAATTGGGAAAGAAAATACATTTGTCTATCAAAACGGATCTTTGCACACGACTTGCTGCCGGCAAGACAGTTTCTCATTACACTCATTATCTATCTGAAACTATCATCCCAATCTCTCTCTCTCTCTCTCTCTCTCTCTCTCTCTCTCTCTCTCTCTCTCTCTCTCTCTCTCTCTCTCTCTCTCTCTCTCTCTCTCTCTCTCTCTCTCTCTCTCTCTCTCTCTCCCCCCTTCAAATATACGAATCTACCATTCGGGTATATTTGTTACCGGTAAAAACACATTTTGCATGGTATTGTTTGAAAGATCGTGGTGCACAATCTGTTAGGAATATGCTCCAGGAGAGATGTTCAGATACGTATTCTGTTTCTTGTTTAATGATTCTTGAAATATAACGAAATATGTCAAATGATCGAAATTGAGTGCGAATTGAGACGATTTCATTTGAGATATTTTTTCTAGTGCCGAATTTCAGAAATTTGTAGAAAATCAATTGTAGCTCGAGTGAATTTAAGGTAATTACCTATAATCCTCAATATGGAATACGACTTACTTAGATAGATCAGATATACTTTGTTAAAGGAAAAAGGAAGCTGGAAAAGACAAATATATCAAGGCAAACAAAACAAAGATAAAAGTGAACAATTTGAAATAATACTCCATACACAATTATTCTCATTATCTACCATAGTTTCAGAACGTACGTATTTAACTTTCGAGGGAATACTCAAAACTAACAGCGATATCCTGTTCATGTACATTTTATACAATGGCTGCCACCAGCCACACAACTCATCAATGTGATACGCAGAGGATTTCAATTTTTATTTATTTCAACTCAACCATAACTGGTATAGTAAGAATGTAAGGGAGACGTTGGGAGCGTTTCCGTCAGTCTGCAAAATCAAACTAATCTGATTAAACAAATAAAAGGTAACTTGTCTGGGAAGTGGATCCCGTAAGTCAATCGTTAACCTTTTCAATTTCCACGATGATGGCATTCCCAAAGATATCCAAAAAATATAAATGTCACTACTTCGTTAGACCTTAGAGGGTAAATTTCAAGATTCTCATTATACTTAATGGTCACACACTGACGGCAGCGATGTTACTGCAGTGTGATGAAGGTGTCACACCCTGGGAAGGAGCTTGGACTACAACGTATGACATAGTAGAGTGACGTCATATTGTCAACCATGTACAGCAGGATGGCATGACGTTTGAAGAATATGAAACATTATACAATTACGAATGATAAAAGAAACTATTCAAGTCTATTCTTTCATATAACGTAATATTGTGTTTTTTTTAAGATTGCAAAGCAATCATATATATGCTTGCATGAAACTGTCTCAATACAAAGCCACGTTGCAAACGCCTTTGGTGTCAGCCAAAGCAGGGCATGGAATAGACACTAGACGTTTGGATCAGCAACCCAGCGACATGCAGTAGTCACCACTTCCTAACCGTCGCCACACTAAGAAATGACCTGCGGAACACAGCGTGTAATCGTCTCCGTGAGGCATACATTCACATCCCATTGACCCGACATCAAATGCAGGCACGTTCGATTTGAGTTGAAGATTACGTCAGTTTGACAGACCAGGACTGGGTTCAAGTACTTTTCATTGATGAATCGAGATATTTTCTAGACTTTACAGATCGTCGTGCCGAGTGTTGACAAGTTTTCAGGATTCCAGTGTAGCCGAACATGGCCGATATAGTGGGGGCTCAATCATGCTTTAGGGTGGGACCAATAGAGTTGGAAGAACTGATCTCGATGTCCTACAGTGGGGCACAATGACAGATGAGCGCTACAGGCGATGACATACTGGATGGGTACGTGAGGCCCATTCTGGTGCAATCTGATCGGACGTCATCCTCATGGACGATAACGCACGCCCACAACCTCATCGTGTCAGGGTCGTTGTGCAGGAGACCATTGTCCGCATGGACTGGCCAAGCCCAGTCACCAGGCCTCAACCCTTTCCAACACATATGGAACGAGCTGCAGATCGCCCTCTCACAACGCCCTTTCCTTCCGACAACTATACAGGAACTCAATGATCTCAATGAAGAGTGGTGCAATCTTCACATGGCACCCATCCAGACAATAATTGGGAGCATGAGACGATGGGTGCCTGGCTGTGGTCGCATCACGTGGATCACGTACGCCCTACTGAGAGTAGTTTTATAGGAAGTTTCAGTTTTGGTCAGATGCTCCCCTTTTTGACGGGTGGTCTGACTGAACATTGGTCACATGTTGTTTACTGGCATTGTGTTGCACATGACAACAGACTGTTGTTCATTAAACATTTCTTCACGCAATATTGTCTTTGGCGTTTTGAACAGATGCACACAATTTGACACTTACTATATGCAGCTATATTTAAGAGATAAACGACTCGTGGTCGTTGTTCATTGTACAATAAAACACTGCAGGGAGAATTTACCACTCGGGGCTTCATCCCTCGTGGTTTATTTTCCCGACATTGTACGACATTGTACGACTCTCACTCCTATTCGGCGTTTATTTCTGAAATAAAGCTGCATGGCTTCCCATTTGAAATCTCACGATGTCACATTGTGACAAGAAAGAACGTCATCAATGTAATATGGCCAGAGGACGGTGCACAGTGGTCTCTGGCTGCGAAATCCCCTTTACGATTGACCCTAGTTTGATTTGACAGCAATTTCTCTTTTGTCAGTTTTGTACTGTGAAGTTATTTACATGAAATATATTCATCAAAAGTATAATCCAATATTGTTGTCCGTGTGTATCCTAAACAAGGCTGAACTGCATAGCTTATAATATTCAAACCATGTAACCAATGATCAAAATCAAAGACTAAATACAGTTGGTTGCCTTGGTCATCTTATGCCACTGAGGAATGCCAAGTATCGAAGTTATTGGACAAACGCTTTCGATGAGAAAGAGCAGTTAAGCATTTCTAAATGATGGATTAGAATAGTTGAAGTAAAGAGACCTCAGTCACGAATATAAAGAACTTTTACCGTTCATGGATTCCACTTGGCTCCAGGGCTCTTTGAGATCTTCAATTCTTTAGCTTATTTTAGCACAACGACAAAAGACACACTTTTGACCGTATCAAATAGATTGTGTTAATAAATAATGGCGATATTATGATCATCCAAACGGAGTTCATTTCTAACATTGATGTCGTGTAGATTGCTTACATCGGGTGCAGACGTAGAGATGGCCCAATACCTTTAAATATGAGTAAATACTAAATATCACTGGCTTCTTTTAATATCTCTAACGAAATATCAAGCAAGAAGTTAAAGTAAACGAGAGATCACTTCTGGCTATATTTCAATGCTGCTTGTGTTCGATGTATATTTAACATCTTGAATTCACGTTGGATATATGAGTCCTGTCTTTGTGCTGTTCTGTTGAGATTCCTATCACGTACCGGGTAGGAATTAGGCTTAATGTAACACATTAGCTTTAGAGAAACAAATATAAATTAGGAAAGAAAATACATTTGTCTATCAAAACTGATCTTTACACACGACTTGGAGTATACGAGATAAGGTTCCACTCTGCTTGTCTCAGATTATATAAGATGTCGATATGACAAATTTCCCCCTCGTAATTGGGATATTTGTTTTCTTTTTCTGTGTTAAATAGGTATCAAGTTAAATGCCAGATGGTAAACAAAGACATAACAGTAGCCGTAAGGGAGTATGATTTGTTCTTTTGTGTTTCTACCTGCAAATAATCACTGCTTTTTTTTATTGGAGGATAGGTTGAAGTCATATTCTGATTAATATATAAATTTCAATAACTCGACTTAATGAGCTGCCGGCCAAAACGGTTTCTCATTACACTCATTATCTTTTCCCATTTGAAACTATCACCAACAAACTAGACACAAAACTGGACACACAAATATAAATGTTTCTACATTTACATATAGTTTTTTCGTAGATTGCAAAGCAACCATATGTCTGTTCACATTGTAGTGAACTGTCTACTCACGTCTACCACACTTGCTGAAGTAGTGTCCATCGTTATTGTTCAGAGATCCTCAGATGCAGTGAGACATCGACATGACAGTAGCCGTAAGAAAAGATTTGATTTGAATGATATAGCAACAATATTATTTTCAATTCACTATCATAATATCTTCAAGGATATTTGTTCAAAGTGTGTGATAAGATACACGTATTCCCTGTCCTGGTAGATATATTTCCGTTTGGCTAGGTGTTAGATCCTACACATGTGACAGGAGATAGCTGACGAGATGTCACAGAAAATCCTGAACATACATTTACGAGAAGAAACATTCAGCATGTTTACAAAGTACTATGTTTATTTTTGTGGCGTGAGATTCAATGCTGATCACTCTCCGAAATTAATGGAGGAATTAAAGATCATTCATTCATTCATTCATGGTCGTCTGAAATAACAAAATAGTAAATAATCAGTTGGATGATCTAACTGTGCAACATTTAGTTGTTGTGTGAGTTCAAGGTCGTTCTTTTCTGACGTTCTCCAATGCACTCCTGTCGTCCTGGCTTTGATAACGCACGGTCAAGATGTGGGGGATATTAAAAAATATATTATGTTTCAGATTGTGGCAAGATGTTTTTCATAAAAACAAATTCAGACTCATAGCTTTAAATGATAAAATTTCTGGTTTTGTAGCTGTAGCTGAGAACATATCTAATCTCGGTACATTATACAAAAAAATTTAACTACCGTCACAGCAGTGCAAAAATGAACACTGAAATTCGTTTGGAAGGTTGAAAGGTTCCTCATATCGTCTTGATGTACACACAGAGAGGTATGACGACAGCTGGGATGATGACAGCCTGATTGTGGAGACCCTTGGTGATGCAAGACAACAAGACAACTCTGGACGTCACAACATCATGCAAGCATGTGTCATGGAGCTTATGTCCTACTTGCGTCCTGATTGTCAGAGGATCTCACTTCCTGCTGTTGACATCACTCAGACAATCTAACGTTGGGAAGAAACATGCTAATTGCTTACACTACGTTTTCTATTTAAAGTTTCTTAGAATTGTTTGTGATTAATATTTATTGTGGGTTTTTTTAAGGGTTGTTGACTTTTAATTTGGAGAAGAGATAAGCTTGGGAACGGAGTAGAGATGACCAAATAGATAACCATTTTTCTTTCCATAATGCCAAAAGGAATAAATATCTACATCATGCCTATTCAACAGAATTGGAAATTTAAGAAACAACTGAGAAACTGTATTAAGCGTCTTATCTGGATCTATGCACTGACATTCAGAACGATGACAGCCTTTGTGTCAAGCTGTACAACAAAGTTAAAGATTTCCCTGTCAGTAGACACCTTGTTGCATCACTGATTATCCAGATATATGACATAGATCATCCTCTGACGTTGACATAACGTTTCACATGGCAACATCTACACACAGTGCAAATTTGTTTAAATTTACATTTGCACCTGATGCAGACATGGTACCAATTTGATTCTGGTGAAAATCTACACACGGTAAGCTCGTTCACGTGACAAGTACAATCACGTGTGCATATTTATGCACATATGTAGAGGGGTATGTGTGAACAGGGCATAACTATTATGTCTTAAGTAAGATAACGTTTTGACAGGTGAAAGACAGCTTTACCTTCAAGAATAGCTCTTATGATATTCGTATTGTTGGTCGTAGGTCGCTAAGATTTGTCTCAGCTAAGAAAGCCTCGTGTTTAACCAAACACACAAAAACAGCCTGGTGATGCTGTCATAGTAATTGTATTTCTTTAGTGTTAGGTTACAAACCAGGTTTTCCACAGTCATCCACGTGGCATCATAATGAATGGAGGGCTTCTTATAACAACAAGGCGTAAATAGTGTAAAACTGACTTTCAGTCACAGTGGATGGGCAGTATAGTTACATTCTGACTACTGTGTTGAAACTGGTGACAGTGGCAGCAATAAAATTGTAAAACGAAAACAATAACTGCAAAATATGCAGTTGACACTCGTTTTATTTTGACCCGAAACAATTGATTGTTTTTTTGCGTTTATGGGGGTATTAAAATATGAACTCCACAAACACTTAGCATGGTGAGGTCAATTGTTAAATATTAATGGATAAACAACTTCACAGTAAAAATAAACAACATAAATCTGTAGGAAAAGATGGGAAATCAGTAACATAATTCTGCTACGTAAACGCTTTCAATTACTAAATTACTAATCAAATCCCATGGAATCATTTGCAATGCCCTCTCTTCAAAACAAAAAGAGACGCACAGGTAGAATGTAGTTCACTGAACCTGACTACACAAGAAAACGGTATATAAATTGGATATATGTTATTGGAAAATGTTGGTGGCCTGATGTTCGACAAACGGTGCGTCAAAACGCAGCCATTTTCGATTTGCAATGTCTTAAACGGCATTGTTTTCACTCTGATTAAAAAATGTCATGGAGAAAAACAGTAAAGGAAAATGCACGTGCAAGTTATGGCATTCGTAACTCGTGGTATCAGCTATAAAAAGGCAAGCATAAGTCAATAATGTGTCATTCAATTGTCAACAATCTTCAAGTTCGAAAATGCCGAGTCGCAGCGCTGCCGATCGGAACAATGCCATAGGACGTATCCAAAGGGGGGAATCACAGTCTTCTGTTGCACGCCACTTAAACGTCCACCACAGTACCATTTGCCGCCTTTGGGACCCATACACACAGTTCAATTGCAACTGTTCCACCTACATCATCGCAATGCCACAGCTACGGAAACTGCAGGACGCATCCCTGGTTTGAGGAGAATATCGGACCAGACTGTGGGGAACCATCTTCGCGAGGCTCGAATCCGACCCAGAAGACCAGTTATCGTCCCTGTTTTGCAACAGATCCATCGACAGCGACGATTGCGTTGGTTCCATACTTTACAGCCTTGGAATTTGAGAAACTGGAGACGAGTGTGGTTTAGCGATGAATCACGATTTCTTCTTCACCGGCGAGATGGAAGACAACGTGCTTATCGTCGTTGAAATGAGCGTTTTACCCCACATTGTGTACGTGAATTCGACAATTTCGGTGGCGTGACGTGGGGGCCATATCCTACACCACGAGATCTGACTTAGTTGTGGTTCAGGGACATTTGACATAAAATCGCTACATAAATCAAATTCTTCAACCTCACCTTCTTCCAATCATTGACCGCCAGAGGGAGCTGTTTCAACAGAACAACGCTCCACCGCACACAGCTCGTGTCATGGTAGACTACCTTCATAATGTCAACCTCAACGTTTTGCCCTGGCCGTCGAGATCTCCAGATCTCAACCCAATCGGACACCTCTTGGATAAACTCGATCGACGTGTACGTCCACGTCAGAACACACCGCAGACATTCCCACAACTGGCCAACGCGTTACACAGCAGTGTATTCATTATTATATATGGCTTAATATATACATCCAGATAGAGAGTCGGGTGAGTTTGTTTTCAAAACTTAGTGAAAGGGTTGTGTTTCAAAGATAATTGGACAATCAATACCCACGGACATCCATACTTCAATGTTTTTGGCGGGCTCGTTCCCAAATGTTGGATAACCTGTACCCACTCGTACCTAATCAACTGGATGACTCGAAAACCACATGGCGAATCCGTTCCCAAAGAATATATATATGATTTGATATAGATTTGTTTACATTTTGAAGGTAATTCAATATAATATGTGTCACTTTGGTTTAAATTCATGCAAGATTATTACTTACAGTAATGCTTTGAGTTTGATTTGGTTCGTTAAAGAAAGGGCAGTTATTATATGAGGGCAAGGTGTCGGAACACCAAAGGAAACATGTGAGTTATTATAATAACACATACAGATACGTAAGTATCCAATATGATTCAAATGAATGAATTTTAGAGATGTAACAGTGTTTTCGTCGTGTTTACCGTCAACACGGGTTAAAACAATTCGGTTTCGGACATCTTGCTTAAAGAAATACATGGATACGGCTTAAAATTTGGCTTCGGGTCAGCCAAATAAAGTACGAATGCTCTAAACAAGTACGAATCTGACGAGTTTTTGGGGACGCCTTTGTCAGTTTCGTTGGGTACGAATCTCCGTGTGTTCGGGTCGTGTTGTGTGCGTTTCAAAGGATGCAGACAACACGTATATTAATCACAATAAGTTGATTGCAAACATATATAAGTATTGGTCAAAAAAGCCCCAAGAACCCAATCTAATCAATCTATTTAAAATCAGATCTTTTACACCGATGCAACATCTCGTTAGGAAGCATGTGCAGGTGCCGTCTTGGGAGTCACAGAGTTGCGTCAGTGAGATTGCCAGGTGACTGCATATGACGGGCTACGGTTAAAGGGAGGTAACTCGTCGTCTTTCCTTCACTTTAGGCTAGCATTATTTTTATTCGATGACAGCATGTTAAAAATTTATCTCTTGAACGTTTACATGTACAGGTTCGACCGGTTTCGAAACCGAATGAAACTCGCTCTGCCTTAGCTGTAATCCTGCACCGCAACTGTCGTCTAAAGGGCTTCGTCTAAAAAGTATATCACAATAATAAGACCTGATTGGTCCACGTGATCTTGACAAAATATGATAATACGATGTATCCCCCCTTGGAGGGGAATAATTGTCTCAGGGGGCGAATAAATCCCTCCTACTCCGCCAAGAGTAAGGCAAGGTGCATGTGGACTTCTGAGCCGCGGAATAAATCCCTTGTAAGCCGCACTCTTTTTCCTAGTCAATGCAAATCCCGTGACATGGAACAGGCTAACCTCCGTTCAATCGAACAGCTGTTTTCTATCAATTTTGAATTTGTTTTTGTTCCTTTGCAATATCATAATAGTTATTAAAGCATATCGGTAAGATAACTTTGTTGTGGCGCAGGCGAGTGAAAAACAACAACCTAACGAGGGACGCATAACACCCCATGTACCTCTGGTGATCCGCTACTTATAGTGGATACCCCTCTATTCGGAGGAGTTCCGATCGAGCGTCTCTTTGGCCTGTATCAGCACTTAAAGCTGGATATGAAGAGACGTGACCCAGCTACGTACGTGTGTCTCCCAGTGAGTGACTCATTCGTTACCCTAACCATACAGGTGGTGACATTCATAGTCGTGTGTATGTCTGGGAATGTCATTATAGTGACGACGGTCATACTATTTCCCAGATGAATTAAAGTGTGTTTGTTTAATCACATAGTTTAAATGTGACAGATACAACATTGTACATATTTATTTTATTCAGCTTCAGTATCTGCTTTTAAGTGTTCAACTTTAAACATAAATCATTAGTTAAGATAGATTAAATGTAGTTAATATGTCCTTCATGTTGTAAGCCTTAACAAACCTAAGCCATGACGTGCTCAACTGATTGGCCAAGCTAACCCTCAAAGTTGACCCTTTGTCTCACTGCATGTTCTCAGTCTGCACACATTTCTTACACAGACAAGTTGACAAGTGAAATCATCTAAAATCAGGTTAGTTTAATATGTATGTGTATACTTGTATTGTTGTTATTGCAGTTATGTGTTGCAGTATATTAAACCTTTAATACTTAACTTAAACTTAACGTGTTTAACATTATCATATTCTCAGTTACAGTGTATTTAAGTAAATGAGATAAACAAGACTTATAAATTGTAAGCTTTGGTAATTACTAATATATCACTTTTCTGTCACTTTATTCTTGTATGTATGAGGAAGAGTGTATGTGTTGTTTTATTGAATAGGCTATGTTTTAAATGCTTTTGTGATCAGTTCTGTATAATATACAGTCTGTACTATACGGGATCCGGAGAAATAATGTAACGTGTATGTAAATAGTTGTATTAGTCATTGTTATAAAAGTATATGTTTTATTCAGATATCCGGAATTATAAGTTGCGGCGCTAGTCGGGGAGACACCCCAGTCTCACCCACAGGGTAGGCACATAATAACTTGTATAGTCAGTTTTCTATATTTGTGTAACACATAAGTGTGTCACACCCGTAATGTATATGTATGTATTTGGATGAGATTTATAATCTCTTTACACTTAGATAATATAATATATTAAATTATTCTATTTGGTTCTTATATCAGTTAGCAGATCATTGTGCAGTATAACAACTAATATATGAATAAGATGTGTTTGTAATGTAAAACGGTTTGTAATACTGTGATGTCGATGACTGCATTATGTATATTGTTAATATTACTTATCATTCCTTTAATATGTTTCAGGGTGTAGATCATATATCCTAAATAGATAAATATATGACAAATCCATTGGCGGAATAAACGTCTCTCATCCGTAGCGTGTGTTTGCCTAACACTCATTCACTGCCCTGCTACAAATGGAGCCCCCGGTGAGGACTATAGTCGCCATGGAAGGAACAACATAGATCGCCAGCAACATCCACTTACTTACTTACTTATATTGGAGATTTTACGTGCGCTTTCCGACTGCAGCGTATTTCGCACACGGGCCCGGCCAAGCCATTTAATGTGTTTCCGAAAAAGGGGAAAAAGTTGTTTGGCAATCCAGTAGGGGTAATTTTGAGATTTGGAAAAAATGCCAAGAGGGTTTGGAGGGCGAACTAAGGGACCTGAGTATGGAAGTTTGTTAGTTTGATTATGTGGTTTGGTTTTGGTAGTTTATTGATGATTTCTTTGAAGTGACCTTTGTGTGCCCGTGGACACCATCACGTGACATTTGTGTGTTTGTTGTGACTTTTCCAGTATTGGATATTGCTACTTCAGCTTGGACATTCAATTCAATTCATGGACATTCTGATCACGTGAGTCCCTATCATGTATTAATTCATTGTATAAATATTACATCCTTTGCTAGCTAGCATTTAACTTTGTATTTACTTTGTACCTGGCGCCAGTTCAGTTGAGTTCTGTAAACTTTGACTTTGTTTACGTCACATATTTCGTATTTTGTTCGTGTACGAAGCTTTGTATTACAGTAGACTTCTTTGTCAGCTACGTCTCATTATCCTGTTGGTACCAACATTGTCTACGTAGCTACAGGTTCTTTATTATGCCATGTGTTTAGTTTAGTTTAGTTCTGTTTGGTATTGTTGAGTTAAGCTTAGCTTAGTTTATGTTTATATAGTTTTGATTTAGTTTACCATCAGCTTTTAGTTAGTTTTCTTATATAACGGTACTCAGTGTGTATGTGTGTCTGAAAATGGCTTGATTTCATTTCTACTTTCTCTCCTTGTTTAATCAAATTAAAGGTTAGCAAATATAATTTAATTGTATAAAAATAAATGTAAGCTAAACATGTCTTAATTTACTGACTGTATGACGAGAGACTTTAGCACTTTCTTTGAACATTTCACATTTTGTTACTAACATCCCCTACCACTCCCTCTGTGTTGTCTGTAGATTTAGTATTTAGTCACTTCCTTGGTTTGTAAATACACTTTGTAAATATTGTATTTTCAACTTGGAATGTGTCGTATACCTAGCATTATATTCAAGTATATGTACACCTTATTTAGGGTACACTTGTGATGCGTTTCTTTCTTTTGTACTCCATGATATAACGGGAATACTGTTTAAATGGGCCTTAAACCTGCCTAACATCAACTCACTCACTCTTTCTTTTGTACTCCATGATATAACGGGAATACTGTTTAAATGGGCCTTAAACCTGCCTTACATCAACTCACTCACTCTTTCTTTTGTACTCCATGATATAGCGGGAATACTGTATAAATGGGCCTTAAACCTGCCTTACACCAAACTCACTCACTCTTTCTTTTGTGAGTATATTATCAAACTTTGCCGTCACACCCCATGGTGCTATGTTGGGAGGGATTGCCTTTCAGCTTAGTTTGTGTATTAGTTGTCTGAACTAGACATTCCACTTGTTTGTCATTGTTTGCCCTAGTAGTTCGTACAGGTACTCTGCCCTTTACTTGAACTCGCATGATCCACTTCACTACACACGTGTACAGTAGATATTTTCTATTTTGCGTTCCCATTGCTGTATTTCTGCACGATTGCAACACGCGTCATGTTGCTTATTTCATGCTTCGGTGCATGGGTCCTTAGTCATAATCATATAGTTACATGCCAGTGTGACCCTCTATATCACTTGGTATTTCCTCCGCACACACCACGTGTTTCACTCATTTGACTTCCTGGTACCCTTCGATATTCCCTCTTTACCTCGTTGGCACATTGTCTGCTTTATGAGCAGTTGTGTTGGTTTTCTTTGCCTACTTCTGCTGCATTCCTTAACCATGGAGTTCAAGGATGAGGAGCTGGAAGGCATGGCCACACTCTTTAAGAGGTTGGGGATGCAACCGAAGGCTGACACGCCTGGGGATTTTAAAGCCTGGATCAAGGGCATGTATTCTCACCAAGGCCCTCTTTCCGGGGAATATAAAGAGACAACTGGACATCCTACTCAACCACAGACACGGGATGTTAAGCCTGTGGCCGTAGCGTACCATCAGTTCCCTAAGCTGCCTTTGTTTAGTGGCGACTTTCATGGCAAAGATGTCTCATTTGACCTTTGGACTTACGAAGTGGATTGTCTCTTGAAGACAACAATCTACTCACCAGATGTGACCGTGAAGATTCCGGGGTAGAATAGGTCTTCAGCAACCCATGCTTGCCGTAAAAGGTGACTATGCTTGTCGTAAAAGGCGACTAACGGGATCGGGTGGTCAGGCTCGCTGACTTGGTTGATGCATGTCATCGATCCCAATTTCGCGGATTGTCTGGTCCAGACTCGATTATTTACAGACAGCCGTCATATAGCTGGAATATTGCTGAGTGCGGCGTTAAACAACAAACCAACCAACACACCAGATGTCATGGATCAGGCCATCAGGCATTCCTTGAAGGGAGAGGCAGCCAGAGTAGCAATGAGGTTAAGATCCAAGGCTTCAATACAGGATTTACTGAACTGTTCAGCGCAGAGAAGCTCTCTTGGCTCAGTTTTATAGCGCTTCACAGGGAGAAGTTGAAGATGTTACTACTCGGGGATGCCGTTTGGAACACTTGCTTTCCAAAGTCACGGATCACCACGCTATTCCTTTTCAAAGAACGGGGGCGGTCGGGTAGCCTAGTGGTTAAAGCGTTCGCTCGTCACGCCGAAGACCCGGGTTCGATTCCCGACATTGGTACAATGTGTGAAGCCCATTTCTGGTGTCCCCCGCCGTGATATGGCTGAAATGTTGCTAAAAGCGGCGTAAAACAATACTAACTCACTCGCGTTTCAAGAAAAGGATGACATGCTAAGGAATATGTTGTGGAGTGGTCTTAGGCCATCATTGAAGAAGGTGTCCGGCCATACGTTTGATTCTGTCTCCTCTTTTGATGGACTCGGATATCCCAAGCAAGGAAGAGATCCGACACCATCACCTAGGAATAGGACTGCTACTGCCAAGATGGCCTCCGAGTCTGAGACAGTGACGAGGACAGATATTGATAGTCTGACTTCTGCTATCCAACAGTTGCAAAGTCAGGTTACAGATCTGAAGACCAAGCAACAGGAGACAGCCTGTGCCTATCAGCACCAGGCTATCACCCCCAGTCAACAGAGTTTCCCTAGGGGCAGACGCCGAGGCAATCTGCCATTTACCTCTCAGGAAGTGATCGCACCACCCCAAGGAGCTACCCCATATGGATCCTTCTCACCCCACGGCTTGGATCAAGGACCAGATGATAGCGTCTACGCACCACAAGGTATTGGAGCTACCGCAAACCCTTACTACAGAGGTGCAAGAGTAAACCATAGCGGACAGAGACCTACACTTCCTACATCTGGTGTTCAGGTAGGTGCACAGAGGAACCCGTATCCACCACCACCTGAGAAGGATTATCCTTATCATACTCGGTCTCAGGAAGTTACATGCTTCAGATGTGGTTACCCAGGACACATTGCCATTGGATGTCGAGTTCGTCTGGACCATCTTCATCGCCCTTTAAACTGTCAAGGGTCTATGGGCAGGGGTAACCTATAGACTTACTTCAGAACCCCAGCAGAATACCTGAAGGATTAGTTGGTCAAGCAAATGAAGATAACATCAAGCTTGATGGTAAGCCAGTTCGAGCTTTACTTGACACAGGAGCCACAGTGTCCATCATATCTGAGGCCTTTTATGGGGAACAGTTACAGCACATTGAACTGGAGCCACTCGGTAATATTTTGGACAGCGGCGAGACTTTACCATATAAGGGGTTTATGAAAGTGGATGTATCAATCACTGGAGGAGGTGTTGATGTGGATGCTGTTCCGCGTTTATTCCTTATAGTACCAAGTACCAGATACAGTGCCCGCGTACAGGTACTTCTAGGAACTAACATCTTGAACTGCTTATTGGACAATTGCAGGAACCAGCATGGAACTAGGTTTCTACAGAAGGCCCCATTGCACACCCCATGGTATTTAACCTACAGGACTATTGTGCTTGGAGAGAAGGAGCTGGGACGAAACAAGTGGCGACTTAGACTTATGAGAAGCGCTGAAGACAGGAATGTCATGATCCCAGCTAATGGTAGAGTTGTAGTGAAGGGTCAAGTAACCAAGGGATTGAGGAGATCTAGACTTTGTGCTCTTCTGCAACCACCTCCACAGGCATCCATTCCTTCTGATGTCGACATAGCTCCAACAGTCATCACTTATGATAAGGACAGCCAAGGTGACATCGAAGTTTCCTGCACAGACAAGTTGACAAGTGAAATCATCTAAAATCAGGTTAGTTTAATATGTATGTGTATACTTGTATTGTTGTTATTGCAGTTAAATGTTGCAGTATATCAAACCTATAATACTTAACTTAAACTTAACGTGTTTAACATTATCATATTCTCAGTTACAGTGTATTTAAGTAAATGAGATAAACAAGACTTATAAATTGTAAGCTTTGGTAATTACTAATATATCACTTTTCTGTCACTTTATTCTTGTATGTATGAGGAAGAGTGTATGTGTTGTTTTATTGAATAGGCTATGTTTTAAATGCTTTTGTGATCAGTTCTGTATAATATACAGTCTGTACTATACGGGATCCGGAGAAATAATGTAACGTGTATGTAAATAGTTGTATTAGTCATTGTTATAAAAGTATATGTTTTATTCAGATATCCGGAAACTAAGTTGCGGCGCTAGTCGGGGAGACACCCCAGTCTCACCCACAGGGTAGGCACATAATAACTTGTATAGTCAGTTTTCTATATTTGTGTAACACATAAGTGTGTCACACCCGTAATGTATATGTATGTATTTGGATGAGATTTATAATCTCTTTACACTTAGATAATATAATATATTAAATTATTCTATTTGGTTCTTATATCAGTTAGCAGATCATTGTGCAGTATAACAACTAATATATGAATAAGATGTGTTTGTAATGTAAAACGGTTTGTAATACTGTGATGTCGATGACTGCATTATGTATATTGTTAATATTACTTATCATTCCTTTAATATGTTTCAGGGTGTAGATCCTATATCCTAGATAGATAAATATATGACAAATCCATTGGCGGAATAAACGTCTCTCATCCGTAGCGTGTGTTTGCCTATCACTCATTCACTGCCCTGCTACAAAAATATCTGGCAGAAAAAATAAAACGTTCGAAAAACTCAGGAAATCCAGCAAAAGGATCCCGTTTCCATGTCCAAACCAACCATATCACCTACGTTAGCCAGCATCCCATAACAATTAAGGCCCTATACCAGTCACCAGTTCAGCAGACTTCACACAAAAACAAACAAAAAAGGTGTGACGTTAACATCCGACAAATTAAGTCACTCAAATACTCCATGTCAATGGTAAAGGTTCCACCCAGTTCTACCCAAACCAGCTGCGTGTATGAGGTCCCAATACAAATGAGAGACTTCAGTCCCCATTGTCACAAGAATATAAGAATACAGGACATCTAATGGCAAATCTGACATACAACTGCCCTTTCAGAGATAATTTACAAAACACCTCACCATAAAAAGTCCTGACTATCACATTTTCTGGCAACAAAACAAGATTATTCATACCAATATCTGGAAAAAGAGATAACTTCAAAAAACTATTGAACTCCATGGAAAGAAGCCATCAAAGAAGCGACCAAGGCGTCTACCTACCCAGTGTGTACTCCACTACTGTTAACCCAGCCATTAACCGGAAATGGACATCATGCCTTGTTATATTGTTATCCTATAGACCATTGATTGTCATTACACACAGCCCCATCACGACACATTCATTGTCCGAAGTTGGCTTCCCTTCTGTTAATCCTATTGGCTTCTTCATTATATGTGAAAATACATGTACTGTATTGTGTTACTTGTTAGGACTTTGGTACTAATGGTTTATAAGCCAGTTACTGCAGTAATGGCATAAAAAAGTGGGTCTACTTAATTACAAATGTTCAACCCTTTGTATAAACGTTGAAATAAATATGCACAAAGCGGCTTAAAATGTCATTTTAGATTACTATAATATAGTTACAAAACTCACAATTGTAATGATCAAATTCTTGAAAAGTGAGTGAGTATTGTTTTACGCCGCTTTTAGCAATATTACAGCCATATCACGGCGGGGGACACCAGAAATGGGCTTCACACATTGTACCAAATGCCATTTTAGATCACTATAATATAGTTACAAAACTCACAATCGTAATGATCAAATTCCAGATCAATCATAACATCAACACTGTCAGAAAATGTGTTGTTTATACACGCATAATGAAACTGCTTTCTGCAGCCAAAACACAATAGCCAGGCACTCCCATCAATGTAAAAGACAATAGTTCTGTCTTCAATAATTAGTCCACTGTCTGAAAGAGCGCTATCAATAGTATCAAATCCACATTTTGCACAGGTCCTAACATCGTGTTCATCAGAAACATCAGAGCAGTCTGGGTGACTATTTTAAAAAAGAATGTTCTTATAACAGACTGTGGGAAAATTATTTGTCACAGTCAGGTATAAGGTTAGTTAAGATAAAATATTCTTGAAGAAAAACAAAGCTATGTACTGACAATAACTATCGAAATTGTGCAGATGCACATTTTTTTCCTCTCCGTTACGCTGTACAGCATTACAGAGTTGAGTGTAACGGAGTTGAGAAACCTTACTATATATGGCTCATATCCCACCATGCTTTGCTTTTTATGTAAATTAAAATACTCATTGCTAACATGGTCTTACTAACCAATTTCTCTTGGAAAAGTGAAGGAAATTAGAATGAGATATAGATCTATAGACAGTGTAACAGAGTTGAGGCTTAGAAAACATACTGTACTTAACAGACATATCTTGATGTCATTGGCTTGAACATTGTACATAAAAGTGGCATCTATCTATCACAGAACAAACAAATATTAACTTGAAAGTACATTATTTTAGCAATTTTACATTAGAAGAAAGGTAATGTACTTGTGAATAGCCTTGAAAAGGAAATCAAATATTCTGAAATACATTTCTGCAAACAAACTACTGATTTACAGGTCAAGTGGGAAATTGTTACGGTGTTGAGATTTTCATCATTTGTTCGTAAACAGAACGGTCAGTCGGTTGCGAATACAACTCCATGCACAGCTGTGGCCGCCCAACTCAGTGGGGAGCTGTCTGTGGTGGCAGCGTTCGAAAAGAGACCTCCACCAACGGGCTATCGCTGTGAGGAGCTTGTCTGTCGCAAGCACGAACGGGAACCAGTCAACTATCCCAGAACAGTTACACATACGACTTATTTTCATTTCGAAAAAGGAAATATATTAATATTTTAAGTTATTTCAAAAAGTATTTCATTGCATTTGTAATATGCCTTTTGGCAATCGAAAATACATTATTGCACATTTATGAACAAAGAAATCATGACTGATATCACGTATAGTCTAAATTGCTAATGATACTTTCAAGAATTATTAGGAAAGTAGTCTTTTGTTCCCGGCGTGCGAAGGAAGGATAAATCAAAAGAAAGTATGTAGTCTTTATGTTTTGAGTGATAATAAGCATTATGATTCCGGGATGAAATGGCAATATCAGGGGGCACTGAAGATTTTACACACTGTTGCAACTTTACTCCTGGTAATTTCCGTATCAGTCATTCATATACACTGACTGGACATTACCTGGAAATGTCGACTAAGGAAAGATGCCAGTGTGTGTTGTCGACTAGGCCTATTCGAAAATAACCACGACCAACACACTAGCCGTCTTATCATAGTTATACGGTATAGATACCGTGATGAGGTTATCTCTGCTGTGATCGGAAACATGCAAGACGGTCGCTGCACGAAGCGATCTTTGATGTAATAGCATTTGCAAGACTTTGGAAAATGAAAGTTAGAAATAGTATACTACTATGGTAAAGCAGGATTGCAGTAATTTCATGACCCAAACGAATTCGTACCCCTAAAAATAAGAAACTTCATGACCCTGTTTCGTATTTCTAAATATTTGTTTATATAAGACAATATGTTATCGTTGAGCTTGTGGTTTCCAAACATCTCATATTCGTTTATAACAGACGTCGCTGAGATTTCTTAAAACAAAAGTTTCACCACAAAATCATTGCATTCACATTTATACAGTCAACCATTCATTCTCTTTAACATTCATGACAATAGACACATACATACAACCATCACCAACACAATGAAACACCACAAGGCACAGTAAAACAACCACCAATGTTCCAATTGCGTCGATCAATGATCAATCACTGCATAGTCTGTTCCAGACAGCCATCATGTAGCTGGAATATATTGTATATCATGAATGGTTTTGCCAACAACCACATTTATCACACTGAAGTGCTTGTTGGCGTGTCTGAACTTCCCAATCACAAACGATACCTAAAGCCATCGTTCAAATTACTTGATGATTCTGGCTGTGTGATTGGAGTGAGTGAGTTTGATTTTACACGGCTTTTAGCAATATTCCAGCAATATCATAGCAGGGGAACCAGAGATTAGCTTCACACATTGTACCCATGTCAGGAGTTGAACCCAGGTCTTCGGCATGAGGAGCGAAGGCTTTAACCGCTAGGCTACCCGACTGCACCCACGCTGAAGAACCGGGTTCGATTCCTGACATGGGTACAATGTGTGATTGGAGCACACACACATAAATGTTATAATCAACGTAACATTATCAGTGATTTTCTCCAGAGTGAGGAGTCTGTAGCCATGGTAACAGAGACAATACATGAGATAGAGACACAGTTGTCTGTTCAGCGGGATGTTTATGTAACCGGGGGTGTTCATCAACACAGGTTGTTCCATGTGAAGAGGATTTATTGACGGTCAGTACAAATGCCCTGAAACTACTTTAAAAAATAAATATACACATAAATATATATTCTACCATGAAATTGGAATTTACTCAATTCTGATTGGTCAATCAGAGGCTATTGAATCACAATAAAACCCCTCTGATTGAAACAGCTGGTTTGATGGCCGCCTCACCGCAGAAGCTAATATTCATAGAATAGTACTATATTCAGTCATTGTTGGTAGGTATATTTAAATAATTTCAATCATACACAATTACAGGTTACAAAATGCATAGATGCGGTTACTACAATATTCAAAGGATGTGTGGCAATACATTTCGTGCAGAAAACACGATAGAAATCTACAAAGGGAATGTATTTACGTTTTGGAGACAACAGAGAGCTTGGAATTTTGGCGCTTTTCTATATACGACTGTGACGTCATTTCTTTTGCGTCGGAATGCGTGACATGGCATCATATGGTGATGTGCGATGTAGTGCGAAAGCCTTGCAAAACTTGCTTTGTTTTCTTTAGGGATGCCCACTCCATGTTAGCTTACCAATTGGCCTTGCTTATATGCTTTCAATGCTTGTCATATGTTTGACTGAAGTATTAGGGTGTAAACAAACTGCTTGAGTATATACAGCGCCATATTTTGTTCAGTGATTCCGTAATTCAGATCGACAACCCACTCAAAACACCGGACTCAACCCATGCTGTTTCACTCAGTATATTTGCTAACACCAAGAGTTCGTGTTTTATTTAGTCATGGTAGAATGGAGATAAACATACTGTCTTTTCAATGTAGAGCTAGGTTACCTGTAGATTTAACCGCGCTAAATTCAATTTAGCACTGTTAAATCTACAGGTAACCTAGCTCTACATAGAAAACACAGTATGTTTATCTCCTAATTTATATATGAATATACACAGACTAAATGTGTCAGGGCACCTCACATTCACATGCATTATTTTCATTCACATCGTCACACTGACAAACAACATCATAAAAGTAGATAGAACTCATGTTTTTAATAGATACATTGAAGGATGTGTTATAAGTCACAATAACTCTATTTATCATATAATGGGTAGGTTTCTCAGCAGGATAAAGCCAACGGATAAAAACGATATCCGTTGGGGTTATATGCGGATAGAGATGCAAATATCAAAGGTCAAGTAGGGACTACTTTCAGTGTATACAAACAACATGGCGTCGCCCTTGTCATTCAGCGATCGATTCAGAATTAACCTTCGGGAATCTGGATAAACAAAAGGGATAATTGCTATCATTATCAAAAAAACAGTCTAATATACTGAAAATCAGTGTCTAACTGGGATGTAGCTAAGGCATTTTATAAGTTTTGGCAACTTTGGAGATATAAATTTCGAAACAATTTTGCGAGGGCACTAGGCCCAGCCAAGCGGGATCAGTAGCCATATCTGTGCTTGTCGACCTCTGCGGCTTGAAACCTTTTCCACGAATTAAAATAGTTGGATTTGGACGAAAAAGCCCGAAATATGTTTGAATTGTTACCTTGTTTCGTTTTGTCGCTCTGTGTACATTTGATTGTACTTGACGTTATGACAGGACAGACCGACTGTCAACAATGTCTGACCGTGGCCGTGGCCTGATGGATTGCCGCGAAAGGCAAGTAAAAACAACTGTTGTTTTGCGTATATGTTGCTTTGCCACTGTATAAGAAACAGATTTTAGTTGGAGCTATATTGGCTGCTGTCACAGTCCGACTGACACATCACTTACCCTGTGACGTAATAAATATTAATGCGCGCATTCCAGGAAAACTTGCAATGTTTCGGTAATGTTTGTGAGAGAGGGAGAGCTATTTTCAAGCACAGAATTAAAGAATGACTTTATATGATAAAGAGGTTATCACGCTTGTGTGTTTGGGGATGGTAAATATCCTGTTTTAGGAATAAACACTATGTATTTAGCTCGCCAATATGATATATATATATCATTTGTATTCCTATACATGTGTAATGAAATGATAAATATAATTAATGATGACATTATTACACAAGAAACTACAAGCATACCCTGTGGGTGAAACTGGGGCGTGAAATGAGTTCACCAAACACAAACTGACGGGACGATGATGCCTGCATCGAAATACAAATACAAAGACAAATATACTCACTTGATTAAAACTGGTAATCTAAGAAAACACAAATTTTGTTTTAAACATACCATACCTATGAACGCTTTACATTATACATGAATAACATAGTTATAAGCATACACATACATGATAAAATCCATGCGCACTCGCTCACTCATTCTCAAATGAAACATTTAGGAAAGGTGAAGATATACAGATTTCTCTCGGAACTTACTGACCTAGTTAAAACATTTAAATGGCTGCAATTATATGACTATATGTAATGACTGATCTAAATACACTAAATACACTACAACCGATTACACAATTAGAAACAAGTACATTATGACAATATGTATAAAACATTACTACCCTGTTAGGAAAATTTGCAAAGCAAATGTCGTTTGTTGTCAGCCTGGTCAAGGTGTAGTGGCTGGTGTGCTGGTTGAATGCTGGGTGTCAGTGTTTTAAACAAGGTCAATCACGTGTAAGCTGAATTAAACAAAGGACAGACCCAAGCTGCCCACCCAACCCCACAGCTAGTAGAAATTAAATAAAAGAAAACTCCATGCAGAGATTAAGTCATTATTCTGCTGCAGCACGGTATAATACAGCAGCTATACAGGTGTACTTAATTTAAAACATCATTTCAATACAAAACATTATATGTACACAAATATATTAAATACAGAAAATACACGTATATACAACACTGCCACATTAATGCTGCTGGTACTGAGTTTTCGCCTTGTATATAATCTGAACTGGATAGAAATGTTGGTGGTGTGTCTCATAGCAATATCAGTAAAACAAAAGGTAAATCTACGTATAAACCCTATTGGTGTGAGGCCCTCCAATCCAAAGGGGATTCTGTTAATTTATTCAAACAGGATAGGTTTAAAAGCAAATCATCTTTAAGAAAGAACCGCCTCTGTGGTCTAGTGGTAGAGCGTCCGCACGGAGAGCAGATGGTCCGGGGTTCGATCCACGGCCACGTCATACCTAAAGACGTCAAAAGATGGTACATGTTGTTACCCTGTCTGGCGCTCAGCATTAAGGGGCTAAAGCAAGGACTGGTCGGCTCGGAGTCAGTATATTGTGTCTGAGTGGGGTATTCATGTTAAATTGTGGCATGGTATCTCTATAAATCGGCATCAGTCCGGAGTAGTGTAAGTAGCCACACAAACACACACACGTACACGCACGTAGCTATATAAGTGTAATTATCTTGGACGCGACGTTAAACCCAATTTCACCTCACCTCACCTTTAAGAAAGAAAATGTTAAAATAGAAATATGTGTCTGAACGAAAAGTTTTCGATAAACTGCAAAGTAACTGTAAACGCTCGTATCAGTTGGAAGAACAACAATGCTTGCTTGATAAATATAAACATCATGACAGCCGCTAATTTTGGAAAGTTATTGGCAAAATAGGTATTGGTTGTGAAAGGCAAAATTCTATCCCATGGGAGGTAATTCATGACGGAAGCGTGATTACAAACAAGGGGGATGTTCTTGATATTTGGAATTTATATTACGGCAGTTTATATAATGCTGATCCATTAAATATGTCTGATGATGCTCATTTTCAGAAAACTAAATCTGAAATTAACAGCGACACAGCAGAATATCCTCCCAGTGATGCTAGTCACCTAAACTTACCAATATCTCGTGAAGAGGTTGTAAATGCACTCACCCACGTTAAATGCGGCACTGCGGTGGGATCTGATCTTATACCTGCAGAAGCACTCAAAAATAGTTCCTGTGTGGATATTTTGCTGAGGCTTTTTTATTGTTTGTTCGACTATATGGTGCCCAAGTATTATTTCACCAATCCTGAAACCAGATGTTGAACCCCGGGACCCGTTGGGATACCGTGGGATCTCCTTAATATCAGTACCCTGTAAAGTTTATTCTGATATTTTAAACATACGGTTTTCAAAGTGGCTTGAATGTAATACTATTTTGGCTGAAGAGCAGAATGGATTCCGTAGAAAACGGAACACTTTAGTACATACATACTGTATTCGAGGTAATAAGCGCCCCGCTCTAATAAGTGCATACGGCCAAATTTGCTAATATATTGGCTATAGAAAATTCCAATGAGCACCCCTTCCGACTGATCAATGTATACTTATTTATTTGTGCATAATGCACACTCGTGTTTTATATGAACCCTTAATTATGGGCAATTAACTTCTGGAAAAATATATCTGTTGTGTATAATACGCACTTTTCTTTTGTATCATTTCAGGCTGTCAGCATAAACCACGAAATTTAGGATCTTTCAACTCTCTTTTTCTTCTCACCAAAATTATATTCTATGTCCATTAACGGATACTTGACAGAATTTCCCTGTTTATATCGGAGTGACGCATGACTGTGTGTTATCACCGACACTTTTTTCTGTGTTCATTAACTGCTTGCCAAAGGGAATTAATGACTTCACTTGCACTTGGTGTTGACATACTAGTATACTTAATATACTCTTATATGCCGAGGATATTGCTCTCATAACCAGCGACGAGCACTCATTACAACAAATGTTAAATTGTGTTAATTATGTTAATTGTGATACCTTTTTCGACGTAATAAGCGCCCCTCTAATAAGCGCCCACAGCGATATTTACTAATATATTGGCTAGTGAACAATCCCAATTGGCACCCCTTCCGATTGATCAATGTACACAAGACTTATTTTTTTCGCGTATAATACTCATTCGTGTGTTATATGCACCCTTAATTATGGGCAATCAAAATCTGGAAAAATATATCTGTCGTATGTAAACATTTCAGGCAGTCGACATAAACCACAAAATTTATCTTTCAACTCTGTTCCACTTGGTTTTTTTCACCAAAATGTTTTCTATTAAGAGCCCCCTAGTTCTAAATTTTGAGAGCGCCCAGGATGTCGAATACGGTAATTGGTGTCAATAGTGTCTTCAGATTAATACCAAAAAACTAAAATTGTCCATTATAGACAGCAGTCTGTTAGGAATCCTAGTGTCAGTTTTCATTGTGAGGGAGAGAATATTGAAATTTGTAATACCCTATTTTCTTGAGTATAGTGCACACTTATTTTCCAAAAAACACAGCTGTGTAGAAGGGAGTGCGTTAATACACCAATTAATGAGTTTTGATGGTTTTTTGCCCCATGGAAAAACATTACCGTGAGCTCGTAACACCGGAAATACCATGTCAACAAATCCATACTAAAGTACGCAAATTAGTCATGTAATTACACTGTCTGGCTATAAAAAGTGTTCTTTGTATATCTGGACTATACTCAAGAAAATATGGTACATATAAATATTTGGGACTTTGGATCCAGGAACACCTAGATTAAGATTTCACAGCGAAACAAATTGCTAAATCGGTTGGAAGAGCCCTCAGTGTAATTATAAGTAAATTTAAATCAGTCGGTGGAATGACCTATGATGTTTTCAGTACTTTGTATGACAATCTTGTACAACCTATCTTAACATATGGTGCACCAGTTTGGGGAACCAGAGAATTTAGTTGCTTAAATGTCATCCAAAATAGATTGTATCAGATATTGGCCTCTGTCATTCCAAGAGTCCTGGGACAGCAGACTTTGAAATGATGCTGGCCATACTACAGGCAATAAGTTTAGAACATTTAGATTGTTTACAAATACACTGAATGTTTCATTTTATGTATTTCATATTCTGGATAGATCACGATGAAGCACTTAAACTAAGGTTCGCTGTGGAACTTTACCTTTAGAATTAGAAAGAGGCCATTATACACGCGGGGAAAACTCCTGTTTATGAATGCATCTGTAACATATGTAATGGCCAAATTGATGAAGATGAAGTTCACTTTCTGGTAACATGTGATTGTTATACAGATCTAAGACTCAATCTTTGGCAGGAAGGGTACCTTATTAACCCCTCGTTTATTACCATGTCTCCTGCAGACCAAACCGTATTCTTAATGCAGTGAGACAATCTTCTTCTTCTTCTTGAATGAAATTGTTATCACTTGATCATGTTTGTGTACCTTCACCTGGTATTATATTGTTAACCATGCATCTCCAATCTCATCTCAACTGCTACTGGATTTAAAGAGCCAATGAGCAATTATCAATTGAAATTTGTTTTCTTTCTTTCTCAAAGATTAGCTTCAGTCAACAGATAAAACCCCACATATTGTTGTTCTATGCAATAATAATAATAATAATGCATACATTATACATTATAATAATCGTTCGGGGTTGAAAAGGCCTTGAATTTGAAGGTCCCTCTTGAAAAGCCTTGATTTTTAGTGTCAACCTTGAAAAGCATTCTAAATCATCCAAAATAGCTTGAAAAGCCTTGAATTCGTACAAAATGGCACACTTGTTCTTGAAAGAATCAAAATTAATGGCTTATTTTATTTGTTGGTTGTGAAAATTAATCTTGTTGGAAATGTTGTGATGTTCATACTGCTTCTAATCTCAGGTCTTACGACTAATATATGGTGTGCTGATATTTAGAACAATATTGACAGACTTTAACGTATAATGCTAATAACCCAAATAAAAAATCCTTGAAAATGTCAGTTGAAAGTCTTGAAAAGGCCTTGAATTTTAGTGTCTCATATCTGTATGAACATTGTAATATCTTGTTAAGTTCTAAATCTAAATTAATATTTTATATGGCGTAATTCATTGCTTATTGCATAGGATTACAAAATCACTTTTGATTTGGAGTATGAAATTTCTCATTTCTCGTTTACGAATTCGTTGGATTCATGGTGAGTATTTTCCTTTTATTAGAGAAATACCAAGAAATTGTAAAATTATTCATCTGTATAACCGATACCAGGACGAGGCTGATATTTCCCATAATATTACAAAACATGAGTGGTGAATTCTATTTTTCTACTTACAGTGGTTTTTCCCATGTAGAAACACCAGAATTGTTGACATCTTATGGTATTTCCCCCAACTCTACGATCCTTTTTTGATCCAAACAGATAGTTCTGAGTTAGCTGTCTTACCTCTTTTAGCAGAGTAATCAAATGTAATGTGAGGAAAACATGTTCAATTTCTGTCAAGTTCCACGTTTTGTGGAGAAAAATGTGCAACATGTTAAGTATTTGGGTGCCGATAACTTGGATAATGAACACTGAATATTTGTACCCTTGAAAAAGTGTTTAGTAATTTGATTTACTTATCAGGCAAGCTTTGTTTCAAGCTGGGAACAGAATTCCATCCTCTGAACAGCAAACTGAAATTCTAGAAAGTGCAATTCCATCTTCAATTTCCTCATACAAAAGTCAGTCTTGATATCCACTTACACCATTGTTGATTATTCTCCATACTTGTTGGAGTTGAGTCTGCCGACACATAAATTAGATATCAGATTCATCAAATTTAAATTGAACTGCAGTCGCTAATTAGCATGTTCATACTAAAATGTGATGATAACTGCAGCTGTCTGGTCAACTTTGGTGTTCTTGGCCAATAGAATGATACCTTTTGTCTCTAACTAGGTTGACAATGAATTTCAAATCAGATGTATAATAGAATAACTCTTAAACCCCACTACTCAAAACTGAGTACACAGTTAACAGCAGTGCCAAACACTTATGTTGGTACTACTAGCATGAACATTACTTTTGGTAGAATGTAATCTTACCATATGGACTAGAGTAAGGTGATCTTACTGGACCAGAAGACTCAGGCTTCAGACAAGGCGTATGGTTAAAATCACAGACAGAATTAGTAATCAACTGCTTTGATTACTGGTACTGTAAGTGTATCTAATGGAAGAGAAGCTTCCAAAAATAGTTTTTTAAAATCTGGAGATAACTTATGTCACAGCATAACAACCATTATGTGCCATTAACTACCAACTAAGGGGGGTCCACTATGGAACACCAGTAATTATGCTTTTATATTTCTATGTTCATCTCTTTTTTTTTATTCTGCCAAAAATAAATGTTCCCTGTAGTTTATAGAAATCAAATACCCGTTGTTGCTCATTATAGTACATTACTACTTGCAATAGCAGATTATGGCTAATATTAAAAAAATAAAAGTGATTTCGGCTAATTGCAGAGGCTTAGCAGATATAAATAAGAGAAAGGAAGTACTGAATATTTGGGGAAGAAAGGTCTCTATTGTTTGTTTGCAAGACATTCACATGTAAGAAAATGATGTTACTCTTATGAGGAATGAATGGGGACTACAAAACATTATTGCACCATATAAATCCAATGCTAGAGGTGTTGTTACTGTTTAATAATAATGTAGACATAACAATTCATAACACTAAAATAGATGAAAATGGCAATTATATAATAGCTGATATAACTCTAGAAGGTACAAGACTAACATTAACTAATCTCTATGGACCTAATAGTGATGATCCTGATTTTTATAAAAACCTATTTGATAATATCGATAACTTCGAAAATGATTCATTAGTTATTGTAGGTGAACAGAACCTTATTCTTAATCCTGCTGTTGATTTAGAAAATTATAAAAATATAAATAACCCTAAAGCAAGACAGATAGTATTGGAACAAATAGAATCGTTAAATACGATAGATATATGGAGAGAACTAAATACAGACTTAAAGAAATTTACATGGTGGAAGAAAAACCCAAGACAACAAGCTAGGCTGGATTTCATTTTAGTGTCTGAAGATATAAGAAATATGACATTGGAAACAAACATTTTAACCGAATATAAAAGCGACCACTCAGTCATGATGTAATCTTTCTCCAATACAATTAATCAAGAAAGAGGACGCGGATATTGGAAATTAAATACTTCACTCCTATTAAATAAAGATTATACAGATTTAGTTAAAACAGTTATAGAAGAAACTAAAAAAGAATATTCTGAGAATAGTGATAGTGAACAAAGTGAGTTAGACATCAAACTTAAAATAAATGACAGTTTATTTCTTGAAACCCTCTCAATGAAAGTTAGAGGGAAAACAATTTCATTTTCTTCATTCATTAAAAGAACCAAAATCAATCAAACAAAATAATTAGAAAGTAAGATAAGCGATTTGGAAGATATAATATAATATAATATGCACTTATGTGCTTTATGCACCCTAAATTATGGGCAATAAAATTCTGGAAAAATATATCTGTCGTGCATTAACATTTCAGGCTGTCAGCATAACCATGTCTTTTTTCACCAAAATAATATTCTAATAAGTGAGCCCTATTTCTAATTTTGAGAGCGCCCTGGGCGCTTATTACGTCTAATACTGTATCTGAATTATCAGAATACAAATTAGAAATGGAACATATAAAAGAAGAGGAATACAAATTAGAAATAGAATGCAATGGTATGAGGAAGGAGAAAAA
Organism: Haliotis cracherodii; assembly: GCF_022045235.1. NCBI lineage: Eukaryota > Metazoa > Mollusca > Gastropoda > Lepetellida > Haliotidae > Haliotis > Haliotis cracherodii. The sequence continues at coordinate 6,043,284 of NW_027266277.1, read as the reverse complement.
CCAACAAGTTATTTCTGCCACTTAGAAAATAGAAATTATGTCAGTAAATTAATAAATAAAGTTATAACTGACAATAATACAGTAATAACTGACGGCAATTGCATATTAGATGAATTAAGAAACTTTTATAAGAAATTTTATACTTCTGATAGTAATGACAGAAGTTACGAAAATTAACAAATTTAGATACTCCAACGTTAGACAACCAAATGAAAAACTTATTAGAAAGAGAAATTGAGCTTAAAGATAATTCATTGGCAGTTAAAAACATGAAAAACAATAAAAGTCCCAGTATTGATGGCTTTCCAATTGAATTTTTAAAGTTTTTCTGGAAAGAATTAAAATTCTGGATATATAGATTTGTAAAAAGTACTTCTGCAAATAACAAAATGAGTATGACAATGAAAAGAGGAGTTATAAATTGTATACCAAAATCAAACAAAGACAGAACATTGATAAAAATTGGAGACCAATAACTTTATTGAATGTACTCTATAAAGGAATTAGTACTTGTATTGCAAACCGTATAAAATCAACTTTGGAATTGCTCATTCATAATAATCAAACAGGATTTATTCCAGGGAGATCTATTTCAGAAAACAAGGCTGTTATATGATATCAAAAAGACAAAATAAACCAGGATTACTTCTGTTGGTCTATTTTGAAAAGGCATTTGATACGGTATCAAAACAATTTAGAAATAAAGTTTTACAAAAATATGGATTTGGACAGGAAATGATAAGGTGGATAAATATACTTACTTACGATACCACATCAAGCATAACACAAAATGGGCATATATATCAGAATTTGTTACAAATGAAAGAGACTGACAACAAGGAGACCCATTGTCGCCATTATATTTTCCTCCTAGTAGCTGAAATCCTAGGATGTATGATTAGAAATAATAATATAATTGAAGGAATTACAATCAATGACAAAGAATACGAACTTGGGGAGTATGCTGATGATACTGAATTATTTCTAAATGGCAAATGGCTTGTATGCAGCTATAGAAACACTAAAAAAATTCTACAAAATGTCTGGCTTAAAAATTAATGAAGACAAGACAAAAGCAATATGGATAGGCTCAAAAGCGGGTAGCAATGTTGTTTATGTCAAGATTTACAAATAGAATGGCACAATAAGGAATTTTAAGTATTAAGAATTATGTTTAATCCAAACTTAAGTGAACTCTGGGTAATCAATACTAAACAAAAGCTAAAAGAAATAAATAGATTGCTTGCAAATTGGAGAGAAAAGAAATCGAACGCTAATAGGAAAAATTATAGTCATTAAAACTTTAGCTTTGTCAAAACTAGTTCATATATTTTCGACACTACCAAACCCTCCTGAGGATTTTGTCTTATCACTTGACAAAATATTTTACAATTTTATCTGGAATAATAAAAAAGACAAAATCAAAAGGACCACCTTGACAAGAAAATATGAGGAAGGTGGATTATGCATGGTTAACATTAGATCCTTTATTGACGCACTGAAACTCTTTTCACTCAGATTATATTGTAAAAAAACAACATATAGTAACCCTTGTAATATCCCCATTAAAAATATACTCTCCTTGGGTGCTAATGTTGACAAGCAATCTTTTGCTAAAAATCCCTACTGGAAAGTTGTATCAAACGCTTGGACCAATTTTTTTAAAAAGAATATCATTAATGTTCATAATATAGAAGAAATTTTGTCCAAACCATTATGGCTTAATCACAACTTCAACCAAGCAACATACTACATAAAGCAATGGACTAATATTGGAATTCACTCAATTAAAGATATATGCAATGAAAACGGATTGATGTCATTTGAAGAACTGAAACTAAAATATCTGATAAAAGGTACAATATTAGACTATGGATAGGTAATCTTCAATATAGCAGAATCCTGGAAAACAACAATCCAGAAAACTAGAAAAATAATTTTACAGAATTTGTACAAAACAGTTGCTTAAGTGATCGGATGAAGCCTGTTAAAGGTGCTAGAAACTTTTATGATAAAATAATATCAAATGAAAATAATCTTAAAGTTTGTGATAAATGGCAATCAATTTTTCACGGTGATTTTAATTGGAAAACGATACTTACGGTTTATAGATGTAAACATCTTCCCGAGGCAAGTGAGTTAACTGACTATAAAAGTCCAGTTTCCACCCTTGCCGAACTAGGCTGGTATTATGGAGTTAGGTTTTGGCTGGACTAACGAGTCTGTGCATAGTCCAATCAAAATCATGCACCGAAATCGAAATCCGGTTCGAAGAGTGTCATGCAGATTTCAGTCGACTGAAGGATTTGCAAAGCATGTGCACCGCCAACTCGTTGTCAACATATATTTTCTAAATCTTTTCATGTTTTTAATCAAGGTGCTCACGTGATTTGATGCACTTCGCCATGTTAGACTCGTTTTATCACAATATAGTTCTTGATTATCGATCAGATCGTCTTGACTGGGCGCCACCGTTTTGTTTGAAACAAATGCAAGTGATACCAGAGGTTGAATCTGATTGGTCAATAGGAGAGTCATAGAAAGGACATAACTCGTAATAGCCACTGGTGGCGCCACGATCGAGCCCAGGAATTCCAGCCTAGTTCGGCAAGGGTGGAAACTGGACTTTCAAAGACAGTTAACTCTCTTGCCTCGGAAGATGAGATGTAAACTGAAGGATGTAAAACTTTTAGATTTTCAGTACAGATTTCTACATGGAATTATCCACACAAAGAAGGAACTATTAACAATGAATCTTGTGGACAACAGTGTTTGTAGCTTTTGTAATGCTGTCAATGAAGATATCAGCCATGTCTTTTGGGAATGTAATGAAACTGAACAATTTTGGAATGATCTTGAACTTTGGCTTAATAATTATCTTCCACAAAAAATTAATTGACAAGGTATATCTTATTTGGTTTGGTTCTAACTACTCTAATACTTTAATCAATCATATAGTTTTATTGGGAAAAAGGCATATTCATGTAAGGGAAATAAAGGAACCAAACCGAAATTAGATATTCTTTTAAAACTATTTAAAAACATATATACTCAATCGAGAAATTTATTGCTACAAAAAAGGATGACAAAAATAACTTTACCAAAAAATGGTCACCTTTATTTTCAGTATTTGATTCTTAGCTCTCTGTTGATACATGTCATGTTTGAGTCTGATTGTGTGTTGCAACCGTTTCGGGTTTTGTAATAGGACAATGTTTGTTTCGAACCCTTTGATTTTTTAATGAGCGATTGTGCCATTCTATGATATCCAAAATATGTTTTTGACGACATACTGTATTAATCTCCAACTCTGGGAACAGTAAAAATTTAAAAAAAACAACCCAAAAAATACCAACTAAGGGCAACTCAATAATCATGTTAATGATACCAGTTTCGAGATGTTCATGAATTCCACCAAAGTATGGTTGATGGTTTGAGTTCTGTTGTCCCTCCTGCTATATTTGGAGAATAGTAGAGTTGACATAATAGCTGACTGTAGAGCTACTTATGTACCAGGGTAATTTGGAAGAAATTTGTTGCTGATGAGATAAATTTTGGGTCTATTTCCAAAGTAGGGAGAGGAAGATATGTTTCATCCTTCTCTGACTTTTGCAGGCAGAGGAGCAACCATGTCTGACTGGGGAGATGAAGTTGATGCCCAGGAGAAGGGGCTAGCCAATCAGGTAGAGTCACTGCACGCATACTCTTTGACAGTTTCATCCATACTGAGATCACACTTAAGGGATACCTCATTTTAAAATTTACTGAAATATATTAACTTAAGTGAGGCATTTGATATTTAAATATATTTGTGACGAACCCTGATTACAGCATGCTAGGTTTGCCAGTTCCAGTCATTTGTGTTTTGTGTTTTCGCTTAATAGGTAGAAAAACTGGCCATCAACAAGAATGAATCGGCCAATACTGAAGCATCAAATGGTACAAGTAAATCCGGCTCGAAAGACACTACCAACACCGACGCTACAGCAAATGCTTCAGCAAAACCAGCAGACACTTCAGCAAAACCAGTTGAAGCTACAGCAAAACCTGCTGAGGATGCTGCAGAGGAGAAAGGTACAAAGTGAGCATTAGGCTCAGAAATATAAAAGAATTGGTTCTCAGGCAATGGCTTTTGAAAATAGTGTGCGGGAGCATAGCGTTTTTCTCATTTGGTTGTTGGAACTAGTACATGTAGTATCTAACCAAATAAACAGTTGTGTGCAATCAACCTGGGTAAGGGCCTCCTACATATATGTATTAGTAGATTAGTGAAATACAATATTTGACTTCCAGTGTGTGCATAATACATGCATACTATGAGTTTCAAATCTATTTCACAACGCGAAAACATTATTGTGAGCTCGCAACACTGAAAGTAACATGTCAACAAATCCGTACAGAAGTATGTAAAGTAGTCCCGTTAATACACTGTTTGGCTATAAAAGTGTTCATTGTGTATCTCACCCGTGAAGATTCGGGGTAGAATAGGTCTTCAGCAACCCATGCTTGCCATAAAAGGTGACTATGCTTGTCGAAAAAGGCGACTAACGGGATCGGGTGGTCAGACTCGCTGACTTGGTTGATGCATGTCATCGATCTCAATTGCAAGGATAGATGCTCATGATATCAATCACTGGATTGTCTGGCCCAGACTCGATTATTTACAGACCGCCGTCATATAGCTGGAATATTGCTGAGTGCGGGGTTAAACAACAAACCAACCAACCAACCAATGTGTATCTGGACTTTTGTTTGTAAACCATGATATTACTTTCATCCTAGATTTCACTCGGTATTGTTGACATTAATTTCATAAAAAAAAGTGTATAAACTGATCGGCAAATCACATCAATTCACCATAAACTCGCTTTGAAAGGAACATAAATTGTTTGAGTCTTCGGTATTCCTGTCACTGTAGTGAAATTTCTTTTCATTTTTGATATTGGCCATGATATTAGACCTGTATTTCTAAAATTAAATCACCCTAAGATCAGGGAGAAAATGTGTGAACAGCTGATTGCTATTTCCGGGTTATTTTACAAGACAAATACACATGTAATCTTAATCTCTGCTTACGAAACAATGTCCAGCAATACAGTACACAATAGACTGAAATTTTGTCCCAGGATAAAGTTATCTTATTTAAACATATATATCTACAAAATTAATAATCCAAATGGAGCCCACAACAATCCTTAATTTCCTAGAGCTGAGGCAATCTAGACTTGCCAAATCATTGTAGACTTCATTTGGACTCCTTTTTAACTTTTGTTCTCTAGGGACACAAATACAATTAATTTTGTGAATCATTATGTCTAGTGCTGTTTTATCGTAAATTTCAAGTTTTCATTGAACAAATTTGCAAAAGGCAAAAGAAGCACACAAACTTCTACTGCCGGCATGACCATCACAAGAGATGAACAGTAAAGCTGTGCACATGTAAAGGGAAGTAACTGCACACTATTTTAGATTATGTTATGTTTAGTATTGCAGCATTTAACTGTCGTGAGAACCAACACTTCCCACCCTGTGGAACCTCAGGTACAGTAAAGTACGGTTATAACGAACTCAAAGTGACTACTAATTTTAGTTTGTTATAACCGTAGTTCGTTATAAGCATATATATATACAGCATAACTACAGCAAATAGTCGGGACCAAAAAAGTAAGTTTGTTATATCTGCCAGTCTCGCACAAATGAAGGGTGAACAGGGTTCTTTTAATCCACAAACAGAAATTTATTTGTAATGGCAGATCCTGTGTTGCTGTAGATACCCAGCTGTTGTTCCACTAGGGTGCGTAATGTCCATTGTTTAGGGAGGTTGTTATTCTTCGTAACGACCTAGCATGTGATCTGTGCTGAAGCTAGAGTGATTCAGTTGGAGAAAGACTTGGTTCAATGTTTTGCATTGTTGTGTAAAAGTGTATCGCGTATGGTGGCTCATGTGGCATAAGTTGTTTAATGCCCCATCGATCCTTGAGGAGGGCGCTAACCCATTCAAGAAGGCAGCCACATTGCCATTGCAGCACCCAGATACAATGTAGCTTCTACAGCAAACTGACGGTGAAATCTTGAATCACCATGATCGCAGTTAAGATCAGCTTTGGTTTTTGACTATACATTATTTTTGAGGATCTAGTCTTGTGATCGCTTCAAAATGATCATCTTATTACCATGTGATTAAGTCATCAAATTTTGCTTGCTATATCTTGGGACTGTAGGGGGAAGTTAGTGCCTCCCTCTATTAATTGGTTACAGGACTGTACAAGGGGAACTTTACCACCTGTCCTTACAATGGCCCTTTCCATTACATCTTAAATAGAATTAAATAAATTTACCACCATGGAATAAGCTTGCTCTTGCTCATGTTGATGGTATTAGCCCAATCATGATTGACTACTGAAGAAACTGACCGACTAGTTGATGTGAAGGTAGGATGATCATCAGGAACACCATTAATGACCTCTGTAAACTTGTATAGTGTGCCACTGGGCCGAAGTTCAACCTGACATATTCAAGTGCAGGGAATCAATGAATCAGTCATGGGTACAGTTTTCATTTTAAAGTGATTTTTGTTTACAGAATACATGTACTATTTATTCAGTTTCCCATATGTTCCATCAACTTTTCAGCAAATTATTACAAGTAGACCACTTTGAATAACATTTTTGAAATTATGTGACTTTTGTATTCATGTTGCTTCAAAACTGTCTATTAGAATAGAACAGGGAAAATTGAAATAAGTGTCTCTAGTTTCGGCAAATTTAGAAGTCATAGATATTTCAATTGGCATTACCAAACTAAGAAGGTTTGACACCATTCTTTATCTAATGGCTGTCTATGTGAACATGTCAAGCTGTTGATGGAATAAGCCTGTGAACTACAGTGCTGCGCCACTATTTTCTTTGTAGTGACCACCAAGGAGGATGAATCTTATCTGCGGAAGTTGCTTCGTAGCCAGTTAGTCAAGACAAAACATGACATTGAGGTCCTCAGAAAAGATCCTAACAACCCTCTCTACTCTGTCAAGTCTTTTGAAGCCTTGAATTTGTAAGTCATTTCATTGGTTTAAAATTCATCCATGTGTAATATTCAACAAATGTGTTAAAATGATAGTTTGCATCAAGGGCATGAATGTCTCGTGGACAGATGTTTGACCTTGTGATGACAGTACACTGATATTTGTTTTCACAAAAACAGGATCAAAACTTCACTTCACATGGTTTGTCAAATTGTTATCATGGCAACCCTGCATGTCCTTTTATAGTAGACCACCACCATGGTCTTATAGATGAGGAGCATCTGCCCAGAGACTGGCAGGTCAGTGGTTTGAACCTGGGCCACGTAATACCAAACACGTGAAAAAAGATGGTTGTTACCCTGTGTGGCGCTTGGCATTACGGGGATAAAACAAGAACTTGTCTGCTTGGAATCAGTATACTGTGTCTGAATAGGGTATCCATGTTAAACTGCAGCGTTGTGTCTCAGTTGGCTAGCTCTATAAAACTGGCTTTAGTCGGGACTAGTGCAGACACAGACAGACACACACTTGCATGGACATCGCTATAGAATTGCAATAATCTTGCAACATTAAACTTTCATACATGTAGTTGCAATATGCTCGCTTTAAAGCGTTGTTTTGAGCTTACTTATGATGATCGAAAACAAACGCACAAAATATAATATATATTAAAACATTCAGCACAAAATAGTGAGTCTCATAAGTCGTATAAGTGTATCTAGAAATATTAAGTTCTGCCAGGCAGCCAGGTCACATCCATGTGGAGCACCTGGTTTGACATCACATAACAGTTCAAGCCTTGGGAGATGGTTTGGAGCTTGCTACACTAGACATGCTAGAGGCATAAGCCAGATGACTGTACTGAGTGACAATACAGGTGTTTGTGGGAGGTGTGCACCAGGACAGGTTGTGCACCCAATACTTTATGGGGTAGCACAGCAGCAGCACTTACTCTCTGTATTTGTCAACTTCAGATAAATTGAGAACTGTAAAGTTCAAAATCCATAACAATATAGTCCTTAGGGACATCACATTAATTTCAGTACCTTGTAAAGTATACATGCTGATATTTTGAGTACAAGACTAACAGAGTGACTGGAAAAGCATGACTTATTGAAAGGTGAACAAAATGGCTTTTCAAATTTTTATGCATCGGCAACTTTAATACAAGACAGAAGAGTACATGCTGTTGTTACACTTGTTGACCTTAAAAAGGCATTTGATACTGTAAATAGACACTGTGGTACAAATTATGAAAGATTGTCATCTGTGGACAAATATTAACTGCAATAAAGTCTGTTTTGTTTTTATACTGTGTTTTAAACTGATCATTTTTAGGTGAAACTGTTGTGGTGTTAAAAGCAAGGAGGCAAATTATCACTGCCATTGTTTCTGTATACATTAGTTTGAAGTCCCCATTGTTACACTAATGAACTCCCCAGCTATCAGCCATACCCAGTCATGCTTCTCTGTTTTACCTGACAGTATCTAACAACAACATTACAACAGCTTTATATAATAATTTTGCCATACCATAATACCCCTATCTAAAAGTACTAACATCCAATTAATATAATCCAAATGACTTCTTTGATAGGCATTTAGAAGTTGGAGTACTAAGTAAGGATAAGAATTTATGGATGAACAACTTCTTTATTACAATTTAAGAGCGATGTTTTGGTGTAGGTTCTAACACCGTTATCATGCAAGTGATTTACAGAGTGCGGCTATTATTACTCCAGCTGTTGTTACATACCCCCCTCCCAAAGACCCCAATCAACCATAATCCCATTGTTTATATTAATGGCTTCATCCTTTGTTTATGTCACTGACTTCACCTATGATTGTCAACGTTACCCTTGTGTGTACGTAACAGGCTTCTCTACTCCAGTATAACAATATGTACTCTACTGTATAAACAATGCCTCCTGCTTGTATATATACTTGCCAACCACACTCTGTAAATCTCATAATCAACAATCTAAAAAACACCAAGAAATTTTGATACTTACCGACTCGCTCAGTGGACTGCAAGCCCTCCAAAATAAAAACACCCAAAAACGCCCTAAACTAATAAATACTAAAAAGCTCAAACGACTTAACAAAGGCAGGCAAACAAATAGTATTCATTTGGATCCCCGCCCATGTAGGAATATATGGCAATGAAAACACCGACAAAGCAGCTAAACTATCCCTTAATATCCCAGAAATAAGCTTAAACTTACCCGTGTCAAAATCAGAAATTAAAAGTGTCCACAAGCAAAAAATCACTCAAATGGCATAACTTATATCTAAACTCAAATAGCCAAATCAAAAAGTTCTCAAAAAAAACCTAACCAAACCAAAAATTCTACATCCGTCCCCCAAAATCAACAGAATAATTACTAAACTCCAAACAGGACACACCAACCTAAATAACCACCTCAAAATAATAAAAAAACATGCAACAGGAAACTGCCCACACTGCAAACAACTAGAAACCCCAGAACACGCACTCATCCACTGCACCCACTACCTAACACACCGAACTACACTACTCAATCTGAATAAGGCTCTTACTCTAGAAGCAATCCTAAACGCACAAAATAAACTAGGAAAATTCAAAGCCTTTGGCGTATTCTTAATCAAGACAGGACTAATAAAAATCGCATTTAAAAACCCAATAAACTACCAGATCCAAATCACTTAAACAAACATACTGCCATACCCAGCTCCCTTAGTTCTCCTCCCAAACCCTCTCGGCATTTATTCCAAATCTCAAAATTTCCAAATTCTATATAAGCAACCACTAAAACCCCCCTACTGGGTTGCCAAACAACTTTTCCCTTTTCGGAAACACATTGTTAAATGGCCTGGCTTGGCCCGTGTGCAAAATACGCTGGAGTCGGAAAGCACACATAAAATCTCTAATATAAGTAAGTAAGTCAGTAACTCAGTAAATCACTTGCTTGATAACGGTGTTAGAACCTACACCGAAACGTCACTCTTAAATTGTATGAAAGAAGTTGTTCATCCATAAATTCTTATCCTTACATAATCCAAATGGTCTGATGTGGACACTCACCGTACCTGGTGCCTGATGTAATACTAATAGATGGCAGTTGACAGTGAATAAGAAGAAACCAATTGTTGCCCGTTTGAGAAACCCTTCCCAACACAGATCACGGTTTGATTTTTAATATAACAGTCTCACTGTTGATTATATCTAATCTTTTTGATACCTTGGACCAACGTAAATGAGACATGAAGAGTGAGTGAGTGAGTATGGTTTTACGCCGCTTTTAGCAATATTCCAGCAATATCACGGCGGGGGACACCAGAAATGGGCTTCACACATTGTACCCATGTCGGGAAGAGAACCCGGGTCTTCGGCGTGACGAGCCAACGCTTTAACCACTAGGCTACCTGACCGCCCCGAGACATGAAGAAGACTGCTAGAGAATTATGTAAATCTGCAACTCGTGCCCTATCATCTTCAATCACAAAATGTCATGTAGCTGGAGGCATGTCATATTCTGTTTTTAAGAAACTATTTGAAAACCTTGTGGAACCAGTGAGTCATTATGGATCAAGGATTTGGTGTATAGATACTTATAAAGAAAGAGGGGTGGTCGGGTAGCCTAGTGGTTAAAGCGTTCGATCGTCACGCCGAAGACCCAGGTTCAATTCCCAACATGGGTACAATGTGTGAAAACTATTTCTGGTGTCCCCTGCCATGATATTGCTGGAATATTGCTAAAAGCGGCATAAACCATACTCACTCACTCACAATAAAGAAAGAAATCTTTCACAAAACAAAGCTTCCAAATATTTCATTGGCAGCGCTAAACGCTCTTCTAATGTTGCTTCGAATGGAGGCATGGGTTTTTATGTCACCACTTGTTAAAACATACACGTTTTTAGGCTATTAACAGCTTAGTGATGATACTGATATCCATTGTGGTTTGAGCAAGAAAAATATTTAATATGTCCAAAAATTCTAAAGTTCCATGCAGAAATAGAATTGTAAAAATTGCCTGTAATTTTAACCTTAATTTACCTCTTGATGATAAAGCTAGAATACATTTATTCATTTTACCTGAACATCAGAAAATTATTCCAAAATATATATCTATATGATTCAACCATTAAGACCTTATCACCTTTATAAAACCATGTTTTAGTCTGTTTTCAGTCGTACAAATGGGTATCTCTCATACCCTCACGTCTAGTAGCACGTTTAAAAGGAAGCCAGAAGCTGGAATGTAAACGTAAACTTGTTTCCGTCCGGTTGCGCATGCACCTCCCTATGACATGTCACAAATCTCTCAGCGCGCCTCTGAGCTGGTCGCTCGAGAAAGGACTTTCGCGATAGACTTCTAGTTTGTATTCTACTGGTACTTATCAAGTGTCTACAGTTGTTGTTCTAATAAAGTAATAATAATATGTCTTACCTGTAGACTCCTGGAATGTAATCCTTGGTAATCCATTGTTTGTGTTCAACACGCGTTTCACTGTTTGACTTGATTATAATCGTGGCAACATGTTGGGCTTCTGTGCCTCGTGTCAAAGGAAACTGGACTCTGCACCCTCTACATCTGGCCCTGGTGGTGGCACTTTGGCCACACCCAAGAAATCATTTGATAAAGACCCGCCTCAGTCAACTTATGTTTTCGACAAGACACGTGACCGTTCGCCTGCTGATGATACCGCACGAAAAAACTGATCTTCGTCAATCGGTTGATTGAGAGCGTCACTCAGCCCTCCGTGTTACGACGGGACAGGCTCATGACGAGGACCATGAGGGGACTACCGTCCCCAGTCGTCCGTCTCTCGTCCTACCAATGACGATATGGACGTCGTGCAGGTCGACAGCGAACACAGATCCTTCTCTACAAGTCGTTCCCATTCCCGGGACGACAGGTCGAGTGCCTCGTCGACAGACAGTAAACGACATGAGGACGTTCGTCGCCTTCGAGGTCATCGAGAGTTGATTCGGACGATAACTACGATGGGGTTTGTAGCCCTCGTCTCCACGGGGGACGCTCTCGAAGGGAGTTTTGGGGAGATCAGCGTCTTAGAGATAATGATCGATCGACACCCTCGTCTCACTTTCATATCGACCTGGCTTTGATAGCCCAGAACACGGCGACGGTACTCGCCTCGACGGCGTCGACCAAGAAGGATTCGACTACGTTGGAGGTCCATGGAACATCGACCAGTACACCAGTACCTTCATCTATGTCTACACAATCCACGCCTTGCTATGGCTTCGCTATCTCACTTTCTGCCTGAGTTATCAAAAGATGATGACACACTAACGTGTGCTGGCTTTAAGGTCGGAGATACGCCGCAGTCTCTTCAGTATTCTCCTCCCGATGTCTTCAGAGCCATGGCTCAACATATGGACCAGAACCGCCTGTTCGATCGCGTTACCCAATCTATGGCATGCCGTTTTCGTCACACATGAGTAGGGACTTGGATTGGGGGCTACTCTTCAAGAAACCAGCGCCCTCCAAGATTCTTGTAGAAGACAGGCATTTGGAATCCATGGATACTGCTGTTTGTCACCACCTACAACCGCTTGCTATGCTGTCGACAGCGCTCGAGGCCCTCTCAGTGTACTTTGAGGAGAAAGACCCCCAGGACGACGAAGAAAGGACGGTGCCATTGATCTTCACCTGTATGCAACAGTGGATCTCGGACGTCCTCGCCTAGTCCTGATATGTATTGGGCCAGGTTACTACGGCATGTCGTCATGGTTACATCGACTGCACATGACAACATTATCGACACGAGAATGTGCAACGGGCCTTTCGTAGGGACATGCCTCGACAGCAGTCCCGCAAGAGAGTGGCGGTCGAGTTCTGGAAACTTCGATTCCGTCGGAAACGGCTGATGATACAGTCGGACAACTCCACAGTCATCCACTGCATCAACAAACAGGAAACGACTCGGTCGGCGGCCCTTTTTTGACTGCCTCCGTGGCCTAGTGGTAGAGCGTCCGCCCGGAGAGCGGAAGGTCCGGGGTGCGATCCCCGGCCACGTCATACCAAAAGCCGTTAAAAGATGGTACATGTTGTTACCCTGCCTGGCGCTCGGCATTAAGGGGCTAAAACAAGGACTGGTCGGCTCAGACAAATAGACGATGCCCTGTCGAGACCATCCACGCTGTCTCCAACTGAGTGGATGATCCATCCGACAGTCTTTCATCTGCTGACAGACCGACTCTGGTTGCCCCAAGTAGATCTCTTCACAACCCGGTACAACAACCGCCCTCCTAGATTCGTGTCGCCGGTTCCAGACCCACGGGCATGGGACCACGACGCTCTAGCGATATCATGGGAGGGTCTAGATGCTTACGCGTTTCTGCCAACGGCGCTGTTACCATCGATACTGGAGAAAGTTCGTAAAACGGCCAGCCTACGTCTGCCTTTGGTCGCGACTTATTGACCGACCAGAATGTGATTCTGGGAACGTCTTCAGATCATCGATCAGTCAGCGTTCCCGTTGACAGATCGAGACGACCTCCTTCTTCATCCTCACAGCGATGACTTGCATCCAGGGATAAAAACCTTGTTTATGAAGAAGGGAAATTCGGCTAAAGCTGCAGCACTTGTCTCGTCGGCACATCGAGTTACAACACGTAAGCTGTACGATGACAAGTGGACCACTTTCTCCATTTTTCACAGGTGGCGGAGTTCTTAGTCTATTTCCGGTCATCTCAAGTATCGGAAATACATGCCATTGATGTCAATCAGATTACGTTCAATCAGTGTAACCATGGCAACGTCCATCTTGGTCTCAGATGGGATATTTTTAGCAAAAAATCAACTTCCTGGACAAGATTCGAGAATGTTCCACATTCCTTCCTTGTCTACCATTATGGGCCCTCATGATCACGCTGTTCTCACCCTGTGCCCAGTTCGTGTGCTTCGTCTTTACCTGCAGCGATCTAAACAGCGATGACAACATTTTCGACGGCTGTTCATACCGCTCTCAACCAATGCAAAGAAAGAGATTACACATAATACTCTCTCTGAGCGGTCATTCTCAGAACTTGCGAGGCGCAAGGACTCGCACCTCCCACCTCCCACCTCCTCTCATCAAAGAAGTTTGAGCCATAGCTTCAACATTAGCACTCCACAGTAATTGTTCGCAGCAAGCTATTATATCGAGGGCTGCTTTTTGAGATCTGCTTCAGTGTTTGATTCGCATTATCTCAGAGATATCTCAACAAAAGATGTTGAAGGACTCAAACAGTTTGGCCCACTCGTGGTGGCACAACAGATCTCCCAGTCAAGACAGTGAATTTTGGTTTTGGTTGAGAGCGGTCATTCTCAGAGCTCACGAGGCGCAAGGACTCGCACCTCCCACATCCTCTCATCTGCACGAAGTTCGAGCCATAGCTTCAACATGAGCAAACAGTTTGGTCCACTTGTAGTGGCACAAGAAAAGACAGTGAATTTGTGCTTTATTCACTTTGGACTTTTTGCTCGACACCTCGTGCCAGATAACAGGTTACAATAAAAACTGTTGGTGAATGTACGCATTCTTATGGTTTTTGTTGCATGCTGTACTTCGGCTGTTTTATTATGGTTATTCGGTGTATGCATCGTCTTCCCATACTTTATAGTACTGCTCGTATTTTTTAGTTACCTTGTATACTGCGAGTTGCTCTGTAACTAAATTATGCGCCGACCACACTTCGATCGCAATTCAACTGACGTGTGCAGTTGTCCTGTCGCATCGATACTTACTTGTGGGTTGAAGAGCATTAAACATGCTGTTTTAGTTACATTGTATACTGCGAGTTGCTCTGTAACTAAACTATGTGTCTATCACACTTCGATCGCAGTTCAGCTGACGCGTGCAGTTGTCCTGTCGCATCGATAATTAGTTGTGTGTCGAAGAGCATTAACCATGCTGTGCGTTCGTGATAAACAACTTGTCTCGTCCGTGCATTTGGTCGAGTGTTCTATTGTCACTACAGGGGTGAGGAACTTGGTACATTTGACGTGAAAGAGGTTACTTCCTGATTACTTTCCCCGACCCTCCTTCCAGTGTTCCGTCGAATTCTACCCATTTGTACGATTGAAAACAGACTAAAACATGGGTGTTTCAGATTAAAAACGATGTTTTATTGGTCTGTTTTCAGTCCTATGTTCCCACCCAGCCATCCCCACAGGGAAGTAATCCAGTCCAGTCCTGCTTGATGGCTTATTCTTCGAGATTTGTGACAGTCATAGGGAGGTCATCTTCCAGAGGCAAGAGAGTTAACTGAATATAAAAGTCCAGTTTCTACCCTTGCCGAACTAGGCTGGTATTATGGAGTTACATTTTGGCTTGACTAATGAGTCTATGCATAGTCCAATCAAAATCGCGCAACAAAATCGAAATCCTGTTCATAAAGTGTCATGCAGATTTCGGTCGACTTCAGGATTTTTTACAAAACAATTCACACCGCTAACTCGTTGTCAACAGATATTTTCCAAATCTTTTCATGTTTTTAATCAAGGTGCTCACGTTATTTGATGCACGTTATTCATTTTATCACAATATAGATCTTGATTATTGATCAGATCGTCTTGACTGGGCGCCACCGTTTTGTTTGAAGCAAATGCATTGATTGGTCAATAGGTGAGGCATAGAAAGGACATAACTCGTAATAGCCACTGGTGGCGCTACAATCGAGCCCAGTAATTCCAGCCTAGTTTGGCAAGGGTGGAAACTGGACTTTTAAAGTCAGTTAACTCCCTTGCCTCGGAAGATGTAGGGAGGTGTGTGCGCAACCGGACGGAAACAAGTTTAATGTTTACATTCCAGCTTCTGGCTTCCTTTTAAACATGCGACTAGACATGAGGGTATGAGAGATACCCATTTGTACGACTGAAAACAGACCAATAAAACATTGTTTTTGATCCGAAAAACCCGTTTTTTTATCTCGACAGCCTTCTTCTACTGATACTAATACTCTACTGCTAACAATACTACTACTGATACTAATACTCTGCTGCTAACAATACTACTACTGATACTAATACTCTACTGCTAACAATACTACTACTAATACTCTACTGCTAACAATACTACTACTAATACTCTACTGCTAACAATACTGCAACTGATACTAATACTCTACTGCTAACAATACCTCTACAGTGATCCATCGCTATTGCGCTCTTTGATAAAGCGCTACCTCGGTTACTACCCGCGGTAACGCATGGCTCCCAAAATTTATGTACACTTTTTATACTGAGAGTTTTACCGAGACATGATTTTATTGTTGTTCAATGTTCATTTGCACATAAGGCTTCTCATTGCATATGTTTATTGCTGAATGGAGTTCTAATAATCTGTTTGAAAACATACGATTGTTCTGCTAGTTAACTTTTCACACTATACATCCTTTGATTTAGAAGCGCATGCATGCAATAAAAGAGAACCAATTTGAGGCGATACTGTCAACTTACATGTAGTTGCTGTCACAACACGACGGTCATTCCTTTTGATTCGGATCAAGTAACCATATCAAACCAATTAATCTGGCTTGAATGTGTATCTATATTTGTATGAATGTGTATGAATGCGCACATGTAATAAATTCTAGTGCTGGTCAAAACTCTCGTTTTCCGTTTTTAAAGCAACATGACCAGTCAATGCCACTGAAACACTCTGTACTTGCGTAATGAATTGTGATTGGCTCTTCACTCATAGCGTCTGTTACTACCATTATCGATCAATATTTTCATGTAAGTAGAGTACTTTCACTTTGAATGAGACAGTGAAGGCTTGTAAATAATAACAAACGGCGAAAACATAATGGATATATTTTTACACTATGAACCGTGAACAACTTGTTTTATTGCAATGTGCGAGACAAGGCGAAGATCGTGAGATTGATCGAGCGCGCTCCCCTGCCTCCGCCTCGTTTAAACGGCTCATCGTCTATAACGCCCACCAATTATTTGGACCCCATTGGTAGCGTTGTAGCGAGGGACCACTGTACTAATACTCTACTGCTAACAATACTACTACTAATATTCTACTGCTAACAATACTACTACTAATATTCTACTGCTAACAATACTACTACTAATATTCTACTGCTAACAATACTACTACTAATATTCTACTGCTTACAATACTACTACTTATATTCTACTTCTAACAATACTTCTACTAATATTCTACTGCTTACAATACTCCTACTGATACCAATATCCCAATAACAACACTAATACACACCATGCAAATGCATAAGTAATCATTAATAATGTTAATAATTATTAACAACATGGATGTTCATATAGAAATGACACTACTGTCTCTTTCAAATAAGAATCGATACATCAACTTATAGTTTGTCATGTATATTCAATGTCACTGCACTGTTACACTAGAGGACGCCTGCCTGCTCTGTATAACAATGTGGTGTTCCTCACACCTAGGTTTCCCCACAAAGTCGAGGGTATCTGTGTGACATGGCTGTCATGTCTGTGTTCATCCAACGTCACATACTCCCACAGAGGTGCATGTCACTCACACTCACTCAGAATATCAGAGACACTTCTCTTCCGTGGTATTGGAGGTACTTCTTCCTCAGTATGTTACTATAGGGGTGGCCGGCCAGTTCCGGGACACTACAATATCATATAAGCACCGATAGTTAATTAAGGTGTATGTCACCTTACAATACAATGTAGCAGAATAAAGAAATGCATCAAAATGCAGTGGAACACTGAAATATAAACTGAGTGGAAGTGCCTTCTCATTATTACATATAATTACATCTAAAAACTACACTACATAACTTAAAATCCTATCCGCCATATACACAATCCTACATGAAACCATCTTCCTGAGGCAAAAGAGTTAACTGACTTTAAAAGTCAAGTTTCCACCCTTGCTGAACTAGGCTGGTATTATGGAGTTACATTTTGGCTGGACTAACGAGTTGTCAGCAAATAATTTCCAAACCTTTTCATACTTTTAATCAAGGTGCCCGCGTGATTTGATGTACTTAGCGATGTAAGAACCGTTTTATCAAAATATAAATCTTTATTATCAATCAGAGTCTTGACCAGGCGCCGCCATTTTGTTTGAAACAAAAGCAAGTGATGGAATGGGATTGGTCCATAGGAGAGGCTTAGAAGGGACATAACTCATAATAACCACTGGTGGCGCTACGATCGTGCCCAGGAATTCCAGCCTAGTTCGCCAAGGGTGGAAACTTGACTTTTATAGTCAGTTATATCTCTTGCCTCGGGAAGATGACTTGAAACAAATAAATGCAAAGACTTACGCCAACCTCAGTGAGAAGCTTCATCACTGTCAGTCCATTTCTGGAACCTTGTATGAATAATAGGCTGATTCTTGCTGACTGTGCAACTACAACCCTGCCCAGCTGTTTAATATGACCAAGCTACCCCTGACCTCCCTATTGTAGCACCGCAGCTTTCAGCCATACCCAGTTAGCCTCCCTGACTCTAACCTGTTCCTATGGTGTTACCTGACAGTATCTAACAACAGCCCCCCAAGCTTAATATACCCGTTTAACCATACCATACAACCTCTATATCTATTTTGTACAAAATTTATGATATTTGGTATTTGTTTTGTTTGTAGAGATATTCAACACAAGTCCTTTATGTAAAATATTTCACTTTTGACCATGTTTTGCCCATGCCCTTCAACAGGTTCAATGTTTCTCTCCAAATGCACATATGTCTGTGTGAACCCTGCTCTGAAATTGTTAAATTCAGGGAGATTTTATTGTTGGTTTTTCCTGAGTGTTTAGTCAGAAAATATTTGAATATCAACATTCTCATCAACTTTTGTTATGTGGCTGTCTGTGTTGACATTTCCAACTGTTGACTGCATATCCAGGTGAGCTGCAGTGCTGTGGCACTAGTTTCTCGAGTACTTGCCAACACTGCAAGTTGCTTCAGCTTCTAGTACATCGCTATCTGATGGCCAGTGCAAAGAGCCAATGAGAATGATCCAACCCCAGGCCTGAGCTGTAGACCAAACAATAGAGAAATGTTGTATTTCTCTTTGTTCTGTACTCTAATCTGTTTATTCAGTACATGGGTGGGCCAGCGGCCCATAGTACAATTCGGTTCACCAGACATGTATAAAAATACAACTGTGTACACCTAAATACACAACAGCAAGGCATTCATAGATAAAGAATATTACTTCTGCAAAAATGAATTCCTTAACTTAAAAGCGTGGTAAATATAACAAGCCAGACTTCTAATTGTTGACTGATGCGGAGACGACATAAGTATGTAAAATTGTTCTATTGATGGATTTACATAATATTTTTGAGGAATATGTGTCACTCGGAGAGCATAATATTTTTCACAAACCAATACAAAATGGTATTCAGACTCAACATAGCCTGTTTTACAAACCATACATAACCTTCGCTGTCTTGGGATACCAAAATATCTCCCGGTTTCTATGTGGAGCGAGTGGGAGCTAGCTCTAAAACGTGCCAGTGCAACGCGAAACTTATTGATTGTAATAGCCAATAAATAAAATTCCCTGCTAAACCTAAATTTATAACAAAGATATGATGAATACTTGGGGCTATTGGTCAAAGCAAAATGCCAATCTTGTTCATAAGAGCATTTTAATCTTTGTATGAACTCATCAATAAATGAAATAGAAATAACAAGATGCTGATTTTCCCATACGTAGCCAAAGCCATAGGCGTACAAAAGTAATTTAACTCTAGAGGCCCAATTAGTCTTACCTGCTATGGCCTGCTGCACAAGCATATTGTAACTTTTTCGTGGATAACGCGAATTTGTTCTGTACTCATGGAACATTGGTCTGAATTTTAATTACTGTGCTACATTGTTCTCTTATGACTGCACGTGAACATCAGATATGTTTGACTTTTACAACCAATGTTCATCTTCTTGCAGGAAACCAGAATTGCTGAAGGGTGTTTACGACATGGGTTTCAATGCTCCCTCCAAAATCCAAGAAACAGCTCTACCAACATTATTAGCAGATCCGTAAGGCTGAGTTTAGAATAAGTCAAATATCTTAAGTTTGCATTATTATTAGACATCTAAACTGTTGTTCTGTTGTTCATCATGTTCAGTGTCAAAGTGTTTTTGCTTTATTGTAAAGATGTACTGTCATATATATATATATAGGGTAGAACTGATGTAAAGGATGGTATGGTGTGGGTTTCTCCTTTTGACCAATATCTTGATTTTTATTCCAAGGCAATTAGATGTATATCTTTTGATATGAAATATCAAGACGGCATGGAAAGGTTATAGGCTTTTTATGAGATTTGAAGAATAAAACAGAGGGTCTCTAACTTAACAAGCTCAAGCTCACATTTATGTGTTTCCACATACTTTCCACTTGTCATGCAGATTGTGTCATTTGGCTGATTGTGTGTCATCTTACCTCAGTTGTGTAGGACATAGATCATACTATTCTATCACTGTTTTGTCTCATCAAGACTTGATAATATACAGGGCACTCTGATAGCTAGAATATTGCTAACTCACAAAATCTGAAGATCAGTTCATATTTTTGTGTATTTAGAATTGTGTTCATATGTAATGAATATCCTGTATTGGCATAGATAATAGTACTGATGTTTTCAGGCCTGTGAACATGATTGCCCAGAGTCAGAGTGGTACAGGGAAAACTGCAGCCTTTGTTCTCACCATGCTGAGCAGATGTGACACATCCATCGATAATGTGCAGGTGAGACTACTGCCTGTGATGTTTATGTTTGTGCCAAAGAATAAATAGAGGTTAAATCACGCTTGTGTGTTTGGGGATGGTAAATATCCTGCATTAGGAATAAACATTGTATTTAGCAAGCTTTGTGAATACATCGTGTTTATTCCTAACATAGGATATTTACCATCCCTAAACACACAAGCATGATAACCTCTTTATCACATAATGTCCTTCTTTGATTCTGTGCTTGAAAATCACTTTCCCTCTCTCTTAAACATTACCAAAACATTGGGTGTTTTCCTGGAATGTGCCATTAATATTTATTACGTCACAGGGTAAGTGATGTGTCAGTTGGACAGTGACAGTAGCCAATATAGTTCCAACTGAAATCTGTTTCTTACACAGTGGCGAAAGCAACATATATGCAAAGCAACAATTGTTTTTACTTGCCTTTCGTGGCAATCCATCAATCTGTCCGCAAGAGTAACTGCCCTTTGCCAAAGGAAAGCTTCTCTAACCCTAGTCTATGAGACGTCACGGCCACGTTCAGACGTTGTTGACAGTCGGCCTGTCCTGTCATAACGTTAAGAAATGCTGTCAGATGTACACACAGCGACAAAATAAAACAAGGTAACAATTCAAATATATTTTGGCCAAATCCAACTATTTTAATTTGTTGAAAACGTTTCAAGCCACAGAGGTTTACAAGCACAGATATGGCTACTGATCCCCCTTGGCTAGGCCTAGTGCCCTCGCAAAATTGTTTCGAAATTTATATCTCCAAAGTTGCCAAAACTTATAAAATGCCTTAGCTGCGTCACAGTTAGACACTGATTTTCAGTATATTAGACTGTTCTTTTGATAATGATAGCAATTATCCCTGTAGTTTATCCAGATTCCTGATGGTTAAATCTGACTCAATTGCCGAATGACAAGGGCGACGCAATGTTTGTTTATAAACACTGGAAGTAGTCCCTCCTCAACCTTTGATATTTGCATCTCTATCCGCATATGACCCCAACGGATATCGTTTTTGTATGATAATATGTAATTATTTCTTATCCTGATTGTACACTTATTATCTTCAATCCCATAACACAGAACCCAAGATGTGCCTCCTCACTAGTGGGTACTCACAAGGGGTCACCAACCACACTTACCTTCTTGTCATGGCAAACATAGTTGTCAGCTGCGCTCAATATCTTTAGTATTGGACTCAAAATCTGTTGTTGTTGTTGTTTTTGTGCACTTTTCCTGGTAAATAATATGTCGTGGGTGATCATTTTGTGGAATGTTACTTCTCACAATAATGCCTCAAATGGTTTATTTGTTTGGCACATTGTTGTGGTTTTTTTAACGTTAGGTCGCCAGATGGTTGTGACCAAATTGCTTTCAGTCATCATCAGTATGTGTTTGTTATTTTACAGTTTGTATTTTTTGTTGAACCTCACTATTCAGCAAGATGCTGATCAGCTCATTCCCATATACCTCTGGTTTCTGTTTCAAGGGTGAGATTATTTACACAGGCTATCGTTGTGATCTATATGGGAGTGAGCTTCCATTTATTCATGATGACTGCGAATAAGGTCCCCAGATTTTACAGCAGCAGCGTGACTTCTACAGCCTCTGTCCCTCTGATGAGATGATGTGTCAACTTGGGAAAGTCAGACTGGACAGACACTGCAGTTGATAGGAGGCTAATTCGACATGAGGAGGGGTCTCTTTCTGGTTACACAAGACATTAATCAACTAATCAGTTAATCAACTCAGACGTTTTCAGTTTTTTCTGCAAGAAGCCTAAATCAGCCTACTTTTGAAGCTAGTCTCAAGATATAGCTGTTGTGGTGGATGCTCCAGTTGGAAGCCTTTGGCAAAGACTCTTTAAGAGTCTTCATTCCTGCCCACCACCTGTTTTAAGATGCATCTCAACAAGGAGGGGGTCTCATGGAGGTGGTCAGAGGAGCAGGAGACTGCATATCAAACACCTGGAATTTCTGGCAATACAATGTAGGAAACACCAAGGTTCTTGTCTCCAGAGACGACTCCACAGTGACACACTACATCAACAAGAATGTTTCATGCTGGTAGAACTCAGCAAGAGATAGCGGATATGCTCAATTCGTCCCAGACTGTGATTTGCAGACTTTGGAACAGCTTTCTGCAGACAAGATGTTAGAGATCAGCCATGCACAGGGATTAGAAATTGTCTGCATGCTTGGCAACCATTGTTGTACCACCATTAACCATTCAACACATTACAGCCAGACACCAATGGTTGTTAGAATCTGGGGGAATCACCGATAGTCTCTTGGTATGTTTTCAGATGTGTCCACGTTCACTGTGAACTCGCTGGATAGGCGTGGACATGTTTGGAGGCAATCTAGCAAACATGATGCGAACATCAAAGTAGGGGAATATGACACATTTGTTGGTGGGTCTAACAATATTGGGCGGAACCACTATGACTGCTGGAACGCCACTGTATATTGTCCATGAAAGGGTTACTGGACAGTACTTCTTAGACGACATACTGACACCAATAGTTGTGCCGTTTGCATGCCAGGTTTTGTCTTTCAACCAATACCTCTTGAGTCCACCGTGTACATATCTTAGCTGACAACCTCCATCAGCAGAACATCACCAGAATGCAAAGGCCATCCAAGAGCCCTGACCTTACCATACACCCCATACAGCACATCTAGCTCATGATTGGGAGAAGTATACACTGACACCAAAGGCCACCCACTACCAGTCCTAGACAAATTCTGAAGTAACATTATCAATATTCTGTGGTAAAATTACCAAAATTTCACACCTAAAGTTACCAAAATTACAAAAGAATTACAAAAACTCTAATCCAAATCCGAAACCAAATAATTCCCCACACAGTCAATATAAACAGCTGTCATTGTATAATATGCATAGCGTCACCGAATATATACTTCATAAACATGGTTAAGTAGTCATAATACCACACGAATATTTTATAGTGAGAATTATTTGGAATTTTTGCATGAATCATACTTTGTATGTTTGAATCATATGTGAAATATTTGGGCATCATTTTCGATAGACAATCTTGAAAATAATGAGAATTAGTGTGTTGATTGATAAAAATAGGCAAATTTCATGATTTTTCTGCAATTCTGCGCTGAGTTTTCCATAATCATGGAATTGCAGAATTAGTCTGGGACTGCGCTGCGTTAACTGAACTGGGCCAGGTGCTGCAAGAGGAGTGGACTATACTCCCTCAAATTGTCATATGGAGATTGGTTCTGACTAGGCCAGACAGTACAAACAGATGTTTGACTAATCGTGGGTGCATGACCCATTATTGATCAAGTCATCTGAACTTCTTCATTGACTGCAAAAGCCTCTCATCTTTCTTGGAAGTTTGGACCGTTTCAATACACCGCAAAGATGTTTTGTTGATTGTCATGTTACACCTTGTCTCTCCTTGTTCTAATCTGCCCATTACCATCACTTGATGTCTCCAGTCTCAGCATTCTGTTAAAAGGGACACATCTGATCATATTGAAGATATCTCCAAAATATCAAATTTTCAAGCATATAATTCCTTGGAATACCTTACCTCTATTACATCATAACCACAGTCCTGCATTTTGGTTGTGCTCATGTTATAAAATCTCCAGAATTTTCAATAGACTCCTCTTCACTGCCAAACAGTACTGGAACTGCTCCACTGCGCCTGCACAAAGGTGGAAAACTTTTTTCTGTGTGTGCCGGTGGGTACGGGTGGCCCAGTCGTCTAAGGCACCGCAATTCGCTGTGCAGAGTTGCATCCCTTGGGCACGCCAAAAACCTATGATTGTTTGAGTTGAATCCCGGTTCGCCCAGATTATGTGTCTAGGTTTTTCAGCACCATACCCGTGTTTGTGGCTTTCACCGAAGTGGTAAATGTCTGAGACTTGCATCACTTCAGGCTTTCCTCCTACATTAAGCTGACACACCATGATATAACGGGAATACTGTTAAAAGTAGCCTTAAACCCAACTCACTCACTCACTCACTCACTCCTGTGTGTGCCAATGTCAACAGCAGACATATTGTATCTGTTAAAATTAGCTCACAATTTGTTTTGATTTCATACTTTAATGTCAGGACTTCGTTTCGTACAATATGAAAGATTTTGAACACATGCTAAATTGGCTTATTGTTTACCTAGAGGTCTGTGTGTTGTTTTGACATCATATTGACCTGTCAGATCTTTCATGTAAGATCCGCCCCCTGAAAGTGCAGTAGTTCCTATCACAGATGTCGCTTCAAGTGTAGTCCATCACAGTCCAGCGTCGCAACTACTGATTCTGCCACCGACTGAGGGATAAGCTTTGCACTATGTTGTATTGGGATCAGAAATCATTTAAACAATTAAAATATTTATGATATTTGTAGACATTTCCTGACAGCAGCTCTAAGGTTTCACTCGTCCCCTGCCAGAAGTGTGTGCAGCTTTCATGTGAGAGGGAAATGAGGCTCGAAGGAAATAAACTTTTGTCATTGACCAGGTGGAAAGTGCACCTGATTTTTGAGGCATATTTTGGATTCTCTGTTACTGGTTATGGGATAGAAGAGAAGGAAAGTGCAATTTGTTGTGGCTATGGACTAATATCATGAATATTCTAATTGATTGAATTTGTGCTCCTACACTGCTGCAGCATCTATATAGAAGTGTGTATTATTCACAACAAGATATGGTGACTGATGTCTGGTATGCTATGATCTGTCTACCCTGCACAGAAAAAGTCTTATTCTTTGGTAACATTAACAAACTGTCTTTGTTTTATTCTTCCAGTGTTTGTGTCTTGCACCAACATACGAGCTAGCTCTGCAGATTGGGGAGGTCACAGAGCAGATGGCCAAACACATGACAGATTGTAAAATAGGCTATGCCGTCAGAGGACAAAGAGGTTTGAGTCTTGTATTCTGGACACTTTTGATTTCAGTGATTGGTTTGTGGTGTGCAGAAAGACAGGAAATAGGTCTTCAAATTAACTGCTCCTGGGGCAGTTCAAGGCCTCCAAATGTCAGCTATCATTTTAATACTTGTATGTTGATGCATTTTACAAAATTGGGTCTATGAAAAGTCCCACATGAAACAAGTTTAAAGGATAGAAAATCTATATATATAAAGTAAATGGCCAATTGACCAGTGAAGAAATGTTTCTGGACAACAACTTCAGATTGAATCAGAAAAGGCCACGAGTGACCTTCCTAAAGCATCAAGGTCAAAATATGGTCTTTCGTAAATTATGTTTGTCCTTTTCCCTATGTGTTTTACTGCAGGTATGTTTAAAATCTTATGATTTTAGTGAGTAGCAGTTAAAGATGGCTAGGGGGGTCCTTCTTACGGTAACTCTACATGGAACTTTATGTTTAGGAGATGTCTTGCACTAGACGGGTGTTTTCCCAAGAGAGAAGTGATATAATTACATTATGTTGTGGCACTTGGCCCTGTGCACAGTGCGCAGATCACATATCAGGCAAAGTTAAGCAACGTTGGTCGCAGATTAGTGACCATGTTCGGCAGCTGGACTTTTGAGAGTTTATAGGGCTTCAGTCATGAAGTGCATGTGATGTCTCCTTAGCAAGGGACTTAGTTTGAAATATGCTTCTATTCACCAAGCGGTGAATGGGTACCCAGTAGGATGAAATGGTCATGTAACTGTTCAACTTCTTGGACCTCACATGCTATTTGGGTTGTATACTTCCAAGGGAGTTTAGAAAGAAAGTCGAGTGCACACTGGTCCATAGACCAATCTCATTAAAATCAGATCTTAGTTCTCGCAACCGCTAAACAAAGATCTGAGGACATCCCATTATGGGTCACGTCAGAACAACCTTGAGCAAACTTTGACCGACCAATGGAATGACTGACAACAAGTCAACATTAGCCAATCAGAAGGCAGCTTTCTCATGTTTTCGGCACTAATTTCAAATTTGCGACTACGCTTCGAAACATATTTTGACAAATTCTCAATTACAAATTTGAAACCTGAACAAAAGAACATTCTGGAATGGCTAATAGATGGTCTTGATTGTATGGATTCAGTTGTTAAACCTGTAACTATCGTTCGGAATACCCCATGTTAAAGTTATCGAGGTTGCATGATTAGAAATCATATCCCGACTGTCACTTTCATGATGTGGTAAGCGATGCTCTCATTGGTCAGATGAAAGGTCGTTCTGACATGACCCCTAATGGGATGTACTCAGATCTGTGTTTAAGGGTAGCGAGAACTAAGATCTGATTTTACTGAGATTGGTCCATGGACCAGGGTTATAATGGTGCTAGCGCTTTGAACATGCTTCAACAGATAGACTATAGCGCTTTACAAATATCCATTGATTGTTATTTATTATTATGCCTTTTGGTTCCTCTTTGTGTTAGCTTGAGCCAAGGTACTTTCATCTGGTTGATGTTGTAGAAGACATGCAAGGCATGTGGTAAAGCGGCAGCTTCTGTTTCACTTGCAAACACTTTTCAGTGTGAATATACAGAATTTCAGATGACCACCCGTCACCGGTCATAGACAATAAATTTCAATTTGGCAGATGTTTTTTTTAAGTAGTCAGACTTTTGACTGATAGAAACTCTAAACAAGGTGTTTCACAATTTAATAATTCAAAAGTAAATATTAGTGATTAGTCCTTGCCATATCGATTCAGAAATTCTAAACAGCCGTGTCTTTGCATCAAACTTTCTGTATCATAGGGAAACGCTGGCAGGAGCTATAGTGACTTTGTCAAGGTATATCAACCATTTTTATTGATTTGTAAGCACTAGCCTAAGCAATGTTTGTGTTTTGCGTATTCGACTTATTATCCCCCGCCACGAAGTGGAAGGGGATATAGGAATGGGTGTGGTCCTTCCGTCTTTCTGTCCTTCCATCCTTCTGTCCGTCCGTCACATTTCGTTTCCGGAGCTGATCTTGAAAACCATACCATATTTCTTCACCAAACATGGCACGTAGATAGGTCAAGTAGTGAACTGGTGCCTTTTGATAGTTTGTGATTTTGAAAAAAGAAATTTTTGAGTTTCCATAGCAATGACTTTGATTTAGACTGAAAATAGCGGTAGTCCTCGTTTCCAGAGCAGATCTTGTAAACCATACTATATTTCTTCACCAAACTTAGCACATTGATAGGTCTAGTGGTGAACTGGTGCCTTTTGATAGCTAAGAATTTTAAAAAGAAAATATTTTTCGAGTTTCCATGGCAACGACTTTGACTTAGACTGAAAATGGCTGTAGTCCTGGTTTCCAGAGCAGATTTTGAAAACCGTACCATATTTATTCTTCAAAGTTGGCACATAATGTCATCTCACAGTATTGAATAAATTTCCTTTCTTGTTGGTTAGTTCTGCATTGCATGTGTGTATGTTCCTCCAAAAGTGTCATGGACACGATTGTTGCAATCACTTACTAACTTTATGCAGAAACACAACTCGTTACAAATACAACAGTGTATCTGATCTTAAACCTACTCAACTGTATAAACACTGCCTCCTATCCTGTATATATTCTTGTCAACCATACTCTGTAGTTCACTTGTTTGACGCCCATTTCTGGTGTCCCCTGCCGTGATATTGCTGGAATATTGCTAAAAGCGGCGTAAAACCATACTCACTCACTTGCTTGATATCGGTGTTAGAGCCTACACCGAAACCATCGATCCTAATTGTAATAAAGAAGTTGTTTGTCCATATGTCTCATCCTTACTCATTACGAATACAGTTACATATTCTATAATAAACTGCAGATGGCAAAACAACACCAGTAATAACTTTTTTTACTGCTGCAATTAGGCCATTTACAAAAAGGCCCAGTGAACATAGTTCACTGGAGGTAATGCATTGCACACAACCGGGCATGTCATATTGGTGGGGGATATGAGTATTTCATGCTTGTTGATTTTTGCTTCGACTTCTTACATTTCTTGGGTCCAATTCATTGGGGCCACGGGTGGCCCAGTAGACTAAGGCGCTGTGATTCGCTGTGCAGAGTTGCGTCCCTTGGGCATGCCAGAAACCTATGATTGTGGGTTTGAATGCCCAGTTTCTAGGTTTGTCAGCACCATACCCGTGCTTTTGGGTTTTCACAGTAGAGGTACATGTCTGAGACCAGCATCACTTCGGGCTTTCCTCCAACATTAAGCTGACATGCGGCGATATAACTGGAATACTGTTAAAGTGGCGTTAAACCCAACTTAATCACTCACTCCAAGTCATTGACCTACATACAGCTGTTTTTGTCAAAATCACTGATATAAGAAATTTCCCCATAAAAAACAGGTAAAGTTGGATTTGCATTAGCCTCAGGCAATAATAGGGAGGTCGCATCTCCCTTGCTAAGCATGAGACTTGATAGTACCAGGAAGCCCCACACCTAGTAAAATTACTTGAACAACTGTTATACAATAGAGAATGGTTATAACACAGCTGAACTTTGCACAATAATGGCTAAAAGAAGACTCAAAGCATCATGAACAGCATTTAACACAGCAGACACAGTTGATGTTGTTCCTCTCTTTCTCTGTTGAAGCTTTTATTCTGAAACTGAGTATGACTATTCATATCCATTATGATGTTGAAGTGTTGTGAACAGTGATAAAAGCAGCAACATTTGAGGTATGATAAAGTATGCCTAAAATTCAAATGAAGTTACTTATTTAATGTTTAGCAATCAGTCCTTATCATTTTATGCAGAAAATATTTGATATCAGTGTCTTTTTTGGTGTTGTAGGCTGTTAATTACATATCCAGGTGAGTCAGAGGGCAGTGGCTCTGTTTTTATTATTTCATGAGCAACTCAATGTCTATTGTTGTAGTACCAAGGGGCCAGAAGGTTCAATACCACATCCTGATTGGCACACCTGGCACTGTGATGGACTGGTCTATTAAGATGAAGGTGTTGGATCTGAGGAAAATCCAGGTGTTTGTGTTGGACGAGGCTGACGTGATGATAGCAACACAGGGTCACCAGGACCAGTCTCTCAGAATACAGAGGTCTGAGTCAATGTTCTTAGTGTGCTTGAGAAGATATAGCACTTTAACTGCTTCAAATAAGATGAAATATATCCTACATTAATATGGTTGTATGAAATCATTATCTGATTAAGTTTATCTGTAAATAGAAATAGAATATTAAGAATATACAATTTATGCACACATTGTGTCATTGGTAGTGGTCGGAGAAGTAATAACTTGATCCAAGAACTCACAATGTGTCATTGGTTGTGGTCGGAGAAGTAGTAACTTGATCCAAGAACTTGCAATGTGTCATTGGTAGTGGTCGGAGAAGTAGCAGCTTGATCCAAGAACTTGCAATGTGTCATTGGTAGTGGTCGGAGAAGGGGTAACTTGATCCAAGAACTTGCAATTTGTCATTGGTAGTGGTCGGAGAAGGAGTAACTTGATCTAAGAAATCTATATGTGTCATTGGTAGTGGTCGGAGAAGTAGTAACAATGTGTCATTGGTAGTGGTCGGAGAAGTAGTAACAATGTGTCATTAGCCACAAGCATCATGACAACATGTCACTTTAACATACAACCTCTGTCTTTCACCAGGAACCTTGGTAGTCAGTGTCAGATGTTGCTGTTTTCGGCAACCTATGATGCAGATGTGATGAAATTTGCACAAGCTGTCATTCCAAATGACCCTGTTGTGATTCGGCTGCGTCGGGAGGAGGAGAGCTTAGACAACATCAAACAATATTACATTGAGTGCCAAGATGTAGAAGATAAGTTCCAGGCACTGTCCAACATCTATGGTACAATATCTATTGGACAGTCCATGATCTTCTGTCAGGTAATTTAAACCAAGCTGTTTGTTTTAAGTGTGTTGTTGACTCTAGTTGATGCTAGTTAAGATATGGAGTGGCCATTTATCAATTAATCTACCTGGGAAGCTGTTGGGAAAGGCTATGTTAATACTTAAGAATTGACCTTCACTTTGTGTGAGTTCACTGGAGTATGAACTTTTATGGAATGAGGGTGAAACTTTATGAATGTCGGAGTTTGCGAGCTTGCGTGTTCATACACTTATGAACGTCAATTTTGCGGTCATGTTACCGAGCTCTTGTCCAAAGCCGTATATCGTGTAAACGTCAAATTAAAAAATTATAAAAACTTACCTGCTCCTCTATCTTTGAATATCAACAACTTTTCTCTTAGGCATATGAAATGTAGGGGACGTAGTGGGACCAAGCTGTAAGTGTTGGGTTGACATTGTTGTTTTGGCTCCTAAGAGTAACAGATGTTCTGCTTGTCATCTGGATCCATGACTCATCTTGTAAATGCTAAATGTGAAAAGGACTCGTTTATTTGTCCTAACCCTGATATGACAGTATTAAATGTCTATTTTTCGTCTTTGTCCATAACACAGAGTGAAAACTGTTCGACTGAATGCACCCACAGACTATTCTCTCTCCCTTGATCATCCTCATCTTTCTGATCATCACCTGTGACCATCTGTCACACATTGGAATCCTTCACAGATGATTACTTTCTGGTGTTTCACCATTGTTCTTTTGATGCTTTGATTAAATTATTTTCAATCACCATTTCTTCCTTCTCCTCACATTGATCACCTGTGTGTGGGGATTCATACCTTGTGTATGTTTCTTTCACTCGTATACATGCCTGTCAATCTGTAATTGTGTTTTCATTGTTAATTCCAATGATTTCTTGCATGCCCACCTGCTATGTGGATTTTTGTTTTTCCAATGTAATTTCCTTTTCTGAATGTGCTGCCATCATGGCCTTCACTACTTCATCCCCAAGAGTCGGAGCTTCTAGCTGTACATGGACAACATTGACTTTATCACACCCTATGTCTACCACGTACGTCTCCCACCATCTCTATGTCTCCCTCAGAAACCCCTGGCTTTTTCCTGGGATGCAGTTTCCACAGCATCAAGTCAACAACAAGCACCTGGTTTCCGCTGTCATTTTTCCTTCCTTCCCTGCACCTGGTACAGCTACATCATTGGATGTCATTTCCCGTCCACCTTGTATGATACCTACTGCTTCCACTGTACCTGGTGCATGCCTACTACTTTTTGAACTTGTTTTTTTGGGGGGCTTTGCCTCCTTCTTTGCTTGTTCCTGTGACGTCACCTGCTGGTGCCATTATGTCTAGTTCCTGATCTGCTTCTCCATCACAGCAATCTTTAGGTTCAGTTGGCATGACTACAAGGGCCATGGCAGCAAGGTTTGGATGTCACCACCGTACCATCACAAAACTGAACGAGCAATTTCAGAAGACAGGACGTACCAGAGAGCAACCACGCCCAGGACAAAAACGTGTGAGGGAAGACCGACAGATTGTGAGGGTACATCTACGTGATCGAACACTTCTGGCATCCAGAACAACAGCTACCATCATAGCTTGACAAGGAGTTTTGAGCCCCGATACTGATTCATGTCACTGGTTTAGATGCCCGTCCTTACATAGGCCTGATTCTGACCCTTAGGCACTGAAATGCACGTCTACAGTGGTTCCTGAGGCAGAGACAATGGTTACTTCAACGCTGGCATGGTGTTCTCTTCTCTGATGAATCCAGATTTCACCTTAGGAATGCTGATGGACGTATACGGGTATTGTGTCGCCTATGTGAATGTTATCACAATGATTGTGTTTGGGGCAGTATAAGTTTTCAGCACAGCTCCATGTATACCTAGGTCATGTTATTCCAGTTTACTCAGGAATGCCATTTTAAGATGTCGCGTTGTCCCCTGTTTCCGTCAACACCAAGAGCTGCATACTTTCCAACAAGACGCCAGAACACATACAGCACGTTCTTCCACGTACCTGTAATGCCATGGCCTGCGTTATCTTCCGATCTATAGTCCAAGGAGCACTTGTGGGACTACCTTGTACAGCCGATTGCACATCAACCTCTAATCGCCAATGTTAGAGCTGGCACTTATCCTGCATCGTTAGTGTCATTGGATACATCAAGCTGTTATCCATGATACTGTCCATGAGAAGGCGTTGACTAGTATGCCTTGTAACCAGGGGTGGTCATACCTGGTACTGACTTTGTCTTTTGACCCCTTGTGTGTTCCATTTCCTCTACATTAAAATTGTGTACTTTCCAATTACACTTGTCATTACTAATGTGGAACTGAGTTATCTGTGTGTGATAGTAGTACATACCCAACACCAGGGGTCCGGAAACCGTCCGATTGGGAATCTCAAATGTCTGGTTTAAAATATTGCTTACCGGACATTTAAATTTTTCTGTCCGGACATTTTAAAAAGTATTGTCCGCACATTCTTAAATTTTGACCGGACATGATCTGACATGACAGTTTCTGTCTGCAGTTGTAACACAATGAAGATTATCTACACTGACAAGCTTTGTTTGTTTTGATTGCTGTAAATACATCGTACCTACATGATAGTCCAAGCGGTCAATCACTGTAATAGGCAATAAACTGAGTTGACACTAATTAATCGAGGATTAATTACAGAGAACATCTTGTTAATTTATGTGAAAGGTGTTTACAACTGTACATAAATACCTTGCATCATCGATGTACCTCATCCCTGAACTAAACACATCAAAATTTGTGGATGATGGAGCCCTCTGGATCCGCACTAAAAGCATTAAAATGGCCCAAAATTTACTCCAAAAATCTCTTAATAAAATACAACAATGGGCTGACTAACCTAACCTGACGACCTAACTAAGGCAGGCAAACAAATAACATTCTTATGGAACCCTGCCAACGTAGGAATATACGGTAATGAAAACGCCAAAAGGCAGCCAAACTATCCCTCAAAATCCCAGAAATAAGCTTAAACTTACCCATCTCAAAATCAGAAATTAAAAGCGTAAACAAGCAACAAAAAATCCCCCCAAAATGGCATAACCTATATCTAAACTCAAATAGCCAAATCAAAAAAGTACTCAGCAAACCACTAACCAAACCAAAAATTCTCCATCCATCAAAAATAATCGACAGAGTAATCACTAAACTCCAAACAGGACACACCAACCTAAATAACCACCCAAAAAAATTAAAAAAACACACTGCAGGTAACTGCCCACACTGCAAACAACTAGAAACCCCAGAACACGCACTCATCCACTGCACACATTACCTAACACATCGAACCGCATTACAAACCACCCTCAATCTAAACAAGGCTCTCACTCTAGAAGCAATACTAAACCCACAAAATAAACTAGAAAACTTCAAGGCCTTAGGCGTATTCTTAATCAAAACGGAACTAATAAAACGCATCTAAAAACACTATAATCTACCAAATCAAAATCACATAAACAAACAAACATCCACCATACCCAGCTCCCTTAGTTCTTCTCCCCAACCCCATCGGCATCTATTCCAAATCTCAAAATTCCCAAATTCTATATAAGCAACCCCTAAAGCCCCCTCTTGGGTTGCACACACCACTTTCGCCCCTTTCGGAAACACATTAAATGGCCTGGCCGGGCCTGTGTGCGAAATACGCATCAGTCGGAAAGCGCACGTTAAATCTCCAAAGTAAGTAAGTAAGTAAGTAACTCCAAAAATCTCTAAATAAAAAAAACCAATGGTCTGACAAATGGGGCTTCTCCCTTAACTCAGAAAAAACAACAGGAATAGTATTCAAACATAAAAACATGAAACCCGCCTCCCCAATCCTCCAGCTAAACAACCAAACAATCAAATTTCAAAAACAAACCAAATTCTTAGGACTTATTTTCGATGAACATCTCCCCTGGGATGCTCACATCCAAAACCTAACAACTAAATGCAGTAAAGACCTAAACATGCTAAGATGCTTAACTGGCTCTAACTGGGGAGCCTCCAAAGATACCCTCCTCTCTCTCTAAATATCACTAATTAGATCAAAACTAGACTACGGCTGCGCCATATACAACACCCTAAACAACTCTCTATCTAAAACACTTGACTCAATACAATATCAGGCTCTCAAACTAATTACACTCACCCAACATGGCACCTCCTACACTTCACTTCAGGCCTTAACAGGAAAAATGCCAATAAGTCTACGCAGGGAACAGCTAAGCCTAAATTTCTGGGCCGCGTCCCAATCAAACCCTCTCATCCAAAACTTCATAAACCAAAACATCAGCCCCAAAAACCAAGCTCTAGCTCGTAAACGCCCCTTACTTACCCCAATATCCCAAAGAATAACAAACAACCTAAATGAACACTAAATTAAAAATCTTAAACAAAACTGCAAACAATCAAATATCTTCTCCCCTAAACTTAAAATGCCCAAAATAGACACAACACTAGCTAGCCAAATAAATAAACAAACCGACCCAAACAAAGCTAAAACCACCACACTAGCATACATACACAGAAATTGGCCAAATTGGTGTCACATTTACACGGACGGATCTTCAGATCCGACCTCCAAACACACAGGTTTCGGAGTCCATACCACACAACCAACTAAAACCACACAATCCTTCCGACTCCCAAACAACCAATCAATATTCACAGCGGAACTAATGGGCATGGCCTCAGCCCTCCATAATCAAGAATCCAAAAACCACAAAAAAATCCTAATACTTACCGACTCCCTAAGTGGACTGCAAGCCCTCCAAAACAAAAATACCAAAAACCGACCTAAATTAATAAATCAAATACTTAAAAGCTCCAACGACCTAACTAAGGCAGGCAAACAAATAACATTCTATGGAACCCAGCCCACGTAGGAATATATGGTAATGAAAACGCCGATAAAGCAGCTAAACTATCCCTCAAAATCCCAGAAATAAGCTTAAACTTACCCATCTAAAAATCAGCAAAAACAAGCAAAAAATCCCCTCAAAATGGCATAACCTATATATAAACTCAAATAGCAAAATAAAAAAGTACTCAGCAAACCATTAACCAAACCAAAAATTCTCCATCCATCAAAACAAATCGACAGAGTAATCACTAAACTCCAAACAGGACACACCAACCTAAATAACCACCTAAAAAAATAAAAAAACACACTACAGGTAACTGCCCACACTGCAAACAACTAGAAACCCCAGAACACGCACTCATCCACTGCACACACTACCTTACACATCGAACCGCATTACAAACCACCCTCAATCTAAACAAGGCTCTCACTCTAGAAGTAATATTAAACCCACAAAATAAACTAGTAAGTAAGATGTACTTCATCATCCTCAAAATGCAACGATACGTAACTTCAGACAGTCGACCGATGCAGATTAGTCGAAGGGATCTGCCAAACCCTCAAAGTCTGGACGATCATTTTGTAAGTCGTGGCTAACGACTTTCACTTGGTTGACATACAATAAGGATTTGCAGATTTTATTGTTTTCAGTAGTATATTGAATCTTGATTGACCGCCATTTTGCTTTCTGTGAGATCGATATCAAATTTTTTTATGGTCAATAATTAAGTACAGATGAAGAAAGTATTCAAATAACTATTGCTATCAACGATATTTTTAGTATTTGTGATTATATTATCTGTCTTGTTTTTAAATAATCTTTAGTTTAATAAAAAACTTTTTCCCCATGAGGTCATGTGATAACCAAATATGGGATAATAGTCTCGATCCAAATGTTACAACGCATACACTTGAGCAGTTATAACTCATGAACATTAATTAGACCGTTCACTACGTTAACAGATTGTTATTATAACAGAAACAAACGCATGTTTTCCATGTATATCTAAAATGATATTATTTGTTATTAATTGTCCGGTGAATTAAACTATTTAGATTGAAATAACTCATCATATTATGAATACGTAACAACTTGTAATGTGTGTGAAAAGTCATACTAAAATACGCTCTTTGAAGGGGGCGTGGCATAAATGCAAATTTCCGATTGGGATTTTAAATTTTCCTGACCCCTGCCCAACACCATATAAAATTTGGTTTAGCATCAATTTCCTCGGGTGCGTTTTCAATGCGTTTCAGTATATAAAGAGGTGGAATCTGATTGGTAAATAGGAGGGACATAGAAGGGACATAATCAGTAATTGTCACTGGTGGTGCTTCGATGGAAGGATAAAATTTCAGCGTAGTTCGGCAAGAATGGAAATTGGACTTGAACAGTCAGTCGACTCCCTTGCCCTGGGAAGATGCCATCACACCTACAATATTGCTAATCTTGAGCCACCAAGAGCAAAAAACTCCCATAATATTTGGGCGGTTACCTCGACAATGGTTCCACATGATAACTGTTCTATTAGAGCCATCATAGGAGGATGTTTTTTAGGTCTGACTCGGGCTTTGCCAGCCACAACCTGAGGGACATGGCTTTAGACAGAGAGGGTAAAGTAAATATGCAATGGTGTACTGATGATTGAACTGTGAGCAATTTGCTTTGAGGGAGCATTCATTTTGCAGAAAATGTATTTTATTTTAAAAAATTCCTTCTTGTAACAGTCACCCATGAAACAGGTCAAAGAAGATTTGAGTATAATAATGTAACAGAAAAGTGTCCATCCTCAGGCATCCTGTGAAAGCCCTTGGCTTGTTGGTGTTGTATCTTTGTGTATATTTGTCAAATCAAAAACTTCTTGGAAAATATCAGTAAAAGTATTCATATTGAATATATGTTTAATTTTTCTCAAAATATCTGCAATCAGTCACATATTTCCACAAGACTGGCGACTCAGGTTTGATTCCTTTAACAAAATATGTCTTTCCTGTTTCGTGTTTTGAAACGTTACAATGTAGAAGAAAACATGCATGTATTTTTTACAAACTATTTCCTTTTTTCATTGTGGATATAGATGATTTATCTGAAAGAAAGTTAGATAAAAACAAGTCATTCATGTCTTTCCCATAACAATATGTTTTCCATCCCATAACAAAATGTCCTTCCTGTAAGGATGACGTTTTTGGTCACATATACAATTACTACTGTATTCAGTGGTATATCAGATCAAATATTTGCCATAGACATTTTATCATTGGAGATTCAGGTTTATTATGATGGCTATATACACCATTAGGGAATCGAGACAACATTTATATGGGTTGACAATACAATAACACATACATCTTACAGCATTTCTATACAAGAAATATTGCTTTTGGTATTGCGTTATTATAAAACTAAGTCCTAATATATGAAAGATCTGCATTCAAAGTTTGATTATTTTTATATTGGTTTTTAATATTTCCTACAAAGACAGTTTTGTTATGCGAAGGACATTTGACCATGGTAACCCCAGAACAGACAGGACAACCTAATGAAAGTAAACACTATTGTGACATTGTGCTGGATGTTCATTATTTCTGTACTATGTATTGAATCATCTATCCAGACCAACGAATAAATTGGCTCTACTCATTCATTTGTTTTGTCACACTTCACACTTTTGAAATTTAAGTATTTTGATAATGACACACAAAGTGTATCAACTAATACAAATGTTCAGGGATTTCATTTCTATTCTTTGTTTTGAATTTAAAGTATTTTTGGTTTCATTTAACTTTGACTCAAATAAATATGGGCTGGAGAGTTTAGTGAGGGCCTCATTATCAATGAGGAGAAATATGAAGTCATCCCACCACATTCTGTCTATTTCATCTGAAGACAGTTCAACACGGCCAGATGGCAGCAAATATAGTTACTGATATACCAAGCTTTCTCAGTTCACAGTTCACAAATTGCAGATGTTAAAGGATCTTCTAACTTACGTCAAAAGTCTTTGACAGTTTCTTTAACAGATTTTGCTTCTTCCCTTTACTTTGATTCCCGACATGGGTACAATGTGTGAAGCCCATTTCTGGTGTCCCCCGCCGTGATATTGCTGGAATATTGCTAAAAGCAAAGTAAAACCATACACACTCACTCACTCTTCCCTTTACCTCTTTGTTGATGCCTCCCTTCATCACATTGCTCATGAGAGATAATCTTCATGCTTTCCCCATTTCCTCCTCCAGTCCCCCTTTCTATGATTGCTGCAAATGCTTTTTTCCCATGAATGTTGCAAAAACATTATTGACCAAGTTGGATGTGTTTTCCAGCTGTTTACAACTCATTCATAGGATCTCAACCCATTCCCTTAGTGACAACAATCAGGAGCCTTCTGCTGCCTATTGCCAAAGAAAGATGTTCAACCTCATTAGGCGTTGATGTAGTTTGTGGCTGATATCCTCCTTCATCTTCTGAAGTCCAAGAAACTATGTAGGGCTACAATTGCTGCATACATACAATCAACACTGTATTGGCTGCTTCAAGGACTCACATGGTCAGCCAAGCACCAGAGATTGCCGCTTATAACAAGAGTTTCTGGCCACAAGATAAATGCCAGAAGTTCTGAGAGAGTTTGGACTGTTCTCTTTCCTACTGGATACCTGCACAAGGTGTGATACATGGAGCTTCACAATGACCCAACTTCTTGTGCTGATGATGCTGGAAAGTGAACGCACCTCCTGGGCAAAGTAAGTCGATGAGTCCAACTGTCATGATGAGGGATGATGCAACAGTTTCCAAAACTCTAACTGCACACTGTCATATCAGGATTAGGAATAATTTACAAAAATCTAATATTTCGTATATTATATGCCTCTCCTGATGTGACTGGAATAAGCCTGGCCCAGCCACCCCATACCCAGGTTTCTGTCCGTCCTTGGCAAGACAGAAGCAAGAGGAAGATCAAGGGAAATAACTCTGAACTAGTGACCATAGCCCTTGGTATGTTTGAGTGAAGACTTTTCACGCTGTGTTTTAGATATAGGATAAATGTATGATATATAAAATACTAAATTTCTGTACATTAGTTATTGCAAACACAAAAAACATTTAACATTAACATGATAGTATTGAAGTAACATGGTACAATTCACTTGAACATCTGAAGTTGTTGATTGTCACCAGATGGTTAAGATTTTCTCAGGTCTCTGTCATGACCAGCCTCCAATGCTGAGACTGGATACTGATTGCTACAACACAGTTGATGGATATGGGGTAACAAGTGGGTCGTGGGGAAGTCCGTAACAAGGCCCCATCTCTTAGGTAATTACCAAGGGCAAGATGCTTAAAACGATTGTTCATTTGAACACATTACTTTTAAGTTTGTTTCATATTTACATGTATGACAGATGTTTTCTTTCTGATTAGACGAGGAGAATAGCATCGTGGCTAGCAGAGAAGATGACCAAGGAAGGGCACGCTGTGGGATTGTTGTCAGGGGAGCTGGCCATTGAACAAAGGGCAGCCATTATACACAGATTTAGAGATGGCAAAGAAAAGGTGCTGATTACAACCAATGTATCAGCCAGAGGTAAAGCATAACAATTGCAAGCCAATCGGCAACCCTTGGATAGAAGTAGCAAGCTTTGGTATTGATCTATTATAGATTATACTATTTGGCAACCCTTGGATAGAAGTAGCAAGCTTTGGTATTGATCTATTATAGATTATACTATTTGGCAACCCTTGGATAGAAGTAGCAAGCTTTGGTATTGATCTATTATAGATTATACTATTTGGCAACCCTTGGATAGAAGTAGCAAGCTTTGGTATTGATCTATTATAGATTATACTATTTGGCAACCCTTGGATAGAAGTAGCAAGCTTTGGTATTGATCTATTATAGATTATACTATTTGGCAACCCTTGGATAGAAGTAGCAAGCTTTGGTATTGATCTATTATAGATTATACTATTTGGCAACCTTTGGATAGAAATAGCATGCTTTGGTATTGATCTATTATAGATTATACTATTTGGCAACCCTTGGATAGAAATAGCATGCTTTGGTATTGATCTATCATAGATGATACCATTTGACAGACAGACAGACAGACAAAAGTCTATTCAATATTTTAGGCCATATCACCTATAGTACAGAAGGGTTTTTTTTGTATCAACATTGTACGGTCATGTGTAGGTAATAATAAGTTTACATATAATATTAACGTCTAATTTCAAAAATCTTCCTCAGGAATATTGACAGAGATGATATTGTATTAGCATTGCGGGAGTTCAACAAATTTTTCATCAGTTGTTCATCTTTGTACATAGTTGAAATCATAGGGAGGTATCTATTTCTAAGAAACTGATAATATTTACAAATGAGAAGTACATGAAACTCATCCTCAACATAGCCTTAATTACAATAACGGCATAAACTACTTTCTTTATCTTGTACATTTTTCTTTCTGAGATTATTAACATTAAAATTATGTACTGATATAAGTAATTTACACAAAGATCTTCTCAAAGTTCAATCCTGAAGTACAGATACATATTTTTCAGGAACAAGTAATGATTTTATATTCGTATAATGGCATAAAAACCTTGAGGATGATATTTGACAGTGCCGATCTTGTGAAAATATATCAACTAATCTTTCCTTAAGCATGAAGATAAATAATGATACCATTTGGCAACCCTTGGATAGAAATAGCAAGCTTTGATATTGATGTATTATGGATGATACCATTTGGCAACCCTTAGATATAAATAGCAAGCTTTGGTATAGATCTATTATAGATGATACTATTTGGCAACCCTTGGATAGAAATATCAAGCTTTGGTATAGATCTATTATAGATGATACCATTTGCAACCCTTGGATAGAAATAGCAAGCTTTGGTATAGATCTATTATAGATGATACTATTTGGCAATCCTTGGATAGAAATAGCAAGCTTTCTTATTGATGTAT
Source organism: Haliotis cracherodii (assembly GCF_022045235.1). Classification (NCBI taxonomy): domain Eukaryota; kingdom Metazoa; phylum Mollusca; class Gastropoda; order Lepetellida; family Haliotidae; genus Haliotis; species Haliotis cracherodii. The sequence goes on along the minus strand of NW_027266277.1, from coordinate 6,001,895 downwards.
CATAGATGATATCATTCGGCAACTCTTGGAAAGAAATAGCAAGCTTTGGTGGTGATATAGATATACCATTTGGCAACCCTTGGATAGAAATAGCAAGCTTTGGTGTGATATAGATATACCATTTGGCAACCCTTGGATAGAAATAGCAAGCTTTGGTGGTGATATAGATATACCATTTGGCAACCCTTGGAAAGAAATAGCAAGCTTTGGTGTGATATAGATATACCATTTGGCAACCCTTGGATAGAAATAGCAAGCTTTGGTGGTGATATAGATATACCATTTGGCAACCCTTGGATAGAAATAGCAAGCTTTGGTGTGATATAGATATACCATTTGGCAGCCCTTGGATAGAAATAACAAGCTTTGGTATTGATGTATTATTGATGATACTATTTGATATCACCGGTAGATTCCGAGAAAACGTGTGTACAGCTGATGGCTGCTTCTGGCTTCATTTATAAATAAGATGATAAACACGGGAGTCTCAATCTCTGCATATAAATCTCACATTCACGAATCTGAACACGATTTAACGTTTTTCCTTAAATCGTGTTAGAACGTATGAAGGTCGCGCACTCATTCATGTTCATTCGTGTTAAGTCTTGGTCGGTTGCACGCGGTATGGATGTCTTAAATTATGTTATAAATTTTTGCAGTACAGTGTTGGGGAGCGTGGCAAGAAACCCATACGACCTTCATACGTTTTAACACGATTCAACACGACTTTCATACGCCTTTCATACGACTCCCACACGCCTGAACACGAAATCCATACGTTTGTCATACGACCGGAAGAGCCCATCACGTGACTGAGTGAGAACGTGGGAAACCCCCTGAAAGTGAAAGCTCATTCTACAGCCATGCCAAACCTCAGGAGGCCGAAACGGGAGCTCAACAACCATGGTCAAACTCTTCCTGTTCCCCACTCTGCGACGCCTACACTGCCTCCTACCCCTCACCATCCAAGCCTTAGCTACAAGAAGTACTTCCTTCTCCTCCAAAGCTGCTTCTTGCGGGTCTTGTTCGTTGTTGAACATGGTGAAGACTGACACAGAAATGCTTTTGCAATGCAGCTTATATATACTACATGACCCACGTGACCAAAATAAACCAAAATATGTCGTATGAAGGTCTTGCTCAGTCATATGGAGATCGTGTTTATTTTTGTAGTCGTATGGACATCGTAATGATTGGGGTTTAATCGTATGGCGGTCGTGTTGATTTGTGTTAAGTCGTATGGGTGTCATATGACAATCTTGTTTGGTCGTATTGGTGTCGTGTTAAATGAGGTTAAATCGTGTTGTATCGTATGAATATCTTATGACGGTAGTATGAGTGTCGTGTTCAGTCGTATGAAGGTCGTATGAGGGTCGTTTTTAGTTGTATGAGGGTCGTGTTTGGTTAAGAAATTTGCATAAACCACAAAGTCGAGCACGAATCAACACGATTTTTAAACTTTTCTTTAATCGTGTTCGCAATTTCTTAAATAGTGTATGTGAGATAGGGGCTTAAAACAATGGCTGGAAACAGAACAGGAAATATGATTTAATCGGTCAATCATCATGTCCAGTGATGTTTTATCTCAAATTATAAATTTTTTATTGACCAAGTTTAATTGTTATGATCTGTTAGTTTCCCTGAAGGGATATGATGTAATTTTTTTCTGCTGAAGACAAATATACTCAACAAAAAAAGTTCCTGTGACACCAATATTTTAGTGTATTTTTCAAACAAGTAAAGTTTTGTGTTCAATATTGTAGTACATGTATGGAATCAAGTAACAAAAACGCAACTGCTACAGAAAAGCATGCATTCCATGCAAAAGTTGACTTTTATGCAAGCCCCATGCATTTCACTACCCAAGAATGGGTATAAAAACATGTGCGTTAATGGGATTCCATATGCTGACAACAACCACTCTGAAAAACAACAAAATTACGCAATTATTCAACATTACGAAATGCCACGCCTGTCCGAAAATGAACGTATGCGAGCCATTGGTATGCTTGAAGCAGGATCGAGTCAACGTGATGTTGCAAGACAATTTAACGTCCACAGAAACACCATTTGGTGTTTATGGCAACTTTTGCAACAGACTAATGCAGCCAGAGACCATCCGCGGAGTGGCAGGCCACGCGTAACCAATAATCTGCAAGACAACTGGACTCGAACAACACACTTATGAAATCGATTCCAGTCAGTAACAGTGACTGCAAGAAGCATCCCTGGCCTTCGACGAAAATCTTAAAAAAAACACACGTCGTCGCCTCAGATGTGCAGGGATAGTCGCCAGAAGACCCCCATTTTGACAGGGAACCACCATCAAGTTCTATTCACTGACGAGTCTCGTTTTCACCTCAGCCTTAGCAATGGATGGGGTGAACATTACATCAATCATTGGTTTAAACCATTTGAACACTTACAGGAGTCTTTTCTCTATTGCGAACTGAAATTGTTTCAGATTTGGTAAAAAACATAACTTTCCATTAAATCTTATGCAATGTCACAGGAACTTTTGTTGTTAAGTAAATGTTTTTATTTCAAATGTAGGTGATGTGCTTCATTCCATTTCACTTTACAGACGGGGTATATAAATTAGTATCGATTTTTTTTTAAGGGCTTGTATATCTCAAGGATATCATTTATGTGTTTCTTTTATGAGCAAGGGTATTTTTGCACATTGGTATGTTGTGTCAGGGGTCAAGGTCATCCTCTAGGTCATGGCCTGTAAACACTTTGTTTACTGCCTAACTCGAAAAGGATTTTCTAAAGCTTAAACCTGGTATCTGTCATCCTTGGGGTTGCTCTCCGATCTGACACGGTTGAGGTCATTCATAAAGTATGTTCAGCATTTTCACTCAAATGCTTTTTTTGACATTCTTTATTAAGTGTTAAGAGGGTCGTGGTTATATCACTTAAATACTACTTATGTGCCACCAAAGATGATAATCACTGTGGCCAACATGCCACTGTTAGAATATTTGATTTGTATGGTGGATAGCCCTTAGTAAGTTTAAATTAACTCCCAAGATCATGAATTCAGAAAATATGTTTGTGATAAGTCAAGGAGTTAATTTTAGGTCAAGGTCACTTAAATGCACATTTGTTAGGTTGTTCTGCGGAACTAATCCTGTGAGAAAAGTGTAAAGAGTAAGCGCCCATCTTTTCAGCTGGAAACAACCAAGCATGTGATTGGCAGAAATTGGGGATCAAGGTCATTAATCCAGAAGTGCATATGACTTTATTAAAGTAGCTTTGTGTTTTTAAGATGTCTTGCAATAAACATGCATATTTCCAAACCAATGAGAGAAATTGTTATACAAGAAGTACATGTAACATTCTTGTTAATGTAGCTTGATGCATGGGACATCCTGTGTCAAGTTACACTGCATGTGTATATAGGCATAGGATTCTCTATTTGAAAGTTGTATGTGTGTTTTCCCAAACAGTAAGTGATGCCATTAAATCAGAAGTGTATATAACTTTGGGTTAAGGTAGCCATTTAGCACAGGACTGTTTCAAAGTAACTGTTGTTCTACATTGGGCACATGTTTTCCCAAACCAGAAGTGATGTAAGTATGATGTCATTAAATCAGAAGTGTGTTATATTCTGAAAGGTACATCACAAATAATATTACTTTTTGAGAGATATCGGCTTGAAACAGTCCAGCTGGATCTCCTCCTCACCCCCCCCCCCCCCCCCCCCCCACACACACACACACACAACACCCTCACAAATTCATGGATACTGCATCATAACGTTAGTCTGCAATAGCTTACTGCATCAAGATTGATATAAGTATTGGGAATTTGATTGTCATCAATTGTGTTCTGTTGTAGGTATTGATGTGGAACAGGTAACAGTTGTGGTCAACTTTGACCTGCCCACATTGGATGGGAAACCTGACAATGAGACATACCTGCACAGGATAGGACGGACAGGCAGATTTGGCAAGAATGGCATTGCAATCAACATGGTGGACAGTTCTCGCTCCATGAACACTATGAGATCTATAGAGAACCACTTTGGTAAGTGAAGGACAAGTTCAAAACATTTGATCATCCATTATTATTATCATTTCATTGCAAGCAAGTGGCAGAGTAAAGGGTCTGTGTCTGGGGTATTAGAAACTGAAAAGCAGTGAGTGAGTGACTTCTGGAAGACTAGGTAATTGCTTGGCCCACTACCACACAATGTTCTCACTGCTTCGATCACTGTAAGCCTGAATGCTTCTGTCCAAGGCTTCTGCAACAATCCACTTGCACTTGTAGGCAAAGGTCTTCTTTGCTACAATCAAAATTTACCATTGGTCCGCAATTTATTATGAAAAGGAGGCTATTGTAGCGCCAGACTGTATGTTACGAAATTGCAAGAGACTGTGTGTTTCGAATAAAAACATTTCATGTTTGTACCTGTGTGTGAATGTGTGTTTGAGTGCCATGACCCTGTGAGCACCTTGCCCAAAGTGTTATTCTGAGCCTTGAGCAAGGACCAGTGAGTCCCATTTTCATTTTGGCGTTTGAGCTGATGCTTTTTTGGTGATCTTTTACAATCAGATGGAAGTGAGAGTGTTGGGAATAGGGTTATTCAAATCAGAGAATGACCCTAGACCAGTGAACAATGCACAGCTCAAGTAAATGTTTTCAGGTAAAGATACTGTACCACAGTTAATCTCAGCCGCTTCAACTGTGAGAAAGTGATTTTGTGAGAATTTGGTCATTAGAACATTTTCATGATTTGTTCAACTAGTTATAGGGCTTTGTCCATTTTTCTCAACAATAAATATCTAGTGACTGGCATGCCTGCAGACGTTTCCTGCCTTGTTGTGTATATTGTCCAAATGTTGCAGTGTAGATATACTCAGAACTTTTCAGACACCCCTTGTAATTTCAAAATACTCATGCTGTTTTATTGTGGAGAAACTTCTGTAAATTCCATTGTACATTCTTTTTTACCCTTTTGTTCTGATTGTTTAACCTCAGAAATATTCTGATGAGTAACGGAGCCTTCTTTAATACCGTTATTTTCTTTGACATCATACACATTCTTTGTTTGCATTACAGGTCGGAAAATCACAAAGTTGGATGCCGATGATGCTGAAGAGATAGAGAAAATCAGCACCTGAGAAGCAGGTGGAGAAATATGATGAGAGAAGTACCCCCTCCTATCATGATCACTCATTCGTCCACCTTGATGAGCTGCTGGGCAGCACGAGCTGTACCACTGATACTGTACTTGAGCTGAACTGTATCTGCCACTGCCTCAAGCAACACGGAACCCTGCAGCACACAGATGCCCCTATTGTCATCAAGTTCGTGGCTAAGAGACCATCAGGGCAGGTTAAAAGAAACAGGTTAAAAAACTACCTTGGTTTTGCTGTCAACTTATTTTGTTGACAGTTTCGTTTTTCCATAATAACTCCATGTGAATGTTCAAATCATTTTCAGGAGTTACTGTGGACGTAAAGATGAGATCAGGAAAGCAATTTAATGAAACTTAAACAGACATTTTAGTTCCATAAAGCAGATATTTTTAATTGATATGTGAAGGGAGACTATTCTAGAACTATGTTGAATGTATATATGATGCTTTTCTTGGAATCAACAATAAATGACAATAAAGTTAATATCAAGTAAAAGCTTCAGTTGCTTCTTCCAGCGGGATGTTGTGTTTGTTGACTGACAATGTGATGCTGCAGCAAGTAGGAGTGACGCAAGTGTGCTTTTCAAGAAGGAAATAGCAATTCTTGACCAATTTTAATTTTTTTAAACATTTGTTTTTACATTGGTCTAAAACTCTTTTACTTCAAAATGAAAATTGTCCGATATTATAAGAATCCAGAAAACTTTTTATGATTATTAGCATGTTGGTATAGACTTTGTGGTATAGATCCATTGATCTTATTTGCCATATTCGCCATATTCGCCGTATTAAGTGCCTTGCTCCAATAAACACCCCTTGACCAACTTTTAGAACAATCTGTAAGTAACTTTTAATAGCACCCTCCACTCTGACCCCAAATTGACATGGCAGTCCATATTTTATTTCGTGTATTGTTTGCTGTAAACAGCTGTGCACAAGGAACTATTACATTTTCTGTAAGTTGGTGAGGTGTGCAAACTTGGTTCATGTTTGGCAATAATGGAGGTGTAATGGGGATTGATTTCATTAGGAATAAAATGTCTGTCCACATAGGCATAGCATGTTTTAGCTTTTTTAAACATTTCATTGGTGCTCAATCATGTACTCTTCTGGTAGTTCTAACGGTATTACATCTATTAAAAATATGAAAGTCTATCTTTTCACAGAATATCCAAGCAATGATATGAAAATGTTGATGCTTATAGTATGTTAAGATCTTTGATTATTGGATATTTCGCAAAGAATAATTTACTCAGTGATCTGCAGAAGCCAATGGGTCATGCTTTTTAAATTTAAATTCAATATTTTGCTATTTCCTTCGTTCAATAATTCTTAGTGATTCAAATAAAAAGTGAATAAATAACGATTTTTGTATTTTGAATGTGTAGGAGGAATTCTTATAGTTTTGACAAGATAACACTGTCATTCTTCAACAGTGATTTGTCTGCACAATGATCAATTAGCAATCCCAAATTGTTGCAGTTTTTTCCAGATCAATCAATCAGTTTCATGGCTTCTTTTGGGAGAAGGAATTCACCAAACTTTCATGCTTATTTGAGTACTCTCCTTGTTAGTGTACATAACAGAGATGTAGCTATTGTAAGTTGTTTGTAATACTTGTAAATAAACTGTGAAATGTTGTCTGTGTTTATTTAACGATTAAGTTTTTGACCCTTGTGGCACAGTCATCTGTCTGGTAAGAAGTTCCTGATTGTGTAGTGTGTTCATTGCTTTAGTATGTGTTCCTCTCCTTTCACAGTATATCAGGTGTATCTCCTTGTTCCTCCATCCTACTGTAGTGAAGTGACAGCAATATTTCCAACAAAACCTGGATGACCCTTTATGTACGGTATCCAGGATATTCAGCAACATTACTGAAACAGCTACCAAAACCCATCCAAAGAAATGAACGTATTTCCATGTTAGCAGCACCTGCATCTATATTGAGTGAGCTGTCATATCAGCAAGGACATTGCTCATAATATCAATCCCTGGTTTGTCTTGTTCAGACAAAATTATTTTATTCAATTTTGCTGTGTGCAAAGTTCAAGAACAAACAAAACACATTTGTCTCTTAGTTAAGTTTGCTGTGAAAGTCAAGATTGTTAAAACTATTGAGCTGTTAAAAAGTTTATTACATACGTGTCAGAGGATGATGAGTCTGTCGATCGTGCATGTATATTCCATTCAATAGAAATGAATGACAGCCCCTGCATAAGTAGGTGTGGAAGATTTGAGGCCCCTATAAGTGGTAGCATTACATTACTTGTGATGTATGTGCGAGTGCATCGTCATGTGTGGGTCTGAAAAACAGCTTCAATGAACCAGACAACATCAGCTTTTATGCACTGTTTTATTTATATTCATTAGACATTGAGAGCATCCGTGACTCTGACAGAAGATACTACATACACGGCTCTGCTTTACGTGTTATTATACAGGTGTCAGGACACAATAATCAGAGTCATGTGACATGACATGCCACTCAAGTATCAATTTGTTTCATTCATAGGCCACAACCCAAGACAAAAACAAACTTCAAAATGCGTTGCCATGCAGGTGCTTGTAGTCCCATCCCCCATCCCACTCACTGCAGAAGAAAGTTCCCGTTCTGTGAGAATGTCTTATTCACACTTGGACACAATTTTGCATCGTTTCTTATTTCGAGATTGACAGCCCAGCTTTTTCCTTGATGATGACATAATGTGCAAGCACCCTAACCACGGAATTGTGAAACAATTTCCAGTGAACTGAAATATACGTGTACGAGGGCGAGTCCAAACGTTCTGAGACCAACAAGTGTTAAGTGTTTTTAATTATTTTTTTTCAACCTAATCTCCCTGCTTTTCAATACACAGGTTGAAATCACTTAGTGACAGGTCTGGCGAGTATGGAGGGTGAGGAAACTCTTCGAACCCACAGCAGCCTTTGCAAGTCGAGAGGTGTATGACGAGGCATTGTGATGAAAAAGTACTAGCAGTCAGCAATCCTCGCCTCTTTTCCGGATCCGGACTACATGCCGGATCTCTGTGGTCTAGCATTGTCGTCCATGTAAACAGGTCTGGTCTGAAGAGGATGGTTGTCAAAATGAGGGACTATGACTTGACGAAGAACGGTATCTTGGTACTGTTGGCCATTCAGGTTTCCACGAATTGTCACCAGCGGAAGTTTGCAGCCGAAGGAAACACAACCCCATATCATGACAGACCCCCGCCACATGCTAAGGTCTCCTGGATGTTCCTTGGTGCAAAACGAGTGATACGTTGCCTCCAAACACGTATTCGACCATCAACAGTTCGTAGCAGCACTCGACACTTGTCAGACCAATGGATCCTTCTCCAGTTGGCCAAGTTCCATCGACTACAGGCACGACACCATATCAGACGATTCCGCATGTGCCTCAGTCAGTTGAGGACGTTTTACTGGTCTTCTGGCGTTATAACCAGCAGTTCTGAGGCGACGCATTACGGTCATCGTCGAGAGTCTCTGATGGGAAATCCACTGTCTTAAATCTGTTGAGGTGGCAAATGGATTACGTCTGACTATCCTGAAAAGACGTCTATCCTCTCTGTTAGAGGTCTTTCTTGGCCTAACAGACCCATGCCTGTCATTGACATCATTGGTTTGACCATGTTTGACAATCAAACGAGTGATAACACTGTGATGACGACCCATTTGTCTTGCAATGGCCCTGCGTGACATGCCAGCATTTTTCATGCCTATCACTTGCCATCTTTCAGCGTTCGTTAACTTTTTCCTCACCATGGCTAATTTTCAACCTCTGTTGGAAGGGGAATCTCACACAGGAGCAAAATGCAACCACGTGTCTGAAACTTGAATTTCACTATAGGGTAGGGGGACTGCAGCAACACGTAAAGCACGCTTTCCTTGTGGTATCTGGACAAATGTGGGTTCATGAAACTATGGAAGCCTAATTCAGTCATACATCATCATATTTCGTATTTCTGATTCCCACACGTGAAATCAAGAGACTATGAATATGGTGGCGCTTATGTATACAAACGGCCTCCACAGACCAAATGCATTTGCAATGAACTACTCAAACAATGTACAACATTGACATGTTAACTTTGTTATGGCCCATGGTTGAAAGTTAGTCAGGCTTAGAACGTTTTGACCAGCCCCCGTATCACAGGGTAATCAGAACCAATAAACGTATACTGCCATTTCCCGTGATGATTTCTTCTTTACTGTGTTCTGTCGACATTATTCCTGTGTGTATTCAGAACCAGTCCTCGTTCACACCCACACCCATGTTTACTAGCGTAAATAAGTATCTGTCCTTCATACAAAGTGGTGTAAATATTATGTTATTGAAATGTAACACCATAATTCGTTTTTCGTCTGATCAATGTTTTATCATTGATTTATCATTAATTTATTGACAAAACCCACCACCACCAACTGACGACGTTGAATGACGCAAACGTCGCTAAAAGGTTCTCCTGGACGCCGGTAGACCGTTGGAGGCGACCCAGATAAAACCTGGACGCATCTGTGAACAGTATTCTGTCCGAGTGTATCTGCTGAACCTCAGATGCTGTCTACACCAAACTTGGCGTAGTGGGCGTATCGCTGCACGTCGCGACCGGATTTTGTGCCAGTTGCGCGTGAGGTTCTGCCACTAATTGGTCTCAGCCCAGGAATTGTTCCGAGCTGTTAATGTTGTAGTTTGGTATCGATTCCTTAGATGCACTAACCAATTATGGTTGTCTTGTTGACATGACGTCAAACGTTGACGACCGGAACAGAGAAAAACTGTCTTCAGTTAGATTACACAAATAAAACATTTTATTCCTTGATATTACATGATTTAGGACCCGTGAAGGTCCGGGGTAGAATAGTTCTTCAGCAGCCCATGCTTACCGTTAAAGGCGACTATGCTTGTCGATAAAGGCGACTGATCGGATCGGGTGGATCGATGCTCATGATGTCAATCACTGGATTGTCTGGTCCAGATTCGATTATTTTACAGACCGCCGTCATATAGCTGGAATATTGCTGAGTGCGACGTTAAACAACAAACAAACAAACATGATTTTTGTTGCGCCTTCAAAGTTATACATGACGATTATTAATACCAACCACATTACTACAATTAGGACAGTGCTTAGGAACAATAAATAGTATATATGATGACCCTGATGTTGCACGTGCATACATGCATACAATCCCACGAGTAAGAAATTCGTCACACATTCACAACGTACGGCGCGAGTGCGGCGTTAAAGAACAACCAAACAACAACAGGTACCGACCACGTTCTGGACGTCCACGTGCAACGTCACGTTGGTCAGAAAATCGTATCAGTGTGGTTCACCTGCGAAATCGGGTTCAGACTGCAACTGTGACAGCTCAGGGCATCCCTGGCTTACTTCCGATTTGTGCAAGGAATGGGTAGAATCGATTACTTCCAATTTTGTCGCCACGTCATCGAACTGCACGGCTGTCATGTGAAGACAACATCTGAGGTTTGGGTTGCGAGAAGTTATTTCTCTTCACCAATGAGTCCCGATTACACCACAACAGCAGTAGTGGCCGTCAGCGTGTTTGCCGACATCGGATGGAAAGTTACAATCACGCGTGTGTTGTTCAACGTTCTGCATTCGGTGGTGGGAGCGCAATGATGTGGGGAGGTATCATTGCACATCACATGATCACTCTCGTGGCAATCGATGGCAATTTGGCAGATGCACGGTACCGTGACGAAGTTAAGTCCTCACGTCCTCTCGTTCAATCAGACCCATGGTCGTCACATCACTTAACATCAGGACAATACACATCCTCGCGTTGCACGTGTGATCACAGACTTTACTGGCTATAAAGAAAAAACCCACACACCCCTGGCTGCTAATGGTGCTCATGATGTAGATGGTGTTACACTCACATGTTGTGTAGATGATGTTATACTCACATGTTGTGTACATGATGTTATACTCACATGTTGTGTACATGATGGTGCACTCACATGTTGTGTAGATGGTGTTACACTCACATGTTGTGTAGATGGTGTTACACTCACATGTTGTGTAGATGGTGTTACACTCACATGGTGTGTAGATGGTGATACACTCACATGTTGTGCAGATGGTGTTACACTCACATATTGTGTAGATGGTGTTACACTCACATGTTGTGTAGATGGTGTTTCACTTATATGTTGTGTAGATGGTGTTACACTCACTTGTGTAGATGGTCATACGCTCACATGTTGTGTAGATGGTGTTGCACTTACATGTTGTGTAGATGGTGTTACACTCACATGTTGTGTAGATGGTGTTTCACTCATATGTTGTGTAGATGTGTGTTTCACTCACATGTTGTGTAGATGGTGTTGCACTTACGTCATGTGTAGATGGTGTTACACTCACATGGTGTGTAGATAGTGACACACTCACATGTTGTGTAGATGGTGTTACACTCACATATTGTGTAGATGGTGTTACACTCACATGTTGTGTAGATAGTGACACACTCACATATTGTGTAGATGGTGTTACACTCACATGTTGTGTAGATAGTGACACACTCACATATTGTGTAGATGGTGTTACACTCACTTGTTGTATAGATGGTGTTACACTCACATGTTGTATAGATGGTGTTACACTCACATGTTGTGTAGATGGTGTTACACTCACTTGTTGTATAGATAGGGTTGCACTCACATGTTGTGTAGATAGGGTTGCACTCATATGTTGTGTAGATGGTGTTACACTCACATGTTGTGTACATGATGTTACACACGCAAGTTGTGTAGATGATGTTACACTATATGCTGTGTAGATGATGTAACATTCACATGTTGTGTTGATCGTTTCACACTGTCGTGTTGTGTAGATGGTGTTGCTGTCACATATGCTGTGTAGATGGTGTTGCACTCACATGTTGTGTAGATGGTGTTTCACTCATATGTTGTGTAGATGTGTGTTTCACTCACATGTTGTGTAGATGGTGTTGCACTTACGTCATGTGTAGATGGTGTTACACTCACATGTTGTGTAGATGGTGATACACTCACATATTGTGTAGATGGTGTTACACTCACATATTGCGTAGATGGTGTTACACTCACATGTTGTGTAGATGGTGTTACACTCACATGTTGTGTAGATGGTGTTACACTCACATATTGCGTAGATGGTGTTACACTCACATATTGTGTAGATGGTGTTACACTCACATGTTGTGTAGATAGTGACACACTCACATATTGTGTAGATGGTGTTGCACTCACATGTTGTGTAGATGGTGTTTCACTCATATGTTGTGTAGATGTGTGTTTCACTCACATGTTGTGTAGATGGTGTTGCACTTACGTCATGTGTAGATGGTGTTACACTCACGTGTTGTGTAGATAGTGACACACTCACATGTTGTGTAGATGGTGTTACACTCACATGTTGTATAGATGGTGTTACACTCACATGTTGTGTAGATAGGGTTGCACTCACATGTTGTGTAGATGGTGTTACACTCACTTGTTGTATAGATAGGGTTGCACTCACATGTTGTGTAGATGGTGTTACACTCACATGTTGTATAGATAGGGTTGCACTCACATGTTGTGTAGATGGTGTTACACTCACTTGTTGTATAGATAGGGTTGCACTCACATGTTGTGTAGATAGGGTTGCACTCATATGTTGTGTAGATAGGGTTGCACTCATATGTTGTGTAGATAGGGTTGCACTCATATGTTGTGTAGATAGGGTTGCACTCACATGTTGTGTAGATAGGGTTGCACTCATATGTTGTGTAGATAGGGTTGCACTCACATGTTGTGTAGATAGGGTTGCACTCATATGTTGTGTAGATAGGGTTGCACTCATATGTTGTGTAGATAGGGTTGCACTCACATGTTGTGTAGATAGGGTTGCACTCATATGTTGTGTAGATAGGGTTGCACTCACATGTTGTGTAGATAGGGTTGCACTCATATGTTGTGTAGATAGTGTTGCACTCATATGTTGTGTAGATAGGGTTGCACTCACATGTTGTGTAGATAGGGTTGCACTCATATGTTGTGTAGATAGGGTTACACTCACATGTTGTGTACATGATGTTACACACGCAAGTTGTGTAGATGATGTTACACTATATGCTGTGTAGATGATGTAACATTCACATGTTGTGTTGATCGTTTCACACCGTCGTGTTGTGTAGATGGTGTTGCTGTCACATATGCTGTGTAGATGGTGTTGCACTTGCATGTTGTGTAGATGGTATTACACTCACATGTTGTGTAGATGATGTTACACTCACATGTTGTGTATATGATGTTACACTCACATGTTGTGTAGATGGTGTTGCACTCACATGTTGTGTAGATGGTGTTGCACTCACATGTTGTGTAGATGGTGTTGCACTCACATGTTGTGTAGATGGTGTTGCACTCACATGTTGTGTAGATGGTGTTGCACTCACATGTTGTGTAGATGGTGTTGCACTCACATGTTGTGTAGATGGTGTTACACTCACATGTTGTGTACATGATGTTACACTCACATATGGTGTTCCGGAAGTAGAACTGTTCGACTTTGTGTCAGTTGAAACAGAGTACATAGGTACGCGTCTGCCCCTAGAAGGGGTGACGCTAGCCCGGATACACACCCTCCTCTTTCCAGGCAGTGTCAGTGATCCCCACAGTCGCCTGTTCCACATCAGCGTCATTCCCACCATGAGACCACAAGAAGAGTTGATAACAGTGAAGGCAACCCACAAGAAAGAATTATTGACAAAGCCAGCCAAAAGCCCGACAAGCCAAGTGGCACCTGTAAGGCACGTCATCTTAGTGCAGATTGAAATACTCAAAATAGGCGAGGAGGTCGATAGACTGTTGATGAACTTTGACGATTTGTAATGAGCGTGTAGGTTCCTGAACGTGACAACTATGAAGACAAGATTCATGGCACAAAGGAGACTTACCGGGACAACAAAGAACACGATCAAGGCATTTGATTGGTTAATCCAGCAGAGACTAGCCCCATACATTGGACTGAATATACTAGATGGGTACAAGATATCGAGTATACATGCAGTTCCCACGATCAAAGAAGGACTTAAACAACAGTAGATGCTGACTTTCTTTAATGATCTGCGCTCCCTCATAGACGACAGAATACGTCCGTATCGGAATCTTGACCAGAGATCATAGGTTATTGCATGCATCCAAAACAGACTGGAGAGAAAGGCCCAGTGGAGAAGTAAGGACGTGACCCAGCAGTATCGCGAGTTGGCTGCGGCGGTCTGTGACACGAGGAACAGAGAGTAGGCCATGAGGAGACATCCACACAGACAAAACTGCATGGAGCCGGGATGTGTGTGCAGCAGGTAGGAGAACGGTTGGAGGAGCACCCGTACGCCCAGACAGGTGATGGACAAGGATGTGAAGATCACTGAAAGGGTCCATTCTATTGCTTTTAGCCACGTTTGGTCATCTGGTGGTATATATGTCGCTTCCGTTTCTGTTATCAGCTGTTTATGAACGGATATAAAAACGGTTGTCATGTTAGTTATGCGATAACGAACGTTGTTATTTCGTAACATATCTACAATAGCATCATATAGCTGTTTCATTTGCTGTATGGTTGCATGTGTTCTTGTAGTTCCCCAGTTACATTCAAACCTATACACCAAATGGCGGACGAAAGTGTCAAAACTACGTACGCTGGTACACCCGGCAACAGTATTATCCCGCTTATTGGGCGGGGTAAAGTCTGAAGGCAATGCGTCGTCCACGGCCCCCGAAACAAAAACCGGAAATGTTGGATCTGACAAACAATACGTATTGTTAAGGAACGGAACTGATCCTTCAGGACAAGAGGTGATCTTGCACACGGAAGAAGCTGTTCCTGAACCCACAGAGCAGGACCTAGTGGCGGACTTGTGTTGGAAGGTGTTAGTAATGGCCCACGTCCCGTCGGCTGGCACCCAGTTCATCAACGACGAGAATTGGGACGCCCCGTAGTAGCCCTCGGAGATGTCCATTTCGGGGATTTCGCAGTCAGCACTTTCAACACCGCGACACAGGAGGCAGAACCTGAAACACAGAGAATAACCTCAACTACTATTCGTTCTTATCATTTACAGTGTACCTTCATGCTTTATTTAATTCAACCATTTCCGAAATCCTTGGTAGTCGACGATCATTGCGCTTTTCGAGGTTTTCAAATCTGCTTGTTACCGTTACCGCTGTTACATTGTCAGATTGTCGCGCTGTCACATTGTTACATTGTCGCATTGTCGCAATGTTACATTGTCGCATTGTCGCGTTGTCACATTGTTTCATTGTCGCGTTATTACATTGTCATATTGTTACATTGTCGCGTTGTCGCGTTATGGAACTTGGTAAATTTTGTCAGAGGTTGAGTAGTTTTTACAATGTCCTTAAACAATGCTCTGTTTAACACAGGTCTTCCAAAACATTCTCCTCAAATACCCCTAACTGTGGAGAAAATGTAGAATAGACGTGTGGCCGTTAGCAGATTTGATTTCATATACGAAATATCGCGGTGTCTGGGGAATAATGTAATCACTTAACGTGATGGTTGTAGAAGGAATAAACGTGAATGCATTTCTGATCAATATATGACGTGATTTTTCAAACGCCTTTCAAGATGACTAAATCTTACAAATTGCCGGACAAGCCTTTTAATTTACCAATACACGGAAAACATATCTGAAAAATGCCCATATATGTTTGTGAAAGCGAGGTTAGTTATCAAATAGGCGTGTCAACATATGTCCACGTAAAGATCTAGCGAGGACAATAATGTATTGCTAGACTTATTGAGATACTTAAACCCGTGTTCAAAGACGACTCAAGTGTTATCAAAAGTATTAATCCAACTTTGCCAATTGAGCGACACATGCTCATCTACAGACAATCGGTGGAGCAGTGGTGTTATGTATGTGAAAATTGTGTTAATAATAATGTCTTGCATCCAAACTCTAAAAAGATCGATGCCAGCACAAGATAAATAATTGTTGAAGCACTTACCTGTTATAGAAAATCATTTTTGTATTTTTCATTTTCACATAGGACGCAAAGGCGCCACACATACTGCTATAGGCTTTTATGTTACAGTATCTGGACCCGGTCATCACACAGCGGACGGCCATGGGCAGGTGGACTCCTTCAACAACAGGGGCGTAGAAGTTTACATCACATCGTTTGGTTTTAATAAAGTGGAAAGCGTTTTCCGGATTCACTGGTAAGTCCACTTTGCAACTCATGTTGGCCCCCCATCTGACGATATCATTCAAGCCATTACACCGGGCACATGCCGAGTTTCGGAAATGAAGGCCAAGCCTTGTGTCGGTTACAGGGACGAGATCTTCAAAGTTCTCCTGGTACTGCAAACATCGCTTCACATCTGTCCTGTTGCTAGCTGTTGCGGGACACTGTGCAATTAGTAACAAGTCATTCCAAAGACACACAGTATGTGCTTTGTGGAACATGGACACGTTTCTGTTGTCTGGTGGTGAGCAAACGAAGAGGTAGTCCTCGCAGCAGTTGTTGTACACTGGACATCGGTCATCGCATGAGCATGGCATGCTTCGAAACTGACCGCACGCACCAACACATGACCATTTTGGACCATAGCAAACATCAGGCCTGATTGGTAGGTAGGAGCTGCTTGTATTAGTGTCTTGGGGAGTAGCTGATACGAGACAGTTGCAACAGAAGATGAAGTAAAGCACAGTGCCTATCCAGCACGCCATGTCAGTCTAACCGTCTTACCGATATTAAAACTTCAGTGGAAATGCTGGCTTGTGTCTTGTGTGTCACTAGCCATTACCAATGTCACCTCAAACATCGCCGGCAAATGAAATCAGAAGAGCGACATGTAGCCGCATTAGCACTGTGTCTTTTTTCCGGGCGGATGTGAAAGAAGAAACTATAGAAGGTATTATCTCAGTCATATACTGCCTCGGGGCAAGCAGCGGAATGTACGTCATGGACATTAAGGGATTAAAATCACATACTGCCGAATAGATATGGCAACTATGAACACTGAAGGGCTGTTGACAAATGAAACTGCTCCAGCAAACTAAAACTCAAACGTGTAGGGTCGTCATTGTCGGTCACGTTGCAATCATCAGGCAACGTACGTTATTTTGTACAGTTTGAAATGTACCTTCCAGTTGGATGCGCAGCGACACAGAACTGTAGCTCCCCTGACGACGTATCATTGTATATGTTTGGACAGACTTAGGGATAAAGTTTGACCACAACCAGGTTTGACAAGCACCAAAACAAGAACATGATATATTGTTTGGTCCCCTGGTTATATTTTGTTGATTACCAGTACAGTCCGCTCAGTTAGCTGATACAACACGTAAGGGGGAAAAGACTTTTTTCCAAAGAAAATAGAATAAAATTATGTGTCCCCTGGGTTTACCAAAAGAAATAAATTGTTCACTCTCATTCTCACACAGATGCTGACTCGGCTGTTAATGATATGCCAATATACTGTATATGACTATACTGTGCCTTTATTGATTTAAAAGCAGCTTTTGACTCTGTGTCACATAGTGCTCTGATGTACAAACTTTGGACTGGTAATATTAAAGGTTTTGTTTTTAGATTACTTAGAAATATGTATGAAAATGTGAAATCATGCGGGTCTCTGAATTCAGGATTTACTAAATTCTTTGACGCTTCATTTGGAATTAGACAGGGTTGACAGTTTTCAATTTCATTCTTTATTAAAGACATAGTAGATTTTTTGCAACAAGATAAGCAATGGTGTATTAGTATGGGTACACTACAGTTATCTATGCTGCTTTTTCCAGATGACATTGTACTAATAGATAGTACAGTTATTGGTCTTCAAAAGAGATTAAATAAACTTTCCCAATATTGTGATCAATGGCAGCTGCAAATAAATAATGTCAAGAGCAAGGTAATTGTCTTTCGCAAAGGTGGTCGATTAAAGAAATATGATTTTTTTTCTCTAAATACATGTCTGCTTGAAATTGTTTCAGTGTATAAATATTTAGGTGTACATCTTTCAAGCTCTGGTTCATGGTTTAATACACAGAAAACTTTAACACTTCAGGCCAATAAAGTTTTGCAGTCACTAAAAACAAACGTTATCGATTTTCATAAGTTACCTTTACATGTTTTGACTCATTTATTTGATGTCAAGCTTCTACCAATCTTGCTGTATGGCAGTGACGTTTGGGGGTTTCATCCTTCACCTGATATTAATATATTCCATGGCAATTTCTGTAAACAGCTTTTACATTTAAGACGGAGTACACCTAATATTGTTGCAAGGGGGGAGGTAGGTCGTTATTCACTTAAAGTTAACTAATATATGAAAATTATTAAATATTGGACTAGATTGATATTTCAAATTGATAATCCTATTTTGAAAAATGTCTATGATTATCAAGTGTCCTTGGCAGAAAAGGGTATTGAATGTTGGGCTTTTCATGTAATCTAATTTGTGAAAGCCAGTATGAAACAAATTTGTTTAAGTGGGAGGTTAGGCACCCTACTACAGTTCAGTGGATTTGCCTCCCGTACACCAGTGTGTTGGTAATCGTAAACCGATCACGTGACGCACGTGACTGCATCAAGCCTCATTCTGCGTACACCAGCAAGCAGCCAAACGCAAATTTCATAGGCAACATATCATTTATTGTCTTAGTGTAATTTCTTGTCCGTACGTTGGTGAGAAGAACGATATCATGTCGGAGATCGAGGAAGCGGAAGATCCAAGCAACCAGCGACCGGAGATCATCGCGGAAATCGGCTCGAGTCAACAAATCAACGAATCGAAGTTCTCAGCCCGGCGATGCGGACAACATAGCGTCAACTACCGTCTCTCGGTCATCGCAGCCCGTCGACGCGAGGAATGGATCAGGTGATGTATTACCTCATGTTTTCAATAATGATGCAGGGTCTCATGTAGTGATAGGCTTAGATACCCCAACTATCCCACAAGTACAGTCGGTAAATCACAACACACACGCTCTCGCATCTGTTGCCATTGACAACGATACGCTTAACATGCCTATAAATGCTAGGATAGCATGCAGTGGTGACAAAATGGTTGCCTTGTCAACTGACAATGTTGGTTCCTTTATCCCCCAACCAATTAGGGATAAAATACACAATGGGGAATGTGTAGATCTGGCTACCCTGATTAAGGGATTGGATAAGGAGCAAAGTATGGATAGCACTATCAGAGTAAACTCAATGGGTCAATTGGAAATGTCACGCCAGTCGAAGGACATACAGTCAGTGGAAGAGTGGACAACAGCCTTTATCATATTTGTCAGCATATACCTGGAGAAATTCCCCGAAAGCCACCAGCAAATGCTTAAATATTTGCACACAATTAGATTGGCGGCCAGCAGGGGCCAGGGTTGGCAAAATTATGATAAACAGTTTAGGCTGCGCATAAGTAGATCCACAGACAAGGCATGGGGCACAATCAACGCGGAATTGTGGATGTTATACATGAATGTCACTCCTCAACCTGTGAACCGCAGTTTCAACACTCTCAAGCAGCCTTCACAATCTCCAACTGCAAACACCTTAAAAGTTGTTTTTTGCTGGGATTTCAATGACCCTGGAATATTTTGTCGCAGACAACATTGCCGTTTTCCTCATGTTTGTTATCAGGTGATGGGAGCCACCCATTCCCAAAGTGCCGATTAAACCAATCAGTTACAGGAAATCAACCAACCCCAGAGGTTAATACATTTCAGTTTCGCAACAGAAACCTCCCAAAACGTGCAAGCATTGGGCCATACACTTATCAAAGTAGATAAGCTATTAGCATACCTGGAGTCCTACCCATTGTTAAGTGATGCCGGTGTTCTTCGTTGCGGTTTCACCGAAGGATTTCATTTACATTACACAGGACCCAGAGAGGCCAGTTTAGTTTGTAATAACCTAAAATCAGCTCAAGATCCCAATATGGAACAAATCATACTTGGGAAACTTTCCAATGAAGTACAATTAGGCCGAATGGCCGGTCCAT
The DNA here is from genome assembly GCF_022045235.1 of Haliotis cracherodii. Classification (NCBI taxonomy): domain Eukaryota; kingdom Metazoa; phylum Mollusca; class Gastropoda; order Lepetellida; family Haliotidae; genus Haliotis; species Haliotis cracherodii. Next base: position 5,981,723 of record NW_027266277.1, on the reverse strand, counting down.
ATCAGAACCCACCTTTACCAAACCTGAGGATCTCTCCTATTGGAATTGTTGCAAAGAAAGAAGTAGACGGGTACCGCATCATCCACCACTTATCGTATCCAGATGGTATGTCAGTAAATGATTTCATCAGCCCCAGCCTTTGTTCCGTAACCTACTCATCCTTTGACGATGCAATTTTTGATGATTCAGCAGCTTGGTCCGGGGGCATACTTAGCAAAGGCCGACATCAAAAGTACTTTCAGGTTATGCATGGTGCATCCTCATGATTTTCACTTACTAGGAATAAAATTCTTACATAAATATTATGTCGACAAAGCATTACCATTTGGATGCAGTATAAGCTGCTCAATATTTGAAAATTTTTCCACTTTCATCCAGTGGATAGTTCAAACAAAGTTGAATTCTCAAGGTGAGTTGATACATTACTTGGACGACTACCTATGCGGAGGATCTGGAAGAGATAAGTCTGAATGTCAGTTAGTCCTGTCAACATTATTAGCAACTTGCGACGAACTCGGAATACCTATAGCCAGTCACAAAACAGTAACACCAACAACATTAATCAGCTTCCTTGGAATTCAGCTAGACACAGTCAGAATGGAGTTAACCATACCAGCAGACAAAATACAGGATGCTAAGGATAAACTCAGGTTTGTCATGTCAAAATCCAAAGCAACCAAACAGCAAGTAGGGAGTCTCATTGGTTCACTAAATTACATAGGTAGGGCCATTCACATCGGCAGGGCCTTACTACGGAGATCCATCGATTCAATTTGTGGTATTAAGAAGCCCCATCATAAAGTTAGGGTAACAAGGAATATGAAAGATGATTCTCAGATTTGGCTTTCATTCCTGGACAATCAAAATGGAACGTCATTATTCCTGGATCAATGCTGGATTACCAATGAAGCATTACACCTCTACACAGACAGTGCATCGGGAGAGTCATGTGGGTTTGGAGCGTACTTTCATGGACGCTGGACCAACGGTTCATGGCCAGGACATTGGAGGACTTTAGGCCTCACACGAAACATCACGCTGCTGGAATTTTTCCCAGTCTATGTTGCGGTTAACATTTGGGCTGATGCCCTCAGGGGCAAAAAGTTAATAATAAATAGTGATAACCAAGCAGTAGTGTCCATACTGAACAAGCAGTCAACTAAATGTAAGAATACTATGCAGTTTGTGAGGCAGTTTGTACTTCATTGTCTCAACATAAATTTATTAGTCAAAGGTCAGTATATTCCTGGTTTTAAAAACAGCATTGCAGATTCCTTATCTCCTTTTGATCTTCAGAAGTTTCGTCAGCTGAAACCAGAAGCCAGAACCAAACCGACACCAGTACCCAAGAATCTGTGGCTTATCTAAAATCCGAGGCTTTTGCCTTAATTAAAGCATCAGTGTCGAGCAATACTCAACACACCTATGCAGCTGCATTAAGGTCATTTGACAAATCATAAAATACCTATGATTTGGCCTGTGCCGGTAGATGATATTTTATGTTACATAGCCAGTATGTCTAGGAAGGCCTTTGCAAGCTCAACTATAGCTCAACATCTCTCAGCTCTTGGCAGACATCACAAAATTAATAGCTGGTCTGACCCTACTGAAAACTTTTTAGTTCGCAAATGCATGCAGGGATACAGAAATACAGCAGCTCTGGTGTCAACGCCTGATGCAAGACACCCAATCACAATTGATATGTTGAAGAGGCTACCTAATGCCCTCCAGGCTATTTGTACGTCAGGTTATGAAGCTTGTTTATTTGCTGCCATGTTTAACTTGACATTTTTTGCATTCCTACGGATTGGTGAGATAGCGTTTGTGACCAAGATGAATCAGGACAGAACACTTTAATTGGCAGATGTCGGTATCATTTCACAGGCAGTGCACGTTAAGATTTGCTTTTCGAAGAATGATCAACAGGGCAAAGGCACAACTCTGATAATCCCAGCTAGGTCTGATCCTACAATTTGCCCAGTCAGGTCATTAAGTGCATATCTGTCTTTACGCTCAGCCCAACCAGGCCAGTTCTTCATGCATTTGAATGGTAAAGCTGTCACCAGATATCAGTTCTCTGCAGTATTCCGGAAAGCCTTACAGTTCCTCAACTTTCACACACAAAACTACAACACACACTCATTCAGGATTGGAGCTTCTACATATGCAGCAACACAGGGAATACCACATGAGCTACTTTGGAAATCTGCTGCATACGCTAAGTACATTCGCATCAATATGTTGTAACAACTCATTTTTGACAGAAATATGGCTTGTCGGCTCCAGCCTTATCTACTGGGCTCACCAGAGAGCAGTTGCAAGGCCAGTGGGATTGGACCTGGGCCTGCAGAAGTATGGACTCAGCTTAACATGGTATGGGAGTAGGGGAATGAAGTGGAAATCATTGTTGCCATTTCTTCAGCAAACACTAAGGCGCAGTCTTCCACCAGCATGGCTCCTCCTTCATTTGGGAGGTAACGACCTTGGGGACGTGCCAACAACAGTACTGTTACAAACGGTGATTCGGGATCTTACTAAAATTCATCACATGATGCCCTTCACACAAGTCATATGGTCAGATGTTCTGCAGAGGGTCACATGGCGGGGTATACCAGACGGCAGAGTTATGGAGCACAAGAGGAAGAGATTTAATAGATTTGGTAGGAAAGGTGTACTAGACCTTGGAGGTCGCGTTCTCGGGCACAACGAAATTAACATAGCAGATAGGGGTTTGTTCAGACAGGATGGTGTCCACCTGTCGGACATTGGCAATGACATTTTCGTGAACTCATTGCAGGGGTTCTTGAGTTATTTGCTGGTTTGTCCTCGTCCAGGCGTTCATTTCAAAACTAGTGTCGCTCGTATTCAGTTCTTATGCTTAATCCTCAAGGGAATGAGCTTGCTATAAACCAAGCTCAGTGGCGGAGGTCGTGGCAGGCAACTCAATTTTCTCATTAACTGTAAGTAAGTTCAGCCTCAACGTGCTAACTGCACCTTATGTAGTGTACCCAAACCACAGAGGATGACAGTGTATGTAATGACACAGGATGGACTGCAGCTCACGCCTCACGTTGTGTTTAGCCACGGAGGATGAACTGAACTGTCATCTCTATTCCGGCCCAGTTGGTCATGTGTATATTCCGGCCCATTTGGTCATGATGTGTATATTCCGGCCCATTTGGTCATGATGTGTATATTCCGGCCCATTTGGTCATGATTTGGTAGTTACTCCATTGCCTCACGATGTGTACCCATCTAAACCTCGGACGCAAGCAATGTAACTGCTTTGCTGTGTACTGTGTAACACTGCTTGTCGCGACTTCCGCCTGTATTGTTATGTAATAAAGCTGCGCCCGCTTTTTGCCACTGAAGAAGCATCGTGTTATCTTTTGTATTCTTTCATTCACACTTAAAACAGTTATTATCATCATATGGTTTTGGTTCTGTCTGGTGTAATGAAGATGTTCCAAATGTAAATAAGTTTATTGTTTGTTTTAAGCAAAGATGTATAGATATAGATCAACAAATTAGGTTAAGTAAATTAAAAACATTTTCCAAACTTTAAATGTATTCACAAATTAAACCATGCATTGTATTAGAAAGATATTTAACATCAATACCTGTTAGAGTATATCAATTTGCTCTTAGTTCTTTCCGTTGTTCGAGCCATAACCTTATGCTTGAAGAAGATAGAACAATTGGTCTTTCTAGAGATGAACGCTTATGTCCATTTTGTGTAGTCCGTGTAATTGAAACTGAGTATCATTTCTGCATTGAATGTCAATTTTACTCAGATCTAAGAAATAGTCTTATACCTAAGTATTACCATTCACAACCTTCATTTTATAAATTTTGCACTCTTATGTCTTGCCAAAATGAACATATTATTAATAAATTAGCTAAATATATTTTTCTTGCTTTTGAGAAACGACAACAATTTTGTAAATGTATGCAATAATTCAATTGTTTCACAATGTATATCACTTATATTATCTGGCGCCTGCTATTGTTGTAATCCACTGTATCCATATTGTATAATGGGCCGGGGGCCTCTTTACTGAAATAAACTCACTCACTCACTCGGGTTCACTTATTTTAAATATACTTGAACCGAACATCGTGACTTTTGCATCTTTGGCAAAGACGTTTCAATCTATTTATATTTTCAGTTTCACCTGTAATGGCGAATCTGAAACCTCATCAAAACTATCTCCAAACAAACAGTCATTTGGAGAGGAAGTGTGCACGGACGTGAATTATGATCAGTGCATTAGTTACTACTGCTGAGGGCACTCTAGTGTTGTTGGCGTCGCTGGCTGTGGGTAACAGCTTGTTTATCATGCACGCCGCAAGGACATCATTTGGTGAAAACAATGTAATCTTTAACAGTACGTACAACGGTTATATAACTGTCTTGGAAGCAAGGACAGAACATTTTATTTATGACAGTACAGTACAACATGCTGCTTTCATATGTTTCCTGACTTGTGACAGCGACATTAATGTAAATATATACACAAAGAAAAAAGTTAAGCACACCTCTATTTCTGAACCATGACAAATGGCAAAAATCATGGCATGGGATGACTGATCACAGGAGCTGGGCGAGACCAATGTCATCAGATAGAACAAACATTTGACAAAAAATAAAGAAGATATTGGTAAGTTGTGATTGAAATTTTCTGACAAAAACATCATAGTAACACAGGTACTGTTTTTGACCTTAGACAATACCTAAAAAAGTATAGAGCTGCAGGATTAAGTAAACGAGTTACGTTTGATGTTTCATGCGAAAATGTTCCTTAAAGTCTCCACTTGACATGACACGTGAAACAGATCAGTAGCGGGTATAACCTGCAACCATGAGAGATACACCCCCAAACCATTACCGAGGCCCCGCCGCATGCAACAGTCAGTTTAATGTTTCTGGGTGTAAAACAAGTTCCGGTGCCTTCAAACTCTCGTTCTTCCATCAGTGACGAGGAGCAGAAAGCGACTTTCGTTTGACCAATGGATCTGTCTCCAAGTTCTCAGATTCCAGTTCTGTCGCGCAATACACCATGCTAAACGAGCAGCTTTGTGGTGATCTCTAAACAAGGGACGCTTTATGACTCGTCTAAACCTCAGTCCTGCTGCTTTCAACCGGTTCCTGACAGCTGTTTCAGACGATTACTTGTTAAAAAGGGTTCTCGGCGTATGAACGGTCTTCGTGATGTGTCGTTACAGGAGGTCTTCCAGGTCTGGGACGGTCCTGTACATCACTGGTCTGAGCATGTTTCTCGACTAAACGGCTTACGACAGTGTGATGATACCCCAAAATCCGACCAATGGCATTACAAGACATTCCTGCGTTATGCATGCCGACTATTTGCCATCTTGTGGTCACACAATGTCATGGAATAACTGTTTAAAACCGAGCTAAAGAAAGCAATTTTAACGTTTGGATATACTGCTTTTGGAGGGTAGCATGCATGAATGGCACGTGAGCTTTCGTCACGCATGACTGATTACACCATCTCGAGAAAACATAATTCTTCCCGTAATTATATCTTTCATGACTGTTACAAATATTGGGACCAAACAATAATGAAATATATTAGGGTGTGCTTGACTTTTTTCCTTTGTGTATATGTTCACATTGAAAGCACAAACGAAACGTTACACGTTTGCTTCCAAGTTGATACCGTATATTTACTTTGTTCCGACAGGCAAGGACATCGTCAACAGCCATAATGTGACATCGACATAACAGTAATAGTGCTATATGTGTAAAATAATTTAGCATAGTTGTCTCTTCTGTGTTGCAAAGGTGATTAGTGTCGGTTATATATGTATTGCCATTTGTCACCAACATGACAAAGCATACGTAAAATCATTTGTTGGGCACATATCGCTCGATCGGAGTAACATCCCAGCTGAATGATCTTGGGCAGTGTTATATCGTTTGGAGAACATCATGCTCCATGATGTGTGATCTACTCAGACTGTGGTGAGAAACTGTGGTCGGCATGTAAACATGATAACAACTCTGCCGCAAGAAACTGAAAACGGTGTCTTTAGTGCGACAAGTCAATTGTGCCACTAGAGTGAAACTCTGTATAATACTGGAGAAAAACGGGAATTAGTTACCGTCAGTACACATGGAGGACATGGGAATCATGCTGTAACCGTCGGTACACATGGAGGACATGGGAATCATGCTGTAACCGTCGGTACACATCGTAGAAATGGGAATCATCCTGCAACCGTCAGCACACATCGTAGAAATTGGGAAACATGCTGTAACCGTCAGTACACATTGGGGAAATGGGAAACATGCTGCAACCGTCAGTACTCATTCAGGAAATGGGAAACATGCTGCAACCGTCAGCACACATCGTAGAAATGGGAATCATACTGTAACCGTCGGTACACATTGCAGAAATCGGAAACATGCTGCAACCGTCAGCACACATTGTAGAAATGGGAAACATCCTGCAACCGTCAGTACACATTTAGGAAATGGGAAACATGCTGTAACCGTCAGCACACATCGTAGAAATGGGAAACATGCTGTAACCGTCAGTACACATTGGGGAAATGGGAAACATGCTGCAACAGTCAGCACACATCGTAGAAATGGGAAACATGCTATAACCGTCAGCACACATTGTAGAAATGGGAAACATGCTGTAACCGTCAGCACACATTGTAGAAATGGGAAACATGCTGTAACCTTCAGCACACATCGTAGAAATGGGAAACATGCTGTAACCTTCAGCAATATAATATTGATAGCTAGTCTTGATATTAATGGCGAAATACTTTCTAGAATAGTATTATTTTTACATTCCGTGTCCCAGGATTCATAAAACAAAAACCACTGTACGTAATAAGTGAGTGAGTGAGTATGGTTTACGCCGCTTTTAGCAATATTCCACTGTACGTAATAAACATTAAGGGTATGTTATACTGCGTTGTGAGACTCGGTCACCAGCTGACAGACGTCATGTTGTACAGTTAGACTTGCACAAGTCTCTGAGGCAATAATTGTTAGTTTAAATCATAATTTCTAGATTATATGAATAATAAGAACAAGTTGTTCCTATAAAAAAGACTGGCCTCCTTAGACCGTCCGCTTATCTAGACTTGCCTGTTATGAGCATAGAATAACATCATTCAGTACAGCCTTGGAGCAAGGCTGTGTACAGCGGGCAGTCCCACATCCATGGACCGTGATTTACGACCCCTGAATCAGCCAACTGCCACAATGCGGAGTTGTTTTCATTGTTAATTAACAAAATTGATATTTGGCATTGGTTTGCCTGGAGTGTGCAATCACGATCCAACATACATTACCAGATACATTCAAGAATCCCTCTCTTGAACAAATCACATAGTGACCACCAACCACTCAGCCTCGTGACACATACACACATGACTCATCTCAGTCATGTATGGTCTCGCGCGGACATTTTGCATAATGTGGACATGTAGCCTACCTCTTTGCAAATAATATGAAAGGGACACATAGACTGACGTCATTATCTATGCTTTTTGGTCTATTGGCATCGGGGGACATTTAGACATGCTAAAGGAGATATCATCAACACCCTGATTGCTGGGTCGGCGTGGTCAGCCGGATGTGAGGGGCACTGTCCCCTTCACCCACGACCGCCGTTATCCTGCATCTCATCGTTTCGAAGCACGGCACGAATCGGTTACTTTAATTTGAACTGTTAACACCACACGGGAACATTTTTTTATAGAGGCAGATAACCATCTTTGACCTACAAACCAGGTTACTGGCTTTCACATCCTGCTGTCGAAAGGTACACAAAAACAGAGGATGTAGATTTCCCTGATAGAAGAAGTCATAATTAGTGCCTACCGCTGGGCGTCCGACCATCATATAATACAAACTCCTAAAGCCAGTGGTGTGAGATCGTTCCCCCATGTGTCACATTGTCCCAATCGACCCCTATGTCCTCCAGTGTCACATTGTATACCCTAGCTCCATATCCATAGGCAACAGTGTCAAGTTATACCCTAGCTCTACCTCATCTCTATCAGCGTCATGTTCCTAGCTCTTCCCCATCTCTATCAGTGTCATGTTCCTAGCTCTTCCCCATCTCTATCAGCGTCATGTTCCTAGCTCTTCCCCATCTCTATCTGTGTCATGTTCCTAGCTCTACCCCATCTCTATCAGCGTCATGTTCCTAGCTCTACCCCAAACTATATCAGCGTCATGTTCCTGGCTCTTCCCCATCTCTATCAGTGTCATGTTCCTAGCTCTACCCCATCTCTATCAGCGTCATGTTCCTGGCTCTTCCCCATCTCTATCAGCGTCATGTTCCTAGCTCTACCCCATCTCTATCAGCGTCATGTTCCTGGCTCTTCCCCATCTCTATCAGTGTCATGTTCCTAGCTCTACCCCATCTCTATCAGCGTCATGTTCCTGGCTCTTCCCCATCTCTATCAGCGTCATGTTCCTAGCTCTACCCCATCTCTATCAGCGTCATGTTCCTGGCTCTACCTCATCTCTATCAGTGTCATGGTCCTAGCTCTTCCCCATCTCTGGAGACGCCACTCTGTATCTCAAGTGAGAGTGGAGACGCCACTCTCTATGTACCAAAACGTCACTATGTTTAGGAGATTGGACAAGATATGGCGCCTAATACCTATATACTTCACATACTGAGAATCAACGTTATGTACTTGTAACCGAGTGCATCTCGCATTCACTTCAACAAACTGCGATTCTATCTGCTCAGTGACATGTGCCTATGCATCCTTCTCGCTACATATATTATTTAGTCATGAATTCAGTCACGATTTGCCATTGATATGTTTCATCAGAAATGGCATTTAGATATTTACGAAAATATGATACTTATCGCCAATTCAAGTCATTGCTTGAACCAGAATCTTATTTATCAAACTTACGGTACAGGAATTTTCGTTACATCATTATTCGTTTTAGACTTGGCCTGAATGATCTAAAAATTAACACAGGGAGATTTTCATCTATCGAGAAACCCATAAGGGTACGCCCATTCTGTGACATTCGTTGTTGTCGAGGAATACCATTTTATGTTTATTTGCCCTAAATACGAAAATCTAAAAAACAAGTACTTACCGCAGTGGTCTTTATCATATTTTAATGCTGTAAGATTGTCTTCATTACTGTCCTGCAAGGATATTCTAACATCAACTGGCTTTGTACATACATAATGTGTTTTAGTTACGAAGTGAATTCTTACCTTGACTTTGAATCTTATAAAATATGTTATGTAACTCCGTTGTGTATAGGCCTGTGGACTTTCATACAATAAAGAATTGAAAATTGAAATAAAGAATTGAAATTGATTTGTTCAGAAATATCTCGGTAAATTAGTTTGCGAAGTCAGTTATTCCGTAATTTACCTTCAGATCTCAAGAACCGTGTCAGTAATAAGATTCTATCTGCACCGGCTAGACACCGGAAGATTTTGTGCTGGCCTTGTGACACATTCAAAAGTGGAAAAATTCTTTAGAGGGAAGTTTAATCAACTATTCCCTCTGTACTTGATCTTTAGACATACAGTTGAGGACTCGTCTCTAATTGCATCTCATGTGGGTTGTGCTGACAAGATTAGACAATTGCTATTGTTCACGTGTCAGGCGCGAGCAGAGTACTGCGCATGCGTCATGAATTTGACATCGCCCTTTATTCATCGGTGATCTCATGCGCTTATTGCGATAACTGGTTTCTTCAATTGACAGCTCTCGGTTATTATTGCGGTGGTCAGTCTTCGAGTGGTTGCCACTCGATCATGGGGACATTCTACCTGCTTGACCATGGGATTCACGTGGAGAGGCAAACCGCAAATGTAGGATTAAAGATGTTTTCTAAAGTTTAAAAATCCCAATTGGAATTTAGGGACAGTTATCGAGCGTTCAATTATAACTTAATTTTGTAAGGTGTCTTAGAAAACGTCTTTGGCATGGGAGGCTACTTGTTCAATAGCCACACATCATAACTTGTGCGAGTCTAAAGCCTTCAATGGGGCATTATTAGGCACATGGTGCACCTGGTTTCAATTAAATCCACAGTGCGTGGAACACAGAATTGTGACCCGGCAAAACCACTGGTCGAAAGTTTACACGCGTCGTCAGTTTCAGCGTTATCAGGAAATCACATTACCATTTCCCGTGGATACTGTCAGTGACGAAATAAGCAGTACACATTCTGCGTATGTAAAGTGTAGAGGACATTTCAGTCATATATGCGACTCATGCATGTGTCTGTTATCTATGTGTGTCTTATGTGTGTGTCACGTATGTGTGTCATGTATGTGTGTCATGTATGTGTGTATTATGTGTGTGTCATGTATGTATGTGATGTATATGTATCTAATGTGTCATGTATGTGTGTTATGTATGTGTATCATGTATGTGTGTTATGTATGTGTATCATGTATGTGTGTCATGTATGTGTATCATGTATGTGTGTCATGTATGTGTGTCATGTATGTGTATCATGTATGTGTGTTATGTATGTGTATCATGTATGTGTGTTATGTATGTGTATCATGTATGTGTGTCATGTATGTGTGTCATGTATGTGTATCATGTATGTGTGTCATGTATGTGTGTATCATGTATGTGTGTCATGTATGTATGTGATGTATGTGTATCATGTATGTGTGTAATGTATGTGTGTCATGTATTAGTGTTATGTATGTGTGTCATGTATGTGTGTTGTGCATATTTGTCATTTGTGCATGTCATGTTTGTGTATCATGTATGTGTGTTATGTATGTGTATCATGTATGTGTGTAATATATGTGTGTCTTATATGTGTATCATGCATGTGTGTTATGTATGTGTGTCATGTATTAGTGTTATGTATGTGTGTCATGTATGTGTGTTGTGTATATTTGTCATTTGTGCATGTCATGTATGTGTATCATCCCAGGTAGCATGCCATCATCGGCCCTGCATCGGCCCAACGTCGGCTACACCATCGGCCCAACGTCGGCAAACTGCATCGGGCCGATGAAGTTTTGCTCATCGGATCGACATCGGCCCAACGCCGGCAAACGTCATCGGCCCTGCATCGGCACTGCACCGGCCCAGCATCGGCCCAGCGTCGGCAAACATCGTCGGGCCGATGAAGTTTTGCTCATCGGATCGACATTGGCCCAACGTCGGCAAACATCATCGGCCCTGCATCGGCCCAACATTGGCCCAGCGTCGGCAAACAATGTCGGGCCGATGAAGTTTTGCTCATCGGATCGACATCGGCCCAACGTCGTAAATAGTTATCTGGCCAGCCTCCGGCAACTGTTATGGAATCAGCATTGGATGGACATCGGCCGAACGTCGACAATAATTATCAGCGCAGCATCTGCCATTGTCTTAAATAGGCTGATGTCATCAGAAGTCATAACTGACAACATCTCATCTTCATATTTCATATTTTCCAAGTGTAGTGTTAGGGTACATAAAACTAAACATTTCTAAAAGCTGCAGCTAGCCGTGATGTTAAAGTTACAAAGATAAAAGGTAAAACTAAAAAATACTGAATTTTTAAAAAGATAATATTTTTTTATCATAGTTAATACTTTGAAAACCAAATGTTAGTAATATAAATACTTCTAGCTGTACAAAACAATCGAAATGCTTACACTAGTTACAGTACTATTTTTTATGTACCCTAATACATGTGTAGTTAATACTTATAAATAAACACAAAGAGCAAAATAGAATAATAAACTTTATTATTAATTAATTATTATTTACAAGAAAACAGTGTTACTACCTGCAACAAGGCGGATGTGAAACATATATTCTCAAAACCAGTTTTAAAACACAGTCTAAACATATACCCCTCATATTGGCCTGCAAAATTTCATTTATGTGGCTTCAAATTCAGAGACAACCCCCCCCCCCCCATATTTCATCAAGTTAAAATAGCATGAAGAAAAGGCCATAACTCCATACAAAATAAGTTCTTATAACCATCTTCTGGAGTTTGTACCTTAGATAAGCACGGAAAATTTCATTTATTAACTTCAGTAGTGTCCAAGAGAACCTGGCAGTATATGTACCAAGTTCAAAAACAAGGGTCATAACCCTGTGAAAAATATGTTGTCAACACCATCTTTTTGGATTTCTTTGTTCCGTTGCAATTCAGCACTTTTGTTTGCAGATTCTCTATCTACACCTCTGTTTTTCAGTACGCGTTTTCCTTATGCCATTTCTAAGCCTTGCTCCTGGAACTCGAAGCCATTCTTTTACACAGGTCACCATGTACTTGTCAGTGGCTTGTAAGAGCCCAGCTGCAGGCTTCCTCCTCAGCTTTTGTTTACAAATGATAGCAAAAAATGTCAGTGTGCATATTATAAGTCATTGCATGCACTCTCACAATTACAAGTAATGGACTTCACAAGTGTGTTAACATAATGGAATAATAGAATAAGTAATACCCTGTTCACATGCACCACCTTACATATGTGTGTATATTTTATTTTAAGTCTTGACACCTGTTAATAAATACAGGGTTCACTCAAGGAATTTTCTGCCATGGGCCCTTTATGTGACAATTTCATATATTCCCTAGGTACACCCGCACTTGTCCATACAGCACAATGTTAAAATGCCCCATTGTATTTGAAAATGTGGGCCTTTTTCCAAATTTAGGGGCTAAAAGCAGAAGGCCCCACACTAGAATTATCGGAATCCCAGTAAGTAAATTGATGAGTTAATAATATGTGTAAATAAGTAAATTGAATTATGTGTAATTATATACGCAAATAACATATCAACTCCCAATATTGTATGGTAGGTCCCTAATCTGTTTCTTATGTCAATTAAAAAAGATTTTATAACTGACATATCACCCTATTAATTTAGCCCAATAAAAATCCCCAATAACCACATAACCCCGCTCCTCCAATCTTGCTGGAAAACAGTTTTAGGTGTGCAATCTCTCTTGTATGTCCATCAAAAGTAAGTCAGCATGAAATTTCATTTGGAAGATTACCATAGTAAGTGTCAGGGTCCCTTAATAGGGCAAACATGATATTAAATATATGCTTATAAATATTTCAAGCAGAAACATGTATCAGTTGGTTTGGTTTGTTGTTTAACGCCTCACTCAGCAATATTCCAGCTATATGACGGCGGTCTGTAAATAATCGAGTCTGGACAAGACAATCCAGTGATTAACATCATGAGCATCAATCCATGCAATTGGGATTGATGACATGCATCAACAAAGTCAGAGAGCCTCACCTCCCGATCCCATTAGTCGCCTCATACGACAAGCATAGTTGCCTTTTACGGCAAACATGGGTTGCTGAAGATATCTTCTACCCCGGATCTTCTATATGAATCAAAATTGGAGTAAATTTCCCATACTTGATACATCTAAAGAAATTTAATTCACTCACCAGTTCTCTCTCAGTTGCTCGATTATGGAAAAGCTGCTAAGAGTTCATTCAGCTCATCCATGTTTGCCAATCTGATTTTCTTAAATAGAAATATAAGGATATTATATGTCAAGTTTGTGTAGCAGCAGTGAGCACTTAGCTATTATGGTGATGATGTCAAGAGGTTGAGGGGAATATTGCTCAAAACATAAAAGTAACATTTAAATAAAGCTTTGGCCATACACAGATATCAGGTCCTTTCCTTAAGTCATACATCTTATCTCATATATTTGCACTTGTACATACAGTCCTTATCTGGAGCCATGTAGCAGAAATAATTTCCCAGGGAAAGTATTTTCATGTTAATAGCCATAGCCACATCCATTGAAAAGCAGTGAGAAAATCCCCATATTGACATAATATTGACTTGTACATACAGTCCTTATCTGGAGCCATGTAGCAGAAATAATTTCCCAGGGAAAGTAGTTTCACGTTAATAGCCATAGCCACATCCATTGAAAAGCAGTGAGAAAATCCCCATATTGACATAATATTGAACAGATCCTGTGAAGTCTGGTTACCACAAAACAGATTTCATTTATTATATGATGCCAAAATATATGTAGATTACATCATGGTAAACCAAAACTGCAAATAAACGTTTTTCATTAAAAGATCAGATACAAAGGTATGTACATATTACAAACACTTGTATGCAAAAAATAGCAGGAAAGTATTGGGGACAAGTAATTTTATGGAGTTTCATTGCTTGTAAACATAGGCAAAGGGATAATGATAAACTGAAATAATATATCTTTAGTTAGAATAAATCAAATTTGAAACAAGGCTGTGGGCGTTTTTCTACAATGGATAATGTCCTGAAAAATCTGTACTGAAGTATCTTCCTCGAAGTTTTACCATTAATTTGAAATTTGATCAAATAAATGACATTCTAAATTGTTTTGGATTATATATTTAGCATCATACCTTTGAAATAGTACATTTAAAAAAAATTAATTCAGTATTTCATCAAAAATGTACATCATAAATTACTTAACTAGATAAAACTACCATACCCCCTCCCCCCCCCCCCCCCCAAACACACACAACCTAAAAATCCATTCTGAAATAGCCATATCTCAAAACCTCAATCGATCGATACAGATACCATACATAGGTATAAGATTTCTGATCGATTATAGGCCTAAGTCTATGTAAGGTATCCAGCAGATCTTGATAAAATTGCCCACACCTGTAATGCGCAGTGATCCGTTTACTAAAAGAGCTGTCCTTTCATTTCGCCCATTATCCAGAAAAAGTTCCAAATTCGCAAGTAACTATGACATTAAAAAAACATACATTTTTTTTTTTTATTTCAACTTTTTGGTGATCGAAAACCAAACTCGGCAGTGAAGCTCCGTTCATCGATCAGTAGGAAACATTAGCTGGATCGCATGACATGCACACGCAATGCTGAAAGTTTCCGAAAGCCTCGTTATGAATTTCATGTTCACTGCTTTTTGCGCTGACAGCAATCACAAAATTGACTTGTAAATTCGAGTTTGTAATCAATTTCCTAACCTCATCCATCCCCACACTTAACAAATACGCATGTGACAATGACAAATAAAGCAATGTTCATTCAAAAATACTAATGTAAGTAAATGTTTGGCTATTCATTTGCTTGCCGCTGTAATACTCTCACCCCGAGATTGCGACTCGTTGGTTGAACATCGCTGAATCTACATGTAAATAAAACATATCTTGTCATGTTTTGTATTTGCCCGTGTCCCCGCGTTTTGCTAGAAATATGTATATGGTGGTATTTAAAAAAAATATAAATAGAGAATCTGGTGAGGATGCAGTGTCACGACATATTCCACGGATTTTGACACTGACGTAGAATTGACAGGAGTGTGTTTCTCAAAACCTCCAAAACACATAGGCCTAGATTTCTCTACTCACGTTTACACTGTTTCTCGTTTCAATTGTAAGGTTTGAAAATGAAATAAAAACCTCGTAAATACAGTAATGAAGTAAACACTTACCGCAAAATAGATTTTCCCTCAGCCCTCCACACATCATCCTTTCGTCGTCTGCTTGAAATGACGCGCGTGAGTAACAGCGCCCTCTATAACAAGAGTAGCTTCCCTTGGAAACATGTTGTGAAAACGTTGGACCAACGTAACATAACCGCTCGCGATATTCCAAACTTTTGCCAATATCATGTAATTTGCTGAATGAATTGTAAGATGTGACGAATCCCGTCTGTATCTTCTCTGTCTGTTGTATATGTGCAGCCAAAATGGCCAGTGAATGTGCTTGATCTATTTAATTTAAAAATTAAAAATAAAGTTAATATTTTGAGTTCGAATAGAATTATTGTATTATTCGTAAATATACTTGATCTATTATTTGTCACATTGTAATCGACAAATGTGTTTTTTTCTTTTATGTTATCATAACAAGATCAAATCATATATCAGGTTCAATGTCAGTGCCAGTCACCAGCATTGGCCTGACAGCGGACCGCTGCAGTTTGCCGATGCCGATATTGCCGGCGGTTGCCGATGCAAAGCCAACGTCGGTCCGATGTAGGTGTGCTAGCTGGGATGTATGTGTGTTATGTATGTGTATCATGTATGTGTGTCATGTATGTATGTGATGTATGTGTATCTAATGTATCATGTATGTGTGTCATGTATGTGTATCATGTATGTGTGTTATGTATGTGTATCATGTATGTGTGTTATGTATGTGCATCATGTATGTGTGTTATGTATGTCTATCATGTATGTGTGTTGTGTATATATGTGTCATTTGTGCATGTCATATATGTGTGTCATGTATGTGTGTCATGTATGTGTGTCATATATGAGTATCATGTATGTGTGTCATGTATGTGTCTTATGTATGTGTGTCATGTATGTGTTATATATATGTGTGTCATTTGTGCATGTCATGTATGTGTGTCATGTATGTGTGTCATGTATGTGTGTCATGTATGTGTATCATGTATGTGTGTTATGTATGTGTGTTATGTATGTCTATCATGTATGTGTGTTGTGTATATTTGTCATTTGCGCATGTCATGTATGTGTATCATGTATGTGTGTCATGTATGTGTGTCATGTATGTGTATTATGTATGTGTATCATGTATGTGTGTTATGTATGTGTGTCATATATGTGATATATATATATGTATGTCATTTGTGCATGTCATATATGTGTATCATGTATGTGTGTCATGTATGTGTGTCATGTATGTGTGTCATGTATGTGTATCATGTATGTGTGTCATGTATGTGTGTCATGTATGTGTGTCATGTATGTGTGTCATGTATGTGTGTCATGTATGTGTGTCATGTATGTGTATCATGTATGTGTGTTATGTATGTGTGTTATGTATGTCTATCATGTATGTGTGTTGTGTATATATGTGTCATTTGTGCATGTCATATATGTGTATCATGTATGTGTGTCATGTATGTGTGTCATATATGTGTATCATGTATGTGTGTCATGTATGTATGTTATGTATGTGTGTCATGTATGTGTTATATATATGTATGTGTCATTTGTGCATGTCATGTATGTGTGTCATATATGTGTATCATGTATGTGTGTCATGTATGTGTGTTATGTATGTGTGTCATGTATGTGTTATATATATGTATGTCATTTGAGCATGTCATGTATGTCAAGACTATTTCTCATGTATGTGTGTCATGTATGTGTATCATGAATATGTGTCATGTATGTGTGTCATGAATATGTGTGTTATGTATGTGTGCTATTAATATTTGTCATGCATGTGTGTTATGTTTGTGTGTCATGTCTGTAGGTCGTGTATATGTGATATGTATGCGTGTCATGTATGTGTGTTATGTATGTGTCATGTATGTGTTTCATGTATGTGCATCACGTGTGTGTCTTATGTAAGTGTCATGTATGTGTATCATGTTATGTGTGTCATGGATGCGTGTTATGTATGTGTGTCACGTATGTGTCTTATGTGTGTGTTTTGTATGCGTGTCATGTATATGTGTTATGTATGTGTGTCATGTATGTGTCTTGTGTATGTATCATGTATGTGTGTTAGTATATGTGTTATGTATGTGAGTTATGTATGTGTTTTGTGTATGTGTTATGTATATGTGTTATGTATGTGTGTTATATATGTCTCTTGTGTATGTATGTTATGTATGCGTGTCATGTATGTTTGCAATGTATCTGTGTCATGTATGTGAGGCTTACATGTGTGTCATGTATGTGTCATGTATATATGTTATGCATGCGTGTTATGTATGTATGTGATGTATGTGTGTCATGTATGTGTGTCATGTATGTGTCTTATGTATGTGTTTCTCATGTGTGTGATATGTATGCGTGTCATGTATGTACGTCTTATGTGTGTGTTACGTATGTGTTATGTATTTGTGGTATGTATGCGTGTCATGTATGTGTGTTATTTATGTGTGCCATGTATGTGTATCATGTATGTGTTTTTCAGGTGTGTGATATGAATGCGTGTCATGTATGTGCGTCTTATGTTTGTGTTACGTATGTGTATGTGTGGTATGTATGTGTGGTATGTATGTGTGCCATGTATGTGTGTTATGTATGCGTGTCATGTATGTGTGTCATGTATGCGTGTTATGTATGTGTGCCATGTACGCGTGTCATGTATGTGTGTTATGTATGTGTGCCATGTATGTGTGCCATGTATGTGTGTTATGTATGTGTGTCATGCATGTGTGCCATGTATGTGTGTCATGTTTGTGTGTTATGTATGTGTGCCATGTATGTGTGTTATGTATGTGTGTCATGCATGTGTGCCATGTATGTGTGTCATGTTTGTGTGTCGTGTATGTGTGCCATGTACACATGTCATGTATGTGTCATGTCTGCGTGTCATGTATGTGTGTCATGTATTAGCGTTATGTACATGTATGTGTGTGATGTACACGTGTCATGTATGTGTGTTATGTATGCGTGTCATGTATGTGTGCCATGTATGCGTGTCATGTATGCGTGTCATGTATGTGTATCATGTATGCGTGTCATGTATGTATGTGATGTATGCGTGTCATGTATGTGTGTCATGTACACGTGTCATGTATGTGTATCATGTACACGTGATATGTATGTGTGTTATGTATGTGTGTTATGTTTGTGTGTCGTGTATGTGTGGTTGCTTGGTTGGTTGGTTGCTTTATTGTATACGCCGCACACAGCAATATCTAGCTTTATGGTGGATGTCTGTAAATAATCGAGTCTGGACCAGACAATCCAGTGATTAATATCATAAGCATCGATCAACACAATTTGGATTGATTACATGTATGCGTGGCATGTGTGGGTGTCATGTATGCGTGTCATGTTTAGGTATCATGCGTGTGTGTCTTATGTGTGAGGTATGTATGCGGGTCATGTATGTACGTCATGTATGTGAGTCATGTATGTGTGTCATTTATGTGTGTTATGTATGTGTATCATGTATGTGTGTTATGTATGTGTGCCATATATATGTGTTATGTATGTGTGTCATGTATGTTTGTCACATATGTTTGTTCTGTATGTTTGTAACGTATGTGTGAAATGTATGTGTGTCATGTATTAGTGTCATGTATGTGTCTTATGTATGTGTGTCATGTATGTGTGCCATGTATATGTGTTATGTATGTGTGTGATGCAGGTTTGTCATGTATGTTTGTTCTGTATGTTTGTAATGTATGTGTGTGATGTATGAGTGTCATGTATGTGTCTTATGTATGTATGTCATGTATGTGTGTCATGTATATGTGTTATGTATGTGTGTGATGTATGTTTGTCATGTATGTTTGTAATGTATGTGTGTTATGTATGTGTGTAATGTATGCGTGTCATGTATGTACGTCTTATGTGTGTGTTACGTATGTGTTATGTATTTGTGGTATGTATGCGTGTCATGTATGTGTGTTATTTATGTGTGCCATGTATGTGTATCATGTATGTGTTTTTCAGGTGTGTGATATGAATGCGTGTCATGTATGTGCGTCTTATGTTTGTGTTACGTATGTGTATGTGTGGTATGTATGTGTGGTATGTATGTGTGCCATGTATGTGTGTTATGTATGCGTGTCATGTATGTGTGTCATGTATGCGTGTTATGTATGTGTGCCATGTACGCGTGTCATGTATGTGTGTTATGTATGTGTGCCATGTATGTGTGCCATGTATGTGTGTTATGTATGTGTGTCATGCATGTGTGCCATGTATGTGTGTCATGTTTGTGTGTTATGTATGTGTGCCATGTATGTGTGTTATGTATGTGTGTCATGCATGTGTGCCATGTATGTGTGTCATGTTTGTGTGTCGTGTATGTGTGCCATGTACACATGTCATGTATGTGTCATGTCTGCGTGTCATGTATGTGTGTCATGTATTAGCGTTATGTACATGTATGTGTGTGATGTACACGTGTCATGTATGTGTGTTATGTATGCGTGTCATGTATGTGTGCCATGTATGCGTGTCATGTATGCGTGTCATGTATGTGTATCATGTATGCGTGTCATGTATGTATGTGATGTATGCGTGTCATGTATGTGTGTCATGTACACGTGTCATGTATGTGTATCATGTACACGTGATATGTATGTGTGTTATGTATGTGTGTTATGTTTGTGTGTCGTGTATGTGTGGTTGCTTGGTTGGTTGGTTGCTTTATTGTATACGCCGCACACAGCAATATCTAGCTTTATGGTGGATGTCTGTAAATAATCGAGTCTGGACCAGACAATCCAGTGATTAATATCATAAGCATCGATCAACACAATTTGGATTGATTACATGTATGCGTGGCATGTGTGGGTGTCATGTATGCGTGTCATGTTTAGGTATCATGCGTGTGTGTCTTATGTGTGAGGTATGTATGCGGGTCATGTATGTACGTCATGTATGTGAGTCATGTATGTGTGTCATTTATGTGTGTTATGTATGTGTATCATGTATGTGTGTTATGTATGTGTGCCATATATATGTGTTATGTATGTGTGTCATGTATGTTTGTCACATATGTTTGTTCTGTATGTTTGTAACGTATGTGTGAAATGTATGTGTGTCATGTATTAGTGTCATGTATGTGTCTTATGTATGTGTGTCATGTATGTGTGCCATGTATATGTGTTATGTATGTGTGTGATGCAGGTTTGTCATGTATGTTTGTTCTGTATGTTTGTAATGTATGTGTGTGATGTATGAGTGTCATGTATGTGTCTTATGTATGTATGTCATGTATGTGTGTCATGTATATGTGTTATGTATGTGTGTGATGTATGTTTGTCATGTATGTTTGTAATGTATGTGTGTTATGTATGTGTGTAATGTATGAGTGTCATGTATGTGTCTTATGTATGTGTGCTATGTATGCGTATCATGTATGTGTGTCACGTATGTGTCTTATGTATGTGTGTGATGTATGTGTGTCTTGTATGTTTGTAATGTATGTGTGTTATGTATGTGTGCCATGTATGTGTCTTATGTATGTATGTCATGTATGTATTTTATGCGTGTGTGATATGTATGCGTTTCATGTATGTGTATCATGTATGTGTTTGTCAGGTGTGTGATATGTATGCGTGTCATGTATGTGCGTTTTATGTGTGTGTTACGTATGTGTGTTACGTATGTGTGTTATGAATGTGTGGTATGTATGCATGTCAAGTATTTGTGTTATGTATGTGTGTCATGTGTGTGTCTTATGTATGTATGTGATGTATGTGTGTAATGTATATGTGTCATGTCTGTGTGTCATGTATGTGTCTAATGTATGTATGTCATGTATGTATGTGTGTAATGTATGTGTGTTATGTATGTGTGTCATGTATGTGTCTTATGTATGTATGTCATGTATGTATTTTATGCATGTGTGATATGTATGCGTTTCATGTATGTGTATCATGTATGTGTTTGTCAGGTGTGTGATATGTATGCGTGTCATGTATGTGTGTTTTATGTGTGTGTTACGTATGTGTGTTACGTATGTGTGGTATGAATGTGTGGTATGTATGCATGTCAAGTATTTGTGTTATGTATGCGTGTCATGTATGTGTGTCATATATTAGTGCTATGTATGTGTGTCATGTATGTGTGTCATGTATTAGTGTTATGTATGTGTGTCTTGTATGTGTGTCATATATTAGTGCTATGCATGTGTGTCATGTATGTGTGTCATGTATTAGTGTTACGTATGTGTGTCATGTACACGTGTCATGCATGTGTGTTATGTATGCTTGTCATGTATGTGTGTTATGTTTGTGTGGTTGGTTGGTTGGTTTATTGTTTAACACCGCACTCAGCAATATCTAGCTATATGACGCATGTCTATAAATAATCGAGTCTATACCTGACAATCCAGTGATTGATATCGAAAGCGTCGATCCAAACAATTTGGATCGATTACATGTTTTCGTGTCATGTATGCGTGATATGAATGGGTGTCATGTATGCGTGTCATGTATGTGTGTTATGTATCTGTGTCATGTATATGTGTCATGCATGTGTGTCTTATGTGTGCGATATGTACGCCTTTCATGTATGTGTTGTGTACGTGCCATGTATGTACGTCATGTTTGTGTGCCATAGATGTGCGTCATGTATGTGTGCCATGTGTGTGCGTCATGCATGTGCGTCATGTATGTGTGTCATGAATTGTGTCATGTATGTGTGCCATGTATTTGTGTTATGTATATGTATGTCACGTATGTGTGTCATGAACCTGTCACAGAGAGATAATATGTTAATTTGTTTGCAATCTGTGTTCATTATGACGCAAATCAATACATCAGCAAATGAAAAATATAAAAATACCAGTACATAAGCTTGAAGTTACCATCTGGCCTGTTGTCAATGTTTCTCATGGTATGTCATGGTATGTACCTACAACGATCTTTGATTGTGTCTGATAAGGTGGAAGTTGTGAAAGAATACATATAAACTGACGTCCAAAAGAAACTTTACCAGAGTTTGAAATCACTCTTGCTAAAAAACAACAAAACATACATGCATAAAGTAAAGTGTATTGAGAAAATCCATATATCAACATAATCAACACTGAAAATGACAATCATACCGCGACCGTGAATGACGTCAGAGGCCCCCAAAATTGGAGGTGGTACAAAACTCGAGCTTTCAGAATCATGGACAATAGGCAGAGTACATAAACAATCGCTCACGTTCAATAACAAGTCATTAGTAGCGTGTGTGACCACCAAATGCCTTAATACAGGCAAAAACTCTTCGACGCACAGAAAAAGTCAGTCGTCTGATGAGGTCACGTGGAATTTGACGCCTTTCTGTTTGGAGGGCCAAGATCAGTTCTTGCCGGTTGGCTGGAGAGTGTGGTCGTTGTCGAACACGACGATTCATCAAGTCCCAGAGGTGTTCTATGGGGGACATGTCGGGTGAGCGTGCAGGCCACGGCAGGACGTTGACGTTGTTGGCTGCGAGGAAGTTAGTGACAATTCTGGCTGTATGGGGTCTAGCGTTGTCATGCTGATAAATGACACCATGTGGCTGCTGTTGGAGAAATGGTAGGACAACTGGACGAAGAATGTTGTCCGTGTAAGGCTGAGCTGTCAAGTTTCCGTCAACGATGACCAGCGGTGTCCTCTCCTGCCCACAGATCCCTCCCCACACCATGACACTCCCTCCACCATGTGGTACGACCTCCTGCACGCAACACGCCGCCGTTCGTTCACCCCTTCGGCGGTAAACACGTTGTCTTCCATCAGCCCTAAACATACAGAATCGACTTTCGTCAGTGAAGACAACCCTCTGCCAGTCACGTCGTTGCCAACGTCGTACAGTCCGGGCCCATCTCAATCGCAGACGACGATGTTGCGCTGTCAATAGCTGTCCTCTGTATGGTTTAAAAGCCCTGGTTCCATGAGCCCTGAGTCTCCTGGCCACTGTCTGTCGACTAACCCTGTGACCTAAGGCATTTGTCGCCGATGACGTCACTGTCAGGAAGCGATTTCGGAGGTGCAAGGTACGCAAGTACCGGTCATCATGGGGCGTGGTCACCCTGGGTCTGCTTGTTCTTGGCCTGTCAGCGGCCCGCCCTGTCTGTCTGTAACGTTGCATCAAGTTGGTAAGGGCAACACGGGAGCAACCGAATGTTCGTGCAATATGGGCGTGGGTGACTCCCATCTGTACCATACCCAAGGCTCGTTCACGTTGTTCGACTGTGAGTCGTGGCATTTCTTTTGTGTTTTTTTTTTATCACTGTGGATGTCTGACTTGCCGTTGCAATCGTTTTATGCCCTTACCCGCACGTGCATTTGCAGTTGTCCGTGGTGCGCGTGTTTTTCACTTTTTCGCGTGTTATCTCGCAAACATGTAACAGACGATTAACATTTTCTGCATACACTATTGTTGTATTTAGGTTATGTGTTTTAGATAGACTTCATCGAAAAAAACTTATGCTTTGTCTGAAATTTATATTTTCAGTTGGTAAAGTTTCTTTTGAACGTAGGGACGGTCGGGTAGCCTAGTGGTTAAAGCGTTCGCTCGTCACGCTGAAGACCCGGGTTCGATTCCCGACATGGGTACAATGTGTGAAGCCCATTTCTGGTGTCCCCCGCCGTGATATTGCTGGAATATTGCTAAAAGCGGCGTAAAAAACATATTCACTCACTCACTCACTCTTTTGGACGTCAGTTTATCTTGGGGCCATCCTCGCCAACAAACTGACACTTTCACGAAACACTAAAGCATTTTATAGTGAGTGTGACTGCTTAACATACTGAGAACTTTTAATGTTGACTGTCCTGTTATTTTATTGTTTTATAAAAGTTTTATTCAGTCCGTTTTAATCTTTAGCATGCAGTGGTGGTATGGACCATTCTCACCTCGGAGCAAACCAAGAAAACCAATAACTTGGGATTTACCTTTTCAACCAATTTACCTTTAGAAAACCGTTGAGGAAACTGTTTTCAGTTGTTCATGACCAAGTACCGATATATTCACATTATATCATGTATAGATCACCCATGTACCTCTATTATCACGCCTAGTCACTATAGATTTCCCATTAGCATCGATAGCCCCCATCTAATCACATCGGTGACATATGAGAAAGTGACAAAACGTTTTATTCTTGTTCCGTGTTGTAGTTAAGACACGTGTTACCTAATTTTTAATATGCCACTGGCGTGGAGTTTAGACAAGTATCGTCCAGTGCTGGTAGTATATGTCTGCATATCGCGATGAACTATCTGTTTTCATAATTGTATATGCGGTATGTGTATGGCTGGTTTGATTAACAATTATCTAAGTAAGGACTAAGTCCGGCAGTCAGACATGGTGAACAGGGCGCCGCAATCAGTTGTAACCCTCGGAATGGTCATTAAAGAAGAGTCATAAACTGGAGATGATATAACAGTATTCACCGTATACCATCCTTGAAGAAACTAGTTACATACATGTTCATGTTTCAAGAAAAAGCATGCGTTGTGATATACAAAATTAATGTTGATGGTTAATAATCATGATCTGGATGCGCGTCTCTGGATATATAAACTTATCAACACTCTTGAGAAAAAAGTCATAGAAAGTGTTTAAAAGACGAGAGGGATACCAGCTTTATAAGTGTTTAAACTAGCATTGATTATGCCATGTAACCTTTGTCTATTTCCAGACATATGTCATGTTTACCCTGCAGCTCGTTTTCTGGTGTCATGTAGGCGATGCTGTACATGCAGGATGAGGCCACTGTAAGCTGAAAGCCACATTGGAAGTAAATTTTAATTTATTCGCCTATGCTCTCTGAAGGATGTTCCTGAGGATAGTGATTATGTTATTGAAGATGTCCCAGAGATTCAGCGTGCGGTGAGTGTTCTTTCAAAAAGGGCACTGAAGGGACAATCAATGCCGGAACAATTACCTGATTTTTTGTTCAACTGGGAAGAGAAAACTCTGTATTAGCTCGCTCTTGTCCTCACGCGGGACCCTAGGGGGTGGACAACGGGGTTAATTTCCACCAAGGCGTCTTGGACGCACGGTACGTCTTTAAATTGATGGGTTGTCATCCCACCCCCACCCCCATCCCCCCAAACCCTGACTGTGGTAGACAGAATCTGCGCCAGGGATGTACCCCCTCCCACTCCCTCAGCTCCTTAACAAACAGATATAACCCTAGTTTATAGATCCTTTGTGACGCGGGTTAGAGTGCCTCGCTGACAGGCTGTTGGCAACCGGGGGTAATAAGGTGGGCGATAAGGTGACTCGCTTTGACTATGAACATAAGTAAGGGATACCCATGGCGCGGACTCGAGTTCGCCTTTGCTTGTTGTGTTGAAATGCGATATATGATAACACAATAACTGGCTCTCTCACTGACTGACATACGCTTTGCAGTCGACACAATATTGGACACCATACATTCTTCCATATCACTAATCACACATAACTACATACTGCCTGGGGCAGGATGGTTATTCTTTCCTGATTAACCAAGGACATTACATTTTTTGAACATCACTTATCGGTGTTATTTCGAAGGCAATGTGTTTGTATATGGCTTGTATTCTTTCAAGCTAAATTTCTGACCAGACGCCAAGTTTCATATATATCAGCATAGCTCATACATATAGCTTCGATCATGAAATAAAAACTATGTATTGTACTCAGTGAATAAATAGAGGATATTTCATGTGTCTCGTACGCCACTAGTGAAATATTTCAATTTCCCCGTTACTCGATGAGAGAAACATGATATTTCACGAGACACATGGAATATCCTATTAATCATATACTTTGTGTGTAGTTGTCTACCGGAAAATTAATTTATTTCATTACAAATGTAAAACCTTGAACGTAAATTCTCCCAACCTAACACACAGGGAAGATTCTCCACCCTTTTTATTTGCGACTTAAAAAGTAGTTTCGTGTTTGTAAAATCTTAAGAAATATAAAAAAAAGTATCCAAAAATATTTAGGGTCACGAAAATCCTTTATCATACATTTCGACGTGCTTATATACAAAATCAACTTTAACAAAAAATAATTAAATTTTCGTTATGTTTATGGAAATTCCTGCATTATGATTAGCTGAATTGGTCACGTGTTATTGCATTCATTTCCCAATGAATGTAAAGAATTAAGCCACGCCTACCGCGGCGCACTACTTTTATTACTGCGGAATGTCGGGGAATCCCAATATAACAGTCGAGGGAATTACCTTTCTGCTCACGTGTATCGTCATGCACAGGACATTTAGCGACTGTCATGCATATTCATTGTCCAAACTACCCTTTGAAACCGAAGGCCGAGAATGAATGAAACAGCAAACGTGCAGGCTCGCTCGCCTGTTTTTTTACCGCTCGCCTCGGTTCAACTTTCATGTCTTCGGATTTCATTTCTAACTAGCATTTTTCCAACTGTGTTTTACCGTAATCAGGGAAGTAATGTTTGAATCATGCAGTAAATGACCATGTTATTTGAAACAGCCGCCTTCTCTCGGACATATTTCTTCCGGTTCGTTACAGTCTGACTGTTGCAGTTCTTTTCGCCTCTTACCTTAATTGACAGGTCCAATGAACATTGTTTTAATCCCACTTTCCGTTGATTGGCTACTGTCTGTGTAGGCGTGTCAAGTATGTGCATAAATTAAACGATCACCTGATTCATGTCACGCCACTGTATGTATTCCTACACCTGGAATGTTTATCAATGTCGTCATTTTTGTCTGTTTTGATTAATGCAACTGTTTTGGGTAAAACTATTGTAGATAAAACATGTTTTACGTTGTCGAATTTAATTATAAGCATTGACTGTATAATTTTTTTTGGTTCATTGAGGTATGAATCGAAAAACCGATGTGCAAACTGATTCATACTGTTTGCACATCGGCTTTTCGATTCATACCTCAATACACCGAAAAAAATATACAGTCAATCCTTAAATATTTTTGAAAACTAGGAGACCGCTGTTGGAAGCGAGAGAATACACGCTGGTCAAGTAACAAAATGGCGCTTTGCGAAACGAATAGTCTCGATTGACAAGTTAAATGAGAAAATTTACAGTGTATAACGAGATTTTCGAGAGAATAACAAAAGGCAAGAAGTGATATTAACTTTATAAATGACCATCTGTCAATATTTTGCCTTGTCAATGTTGAACTAACGTAAAAGGAAGTCAACAGTTTGTGAACGGGATAGACACTTACGATAAAGGGAGACAATTAATTTAAGAGGAGGTAACTCTTGTATGACAATAGTTCCGTCAAAGTGTTATGTTCATAGCAGTGAAATATCAAGCGTTATGTTCACTGCAATGAAAATATCACTTTTCTCATCTTCAGAAAACTCAGTCTTTCACACTGAAGTATATAATAGTAAGCATAATCCATGCGGTATACGTGTGTTGTCTTTAATTGAGTACCATACGCCAAACATCAGTAACATGATGATCATCAATGATGCGGTACACAAGCATAATGTATTCAGTAATGTTAAGATAATATGTCATGTGTATAACAGTATTAAGATTCACGATCACCGTGGTCAAGCGTTATGCAGTCAAATATCGTATATATTTATATGACATCGCCACTGAGTGTTTTAATTATGTAGCGCACAAACACAGAGTCGCACAAACATGATCGGATAATTTGGAATAACATCACAACCGCGCGAAAGATTTTCTTAGGTACACCTGAAACTTCTGCGTTGTGTTCTCTAGGGTCGGAACAATATCGCCGTTGGACACAAAACTATTCTCGCTCTTTAATGGAGTTTTCACTGACCGAGAAGGATGTCAGCAGTAGTAGGATCATCTTTGGCAACATATTGGATATTGAACATGCAGATAGCACAAAGAATCCTGTGCCAGTAGGGTGTATATTTATGCATGAGAACAACGAAATATATCTATATAGATGTGAGATACTTATTTTGCGCTTCTCAAAATTGTCAATGTGGCAAATACTTCGACATAAGGGTAAAAATGTATATAGCAAAGTCACAGTTGGAAAAGAGTCCAAGATTCGAGATAGCTCTATGTCTTTTTATCTCGAATTCGAGATATGCGGGCAAATGTACATGTAATTATATTGTGAGGCGGTCGGGACCGGAGAATAGGTTCGACGTATCGGTACATTGGAGATAACGGTGCTCGGGGTAACGAAGTTCGACTTTACGTTGTGTCATTTACAAATCATTTTGAAGCCCCAAGCCTGTAGAAAGAGATTAGAAAATATAAGGACGGCATATCGTGCTGTTTAGGTGGTGGCGATGAGTGTGCGGCCGTGCGCAGAGGCCAGGAGATCAGTGAGGATTGTTGAAATATATATTTCGATCACCTCGCAGAGCGTCAACACGTACACATCCAATCTAGCCGTTTTTGCATATTTACTGTTTTCCAGAGTGCCAGCCAGTACAGTCCTCCTTATTTGTGACTATATAGAGAATACTACACTCATTCTCGTTAGAGCGAAAGCGATGTCAGATACCATAGAAAGTTCACGAGTTTCGTAAAAATGGTATCTAACGAGAATGAGTGTGGTATTTTATTTATTACCCACGTTAAATATATATTTAAGTGTAATTGTAACATAAATGTAGGTATGTTCCCTGATCTGATTGGTTAAAAAGTGTTGTCGAATGAGCATAACATCGCTGAATTTTTGGGGTCTCATCACCGTGTATGTATACATTAATTAATGGAACTATTTTTGAAATCATCAACATGGAGGAACAGATGGAAATTTACCCTGACTTCCACATCGGAGATTTCGATGAAATATTGAGTGAATGGGGCGACGAGACATTTTCTGAGATAATACAAGAATTTGAAGGTAAATGAAATTTACCTTTTTCCATTAATTACAAAATCATAATCATAAATAATGTAATTTTCTTGGGCTTGGCCAAAGGAAAAAACAAAACAAAATCAATTTTTAACAGAGTAAAAAACATTTATTGCAACTCTATAATGACTTTCATACATCCACCTAATTTTGTTCTTATTATAACCCACAAAAAGCTGTTGAAGCTGAAAACCGTTCTGAGATGGCCCCCTAACTAGGAAATACAGCCAGCGTTTCCGTAGAGCCCAAAGTTCAAGCGTCCAGTCACCGCTTCGCGTCCCTTGATACAAAAGCAGTACAGGACATCGTGGATAGGAACCTCTCCAAATCTACTGGGAGTTAAAATATTTCGACGTAAGCCATTGAAACATAAAAGAATACATAAACAAATAAAAAAAAATTCCTACGCAGATTCGATCAACATCAGCGAGAGTTACCTCCCTTACACCATTGCCATAATAGCAATGTAAAGCGTGACCAATGTGTCATCGCAAAAATTGGCAATAATATAACGAGATTGACCAAAATCTTAACATAAATTAAATATTTCGTTTTGTAAGATTTGAGATATGTTATACTAAATGGATATACGGAAATTTCATTTAAACACGACACCGTAATAATAACGAAATACTCCCACTTACCGTCACATTTGTACCCTGAACACGGCAATCTTTTCACTTCCAGAATGGCTTGGTTTCCGAGGTTTTGAACCCACGTTCGAAGAGCTTCCTGCTTTTCAACTGAATGAGAGACTGAGGTTCTTTTATGCCGAAGTCAGAAATGCTGAGGGAGAACTTTACTCAAAATCGAGTTTTGTTGGGTTGCGTGCTGCCATACACAGGCACATCAGGGGGCCGCCATTTGAGCGCAGCATAAACATTATCCAAGACCGGGAATTTCACACTGCAAACTGCCGTCACTTTACTGTCAAACGCAGGTATTGAATCGCGAGATTTGCAGAATTACCGGCCACAAATCCGATGAATCGTTGAAGTCGTATTCCACTGACTCGTGCTCGTCTCAAAAACGACATTATTCGAACATTTTTCAGAGACAGGAGCAGCTCGCTAACGAACGTAATTTGGTACCTGTCATAGATACAAATATCCTGCCACTGTCCACTGCTCCCGTGAGTAATTTCCAGGTTAATTCTTCTGCTAATTTCCACGGCCTCTCTCACATATGTTATTCTACTGAAACAGTAAACAACTTTTTCAATCCCAGCTAAGCTGCATGTCTGAAATTTGACGTCTCTTGTCACCACCTCAGTTTCAGGCGAGTTGACACTATCTTGTACAGGGGCCAAACAGTATGTACGTCTTTTCTAATTTTGATTATTTGTATTTCATAGTTACGCATAACTACAAATTACAAGTAAGATGAGGAACTGTGATAAAGAATTGAATTTGTGATATTTCCTGTTGTTTGTTTATTTTCTGAGAAATGAGCTTGAACATGTGACCACCCCTTTCGTAAAATGGACCCTCATTATTGGAGTACCTCGAAACCATTGATCGGTTTCGCGGCACCACATATCATGCATCCTTTCGAAGGTGAGCACGAGGAGACGTATTACTAACGACAGTTTTGTTGTGTCATGCGCTCAGTAAATTAGTTCCTCCTAAATATCGATTTAATTAACGTTCATGTTACAATGTCGATAAATATTTCGTTTTGTAAGATTTGCGTGATGTTATGCTGAATGGATGTACGGAAATTTTTCATTTGAACACTCCGCCTTACGGCGTCGTGTTCAAATGAAATTTCCGTACATCCATTCAGCATAACATCACGCAAATCTTACAAAACGAAATATTTATCTCCTAAATACATAACAACTTTCGTTCGTTGACAGACCAAACTGAAACCGGTTGCAAAATCTGGTTGCGCATGAATATTGATATATGACCAAATATGGACATTGTTGACATGTTTATGCATACGCATTAACAACACGCGCCTGCTGTTCTGTTTGCAAACAAACCAACACCAACGCTCAAGATCCTTTTGGAAGAAAGTCTTCAACTTATGGTGATTGGAGCGCCATGTTGTTAGTACGCAGGACACCGATAAGAAAATTTGAAATGTCACATTAGCGCCGCGCTTTGAATATCGGACCAACAGTCGGTTACCCTGCCGGGGTCCCGTCTGTGCAATCAAAATGGTTCGGTTTCCTTGATCTATCAGCTTAATTTATATCATGTCCGTTCCATTTTGGAAGAGGGAAATCAGACAGTTCGCCAAAGACATTCACGTTAACTGTACCACCCTATACACTGAAGACGTGAAAATCAACAAACTCAAATCTGCTTGCATGTCAGTGACAGCTTCGAACGATCGAAGGGCAAGGTCGCCACCGGAATAAGAAAAGACAACCGCGATCCACTCACAGCGTTTTACGCTAGAGATAGGGAATGCTATTGTTCACATTTGGGATGTTTGGGGCAGAAGTCAGGCACACTTCCGCGGAGTTTTCGAATGATTTGTATCGGAACTGTGAACTTTAAGTGATCTAGCTGGTCGTGCTGTCGTGTTTGTTCATCCATTAACAAACCGCCCGAAACAGCGCCACAAAATACGCTGCAAAGGGGACACCTATGGCACAACCGGATCATCCCAAGTAAGTCTCGATATCTGTCCAGATAGTTTAAACAGACTTCATTTCACCACGCTTATCCTTTTACGTTAAATCAAATTGAAAGTTGCGAAAGTTTTAGATCTAGCTCGATTATATGTCAGTAGAAGCTCTATGCATAACTTATATAGAATGCAAACCGAATTTGATGCGCGTCACTATCTTGTTTGGTTTAATAAAGTGTTTGTAAATATCTCTCGTTCTCATGAATTTCTTCAGTTCTGTCTTGTAATCGCAAAATGAATGACGTCTCGCGATTTTTTATGAATGAAAAAAGTAGTCCCGGTGTGACAGAGGTCACGGTTATCCAATCAAAACGAATAAAACAAGGTCAACCTTGTACGACACACGTGTGACGTACGGATTTAGTATCTTAATTACCACCTGTATCTTCACCACGTGGGTAATAAATGATGCCATCTCACCAGAGTGTCTTGATAAAACAAGATAAAACATGCTGAGCGAAAGAGTAGAGTTTGGCCCAGTCGTCCAAGGTGCCGTGTTTCACTGTGCAGAGTTGCGTCCCTTGGGCACGCCAGAAACCTATGATCGTGGGTTCGAATCCCGGTTCGCCCCGATTAGGTTTCTAGGTTTGTCAGCACATACCCGTGCTCGTGGGTTTCACCGAAGTGGAAAACGTCTGAGACCTGCATCACTTCGGGCTTTCCTCCCACATTAAGCTGACACGCCGTGATATAACTGGAATACTATTAAAAGCGGAGTTAAACCCGACTCACTCAATCACTAGTGGCGTGATGTGCAACTCTCCATACGGTCATGTTTCATTGACAAACAATCGGCTCTTGTGACACGCTATAAAATGAATTAGATTCAGACTGTCCCTAAGAACATATACTGTAAAAACATACCTTTTATACATTGTTAAAATTTAAACATTGTATTCGACAGTGATTAATTCCCAGATATGTTTGGTAAACGTCCACCACACGAAAGAGGAGACAATACAAATACTGATCATGTCAGAGGCATCTCATTAACTTGTAGTATGGGAAAAGATATTCATGGTCTTTGTGAACAAACGGTTGATGGTTTTTTTTAAACACGCACCTTTGTACGAGCCGGGATGATGTACAAGATCCACCTGTCGGCTTGTAAGCCGCATCTCAACGTGTATGTTCAAAAACCCGATTTCGTGTTTTGTCAACTCATCGTCTGAAGGTTTAGAATATTGGTTGGAAATGCCTAGTCAGCATTTTTGTGGGGGAAAGCATTCAATGTCCGTGTTCATCTGGACTGTGTTGAACACATGGACATTCAATGTACATAATATGTATATCTTTTTCGAAAGATGTGGATGGCCTTGGTTTTGTCAAGGTGTTTTCGAAAGTAGTTCAATAGATATGGATTCATTAAATCTTGACTACAACCTGCCAAATGGTTAGCAAATACAAGTAACAAGAAATTTCGCAATACCATCACAATATTTCGTTTTGTCCCACATATCTACATGTTGGGAGAAGGTTGTCCATTGTTTCAGAATCCGCCTAGCTTGTCCAAGTCTTGTTGACGAGATTCATTTTCGCTTAATGCGTATTGAGTATAGATCGGTCAACAAGGTTTAATCCCGGCACGCGACTTTCTCAATGTTCATAGAAACTGTTAGATGTCACTGCTAACTTGTCATGTTGTACAAGCTCAACATAAACTTGCCGCTTATGTCGTTTAGAAATAAGAGATTTCGTAGAATACGTTTTTACAGTAAATATTACTGATTATGGTCGGGATGCCTAAAATACCAAGAAAAACAACATTTCAGCATTGGGTTGTTTGAGTGTTAAGCTTTCTGCATGCAGACTACTTCTGACAGTATTTAACCCCCGAGGCTCGCAATACCATCTGCATTAGAGTAACAACGTCTAACATCCATCGGTAACAAGAGTAGACTCCTAAAGTGTATATTAGGGTAACAACATATATCTGTAACAACAGTAGACGCCTAAAGTGTATATTAGGGTAACAACATATATCTGTAACAACAGTCACGCCTCAAGTGTACACAAGGGTAACAACATATATCTTTAACAACAGAAGACGCCTCAAGTGTACATTAGGATAACAACATCTATAGGTAACAACAGTAGACGCCTCAAGGGTGGTGGTGGGGACTTCAGCCTAATCGGGGCGAACCGGGATTCGAACCCACAATCATAGGTTTCTGGCGTGCCCAAGGGACGCAACTCTGCACAGCGAATCGCGGCGCCTTAGACGACTGGGCCACCCGTGCCCCCTAGCAACAGAAGACGCCTCAAGTGTACATTAGGGTAACAACATCTATCTGTAACAACAGTGACGCCTCTAGTGTACATCAGAGTAACAACATCTATCTGTAACAACAGTAGACGCCTCAAGTGTACATTAGAGTAACAACATCTATCGGTAACAACAGAAGACGCCTAAAGTGTACATTAGGGTAACAATATATATCTGTAACAACAGTGACGCCTCAAGTGTACATTAGGGTAACAACATCTATCGGTAACAATATAAGGCGCCTTACGAGTACATTAGGGTAACAACATCTATCGGTAACAACAGAAGACGCCTAAAGTGTACATTAGGGTAACAACATCTATCGGTAACAATAGAAGACGCCTTACGAGTACATTAGGGTAACAACATCTATCGGTAACAACAGAAGACGCCTAAAGTGTACATTAGGGTAACAACATCTATCGGTAACAATAGAAGACGCCTTACGAGTACATTAGGGTAACAACATCTATCTGTAACAACAGTGACGCCTCAAGTGTACATCAGAGTAACAACATGTATCTGTAACAACAGTAGACGCCTAAAGTGTACATTAGGGTAACAATATATATCTGTAACAACAGTGACGCCTCAAGTGTACATTAGGATAACAACATCTATCGGTAACAACAGTAGACGCCTCAAGTGTCCATTAGGGTAACAACATCTATCTGTAACAACAGTGACGCCTCAAGTGTACATTAGGGTAACAACATCTATCTTTAAAAACAGTAGACGCCTCAAGTGTACATTAGGATAACAACATATATCTGTAACAACAGTGACGCCTCAAGTGTACATTAGGGTAACAACATCTATCTTTAACAAAAGTAGACGCATCAAGTGTACATTAGGATAACAACATCTATCAGTAACAACAGTAGAGGCCTCAAGTGTACATTAGGCTTACAACATCTATCTGTAACAACAGTAGACGCCTCAAGTGTCCATTAGGGTAAAAACATCTATCTGTAACAACAGAAGACGCCTAAAGTGTACATTAGGGTAACAACATCTATCGGTAACAACAGAAACCGCCTCAGATGTACATTAAGGTGACAACATCTATCGGTAACAACAGAAGAGTGAGTGAGTGAGTTGGGTTTAACGCCGCTTTTAACAGTATTCCAGTTATCGCGGCGTGACAGTTTAATGTGGGAGGAAAGCCCGAAGTGATGCAGGTCTCGGACGTTTACCGCTTCTGTGAAACCCACGAGCACGGGTATGGTGCTGACAAACCTAGAAACCTAATCGGGGCGAACCGGGATTCGAACCCACAATCATAAGTTTCTGGCGTGCCCAAGGGACGCAACTCTGCACAGCGAATCGCGGCGCCTTAGACGACTGGGCCACCCGTGCCCCCTAGCAACAGAAGACGCCTCAAGTGTACATTAGGCTAACAACATCTATCGGTAACAACAGTAGACGCCTCAAGTGTACATTAGGGTAACAACATCTATCGGTAACAATAGAAGACGCCTTACGAGTACATTAGGGTAACAACATCTATCGGTAACAACAGTAGACGCCTAAAGTGTACATTAGGGTAAGAACTCCTATCTGTAACAACAATAGACGCCTCAAGTGTACATTAGGGTAACAACATCTATCTGTAACAACAGTAGACGGATCAAGTGTACATGAGGGTAACAAATCTTTTTGTAACAACAGTAGACGCCTCAAGTGTACATCAGGGTAACAACATCTATCGGTAACAACAGAAGACGCCTAAAGTGTACATTAGGGTAAGAACTCCTATCTGTAACAACAGTAGACGCCTCAAGTGTACATTAGGGTAACAACATCTATCTGTAACAACAGTAGACGGATCAAGTGTACATGAGGGTAACAAATCTTTTTGTAACAATAGAAGACGCCTCAAGTGTACATTAGGGTAACAACATCTATCGGTAACATTAGAAGACGCCTTACGAGTACATTAGGATAACAACATCTATAGGTAACAACAGTAGACGCCTCAAGTGTACATTAGGGTAACAACATCTATCTGTAACAACAGTAGACGGATCAAGTGTACATGAGGGTAACAAATCTTTTTGTAACAACAGTAGACGCCTAAAGTGTACATTAGGGTAACAACATCTATCGGTAACAACAGAAGAAGCCTAAAGTGTACATTAGGGTAAGAACTCATATCTGTAACAACAGTAGACGCCTCAAGTGTACATTAGGGTAACAACATCTATCTGTAACAACAGTAGACGCCTAAAGTGTACATTAGGGTAACATCATCTTTCGGTAACAACAGTAGACGCCTCAAGGGTGGTGGTGGGGACTTCAGCCTTGTTGTCATCAAGTGGTCATGATCCGAATACAACACTGCCGAAGCATGCCGTGTGCATTGTCTGATGGACACCATCAATGTTATAATGTAGAAGTAGAACTTTCCCTGCTTGGTCACGGTGCGTGGCATCAATGTTTCTAAACATGTTGTTGGAAATGCACTGAACAATTCCGAATGATTCTCGTAATCAATTACCTTTCTCTGAACACATATCTTTCGTACAATTTCCAAACAAAAGCCATGTAAAGTGACCTTACTGCTTCTTATCTTATGAAGCAGTAATTAAAGTTTGAATGATCTGTTTATGAAATCTATTCATCAAATATACCACAGCGCTACATATATTTGTAAAGCAAAAGAACAACACACATATGAATTTGGACACGTGCAAAGATGGCGATCCTCACAAAGGAAACAGTTAATAGGAGAAATGTGTATACATGCTTTAACATTTACATGATCAACTATGTCAGCCGCCAGCAGAACATGGACGTTGTGGGTGTTAGATGTGCTGTGACGTTTGAAAGACATTTGACGTCAACTTACTTCCGCAAAAAAAATGTATGAGGACTGTTAAAGAATTTGTTATTTTTCTCTTGTTAGTTCCCAATGTAATAAAAACAATATTTCAAAACATTTCAGCATACAGGTCTACTTTCGATTAATGTCTCGATATCTAAATTATTACAACAACGATTATTATTTCAAGACTGAAAATGGGATTTTGCAGAAATTTAGTTTGATTCCATGTATCTCTGCAATACATATGAATTGTTGTTGGTGATCGAATTGTATTTTTATGTTCCTAAAATACTGTAATTTTAGAATATAATAAGAGGTCAAAATGTGATTTTTCACCCATAGCGTCCCTTATTTCATGATGGGTCACATGTATTAAGAGAGTGAAACTGCAGGAGTATAATATAAAACTATCGCTAGCTCATAGCTTCCTCCTATCATCTGTCGGTAGGCGTGTAGAAATCAGATGCTGGTACACGTCCACGGTGCTTGTACAAAAGCGACCTTCAACAATCGTCAGCGGTCAGACATTATGATGCTGAAACACGCTTGTCATCACACTGAATAGCCATCAAACCACCAATGCCCATTGCATAGCGTGGTACAAAACAGGTTTATTACCGATTCAGACTATGCGCATTTGTGCTCATTGTACATAATCTCACCTGGTATAAAGCATGAGATGGACAAGGACCTGCTGTCAGAGTTATTGAGCGTTTAACCGGGTGCTGTCACTGGCAGACTGGTCGTCATCAGAGATAAATCACGCGATTATTTCGACAAATCATTCTAGCTTTCAGTAACACTGATTTATGCAGTGGCTGCATTGCCATATTACCCTCTGGATGTACGATTTAATAAAAGAAATTGGGTTTTTAGAGTAATAAAAAAGCTATCCGATCTTGGCCTAAATCATTTTGCTAATATCGCCAATAATTATTGTGCCAAATATGTAGTTGCATCTGTCAAGAGTAAAATGTATGATATATTTCGTACAAAGTGGAGTGAGGACGTGTGTCAGCCACAAAGTGTAAATGGTACAGGAGGAAACAATTTAAGAATGTATTGTAATTTTAAGTATTTTCCAAATTGTGAGTTTGATGTTAGTAATTTTATGCCTCGTTCTTATAGACGAGCAATTGCTAGTTTTAGAAGTGGAACAGCCCCTATGAGGATTGAGACGGGACGATACGATGGCACAGTTCTAAATGAGAGATATTGTTTTTCATGTCAGAATATTTTAGAAGATGAATGCCATGTTTTACTGAAATGTCCTTTATACAATGTTGAGAGATCCCAGTTACTTCATCTATGTTTTAACACTTGTCCAAATTTTGATATTTTACCTGATATTGAAAAGTTATGTTTTATACTGTCCAGCCATGATGTTTGCTATGTTGCGGCTAAAACCTGCTATTATATTTTAAAGAAAAGAAAAGACATTTCATGTCGTCGTTAAACACGTTGTTTATATTCTTTTTTTAATGTTATATATCGGTATATATGTGTAAATAGTGTATATAGTCATAACTCCATGCGGAGTGGCTCAAATTTTAATAAGATGCTGTATTTTATAATGTACACTTATGAGGTGAGACTTAAATAAAAATCTGTCTGTCTGTCTGTCTGTCTGTCCCTCCAGGGCAGGGCGTAATACAGCACCCCGAGTGGAAGCCTCGCCAACCACTAGTCCCCTATCAATCAGGCGCCATTATCCGTATAGGGTATCCTCAATTATTATTTTGTTCCTTGGTAATTACTGCCTGCTTAAAAACATCTATCACATAGTAGTTACGAGAACTAGACTAACACATAGTTTGTGGAATATTTTATTACGCAATACATTTCCCTCATCTAAATGTTTTTGTTTCTTTTGCTGATTTCATATGTGCTGAAGGTTACACACAACCAAATGTTTTCACATAGACTTCTATAGTAACGTTATATTTTGTTTAAAAATAACTAAGCATTCAACAGCTATTACCTGTACGTGTGTGCACAGTTTGGCCTTAGAGCAGCAATAAAAAAAATAAAAAATGACAAGCTTAGTCAGCTCCTTTTCCGAGTACCGGAAACTAAACACAACACCCCCAGTTTCGCACCAAATGTCACCTACTTGAAAATAGCTGTGGTCACATTCAGCATCAGTCATCATGTTGAAAAAGACAGTACTAAATATAGAAAAACATGGTCCGTTTTACTAACTGGATGGATGTACATTTGAAAGACATACAAATCTTACAGAATATCCTCCAATCACAGCCTGCAGATATATCTCGATCTGCACTGAAGGCTCCTACGAAAACCGCACTGTCCAAACTGGTACTGATTTTATACAAATATATTTGCACTTGTCAAATCTGTGATTTATGTATTGTATATATATGTAGCTTCTCAGAAAAAAAAATGGATATTGGATTAAACTTCACTACTTGTTCCTATCCAGCATGTCTATATGGCACAAGAATACATAGTTTTGATGCACAGAAAGAGTTGTGAGAGTTTAATGTTCATCAATGTTTTACAAAAGGTATTTCTGTATTAATAAAGAAGTTTTTACCTTCATGCACTGACCATGGGAGTTCATTCATATTTCATAAAAGATTGGGGTCGGGGGTCGATTCTATAAATGATTGAGGCTGCATAGATCATATCACCCTAAAATATTTTTTCGACTAAAAAAATTGAACAAATCTTTAAACCTCAAAACCAGTTACAATACATATTTAAAATTGAGTAGTGGTTTGTTGTTTGCCTTCCTTTGCTGACATCATCAGAACATAACAGAGTCTGCTACATTCATTGAATATGGTTTTGACACTCATGACATGATGCGATTGATATTGTTTGAGATTGCTCGACCTTACACCATCCATTATTTATATAATCAAACACTCAAATGGCTGTCAGCATTTGGTAAATCATCTATAGAGGGGCTATCACAAATGTTTGTGCTTTCATATACTCCAAAAAACAAAAGTATAATCACCTATGATATAGGCTGGTGACATAAGTACACATGGAAAGGAATCAGAAAAAAATCTCAAAATTGGACAGAGAGCATGGAATTCGGGCCAACAATAAGCAAGGGACACATTAAGCAGCTTTAAAGTCATCATATATGTAAGGCTGGATAATGAACTTTACCAGAAAATAGGAAGTAAAGGGGTGCATTGTTAACAGCAATCTCAAACACTGACCAGTGAACCATACCGCCTATTAAAGCCGAGAAATGGAAATGGACCCTCAAGTAGAAAAAAGCTTTTTGAAACCACAACATGGAAGGAAATTACACTTAACTCTATTGATTTATTTAGTTAAGACTTTAAAATACTCACAGGACATCAAACATACTTACAGTTTAATGTTTCAAGGTGGCTAAACTTGCTTATTTCAGTTATTTGCCAGTTTAAATGAAACAAAGTTAAAATTCAATATAATTTTGAAAATGTACAGCTTATCCTGACATAAATGTAATTCGTTTTATTCACAATTAACAGTGTCATGCAATACCAGCTTAAAATAGTGTTTCTCTCCAATAATTTATGGGTTTATAGGGGAATGAAAGATACAATGCATTTTACTAAACAGGGGAGATAATTTAGTTTTCTCGAACACTATCACATTCTTTACAGATGATTTCAGAACCATAAAGTTACATTCCAAAAGAGCCAGTGGATATTATTTTCATCTAAGCAGGTTCTGGGACTGGTGTATAGCCCTCACTTCATGTTTGCAAACTAAAAAACTGCACAGTGAGGCATTAAGGGAGCACTGTCAGAAATGTCTAGTGCATGAGGGTGATCTTATTATGGATAGAGCTGGCTGAACTTGCTTTGATATTAGTCTAGATTGGTTTTTGTTTCATAAAATACATATATTCCACATTTATCCTGCATGACTAAGTGACCACAAACCCGTGTCGTGAGTGGCAAGTACATGTGACTGAGGCGTGACATTATAGGGTCGTCATCACACGTGGATTAGCAATCCGAAGAAAGCTGCGGGGTTATAACTTTGTCGTCCTGTGATGGAAATGTGGCTCTTGGATGAAGCAGATATCTTCTACCAGTCTCCAGTCATTCTCACTCAAAGTATGTCCAGAAATAAGAAATATTTTTTTTATTAATGACAAAATCACGACTTCACCTCAGATACATTTGCGGATTATGATGGAACCTTTATCATGAAGAAAACAATCTAGTAGGAATTATATACTTCTTTTCCTAGCACCTAAAAAAACACGCCACATGCCTTTAGACTCCCGATGAAGGAAACCCCTCTTTAGACAGTTGTATAGTATCGACAGTCAGCACTGAGTAGAAGTTCCACCATGTAAGAAAGACACATCAAAAAGGGACGATATGTTAGGACTGATGGAACCCAGTAGAGGAACTGATATTGCTTGTAAGAGTTCCAGGGAACTTCTACCCGCCTGGAATAGAATGGCGCTAACATAATATTACTACGACAGACTTTCACTGTAAATATTCCAGTTTATCCATTTTTACTTCGATATTACTCTAAATAGTAGAAAGTTCAATGAATTAACTAAATAGGTAGATAAATAGAAAGGATAGTTGAAACATGTTGTTTGAAAATATCCATTAATGAGATCAGATATATACAAACGTTACGGAGTAAGCACAGCGGGCTGAAATGGAAGCCGGAAACCGAAACTGCTTCTAAGTTGAGAAAGAACGAATAGTATCTGCGTGTGTGTATATTTATTGTGTGTGTTATTCATTTATTTCGCATATCTTCCTATACTTGTATCGGAAAAAGATGGGCCCCTCCATCACCTCCTGCAGTCACAATACCGTCCCATCCTCTGCCCCTCCTGCAGTAACACGTCGACCGTAGTGCGGCATTATTGCAAGAGCGCCACCCAATTGTCCTCGCGTATTGTGTCGTCAATGATGCCGGCACGTGTCTATTTCAATCCCATTGTGACTGACAAGGGAAGTGGTTGAATACCTTTACGCCAGTGAAATGACTTCAGCATTCAGGCAGCAGCTAATACACTGTTCCCCCGGTCCCAACATCCGCTGATCAATCGCGTGGGAGTGTGTCATTACAGGAAATACCCACCTCAACAATCATATGTTTTATACTGAAATTTGCATGCAGCTGAGATTTGTTCCTGCACGTAATTCTACATCACATCCCGAGTGTCTCCTCACCCACCTATGGGTGGACGTGTGTTCTCCCCGACAGTAAGAAGACGTATAGTCATTTAGAGGTACTCATTGAACTGGAGGCTCGCAGCAAATTTAGTTTTATCTTTAGCTGTTGTTTATTCGGTATAAATATGTTTTTGTTTTTACATACATATTGCAACACATATTATGTATACGCACTATTCGCATTGTAAACATGCCCTCAAATCATTAATACTGTCCTAACTTATGAAGCACACGTGTTGGTGAATGGCACCATGTCGCGCACGTTCAGGTGTTTAGAGTCAATCAATGTACACATTGTAACAACACCCGCGACACCGGGTGCCCCTTGTATCTGATGTCATAGACTACAAGCACAGCGAAATGGCAATACCTCCAATTCTACAGATATGAAATATACGTTGACGAAGACAGACATGGTAGACTCCCCATGCAGGAAGTTGTAAATGAAGGGACAGCATGGATGTTCGCTGACAAAAGAGTAACCAGCTTGTAGACACATTGAAGGTATGGCCATGAACTGCAATTTAGACGATACGAGGACTGGTCAAAAAGTTCCAAGCCTAACAAACAGAACCAACAATTGTGAAAGTATTTTTATTTTTCAACATAATCTCCCTGCTTTTCAATACACTTCTCATATCGATAGTGAAGCTTTTCAGTTCCAGTCGGGAAGACGTCTGAAGCCACCCTGAAATACCCATTCACGGCAGTCATAGTAGCAGTAGTAGCAGCAGTAGTAGTAATATCAGTAGTAGTACTAGAAGTAGTATCAGCAGCAGTAGCAGTTGTAGTAGTAGCAGCTGATAGAAGTAGCCGCAGCTAGCAGTAGTAGCAGCAGTAGTAGTAGCAGCAGCCAATAGTAGTAGTAGTAGTAGTAGTAGCAGCAGTTGTTGTGGTAGTTGCAGCAGCAGCAGCAATAATAGTGGTAGTAGTAGTAGCCACAGCTAGTAGTAGTAGCTAGTAGTTGTAGTAACAGTAGCAGAAGCTAGTAGAAGTAGTAGCAGTAGTAGTAGTAGCAGCAGCAGCAGCTAGTAGTAGTAGTAGTAGTAGCAGCTAGTAGCTGTTGTGGTAGTTGCATCAGCATCAGCAATAGTAGTGGTAGTAGTAGCCACAGCTAGTAGTAGTAGCTAGTAGTTGTTGTAGTAGCAGTAGCAGAAGCTAGTAGAAGTAGTAGCAGTAGTAGTAGTAGCAGCAGTTAGTAGTAGTAGTTGTGGTTGTGTAGTGTTACTAGTAGTAGCCACAGCTAGTAGTAGTAGCTAGTAGCTGTCGTAGTAGCAGTTGCAGCAGCTAGTAGTAGTAGTAGTCGTGGTTGTGTAGTGGTAGTAGTAGTAGCAGCAGCTAGTAGATGTTGTTGTAGTAGTAGCAGAAGTACTAGTAGCAGCAGCAGTAGGAGTAGTAGCATCAGTTAGGAGTAGTATCAGCAGCTAGTAGTAGTAGTAGCAGCTGCTAGTAGATGTTGTAGTATTAGAAGCTAGTAGAAGTAGTAGCAGTAGCAGTACTAGCAGCTAGTAATAGTAGCAGCTCGTAGTAGTAAAAATAGCGATAGTCGCGGGGATTGAAGATTAGCCGCAGATTATTGACATGTTCTGTTATTATCCGAGTTACCTCCCTTCCATCATACTCCCGCGCGAAGTTAATCACGATCCCAAGGCATGCATGCTAAACATGAATCTTCATTAAACCTGTCGAGCGCAATTACAGGAACAGAGGACGACTGAGAGCGTGTTATGCATAGGTTAGAGCACCAGGACCTGGTCTCTAATCGTTGGAATGCCTATAGTCCAGCAAGACTTTGTCTGAACACTACATCTAATAACAAACCCCACCAGACTGTGACTGAACACTACATCTAATAACAAACCCCACCAGACTGTGACTGAACACTACATCTAATAACAAACCCCACCAGACTCTGACTGAACACTACATGTAATAACACATCCCACTAGACTGTGACTGAACACTACATCTAATAACAAACCCCACCAGACTGTGACTGAACACTACATGTAATAACACATCCCACTAGACTGTGACTGAACACTACATGTAATAACAAACCCCACTAGACTGTGACTGAACACTACATCTAATAACATATCCC
Source organism: Haliotis cracherodii (assembly GCF_022045235.1). Classification (NCBI taxonomy): domain Eukaryota; kingdom Metazoa; phylum Mollusca; class Gastropoda; order Lepetellida; family Haliotidae; genus Haliotis; species Haliotis cracherodii. Next base: position 5,937,448 of record NW_027266277.1, on the reverse strand, counting down.
ACGAGGCTGTGACTGAACACTACATGTAATAACACATCCCACTAGACTGTGACTGAACACTACATGTAATAACAAACCCCACCAGACTGTGACTGAACACTACATGTAATAACACATCCCACTAGACTATGTCTGAACACTACATGTAATAACACATCCCACCAGACTGTGACTGAACACTACATCTAATAACATATCCCACCAGACTGTGACTGAACACTACATCTAATAACATATCCCACTAGACTGTGACTGAACACTACATGTACCAACATATCCCATTAGACTGTGACTGAACACTGCATGTCATAACACACCCCACTAGACTGTGACTGAATACTACATGTAACAACAACATGTAACATTTAATAACATATCCCACCAGACTGTGACTGAACACTACATCTAATAACATATCCCACTAGACTGTGACTGAACACTACATGTAACAACATATCCCATTAGACTGTGACTGAACACTGCATGTCATAACACACCCCACTAGACTGTGACTGAATACTACATGTCATAACACACCCCACTAGACTGTGACTGAATACTACATGTAACAACATATCCCACTAGTTTGTGACTGAACACGATATCTAATAACGTACCACACTAGACTGTGACTGAACACTGCATGTCATAACATATCCCACTAGACTGTGATTGAACACTACATGTATCAAAATAACCTGTCTTGGTGTATACAACATAGGGATACTTTTATGTGTCGATTCCCAAACTGAAACAATGTTAACTCAGAAATTTGTACGTAAAATAACTTAGGGTGAAACCAACAAATAACCAACATGTGGTATACAATCAACAAATGTATTACAACATCCACTAAATTTACGAATCGATAAAAATTACTGCAAGCATTTGCAATGGCAGTAAACAATACTAAACATAGCGGTGGTACCATATTCAATGGCAATAAATAATATGATGGCAGTGGTCAAAGTCAGTGATAATCATATATATTAACCCAGCGGCGACACTGGTCAAGCATCCGTTATGGGCTAGACAGAGAATCCGAGATAATGCCCGATCCTCACATGAAAGCTGTTCTTGACGCGATGAAAATGCGTGAGAGACGAAATGTGTGAGCGATGCGAGAGGCATGCGCTTGTCCCCTTATATACTGTCTAACTAGGTTCCAAAACTTTCTAGACAGTGCTGTAATGCACTATACAATGCTGGACCAGTCTCGCCCTATCCGGAAGTTACCACACCACTCTAGCATCTAAATATAGCAACCTCTTGACGACTGCTTACATTAAATAGTACTACATTCCTGACGACTAATCACTGCCCAAATACAATGCAATGAGTGTCTAACGAATCTGAACAATAACAATGTAACACGGTTACAGGCACTGGCATATAACTTTTCACTGACCAGTACTCCCCACGTCATTGTGTTGTATACAACAGTTTGCTCATTTAGTTATCTGCAGACAGGACATCAGAGCACTGCTGCATTGTATGTCAGCCTGCCGTGTATGGCAACTGGATGACACTTGGAATGTGAAAATAAATTCCGTGCAAAAAGGCTTATAACGTAACTCAGTCTCGGTGCATGACAACATGTTTGTGGATTTTCCATTAGCATTTCACGCTAGCGTGTCACAGTTACTCAGGTCGTAGTTAGAAATGTGAATTTAACAGACTTCAATATGTGAGAGATAAAGGAACCTCATTCTCAATCATTAACATTTGCAACCGGTATTCCACAAGGTGATGATGCTATCTCTCCTGGTTTATTTAGTCCGTTCGCAAAATGCATCACTACTGTTGTTGGGGTGACAGTACCACATTCAGTCTGAGGCTAGGCACTAAGCTGCATTGCGAACATCTTAGCGTGTTGAACAGGGGCTAATTGTACATGAATATTGCTATGCAGTACTGTCCATCTCTGTCAAAAAGAGTAAAATAGTACAGAAATATTTTTTTTAAATGGCTACACAGTTATTTCTTTCACCAAAGATTGAGACATCTGTTGCTGACCACACATTCATGTACCTGTTTTTTTATACAAAGTGTACAAACTTTTTCTTCGTTCTTGGTACGGGGATATAATTAGCTGTGTATCATAAAACCAACCTAATAAACATATTCAATATTTGTAATATGATTGGACTTCCTACAAGCTAAAGGAACTGAATGTGTTCGTCAATCATTCTTTCCATGTAGCATTCGACCAATGATCAAGACACTTGAATTGGGGACAGATTCTAGGCAGTCCGTCGGATCTGCAGCATATATTAAATATACAAAAGTTTAATAAGTTTATCAGATCTGCTTGTGTTAATGAGAATAAGACTTTACATGGTTTGAATTATTAACACTAAATATATAGATATATATAAGCTAATGTGTATATAAAAATATAGGCTAAAATGTGTTAAACAGGATCATTGGATTTGGAAATCGACAAGTCTTTGACTCAAACTGATTTCTTAGGACGAGCGGATGAAGATGGTGCAAATATTTTGTAAAGAATACGTCTTGGGTCACGTACTTTATCTTTAAGTTTGAAAAAGTCGACCTTTTGCACTCGTTCATGCAAGTGAATAATGAAGGATAGTTATGAGCTGTGAACCATTTGACAAAAGCAACAAAGAAATACTTCGGCCATCATGAATGTTTCATGGTAATGTCTGCTGTGACTTATGTACCTTACCAACACACAAGGACACTCGAGCTCGTTGTCTAATGCAGATTCCCTTGGTGGCTGGAGCAACTGACCCACGGTAATGACTACCACGAGGAATATATCAAACTTGGGTGTATTTAGATTTGAATTCATGCGGTTGTCTCCTAACGGATGCGGTGGATGTTGAAAAGAATACTATTTCAAGTAATTTCTATCATAACACGTGCACCACGATTTTTCTGGTCCTCATGTGATACAGTTATCAAAGCGAAACCATTTGCAGTTATCAACGGTATTTTGAGAGCTGATTTATTACCTTATTGATGAAAAAGAGTTAACAGTACACTAATCCCCCCCCCCCCCCCCCAACACACACACACACACACTACCCCCACACTCTACCACCATACCCCTATATCACTGACAACGCGTTAAACAAAGACCACCTCCGCCAGCAATGAGGATTGGCACCTTTCGACTTGAAGAATCCATTCTTGAGAACTATACACGGCAACCGCCTCATGTAGTTTGGGACACGGGTAGAGATATGGGTGTATTCTGACGTTGGTTGGCCTGTAGGAGTGCGGATTTTCGGGGGCGTACTTGTTCTTGATAGAACACCTTTGTTCAAATCCGCCCCCATATGCAAGACCCCATTGTGTTCGCGAATGGGGTATAGGTCGGGTTGGGGGTTGGGGGTTGGGGGTTGGGGGTTGGTGGGGGGACTCCACAAAACCCGTGACTGCATTGCATGATTAGTAAGGGGAACTAGACATTGCACGGGTTAGGTGCTCATGTAATTATAGTTAAGGTTAACGCACCGTCCTTTCGGATCGTGAGAAAAGTGGGAGAATGTGAATGTAGTTATTTTCAGGCTCTTTGAAATCGATCCGCCGTATTGTCGATATCTTGTTTTGATTGACATGTCAGACTTTGAAACGGACGCACTTCCATGTCAAAGCAAGCCATTGAATACGCTTCATAGATCGTGGAATTTATTGGCTTTGATTTGGGTCAGGCAATCTGACTAAACGGTTATAATATGTAAATTGAACGGCTTTTTTTCAAGAAATTGACTTTCGAAAAGTTTTAATCTGTGCTTAAATATCAGGTTAGTTTTATCTTCTCTGATCATTTCCGGTAGCAAGGTGATCCATGGCAGAGAATTAGCGACACGGCTTCGAGTGTAGGAATGGATATAGCTGGGTGTCAGGGAGTGGTTCATACAGTAGATGTGTTTCACCTTCTACTTGATGGGACATATAAGAAAACAGCAAGGAATTAGCCAGGGAACATGCCAGGTCAACACAAATAAAGATGTAACTATTTTCTCAGAAATACAACGTGAATACAATATGTACATGTCAATGACGTCTATCATCGAGAGATATGTTATGACTTCTATCCACGTGAGATGGTGCTTGACGTCCCGGGGATTACACGGATGCCGAATGACACAGCTACCGGAACACTGGTCTGTCATACAGACCCTGAAACAAATATATCTACTACAGCCCATGCCAGTCCATAATGTTTGGCAAGTCTAGATTACTGCAGTATCAGGCCTGAAAATGAAGAAAGTCTCTGGGCTCCTTTTTATTATATTTTATAACTATAATTTAACAACTGTTTTTTTTCTGTAAAATATGTTCATTTCAGAGACTAGATGTTAGTCTACCGGAACCCTTAACACGGGCCGGGTAACGTCTTTCACGTCAATGTCAACATGTCGTTACGTATGTCTTGTATAGAGATGTAGAGTAATGTTTGCAGAATGTGTGCCATGCCACATTGTCAGATATATGAGAACACAGTGCCCTGGCACGTTGTCTTGGACAATGTATTAATGACATGTGGAAGTGGGGAGGACAAAGGCATCAGTTCTTGGAAACGCGAAATACCAACATTCGGAGGATAATGAAAGCCCCAGATATTCCTTTCCCCCGATGGTTGATAGCATAAGCAAAGATCTAGTCATCGGGTTGACGGGGTACAATCAGCCAGATTAATTACGTCATATGTGTATAGGCTCTTACACGTCAATGAATATTGTTTTAAATTTAAAGCTATTGCAGGATGGTCTGTAAATATAGAGATTTCTAAAGTGATTTGATCACAGTTACGTGCAAAGATAGACTTTATTGGGTTGTGTGTTGCAATGTCTGTAAGTCCTCGGGTGAACCTCGCACCGTGACGACAACGATATTGCCACACTCGGATCCCACAGCTGACGGGACACATTATCCCCCATGAGCGACAATACGGAGGATTCCAGTTAGGCTGAGCTGCCTAAAAGCTCTATCTTCAACCACAACACACTGACATTTGATAATTTTACCTGCAGTTTTTATCGAATTATCTATTTTCTAAACCAAGCCATTGTGCCTTTATATGTGTAATATGTGTATCACCATTGTGGGCCCGCTGACCCACGTGCCGAGGATTACGGTTATGCTTGAGAGGTATTAACAATGGGGCCGACTTGCCGGTGTATGGAGAGGTTACCCGGCTAAATAGGAGATTCACGGGTGTTCTCTGGGAACCGGGGTACGGGGAGAGTTCACACGCTCCCGGCATGGAAGACGCACAAAGACCTCGACTTAACACCGAACCACCTGTAACTGTAAACTCCCTTATTTTATCAATAAGCGCTCTACCTGCTCATGGGAGCTTGTGATATTTTACAGGTATTTTTTTAACAAATGATCGCACGTTTTCAACGAGCTGCTTCCATGTGGCCGAATTGAGTGGACAATGTCCATTGACTGGCCATATGATAACATGATAGCACGGGACAGTGATGGTGGACTCCCGTTTCATCTATGAGTTAAATATAATGTTTCCCATATTATCTACTTTGTTGTTATTATCCCGTCGTCATTTAGACAGTTGTAAAGTCTCGCGTGATCTCATTCTTACGCCATTTGATCTTCTATCTTCGGTGACACGCGTCCCGGAAAAAGAAAAAAAGTGTATCCTTTCCTGAGAAAGTTGGTTTATTTTGTTGATAAAGAAATCCGCCTTCTCGGGTGGCCTGAGCACACCGACGAGTCTGCAGGGGCACACGATCACTACATTACACTTCACTATGTGTATCTCAGTAATGATTATGATCAATAATCCGAAGCATTGTGACAATTCATCAATGTCTATTTAAACGTATACTTAACAACAAAAGTTCCTGTGACATTGAATAAGATTTATTGCAAAGTTATGTCTTTTACCAAATCTGAAACAATTTCGGTTTGCAACAGATAAAAGACTCCTGTAAGTGTTCAAATGGTTTAATTTGACATACTGACTTCAGAAAATGCGTGATTTCATAAAAAAAACCATGAACATGCCAAAATGTCAATTTACAAATCAATAGCGTGTGTGTCCACCTCTAGTTGCGATGCAAGCAACACATCTTTGTCGCATGGAATGGACCAGGCGTCGCACAAAGTCCTGTGGGATATCCGTCCATATCTGCTGGAGCATGTTTCGAAGTTCCTGGAGTGTCTGTGGAACACGTGGTTGGCGTCGAAGGTACCGATCCATCTCATCCCACATGTGCTCGATTGGTGGGAGATCAGGGGAGCGAGCAGGCCAGGGGATGACATTCACGTTGTTTTGTTGAAGAGAATCCTGAACAAGTCGAGCAATATTAGGCCGGGCGTTGTCATGTTGAAAGGTAATTCCTGGGCCATGACGACGCAAAAACGGTAGAACAACAGGGCCGATGATCTCGTCGCGGTAGCGCTGTCCATTGAGATTTCCCTCTACCACTATCAAACAGGTCCTCTGTCTTGCTGTAATCCCACCCCATACCATAACGCTGCCGCTACCGAACCGATCTTCTTCCATGACACAATGATTGACCTAACGTTCACCTCGACGTCGGTACACTCGAATCCGTCCATCGCTGTGGCTGAGGTGAAAACGAGACTCGTCAGTGAATAGAACTTGCTTGACGGTGGTTTCCTGTCAAAATGGGACGTCTGGCGGGTCTTCTGGCGACAATCCCTGCACATCTGAGGCGATGAAGATATTCGTCGAAGGCCAGGGATGCTTCTTGCAGTCACTGCTGCTGGCTAGAATCGATTTCGTAGGTGTGTTGTTCGAATCCAGTTGTCTTGTCGATTATTGGTTACGCGTGGCCTGCAACTCCGAGGATGGTCTCTGACTGCATTCGTCTGTTGCAAAAGTTGCCATAAACACCAAATGGAGTTTCTGTGGACGTTAAATTGTCTTGCAACATCACGTTGACTCGATCCTGCTTCAAGCATAGCATACCAATGGCTCGCAGACGCTCATTTTCGGACAGGCGTGGCATTTCGTAATGAATAATTGCGTAATTTTTTTGTTTTTCTGAGTGGTTGTTGTCAGCACGATGCTAAACAAAGCATATAGAATCCCGTTAACGCTCATGTTTTTATACCCATTCTTGGGTAGTGAAACGCATGGGGCTTACATAAAAGTCAACTTTTGCATTGAATGCATGCTTTTCTGTAGCAGTTGCGTTTTTTGTGACTTGATTCCATACATGTCCTACAATATTGAAAACAAAACTTTACTTGTTTGAAATATACACTAAAATATTGGTGTCACGGGAACTTTTGTTGTTGAGTATACATGTAATTAAAAATATTTGTAAGAATTTAAAACAAAACAAAAAAGAATTCGACCTTTGTCAGTACGTAGACCTGTATGTTCCAAATATGAATGGTACACGTACTTATATAACTTATAACTGGAAGAATTCTTTTGCGGGAAGGAAGAATTAATGAATTCATTTCTATTATTGCTTGTTATTGATGTAAATGATTGCTCTTTGTCAGCATGCCCCCAGTTGAGGTCAGAACTGGCCACAACTCTGCTGTGCTTGCCCTACAAGCTCACGAGATTGGGAGTCACCTGGTTAAGAGTCAGTTACCCCACGCAGGGCACGTTGCTCATGCTATCAACCACCTGTTTGCTTTGCCAACATTCGGTTATTTGCAGGGCGCTGCCATATAGCCTTCGTATAGTCAGTGGTGGGTCTTGCAGTGTTGGATGGTTAGCTTCTAAACAGATCTTCATATACGGTGCAATGGCGGTGCCAGTCAGGCTCTAGGACAAAGGATTATAAGTTAAATCACAACACAACAATGTATATCATCGCAAACAATCAATATCCATCTCATCTTACAGAGACGTGACCTTCTGTTTGTTTCACCAAAGTACCACAAACACAACAATTCACATTTTTCTGATCCATTAGCTTGGGGGAAACACTTAGCACGTCATTTGTTTCAGCTGCATTACAAAACGTGAACACATACAACATTAACTGCAGGGAAATTCACGGATATCAGACTATATGACTAGCTTTACCGAAAACAGGGTTTCTATTGCTTTGTATAATTTGAAAGATCTGTGAACATCCCGTATAGTGGTGGCCTGCAGTCAGGTGGTCAAGTTAATGCTGACTTGTTCCCACTTCATTTGCGTCTTACGTTTGCATGAAGATGTTGTGTCCTTGCGAAAAGGTGTTCCATATGAATGTTTAATATACGGATATGTGAGAGCTGAATTGATTAGAAATAGCATAGTAAGTGGATGGAGTACAACTTAATTGAAAGATATTCTGAATTGAGAAATAGGTTTGTGATGAGGCAATGCACAATTTAGATGTCTTCACACCATACTTCAATATACATCCCGTGAAGATCCGGGATAAAACTATAAAACTATACAACCCATGCTTGTCTTAAAAGGCGACTATGCTTGTCATGAGAGGCAACTAACGGGATCGGGTGGTCGGGCTCGCTGACTAAGTTGATGAATGTCATCATATCTCAGATGCGTAGATCAACGCTCATGATTTCAATCACTGGATTCTCTGGTCCAGATCCGATTACTTACAGACCGCTGTCTTATGCATACAGCTGGAATATTGCTGAGCTCCGCGTTAAACAACAAACAAGCCAAACAAATGACATTTTTCCTTAACACCAAATGCATATACTGTAATCATATAATTGTATGTAAGGAGACGTCCCAGCAATGAATCACTTTTGTCCAAACCTGTTGACTTTGTCAATAACATATGTTTAAACTAATGTAGTGCATTATCCAGCGTTGACGTCATGACTTAAGTTCTCGACGCGTGTATTTTCTTGTAATGAACATACAAGCATCGCCTAATTGCTGTCAGTTGTCGATTTCACTTTCCCACGACATGAGCAGCTGTCGTGTGAAGACGTAACCTGCGTCTGGGGCGAGGAGTAATAGTTGATGGGTCGCCATTGAGGATTAGATGAGGTGAAATGGGGTTTAACGTCGTGTCCAAGATTATTGCACTTATATAGCGACGTGCATGTACGTGTGTGTGTGTTTGTGTGGCTGTTTGTACTAGTCCGGACTGATGCCGATTTATAGTGCTAGCTCACTGAGATACCATGCCGCAATTTAACATGAATACCCCACTCAGACACAGTATACTGACTCCGAGCCGACCAGTCCATGTTTAAACCCCTTAATGCCGAGCGCCAGACAGGGTAACAACAAGTACCATTTTTTAACGTATTTTGGTATGATGCGGTCGGGGATCGAACCCCGGACCTTCCGCTCTCCGGGCGGACGCTCTACCACTAGACCACGGAGGCGGTCCATTGAGGATTAGGTGGGGTTGAGGGATATGAGCTGTTGAGGATTAAGTGGGGTTGAGGGATAGGAGCCGTTGAGGAATAGGTGGGGTTGAAGGATGGGAGCCGTTGAGGATTAAGTGGGGTTGAGGGATAGGAGCCGTTGGGGATTAGGTGGGGTTGAGGGATAGGAGCCGTTAAGGTTAGGTGGGGTTGAGGGATAGGAACCGTTGAGGATTAGGTGGGGTTGAGGGATATGAATCGTTGAGGATTAGGTGGGGTTGAGGGATATGAATCGTTGAGGATTAGGTGGGGTTGGGGGATAGGAGCCGTTGAGGATTAGGTGGGGTTGATGGATAGGAGCCGTTGAGGAGTAGGTGGGGTTGATGGATAGGAGCCTTTGAGGATTAGGTGGGGTTGATGAATAGGAGCCGTTGAGGATTAGGTGGGGTTGAGGGATATGAATCGTTGAGGATTAGGTGGGGTTGAGGGATAGGAGCCGTTGAGGATAGGGTGGGGATGAGGGATAGGAGCCTTTGAGGATTAGGTGGGGTTGATGGATAGGAGCCGTTGAGGATTAGATCGGGTTGAGAGATTGGAGCCGTTGAGGATTAGGTGGGGTTGAGGGATGGTGAGCCGTTGATGATTATGTGGGGTTGAGGGTGAGGAGTCATTGAGGATTAGGTGGGGTTGAGGGATAGGAGCCGTTGATGATTAGGTTGGGTTTATGGATGGGAGCCGTTGAGGATTAGGTCGGGTTGAGGGATAGGAGCCGTTGAGGATTAGGTGGGGAATGGCGTGTGGCTATGGTAAGGAGTCGTCAGGTTAAGGAGTCGTTGAGGGTGATGAATCGATATGAAGGCGGGACTTCAAGATTGAACCAGGTGTGTACGGGAGGGTTGCCTGACAGTAGGGGAGAGGAGTGTACGGGAGGGTTGTCTGACAGAAGGTGGAGAGGAGTGTACGGGAGGGTTGCCTGACAGAAGGTGGAGAGGAGTGTACGGGAGGGTTGCCTGACAGAAGGTGGAGAGGAGTGTACGGGAGGGTTGCCTGACAGTAGGGGGAGAGGAGTGTACGGGAGGGTTGCCTGGCAGTAGGGGGAGAGGAGTGTACGGGAGGGTTGCCTGGCAGTAGGGGGAGAGGAGTGTACGGGAGGGTTGCTTGACAGTAGGGGGAGAGGAGTGTACGGGAGGGTTGCCTGGCAGTAGGGGGAGAGGAGTGTACGGGAGGGTTGCCTGACAGTAGGGGGAGAGGAGTGTACGGGAGGGTTGCCTGACGGTAGGGGGAGAGGAGTGTACGGGAGGGTTGCCTGACACTCGGTTGAGAGGGGATTATAGGGTGGGGTAGAAGTGTTCCTCTTCCCATCACCACCTCTCTCCCGACTGTAGGTTACCTCCCCCCTCTCTCTCTCTCTCTCTCTCTCTCTCTCTCTCTCTCTCTCTCTCTCTCTCTCTCTCGATTGTTGCCTGACGGAAGGTTACCCTCCCAGTTATTAGGTATTCCTAACGACCGTCACCGAGAATCACCGAGTGTCGATGTCCCACCCACAACTTCCCCTTACGAGGGCACAGATCAGATGATGTTTCGGGACCAGGACGTGGACAGTTTCACGGTCTTAAATTATTACCGTGCGACAGGCAGCTAAATCCCTTTAAATTCCGTCACAGGAGCGAGGAGAGATTCCCCTCGCTCCCACACTCCAACCCAGCTCGTATTTCACCCAGCTGCCGAATTTCAATGACCATCAAGGGTCTGACGCCGCGGCCACGTTTTCGACACGAGTTGGGGTCAGAGGTGACGGTCCTGTGAATCACAGCACAAACACAGGTCGTGGGAAAGCGAGGGGAACATTCCTGAGTTGAGGATCGTCAGCGCCCTGTTGCTTGCCTTACATGTGACGACCGTCGCCCGTTGCGCACAGAGAAGCGAACCTTGAATAGAGGCAATATGAAGGGCTCGTTAATTAAATATAAAGAAAGTAAGTCACGTGATGGCTTACAGCTTCCTAACTCCATGTATTTTCACTCCCGCCCATCACATGTCACTCATGTTATTATAACTCATCTCGATAATAAATTGACATTAATTACATGTGTTCGCTAAAATTGTACACTCTATATACCATGAGTTGTAAATTGCACTTGATGACAATTTCCGTGTATATTTCCCTTGCAGCATATGACATGGTCGGGCCACACGCGACAACCCTCAGGCTGGGGGACGATGACTGGGGCAGCCTTATCCCGATTTGCCTGGTACATTTTGAAACCACATCGGAACCCAGTGGCTTTGATGGGAACGTGTGTTTGTCGATTTTAGCGTGCTCGTCAGGACCAGTTGCCAACATGTCTGTGTGGTGTGGAGTCACATTGTTCAGCATGTGGTCGCAGCAAGCAGGGCTGTGTTTCCAGGGGGGGCCTTGCGTGCCGTCGACTGTCAGTCAGCAATCTTGGTGTACTACGTATATGTATCAATATGTATTAATGTATCACATGTTTTCATCGTGTCTCATAAGCCCTAAGGTTTGGCGTTACATAGTTACTTATGTATTGAATTTGTATATAATTAATCTGTAACACTGTAACGCGAGATACGCGAATAAACTCTGTGAGGCAATTCGACCGAAGCTAAATTAATCGAAGAGCTACTATAATCACTTTGACAGTTCACGTAACGTGTGACTGAACAGTTCCCATTTTATCTGGCTGTCAATCCAAGCTGTCTTGTTGGAATCGGCTATATCGGTTGTGTGGCGCACTTGCTTCATTTTGTCGAAACACCTTGAGTAATCGATCAACTAGTGAAACATAGACACTTCGTAAATTTGAATTGTGTCATTAACCATACGCAGAGGGTGGATTGCGAGGCAGGGGCAGCCACTCTGTGGGTCACACTGGAGGCGGAGTCTACATAAGGATGAAGGACTTGCGGAGAACATCAACTATCAGCTGCCAATATACCCCGTGATCATTGCTGACCATGCTATTATTAATAACGATAATAATAATTAATCATAATAAGTCCATTTATAATGCGCCAGAGTCCATTCACCAAGACACTGGCCGTGATGCTACATACGTTGTACGTAACAGCAGGTTACGCTATGTACTTGCACAAGGCTCTAATGCAATAGTTACTCTTCAAATCTTAATTTCTAAATTATATAAATAATAAGAACAAGTTTTGCTGATCAGAGACTTGCGCCTTCACTGTCCGTTTTTCTAGAGTTGCTTATTATAAGGAATGATTTACTATACACCCATGGACTTTGTCATTCAGTACAGCCTTGGAGCAAGAGGTGAGAGCGACAAACAAGGGTGTGCTATTGAACGGCAGCGGATCAACTGCAATAACGGGACTGCCCCTCTACCCTCTGGGGGTCCTACACACCTGTATGATGGGATATTGGCGCCTGCAGTCTACTGGCAGTCTGTCAGTTGCACAGGTCAGACTGTGTGCATTGGGTGTTTTTTTTGTCAAGGGTACCAGAATTCGGAAAGTCTGCATGACTGTTTTTATGTATATGGTCGGCGAGATACAAATCTGATTTTATAGACTGTTGTGTTACGCCGATATTTTCCGGCTCTGTGAAGGTGGCCTGTACATACGCCAAGCGGTTTGTCGTGTAGTTTTGTGTCCCGTGGTGATGAGATTATTGTTATTTTGTGAACTAGTTTTGAAATGAGCAAGACAGACATTTCAAAAACATACCAATAAACTTAATTATGTATTTCTTGAGCCTTTCCTTGTCACCTACATCGGTTTCACATTTGCTAGGTCAAATGTGTATAATGTATTGTGCACTCAACGAAATATTTGTCTGAAGCGCCGTACAATATTGAACAGCGAGCACTGGGCGAACCCCAAACACCGTTTCGACCGTCTGAGCAGCAGCGGAACGAGTCGCTAACATGTCGACAGTCGCTCTAGTGCAGTTAATGATTATCAATTCGATAGAACATCCGGATTTGAATACAATGTCGGCAACCCGATCGCACTCCCTGCCGATATGCACGTCACAACAACTGCGCCCCCCCCCCCTCTTCCGATCCACCACACACATGACATGTCTGTATGTATATCTGTATGTATGGTAGTAGACGTATCGGAACGGGCTGAATCGTGCTGGTTTGTTACGACCAAATCGGAAGATCACCTACTTACTGGTATTGTTCAACTCGCCTGGTACTATCGTAGTCCTACTTTCGTCACCGAGTGTACGAGTGTGGGTGCTGGTGCATGTTGAAAGGCAACACCCTGGACATGGCGGTTCGGACGTGACTTCCTGGTCACGGTGAGGGTATGCACACACGTTTCTAGATGTCGTGACGTAATGTCACATTTAAGCGTTAGCGTTAACCAAGGACACGCCTCTTATTGGCGTTACGAATGCAATGATTGAACAAGGGTGTGGCAGTATGAGAGGACCCTGTATGTATGTAGTGACATCCATAGACGTGACATAGCGATGGACCCTGCATGTATGTAGTGATACCCACAGACGTGACATAGCGATGGACCCTGCATGTATGTTGTGATACCTACAGACGTGACATAGCGATGGGCCCTGCATGTATGTAGTGACATCCATAGACGTGACATAGCGATGGATCACACATTTAACATGACAACAAGACCACATAATTTAGTTTTCAGTTTTAATAACAAAACAGTAAGTGTAAAAAATACTGTCATATGCACCAAGCTATTAATGTTCACTGAACAATAGCATGAAATAACGTGGCCGTCGGGAGAGGGCCATGGCGTCGCCTGCAGTCAAAACTCGCAGGGACCAGCACAGTCATGCTTCAACAAAAGTGGAAAGTCCAGAAGATTGGAATGAGATGTCATGGCACTGAATAGTCAATGGTGTAAATCCAAGAGTTTGTAGGCACTTTGTGATAACCTGACCACAGTAGGCAATCTACCATGGTCGCCACACACACTCCTCCTTCAGTTTCGATGGCGAGGGGGAACAGACGGGACTTGTTGAGTAAGGGGTGAAACGAGAGTCACTGTGTTTTCGTTCACTGTAGAAAAGTTGTGTTGGTGAGTTGAGTGATTGGGAGGACCCAGTCGGAGAAGGCACGAATGTGGTCACACCGCTGTCTGTCTGTGGAACGTGGAGAGAGTACACAGGCACAGAGTGCGAGTTCTGGTTGCCTAGATACACAGCCACAGCGCTTCCGTTGCACATGTTCCCTGGCATAATATGAAAGGCCCCAGACAGTTGCTGGACGGGGCTGGAGGATGGGGTGGATGTTGGAGACGGGATGATCTGTGTGGATGTAACAGGTGTCTGTGGGTGAGATGCTGCTGCTGCCGACATGGACGGAGGTGTGTTGTGTGATGCCTGCCCGGAAGATGGGATCTGGACACTGATTGGCTGGAGACATCTTTGGTGTATCGCGTCTGGTGTCTGGACACTGTTGACTGCTTGGAGACAGTTGGCGAGGTGGTTGATCAACTGACTTCGTACATCACCGTTGATGTCGTGACTGGAACTCAAATAACGCATCACTTCGTTTGCGCATTCATTGAAGCCAGCTCTGTATTTGCCCATCACTGAGGTATCTGTTGCCATGGAAGCCGAAATCTGTTGACGTTGTAAGTTTCGCAGATGTTTAACAGTCAATTCCAAAATGTCAGCTTTCTCCAACTTGGAAAATTGCGAGCTCTGAAAATGTGAAAAGAGACAATAAGTACATGTACTGATATTTAAAAAAAAAAATAGTTCAAAATAATTAACGATTTCATGTTTACAGTTTAAGAACAATATGCAGTTTAAATAGTTAACATGTATCATACACACACATATATATATATATATGTATATATATATGTGTGTGGGGGGGTGGGTGGGTGGGTGGGGTGGTGTGTGTGTGTGTGGAGAGATAGATATCATCATCATTGATACTTACATCTTTTTTAAGTGCTTGTAGTGTCAGTGTCTTCAGCTGCCCCAGACAATTATTGATTCTAGCTCTTCGTTTCTTTTCCATCAATGGTTTGTTGCTCTGTAATACAAATGACACATTGTAAGTTAAAGTGGAAACATAAACAAATGACACGCAGAACAAACAAGATGAAACTGGCTCGCCAAGATTCAATGAAGTTTGAAAACAATGAAGAAAAACAGTTTGGAATCGATAGATTTCTTTCTTCATGTTGTCAATCATTAATCCTGTTCAAATTTCTAAGTCTGTGGAAAACCTCATCGTTTAAACAGTGAACTCACATTCAACAGGTGTCAACATGGATGAAAGAAAAGAAGAACGAATATTGACAACTCACCTTTCTGATAGAAGGGTCCTTCCTCTGAGAAGATACGACAGTATCAGCCATCGTGTGATATGGGGTAATGATTCGGGAACAAAATCGAAGTGAGTGTGCTATGACGGAATGTCGCCGAGAAATAACAACCTGTGGAGGAATTTCCGTATTTATACCCCATGACACATGCCCGCAGTTGATGTGAAGACACGATTCAGCCCTTTCCCACGCTCTGAACCGGGTGAGCTCCAGCCAATCAGCAGCAAGCTCGCGAACGACCGCACGAGACGAGCCGCAAGGCTTGTGACCGTCGTGCGCTGATTGGCTAAGAGCCAGATGTTCACGTGGATGTTCATTACAGCCGTCAATCAAGCGACACACCGGACGTCAACTAAACAGTCGCACGTGCCAGGCGGATTATGTTGTGGTTTGGAAGCAGTGTGGGAAAACCACGCCCCTCGTCTCTCTCCCTTAATGGTCGAATTGTTATGTAAACACTGGTTGCGATAAGGCATACTTGAACACAATGCGTTTGTGTGCTGGCCCGCGACTGCGATACGGCTCGCATACACCGTCGTTCATCGGAATGCGAGATCGCTTTGTGTTTGGCCGTGGGAAAATGTCTCTACAGCGATGAAAAGCAGCATGGCACGAGAACGGGAGATTACGGCTAAGCAACCTGTTGGGTCCAAGGTGGCTCCCGGGTTCGCGGATAGAGCGTTGCAAGGGAGGGGGCGAAGTGTGGGAGGGAGCGGCACATGAAAACAGTATTGACAACTTTATGCATTATGGAATGTTTCGCGGGGGGGGGGGGGGGGGGGGGGGTGGGGGAGAGAGCCGGCAAACACTCAGCTTATCCAAAACGAACACAATCGCGCGGATCTAGGTCGATTTTTATATTGATTAATTCTTTTTGTCGATAACCACAGTTATGGCTTTTGACTTAAAATATTTATGTTGCTGTTCACACAAGTGAAGGTAAGGGATGAGATCAGCTATATCACGTGAGATATCGCCACGCATGGCGGGTGAGAAATCAATAGCAAACGTGTTCCACTGCCACAAACAAACCTGAACGTGGTGAGACACGTGCTTCATTAATTAATACCTACGAGTAGTATAAATACAATGATTTCAATATAATTATGTGTAGATATAACGCCTACCCTTATAACATGAACATATAGGCCGGCTCAGCTGTTGGCGTACTTCCTCATCACTATATATGTGATTCGCGGACAGATTCCATTTCTGCTAAACACTTAATCGCATTTATTTGTATCCGCATAGGATGTCCCTTTCATCTGTGCCCGAGTGAACAACATTCATGAAGTTGAACAAAAGAGAGAGTCCTTAAACTATAAAGGAAATAAATACACGGTATGTGTATGTTATTATTAAAACAATACCTACTGAGAAAAAAAAAAGATCTAAAAAAATCTCCCTGCATTCTGCTTAAAAATGAAGAACTGATTGATCATTAAACAAATGCAAAACCTACAAGAGAATAGGATCGAACACAATATTTGTTCAACTTATTTCGGTGTTCATTACAAACTCATTCCACCATTTGTGTCAAATATACAATATACTCCAACACCATCACTGGCCGTGCCTTTCAACGAATGAGACTACCGTTAGAAGAACTTTTCTTTGCTGTTGTATATGCAACCGTTTTAATAAGCCCAGACATTCGGTCTGGAGTCGTGACCTGCTATCACATCACACATCTAATATTTACAACGCTGCTTGTTATCCCCACAATTAAACAAAAGGAATGACTCCTCCGTTCAAGCGTTAAGTTTTATGACTCCTCGTTGATAATCCACTGAGTGAATCCGGCTTTTGTTCTCCACCGGATTACTTTCCCTGCAATTAACACACAAAAGGTCAACTTTTATGGGCAAAGACATCCCCTGTCTCTGGAGGCACCGGTACACCACAGATTTCTTACTTCTTCGTTAAATATAAATCCACTTGTAATTTCGCGGGTTGGCGTTACGTTGATTTTCAGCGGGACGTAACGTTTGCCGACGACACGCTGACACTGCACGTGAAGTTCGAGATAATCTTACCCAAAGAGCATTGTTAAAGAACATTTTTTCTTGAAGGTTTATGCTTTCCTTTGCAGGCTTGACTACCATCTTTTTCATAAAGTGTGAATTGACTATGTATTCGTTAATTTCGTCGGACAAATCATATTTGGGGACAAGCCGTAACGCGTCAAAAATAGGTGATCGAGTGTCCTACTGACTAACGATACCTTGTATCCCACTGTCGAAGTCAGAATAATACAATGGACTTGCATTACGTAGTTTAACAAGGAGTAGAAGAGATTATTGATCAATGCTTCGAATTACACCAATTGTATGTCTCAATATGTCATCATTTCATAACTTGTTGTTGCCCTGCCTGGCGCTCAACATTAAAGGGATAAAACAAGGACGGGTAGGCTCGGAGTCAGCGTACTGTGTCTGAGTGGGGCGTCCATGTTAAACTGCGGCATGGTATCTGGTCCAAGCAGACACACTGTGTCACACGCACGTGCTGTTGCTCTAAGTGTTTAAGCGGTCGCCTTCTGCCTCAGTAATTTCGACTGACCTGTCCCTGTCTGGGACTCCTTGTGTGAGTAGGATACACATAACTATTGTGAGTTTAGTATTCATCGAATGTCTGTTTTTGTTTTGGTATGATTTCGTTCTTATATTCGGCTGTTCTGTTTATATGCGTTCGAGTAGCTGGGTTAGGCTGGCTGATATGGTTGATGCATGTCATCGTATCGCAATTCATGGTGCGATGCTCATGATGTCAATCACTGAATTGTCTGATCAGACTCGATTACAAACCGCCGTCATATAGCTGGACTATTGCTGAGTGCGGCGTTAAACAACAAACACACAAACATACAAACAAAGCAAACTACAACTATACCGTGTACAGCGGAATACATTGAACAAAATAAACGACGCGGGTAAGATTATATCGGCGAAGTGAATGTTACCATGATATATGGTTTCGTGCCATTCGTGAAATGTATCCCGTATTGAAGTTATGGAGTTACCACAGTGCCCGCCACACGGAATGGCCATCTCTTGTTGGTCGAGGTTCACGTATCCCGATAACCACGTGGTTCGGTGGTTATCAGATAACCTACCTATAGTATGTTTCCAATTCTCAAAGTCTCTTTACACCGACTGTGCTACATAACCGCCACCAATTGTGGTGAAACATTTCCATGTTACAGTGTGAGTGACAGACGATGCAATACAGCATAATCATGTCTCTCCCTTGAACTATCTCCGACCTGCTATCGGTCAAAACTCTTTCTCAGTATTATTGATTTGTGTAAATATTGTCTTTATAAAAGAACGTAAACATGTCTGTGTATTGCTTTAGTAATATTATGTATCTGATATGTAGCACAAAATTACTTTTAAGTCCACTCTCTACACACACAAACATTTATCCTAAATATTAAAGGAGTAAACAACTCATCTTTTGGAGGTTCGAGCTGCAGATTTTCAGCAATACAGCACACATGCACGTGAGTGAGTGAGTATGGTTGCACGCCGCTTTTAGCAATATTCCAGCAATATCACGGCGGGGGACACCAGAAACGGGTTCACACATTGTACCCATGTCGGGAATCGAACCCGGGTCTTCGGCGTGACGAGCGAACGCTTTAACCACTAGGCTACCCGACCGCCCCCACGCAGCACGTGACACGTTCTGAGTGTCATACGTGGTGTCATATAATGCCGCGTGCAACTGTTGGATGTTGGCCATCTTGCGCACATGTGTTCCAACAATGTTTGTCGGTGTTTGAGAACACTGACATATGCCTAACACTGACCACGCGAAGCTTGGGAAGGTGCAATACGGGTACCGTTGTCACTAAGTCTCCTCTTGAAGTATAGCGGGGACATTTAGTATAAGAATAAAGCACATGTACATGTATCTGATGGGGATATATTGATTAAGACGAATATACACACACAATTCGTTCATACCATCGCAGAATGTCATGTATTATTATGAATTATGATCTGAAAATAAATAGGTAGTGCACAATCTGCAGTTCATTTGGTGGGGTACATAGGAAGCAGCTCCTCGGGTCCTCCCAGGTGCCACTGGATTGTACCCCAGGATGACATGTCACCTCGCTGAGAGCTGTGTCTTTTGGTGTGTTCAGTGTATGCTACAGCACATGGTACTGACCGACTTGGACTTTGTGACGTTGAGGACACCGTTATTACCACGCTGGAACATACCAGCTACCGTGCTTCCCGCTATACTACATGTATATCATCTTTCTGAGCTTCCGTTTCACTTCACGTATCTAAAGTTTTCATTTAAATCCACCGCTGCCTCACTCAGTCGACTGCGGGCCCTACAATAGGCTAGATATGCACTGATATGTTACATAATACGGCAATGTCGGCAATATGACTGCCTCTTCCGTATTGAGGTTTGTATGTGTTTGTTGTTTAATGCCACACTCAATATTCCACAATATTCCAGCTATATAAAGTCTGTCAATAACCGAGTATGGACCAGACAATCCAGTGATTGACATTATTTTGGATACGATGACATCAAGCAAGTCAGCGAGCCTGACCACCCGATCCCGTTAGTGGGTGCTGAAGACCTGTGTTTGCATGTACGCTATTAGCACCCGCGATCTCGATCATATGGCAGAAACATACCGTTGGGCGTAAGGCAAAATAGCGATGAAATATTATATGAAAAGATCATTAAAATCAGTTATGACACCAGGTGTTCGTGAAAAGGGTATGCATGTCCCTCGAAATATGCAATACATCATTTCCACGAAATATTCCTTTCTTCCAATGTAAATAGTTATTTTCACATCAAGAGCCAGTCAACACACATTACAAATACATGTGAAAGGCTTGACCTTATGGTGTAAAGTAAATAATGACCTCAAGATCGGCGTTCGAGGTATCGCTTCGTCGCTCGACGTTATAACAGCTGCCGCCTCCCTCAGCGCTCATTACTTATTAGATATCACACATAGTTAAATAATCACCCTCTTGCTCGCTCTTGACACATATCATTGCGCACTTATCACGCATCTTTGACGCATATAGTTATATTCCGGCTCAAGCATGATCCGGAGCGGATCACTGGGAACAGCCAGTGGCATGATGTAGGTGGTATGGAGGGGCTTCGGCGAGGCCTCTATGGTTACGGGCCATGCAGGTGTACAATAAGCACATGGTCGTAGAACAAAAGAAGACGGGTATTATTGATTGCTCTTATAGAAACAGTAGTATTCAATTGTAAAACACGGTAAGTGGCCATGTTCACACCCGAGTTAGGAAGTCACGTGTCCCTGCTAGACTCGGTGTCTTGTCTCGCTCATCCGTCCATCGTTCACGTGACGCAGCTCCTCACACCAGTAAGAAATACAAATAAGTGAGACTGTCGTACAGGGTATGTCCAAGTTGTGCCCCGAGGGCACCCCAAGGTTTACCCTGCCCCAGAGGGGGCGGAAAGCAGTGCTCTGATACCAGGGAAACTTTCGTTAGAAATCTGGATGTTATAGAACTACACAGTATATATGGTGTTCATGTATACCTCGACTGCTGCTCAGTCGACGACACAGACACGTGCATCTGTTATCTTGTCATAATAGTTATGCATAGGCACACCCTGTGACCTTTTCCGTTTCCTTTCAAATACAATTTATCACAGTTTCATGCAATTATTTATAAAATGTACCAGTAGCAAGTGACTGTTAATTATACAGCTATCCCGATTGACTCCATCAGCTCACACAAACACCATTCAACCACCTACTTACACAAACACCATTCAACCATCAGCTCACACAAACACCATTCAATCTCCGACTTACACAAACACCACTCAACCATCAGCTCACACAAACACCACTCAACCATCATCTCACACAAACACCATTCAACCATCATCTCACACAAACACCACTCAACCATAATCTCACACAAACACCATTCAACCACCAACTTACACAAACACCACTCAACCATCATCTCACACAAACACCATTCAACCATCATCTCACACAAACACCACTCAACCATCAGCTCACACAAACACCATTCAACCACCAACTTACACAAAAACCATTCAACCATCAGCTCACACAAACACCATTCAACCACCAACTTACACAAACACCATTCAACCATCATCTCACACAAACACCACTCAACCATAATCTCACACAAACACCATTCAACCATCATCTCACACAAACACCACTCAATTGCAGTAAATAATGATAGTCATTCCAGTTCGAACGGGTCATGTTCGCATGGTCATGGGTCCATAAACAAGATGAAACAAACAGTATTATTGAGTCACATACACTTCTCTCAGCGCTGCGTGTCCTGTGTAGCATCAATGTCGCGCCTCATACCAGGGCTATTGTCTCTCGCACAACTGTTAAGTCATTTCCGACATTGACCATATATGTTGTCGTTTGACGTATATGCTTCCGGTAGATGTGGAAAGATGTTGACAATCACCGACAGACTAAAGTTGGAAATAGGGCATGACGCGTGGACAGCTCTACTAAACTATGTGATGTGGGTGATTGACAGGCGGACATGGACGAACGAATTATAATACCATACATTATCATATCTGTGGAGATCCCATGCACCCGCAACCCCCCCCCCCCCCCCCCCCCCCTTCCCCCGGCCAGTCTGCCATTTAGCCCCAGGAATAAAGTTATCTTTTAAAAATATATAAATCTTCAAAATTAAAAATGGAGCCCAGAATAATCCTTCATTTCAGGCTGAGGCAACCTAGCCTTGAGTTGGACTGATTTTATATTTTTTTCTCTAGGGTCAGCGCGACAGACTACCTTGTGGCGAGAGTGTTGGGGTTGGCGTATGATGCATGTGTACGGCTCTCGGACTTACTACAAGTGTGACAGTGAAAGGTCATCGGGTCACGTGTTATTACAACTTTCGCCCCAGCCCTCGTGACAGTGTTGCTGCGCAATGTACACACTTCCTCGTGTAAAGTAAATGGTCCTTACATTCAGTTAGTTAATGAACGCACCGCAGTGCTGTTTTAGAGGGCGTGTTGTTAATCCAAGAATTCTTTTGAGCTCTTTTATAACAAACAAAGCAGATAAAGTTATAAATAACCGTTTTCTGAAGGATGAAAAGGTTTCCAATAAAGCTAATTTACTAACATCATGTGAACGAGACTATGCGAACCCACCCAGATCGCTAGCATAAAAGTGAGTGAGGGTCATTAGGAGTCACCGAAAGGGAAATAAAATGTTTCAACTCAAATTGCAAGTTGCGATCCATGTTTACGTGGTTGGTGGGTTGACACAACGTACAAGTCGATCTCCTGGTTATATTAACGACATTGACGCCACCAGTTTACGATACAATGTCTTCCATCTATCGTTGTTTTACTGCTGTATTTCCCCCCCGGGGGTATTCTGAAGAAAGCAGACGTCAATTTCTTGATCAGAATGCATGATTAATTCTTGAATCACAGGATCATGTATGTGTGGATTATACGCAGGTTCGTTCGAGGCATGAGGTCCTCTGTAATAAACCTGCACTGCTGTAGGCATAGGTTCGCTTGGACATGTCTGGTGACGACATGCTGTCAGTGAAATGATGGAGTACTGTCGTGAACTGAGTAGCGTTGAAGGCGTTGACCACGTCACCGTCACGACCATTCACGCCGCTTGTCTTGTGTACAGATCACTCTAAACAGTATACAAGGCGATGTGTTGCGAAATATGGTTATATAAAAAAACTTTGAAATAGTGGTAGGAGGGGCGGTGGGGTAGCCTAGTGGTTAAAGCGTTTGCTCGTCACGCCGAAGACCCAGCTTCGACTTCCCACATTGGTACAATGTGTGAAGCCCATTTGTAGTGTTTCCGAGCCGTGATATTGCGGCATTATTGCTAAAAGCGACTTAAAACCATACTCACTCACTCAGTTGTGGTAGGAAAGTGATCAGACACGTTAACATGGCTGAAAAGTGCTGTTATTTCCTTACCTTACATTTGCATCAAGTTAGACGCCTGGCATTACAAAGTAGATAGGAATGGCCAAAATGAGTGAAAAGACCGATCTTACCACCGATCATTGCACAGACAATCTATATGAGCAAGTCTGTGACGAAAGATGAATCTTGAACCATGTTTGTAGTATGTGTTCCTACTTGCCCTTGTTCAACTATACTGCCAGACAAAAACATCATGTTCGGAGATGGTGACAATCAAAACAAACGAGACACGGTTATTAGGTGTGATGTGTTTGACACGGGAATCATAGTTGTGTTTTAGACCTTAAGTTTTCAGCCTAGTAACGTTTTGATCATGTTTATTATTTGTTGGTCAAATGCAATTGTAAAGAGTATGTTTTCTTTTTCCCGACAGTTTATTACAGACGTATCCCCCGAAAATCCTCTTAAATCATTTATGTGGATACAAATTTGCTCTATCTATACTGCTAGGTCTGTTTTATATTTACTACATGCATGTGTGGATTCCTAAGAACATACCTGACCATTGTTTCCACGATTTCCCGAAGGCTTACTTACTTCTTAACCTATGCAGTTTGGCCACCTGGTCCACCACGGTCCATGAAATAACCAGCAAGTGCAACTTCCGATGTCTGGTAACTTTGTTTGTTGTTCTGACTGGTACTTAGTGCATGCTGTGCCAACCGGCATGTATAATGTTTTGGATATAACTAAATGCCGCACAGAGAAAAGACATTATCAGTTGACAGTTTCCTTTTGTCGTACAAACAAAATAGGTTTTTACTCTCACCGACAAAATAAATCATGTGATATGGGTGTGAGATATGAATATTATTTGCAATTGCAGACAACGCCTTTAAACAAATTACTATAGTGTGGATTTTCCCAAATATTATCGGAGACATAACAACTGTAATAGCGGACACGTGCTCTGGCAAATATGAAAAGAAAACATGGTTCCGAGGAAGGGCACGGCTTGACTCACGCACAGCCGATTGACGGCAGATAGAGCGATCCCGTGGAGACAAACATATATAGAGCTGTGTTGGTAACATATTCATGGTGAACTCGCTGTATTATATTGATAACCTATATCGGAATCGTGTCACGCGCTTGAACGCGAGCCCTTGGAAGTCTTGTTAGACAAAACATGTACCGACTCTCAGAACTTCTTGTGGGCGCGTATTTGGAAGCCGGGGTAGCTAGGACGTCCTATGTTTGTCTCTCTATATACTGATGTCCACTGTTGTTTGTCTCTCCATTGTTCTGTTTGTCTCTCCATATGCTGACGTCCACTGTTGTTTGTCTCTCTATATACTGATGTCCACTGTTGTTTGTCTCTCTATATACTGACGTCCACTGTTGTTTGTCTCTCCATTGTTCTGTTTGTCTCTCCATATACTGACGTCCACTGTTGTTTGTCTCTATATATACTGATGTCCACTGTTGTTTGCCTCTATATATACTGACGTCCACTGTTGTTTGTCTTTCCATATACTGACGTCCACTGTTGTTTGTCTCTCTATATACTGATGTCCACTGTTGTTTGTCTCTCTATATACTGATGTCCACTGTTGTTTGTCTCTCTATATACTGATGTCCACTGTTGTTTGTCTCTCTATATACTGACGTCCACTGTTGTTTGTCTGTCTATATACTGATGTCCACTGTTGTTTGTCTCTCTATATACTGACGTCCACTGTTAATTGTCTCTCCATTGTTCTGTTTGTCTCTCTATATACTGATGTCCACTGTTGTTTGTCTCTCTATATACTGACGTCCACTGTTGTTTGTCTCTCTATATACTGAGGTCCACTGTTGTTTGTCTCTCTATATACTTACGTCCACTGTTGTTTGTCTCTCTATATACTGACGTCTACTGTTGTTTGTCTCTCTATAAACTGACGTCCACTGTTGTTTGTCTGTCTATATACTGATGTCCACTGTTGTTTGTCTCTCTATATGCTGACGTCCACTGTTGTTTGTCTCTCTATAAACTGACGTCCACTGTTGTTTGTCTCTCCATATGCTGACGTCCACTGTTGTTTGTCTCTCTATATACTGATGTCCACTGTTGTTTGTCTCTCTATATACTGACGTCCACTGTTGTTTGTCTCTCCATTGTTCTGTTTGTCTCTCCATATGCTGACGTCCACTGTTGTTTGTCTCTCTATATACTGATGTCCACTGTTGTTTGTCTCTCTATATACTGACGTCCACTGTTGTTTGTCTCTCCATTGTTCTGTTTGTCTCTCCATATACTGACGTCCACTGTTGTTTGTCTCTATATATACTGATGTCCACTGTTGTTTGTCTCTCTATATACTGATGTCCACTGTTGTTTGTCTCTCTATAAACTGACGTCCACTGTTGTTTGTCTGTCTATATACTGATGTCCACTGTTGTTTGTCTCTCTATATGCTGACGTCCACTGTTGTTTGTCTCTCTATAAACTGACGTCCACTGTTGTTTGTCTCTCCATATGCTGACGTCCACTGTTGTTTGTCTCTCCATATACTGACGTCCACTGTTGTTTGTCTCTCCATTGTTCTGTTTGTCTCTCTATATACTGACGTCCACTATTGTTTGTCTGTCTATATACTGACGTCCACTGTTGTTTGTCTCTCTATATACTGACGTCCACTGTTGTTTGTCTCTCCATATACTGACGTCAACTGTTGTTTGTCTCTCTATATGCTGACGTCCACTGCTGTTTGTCACTATATATACTGACGTCCACTGTTGTTTGTCTATCCATATGCTGACGTCCACTGTTGTTTGTCTCTCTATATACTGACGTCCACTGTTGTTTGTCTCTCCATTGTTCTGTTTGTTTCTCTATATACTGATGTCCACTGTTGTTTGTCTCTCTATATGCTGACGTCCACTGTTGTTTGTCTTTATATATACTGACGTCCACTGTTGTTTGTCTCTCCATATACTGACGTCCACTGTTGTTTGTCTCTCTATATACTGACGTCCACTGTTGTTTGTCTCTCCATATACTGACGTCCACTGTTGTTTGTCTCTCTATATACTGACGTCCACTGTTGTTTGTCTCTCCATATACTGACGTCCACTGTTGTGTTTGTCTCAGAAACTTGACGTCATTGGTATCATTGAGATCACTGGTATATTTAGGTGACATATCTTGTATAATGTAATCAATTTGAAATGGCGTCATCTTTCTTTGCCTGTTCATATACTGACGTATATTTTTGTGAATGTGTGCGATTGTTATTTTACGCCGCACTCAGCAATACTCCGTCTATATAACGGCTCAATCCAGTGACTGATATTTTGACCAACGTTCCAGGCTGTCGGGGTATGACCAGACGCACCCAACCGAGTCGCCGAGCCAGACCACCCGATCCATTCGGTCACCTCTTGCAACCAACATATGTTGTTCGGGAACCAGTACCCGTAGACCACCACTGGTACACAGTGTTAAGTGTGTATTAATGTACTGACGTTTAGTGTTGTGTTGCTGTTTTTTAACAAAGTAATCTGATCCACAAATGCTGAGGACAACAATAATTTGAGTTCAGTTCTACCAAACATAATAGAAGTATATTTTGAAGCTCTAACTGAAATCCTTTTATTTTTCAAACGAAATCTGTCCCTTAGATACAGGCTGACTCAAACAGAACTAACACATGCCCAGGGAGCAGTTACAGATTAGCACACATTGGAGAGAAACACCTCACATCATCTGCTGGGCACATGAACGCACACCGACCACTTTCCCGCCATGTCCAACAGGTGGCTGCGCCGGAGGGTCACGTGCCTCACCCAAACACGGCTGCACGTCGTCGGGTTCTGCATACATGTCGGGGTAACAACTCCAGGGAGTATCCCCTCCTCCCCACGCCATGCCACGCCACCACCCTGCCCAACCCCACTGCACCCTACCCAACTCCACCAAAGCACACCACAGAAAGGAGAATGAACAATTTCGATGTCATAGTGTTATATTCTTCACTGCCTGATGTATGAGTCGATGACATGAGAGCAGTTTTAATAAACGTCCTCAATACCCATGTTGTATTTCAAGAAAAAATATCTATCTAAACTGACACCTTCAAGTTTCTGAGTGTCGTTTTCCCTGTCTAACTTTATTTCCCGCTGACATTTATGTGTTTTTCCTCAAGCCGAACATCACCCTGGCATCATGTATACACGCCGTGATCCGTAAACTAGGGTTAACTGCTTACCCCATATTTATACTTGTGAAAAGAACGTTTACACCATCACTCATCAATGTCGCATCGACTTTAACCCTCCTCAGCCTGAAGGCCGGAATATAAGCCCGGCGCAGAACATCGCCGGCTCCGGGAGGGTTGCATGCGAGACCGCGACGACAGAGAATGTCTTTGTTTGTAGGTATATAAATACAGCCTGCGAGGAGGTGTAGCTGGAGCCGCGGCAAGGTAGATAGTGGCAACACGTACACTGGCACGCAGGTGTACACACATTTCAAATTTGAATTTTAGAAGTCTTTATCACCAAAATGTTGCCGCCGAAAAATTCAAATACTGAAACTGAATTACGCGAAGAGACCAAGGTTGTCTTTACTTTGTGAGAAAATCCCTAAAGGGAAAAAGAACAAAATTTGGCCATAGACATGACGAGGATCTACCCAGAACGAGGTTTAAACACATATTTGTTAAACACCATCAAGAACACGGTTCAAACCTTCCCCCCAGACAGTCTGAGGCATCGAATTATGAATGAAATGACATTGTGTATTTCAGTGTGAACCCCAGATCGAAATAGAACAATGAATACATTAATTTCCGTCAAACAAATTAAATCGATTTGTGAATTTCATTCATAAATGTAGCGACAATGATGACCACATCGTTCATTCACATTTCATTCATCTAACATCCCACTCCATTCACAATCATCAAATTCCAAATATTGATTATTTATCGGCAGGTGTTTTCATTGAGTTTTTCCCGTCCGGCGCATGCGGGGGAGAGAACTCATTCACAAGACGGCCGAGATTTCATTCACACTGAACGACGAGGGCACACGACTGCTCAGAGACAGATCCTATTGGCTGAGTTCAGGCCGAATTACGGATATTTTCACTACTTTTTAAGACAGCTGGCCTCCACGGGGGGTCATCTTCAAATTTGAATCTATTATTCTTCTTGTACTAGGTTAACTTATGCGCGCCATTAACTTATTGATCTTGTACTCCTGACAAATGACATATTATTGATATACTTTTAATACCTTACAGCCCGGAAATAAAGACAGCGGTTCAAGGGTCATCTCTATCTAGTATGTTTTCTTGTGTTAAAGAAGTCTTTATTGTAAACTTTTCAATTAGAACTTGCATAGTTATAATTATCTGAACTGGGTGTGGTGCTATGCCATAAAACGTGAGTTCGCGCATACACAAAGTAATCTTTTAACAAATATACTTCGACAAATAGTCGGACGATGTATATCATTTTCGTAAAACAAAGCGAAGTACATTCCCAAGAGATTATGTCCATGTCCAATTTCGTTCCGACAATTCCTCCTCCTGTATACATTCTGTAGCATGTCTATCATTCAGCCGTGCTGGACAACGGTACAAGGATATATACGGAAACGTCGCCTTTACAGTAATTAAAGAAGTGTGTCTACTTTGTCATAAGTCAATTTCTATGCAATGCCTATGAAACAATTCACTGTACAACGTTTAAAGTTCGAGATTGAACATCACATTCTTGTGTGTGGATCCCATTTTGATTGGGGGAAAAGATATATCCTTGATAATTATCTATGTAATGTCTTGTGAGACTAGCATCGTCAGATTTGTTTTCAATCGAAACATTCGCTGTATATTTATCATATTCTACTTCCGAAAAAAATGTTGCTTTCAAATTGACACAGATATGTATACAAATGTACATATACATGTTTCTAACTTCTGGCGTGTGGGACGGAGGCCTTGACTACAAGCACGTATCTTGCTCCAGCACCAGGACTGTGAAAACAACTCCAATCTAGACATATATAAAAGCAAATCAGCATCGGGAAAATATTTGCTTTAATTTTAGAAGAGAGAAATGTATTTCGTAATAAAAGATTTCATAGACTTTATGTCAGTCTAAATGCTATCTATGCAATTGAAAATAGCAATCTTTCCCGCTGGTTCTAATTGTAATTTCTTGTTAAAATTAACGTTGTTTTAACTGCTTTGAATAACGCTTATGTTTTATGAATGAGTAAATTCCTGTGTTTTCACTGAAATGTTTGTAGTTTGAGAGAAGCTGGAGAAGCGTGTGAGCCGGCGATGTGACAGTTGTGTACTTGTGTACTTGTGCTGTGTGGACACGGTGCTGAGGCCGGCTCACATACAGTTTATATTTCATGGATAGTCAAGAGTTTGTTTACGATACATGATCCTCCCTCACTCATGCTTAGTGGAAATGTTTCGAAAACTTTGTGAACTTTTTGATATTTGTGAAACCAAGTTTGCGGTGCGGTAAGTTGACAACTGATTCCATGTGGGACAAAGGGGGATCTTGCCTCTCCGTATTAGGATCACTGACCCATCACAAACGCAGTCACCCCACCCAATCCCCGCCATCAACCCCATCCCCCACCCTGCCCGACAGAGGACGACAGGTGGGATGCGACGGCAGATTCCTAAGATTTGAATCCTTTCTTGCTAACTTCTTTCAAACTTTTGCGCGCCGTTGGTTTGAATTTTCGGCTTTGTTTGTTTGTTAGTTTTTCGCCTCCTCTTTCTATCTCTTTGTCAGTGGTCGCGTGCCGTCTTCTGGTAATCACCCACTTTGTACTAGTCCCCCAAATAAGCTATTGTGAAGAGGCTTCTTTGTGCAACAAGTTGGCGATAACTTTCTTCAAGTTTCACGGCTGGACAGTTTCCCCCGTGACCATGTGGGAGACATTGTACTTGTATTGTAAGGATTCACTTCCACTCTGTTTGAAAAAATAGTACTTTAATTGCGAGTGAGTTGTCTCGCTGGTTAAATTATATTGTTATATGGAAGTCTGAGATTTGGGACAACAAATGTACCTCCAACACCACCCCAGTACAACACTCACATAAACACAAGTAGCTAGCATCTCTCTAGACTCACATCTAGTCTCCGAAAGGGACATTTTACAGAAGAAAAACAGTTGTTAAATTATCTTGATAAAATATAATAAAAAGGAACCCAGAAACTCTCTTCATTTTCCTGAAACTGCAGTTAGTTAGACTTGCCAAATATGACAGACTTGCATGGGCTGTAATGGATATATTTGTTTCAGGGTCTGTATGACAGACTATAGAATCTCACATATGAGAGGGCTGTGAGAGTGTGCTCTGCAACATATCAAACATGTTCCCAATCAGTCAATTTTAAAAATATGATGATAAACTATAAACTGAAGTATGTATTCAAAACATTTATTAATAGCTAGCAATTTCCACCAAATTTTGTCTACCCATATTTGTTTTTCGAATGCATTTCAATATACCATAGAAAAGGATTTCATTATACGAGACACAAGGGTTTCAATATACCAGAGAAAAGGGTTTCAATATACCAGTGATATGTAATTCAAAATGCATGTGAAAAGTTCATCAATATGCCACTATAAGATATTTCAATATACCAGTGAAATGGGTCTCGACGTATACCAGTGAAATAGGTTTCAATATACCAGTGATATGTTATTTCAATGTGCCTGCGAAAAATACTTTAATATGCCTGTGAAATGGGCTTCCGTACACCAGTGAAAGGGGTTACATATTGGAAACAATTATTATTATTATTATTATTATCATAATTATTATTATCATTTTTATTATTAAACAATGAAGGGACAACGTTGAAGGGTCATGCAACACTGTCGGCGAGCCCTGACCAGCCCTGATCCGCACAAATTAACATGATTGCCTTACTTTTATAATTTATCAAGAAAAATCATCAAAAAAAAAGCCATATAGTTTGTTTGGATTCAGCAGTCCATACGTGACCTTGCTCGAATCCCGCCCAGCGGGACAACGGGCAAATCGTTTAGGAGAAGTGTATTTGTCATATGGTCAATATCTGACATATACTGCCGGTTACAGATTACATTGTTCTAGTGCTTACTTGTAATTTACCAGTCCAGCCACGTGGCACTGCTGGACATTCAACAATTGTGCATCTTACTCAGGTTGACAATTATACGCGCACACGGACACGCACTCAAACACTCACTCACACACACACACACGCACGCACAAAGACACGCACACACATACGCACACGAACTTACTAACACACATAAACACGCACTGACACACACATGCACACGCACTCACACACACACGCGCAGTCACACACATATACGCGTACCCACACATACACGCGCACTATCTCACACACACACGCACTCCCATGCACACACACACACTCACTCACACACGCACGCACTAACACAAATACATACGCACACACACACGCTCACTCGCATGCACACACGCGCGCACACACACACTCACAAACGCACTCACACACACTCGCACTTACACAAGCATATGGACAAGCATATCCCTGATAAAGTATATTTGTCTATCAGTTAGCCTCCAAGCTACCAATGAACAGAATGTCATTTTGAATATATACAAATATATACCTATTCATAAGAACACGGACACCTTAAGGCTATCAACTTCTAGATTATTGCATTTGCGACGTGGACGTGTCGATATAGATTCTTACGCCGTTATCAAGCTGGGTGTCATGCGATAAGCAGCAGGAACAGGCAATAGATATCACGTTGCGCACAGGTAATTGGATAAAGCAGGATGTACAATAACTGATCAACTACGTGTCATGTTGTCAGTAAATATTAAATTGATAAGTCCATAGACTTTCTTTCTAAGTCGACGAGTTCGCATCTCGCAATGACAGAAGAGATTTGGTTTTGTTTGTTGTTTTACGCCGCAGCCCAGCTATATGACGGAGGTCTGTAAATAATCGAGTCTGGACCAGACAATCCAGTGATTTACAACATGAACATCGATCCACTTAATTGGGATCGACGACATGCATCAACCAAGTCAGCGAGCCTGACCACCCGATCTCGTTAGTTGCCTTTAACGGCAAGCATGGGTTGCTGAAGAACTATTCTACCCCGGATCTTCACGGGTCTGATAGAAGAGAAAGGCGTTCGGTGCCATGAGATGTTTAATTAACAATTCAGTTTCTTTCCGGTGAAAATAGCCATGGTGGTGTCTACCTTCCACTATGCGTGTGGAGACAAGCATCCCAGTCTACACGTCCCAGGTTGATTCAAGTATGGTGGACATCGACCTGTGCACTGTCAGCAGTGACATATTACTGTGTAGGGAGATGGAGGTTCTACCACCTCTGATTCCGCTGGGTGCAGGCAGGACGTGTACCCCTCGCTTTACAGTTGAACAAAACTCAAAATTCATCACGCACAAATTCCATTTCACAGTTGGGGATTCCGCGGGATATTCTTGTTCCCTGATACGTAATTGTACCGTCCTTTGGCAGGTATTACAATAAGTTTAACTGAATAAATCATTTAAGGAAATACGAGCTGAACATTAGGCACAAAACAATTATCACTAATCTCGAAATGTTCCCAAATCTCCTACGTGAAGATTGTGCCGATAAGCAGGGTGTCACTGTGCACGGCCCGCCTTTCTGAATGTATTATCTGTAATAGTTGCTGACTTTATCAACATCAGCATGCTTAATGTAAATTATGTGGAAATTGTCTCAGCTATAACATGTAGTCTTTGTTTCAACCAAGTAACACCAACAAATACTAATCTATGCAGATTATGACAATGAACACATCAGATATTCACGAAACAATGACCCGACACGATTTGTTCTCCTACACGTTTCCATTTTATCTTCATGCAAAATTTTTATCTTATAACATTATCTTCCACAAGAAGATAAGATGGAGAACAAACCGTGTCACGTCATTGTGTTTCTATATATATGCATTTGTGCTGCTGTACACCAGTGTATCTCACCTCTTTTTATTATTATTAGAAATATCTATATTAGAAAACTCTCATCTGTTACATTAACTCTTTGTGCAGTCAGAAATCCATCCCGGATAAAGTCTAGATTTCTTCACGATAAACTTTAAATCTGTCTATTCTCCTTGTCAATTTCCGGCTTTTAAAGCGGAAACCGGCGCACGTGCCGAGGTGACACTCTGCCCCCATAAGCTCGCCTCTTGCCTATCGCACCTGTCCATTATGCCGTAATTTTGAATATTCACGGCCTGCTACGATTACCTCCCTTGTCGGGCGTGTTACTCCGCAAGATTCAACGGATTTTGTATCGTAAGGACCAAAGTTAATCGAACTACATACTGAACGATTTAGCGTCGTTTGGTGCTTCAGTTAGTAAATAATGTTTAATATTGTTGCGAAATTGAGAAAAATATGCACTCCAATGCATTGTCTTAGTATTCGTGTTAGTCACGCTCACATACAAAGTAATCATTTTTTCCTCTTTTATTACAATACTTGCCATGTGACATCAATGTAGTCATGATAAGTGGTAATAGACAAATACAATAATTTTAAAGTACCTGAATTGTATTTCCAATGTTGAAAGTTAACAGTTTTTTTTGGATGTTTTTTAAACAGGTTTTTAATTTAAGTAATTCATTTAAAAAATACATCCACAAAAATAACTGAAATCCTCTCTGATTTGTTCGTTCTCAGATATTTGCTTATATTAACGTATTCTCAATAAACAGATCCTTAATCAATGAAACAAACAAATAAACATAAGAAGAAGCTTTTGTGTACATGACAAGGTATTTCGTAAATAAAATGTCCATGCTGCAGTCCATGCTCCAATGAGATGGTAGTCCTCGTGACGAGGGACACTCCTGACTTGGAGGACAACTAGATTCTCACAAATAATTGGTTTTACAGGCTCGGTTGTTTCCGTGTTAAACTTGTGCGACAATTATTGACCCTTCACCTTTCTGGGGTCTCTCTTTGGTGTAACGTCACACGGTATTGTGTGAGAATTGGAGCGAGACACACGCTGACACGTGACTAAGAACACAGCAGATAGTATTCCCGCCGTTATTGTAGCATGACACCAGCAGTTGCGTCCCTTAGACGTGTTTACGAGATTTTCTGCAGCTCATCGTTAGATGTCACGTTTAAGTTCGGTGTTCTCATTGGTCAAGATATTCAAAATGATGCATATACATATTTACTTCCACAGGTGTTGTTGATAAATACGACAACAACGATGGTTTGCTGTTGTGCAATAACACACAATGACAGACGAAGACGCACAGAAGCCGGACTAAAGGACAATATAAGTGAACTACACACGTTTAGGAAATTTGGTGAAGGATGAATATTTTACCCCCCCCCAAAAAAATATTGACCAATGTTTTATCGAGGTCCTGCATCGCCATAAGTTATTCGGGCCGAGACAACTGTTTACCCTTGACGAGTACAGGTAATTTCAAGGCCAAATTAACTGCCTCATGACATCATATGTAAAACAAAGAGATGCAAGAAAGGCTTTATAAAGTACAAGATCAAAGCATTAAATTAATTACAATTTAACTAGAGGTATACAATATTCTGGGTACATTGTGTTTCAACAATTCAACCAAAGATCTTGAATTCTTGTGTAAAGACCATGATTCATTCAGACAATTTGATTTCTTAAACACTTAAAAAAATACTTTAACATAACATTACCTGCCCCCCGGATCATGCACCCTTTGTTGTTGTTTTGTATCAAGCCAACTTTCTCATGACAAAGAAAATTCAAAACTTAGTGGCCTAGTTTCCTTGATTCAGTTGACGAGTAGCTGCAGCACCTCGAGCAAACAAGGACGTGTTGTATCAGTGTCTATTCAGTCGTTAGACATCAAGATGATAGAGCAACCTTATGTTCAAAAACGTGTATTTAAATTGTTTTGTTTTAAACATATTTTATTGACATTACAAGGTCAAGATGAATAGGCAAAAGTTGTCCAACTTACAACGCCCTTTCCAAAAACATTTCTACAGACAACGTGTTTAAATATATTTAGTCGTTCACTAACAAGATGATATAGAAACTTTGATGATCAAACACGAGTTTTTCTATTCAATCGTTAGATATCAAGATGCTTTTGAAACATTGATTGTCAAACACGTGTATTTATATCTATTCAGTCGTTAGGTGTCAAGGTGATATAGAAACATGGATGGCCAACACGTTCATTTAATTAATTTAGAAAGAAAGTTCCATTCCGCGATTAGCAGACTGGGCGAGTCCCGTGACGTGCAAACACGGAGACCAGCGTGATACTATGAACGCCGTGGAGTCGGTACATATCCGATTATAACCGACAAACTGATGAAACGTACTTGTACTGGGTGCTTTAAGACCTTCTAATTACGCCTGCTATGTCTACACCATATTAACACCTTCTTAACACCATGACTACACCATATATACACAATATTAACACCATGTCTACACCATATGAACACAATGTCCACACCATGTAAATACTACGTCTACACTAAGTCTACATTATTTTAACACCATGTCTACACCATATTATCATCATATTAACATCATGTCAAGACAATGTCTACACCAGATTAACACCATGTTTACACCATGTCTACACCCTGTTTACACAATGTGTTGGTCATATCTAAAACATCTTAACAGTATGTCTACACCACGCCTTCATCACGTCTCCACCACCTGCACACAGTGTCTACACGACGTCTACACATTCAGCTGCCTGCTACACGTGCGGCTGTGTATCTGTGACCGCTCGTGTGTCCAACCACGTCTCTGCATATATCAGTCATCAATTCCTGGTCGCAGACATTCACGGTTAGTCGACTTTCACAGGCTAATTACCCGAGGTGGGGGTGTGAATGCCCGTATGTGCTAACTGAGTGCGTGAATACAAAGATATGCATGATACTTAACTTAGAAAGACAAAACGACTGGGGTGAAATGTCTCACCGTCAGTCTCGTGTCTACTACGATGTATACATCACGGGGTGGTGCACGACATGAAAGCAACATTGCTGACCTGGGATCCATCTGGCCACCACACAACTCCCTGGACCTTGCAGCACTCTACCACTGAGATGTAGATGCATTTCCCTTCACGGACGACCTGTGAACATCCGGGTACGAGAATAGGTCTTCAGCAATCAGCGCTTGCCGTAAAAGGCGACTATGTTTGTAGTAAAAGGTAACTAACGGGATCGGGTGGTCAGGCTCGCTGACAAACAAACAAATAAACAAACAAACAAACAATCTAAACGTAGTAACCTATCTTCACGACATCCTGTCCAACAATGTGGAGAGAGAAGTACACGTCTCACATATCTCCATGAGAACATTTACAGAACGTTCAAAATGGAGGACAATTTTGTTCTCAATAGACTTTCATATTGCGGATATCTTTTTGTATCGATTCTCAATGTTGTCACGTCAACAGGGAGATGGTAGCGTGTCACTTTGGTGTGCTATAAATATTGAGAATGACTGCGACCCTTGACAATCCGGGTTAGGATTAGTTTTTAGCAACCCATGCTTGTCTCAAGAGGCGACTAACGGGATCAGGTGGTCAGACTCGCCGACTTGGTTAATGCATGTCATCGTATCCCAAATGCGTAGATCAATGTTCATGATGTCAGTCACTGGATTGTCTGGTCCAGACTCGATAATTTACAGACAGCCGTCAAAGGGCTCGAATATTGTTGAGTGCGGCGTCAAACATCAAACAAACAAACATAACAAAACACTGAAAATGACTAAACTGCACTGGAGTGAATGAGTTTAAAGTCGCTTTGAACAGTATTCCAGTTATATCACGCCTTATGTTGGAGGAAAGCCCGATGTGACGCAGGCCTCAGACGTTTACCACACTGGTGAAACCCCCGAACACGGGATGCTGTACTGGAATTCACCATGGGGCGACATAAACAGATACATCCCACCTCCAGAGACGGACACATCCACTGACCAGGGGTCGCTCTGTTGAAAACAAACACCTATTTCACACATTTTGTCATTTGATATTGCTTTAATGTTGAATTCACTGGCCCTGTGCTTGAATATGATTTAATTACACAAAATAAATCAGCTCTGAATGGTGTATATTTACAATGTCTGAACCCTTCAATTGTTTCAGCCGACTCAAACTACGGCAACAAAAATGCCAAAGGCTGCCATCAAGTCAGCTCGTGTTTATTTCATCTATTCTTTGACATTTAGTGGTACTTTTCATACTCCGGAGGGCGAACCCCTCCCCTGCTCCATTACCCCAAACGAGTGTAACACACACCAGGCAGACACGTCACGATTGATGAAGATTGTAATTGTGTCGTAATCAACACTGTTAAACACTAGCGACAGGTAGAAAGGTTTGTCAGGTGTAAGGATGTCCCCCATAAACCGATGGAGCTATGTCAGGAAGTGCCCGTCTCGCCTTCGTCCATCTTAATCTCACTTCATGACCAGATAATCAGAGGATCAAACTTCTAATTACATTGCGTTCATTGATCTGGACAGACATCAGTCCTCCATTAACACGGACAAGCTACTTCAGACTTAAGATTGTCATGTCCAGTAAGCTGAAGTCATCGTGCATCTGGACAATACAGTGACCATTCATGTGCCTTTGCCACGTTTACGACAGTAGTCTCCTTTCCGCAATGATAAGTCCCGTCTACTCGCGACATGCTCTGCACATAAAACAGGCATAAACACTGGGTAATGGCCGCTCCTGGTGTCCATGTGCCGTGGTGGCCGTGGGAATGACCAGTGTCCATTGTACGGCAACAACGCTTTTCCTTCCCGAGACAGGGAAACTATGACGTTAAGCCTGCGGATCAACTTATTAGTTTTAGTGGAGGACGAAATATTGTGTCATCCGGACGAAAAAAGACTCGTGAATAAAAGACTCTAATTCCTGACACGTGTATCATCCATTGTACTGCATACAGTGTTGGTTACTTTGTATGCAAATACAATCGAGCGAATTATCTTTGACACATGTCTTCTTGTAAGAGGTTCATTGTAGGGTTAGATTATTGAATCCAGTTCAGAAATTCTGTACGCTCTAACAGATCAGGCTTGTTGCAAGTCTTCCAGTGTAAAGTGTCGTCATGCACATCTGTGTACAGTAAGATAAAATAATATTTATTGCAGAATCGTTCCATTACGGGACAGATGCAATTTTAAAAGACAAGACATTATGATCCATATAAACATATATACAGACATACATAATTTACATTCCTGTAGACACAAACAAAATAATCAATATGATATATGTGATGATATTCTTTTTTATACATAAAATTGTCGACGGTTGATTATGGAGGGGTATTTATTGTTTGAAATTATAGATGCAGTATCAGTGATAACTCACAAACATATCACGGTGCCCACTATCGATACGACTTTCTGATATAAATGTGGGAATAATAGTTTTATTGTTAAATACAGTTAATATTTCAAATATCTAAACATGTCCAACAGTGAATACAGAGGCGATCCCCAGTGACTGTCACATTGTCAGTTTCCCGACTGTATCTTGCACCAGTGCGCCTTGGATCTGATAGAGTAATTATGTAGGCTGTAGATGCAGTTCCACAGCTACAGATGTCGGTTAAGCGACGCGACGACCGACCAAGGATATCCTTGTGCTATTGTTGTCAATATTTACCGACGTACGTCGGAATAGACAAGTGACTTGAACCAATCAAACACGTGTGTGACACCGAGCAGTTCCTGAGTAGATTGGTTGAACAAGTACAAGTGTTATGTTAAACAGACGTCCTAGATCGAGAAGTAACACACGTATATCCTAGTACAACTGATATAATAGCTGAATGTTTTATACCACTGAGAACAGCCCCATCACATCACATCAGCCTTGCCAAAAACACCCAATTATTGTGAAACGAGCCCCAGGAATAAACATGATAACATGCATGATAGTTGCTGGAATATATGTGAGGTGAAATGGTTTAACGTCGCGTCCAAGATTATAGCACTTAAAAGCGACGTGCTTACACGTGTGTGTGTGTGTGTGTGTGTGTGTGGCTGCTTGTACTAGTCCGGAGTGATGCCGGTTTATAGTGCAAGCCCACTGAGATACCATGCCGGAGAATATCATGAATACCCCAATCTGACACAGTATACGGACTCCGAGCCGACCAGTCCTTAATGCCGAGCGCCAGACAGGGCAACAACAGGTACCATCTTTTAACGTCATTTGGTACCGGCGCGGGCGGGGATCGAACCCCGGACCTTCCATTCTATCACTTGACCACGGAGGCGGTCTGCTGGAATACAGACTTACACATATAAACATGCATGATAGCAGAGACCATATAATATTATATGGTCTCTGATGATAGTTGCTGGAATACGCAGCTACACGTGTAAGCATGTAAACATGCATAAATAGTGATGCCCTGCGCTGTTTAGATCTACTCTATCTTGACATATGTTCTTTTACATTTCCGTAATAAAATGTGTAGCTACTCGCAGAGCAACTTAAAAACCAACATGTGAAAATGTAACCCCTTGAAATAACCCCAGAAGGAAGTGATCAAGTGTCAATACAATTCCCTCCCCCGCGCCCTGCCCCGACCCCCAAGGCGGTGATCACTCGCCCTGATTAGCTGCGTCCACCTGTTGTAGTGGCCATTTCCGACGTTAGTTGATGTAAGGGGTTCTGATAGTACCACGGGGAGACGTGCGGAGAGGGACCACCATACAGTGTTTATTTGCTTAAATCACAGGGATCCCTGACACCATGAAATTAGGTCCCATGGGACAGAGTTATATTGGCCAAAAGTGTGTCCATGCGCCTCGGGATGCCAGTAACTTTCCTGTCACGCCTATAAAGATCAAAAGAGAAGCAAGTGTCAACAGTGACTTCTTCGGGTAAATTGCACATATTGACAAATTCTCTCGTTTGTGTGGTTTGAGATAAAACGTGTTTTTGAAATATAGCGAACATCTGTTCAACAGAACTGGCCTTCATTGCTTGACCACCTTGATTGTGAAAAGTGAAATATGATTAGCAGTGGCTGCTTGAACTGCCCCAGTAGGAATCTACCCTAACATACGGGAGTTTGGGCTTGGCAGGCTGTGTCATGCTATCGTCATCTCAGATAATTACGTCACAAGTTTGTATCCAGAGTACCTTTCTGTTTCAATCATTATTTGCTTTTACTGAGAGGACATCGGCCCCTGTACATGAACATGTTGTATGGACCCGGATGTGTTCCCCTCATGTGCTTGTGAAGAATGTACCATTTCGAATTAATAGTCCTACACTGTAGCCGTTGATGAATCATAGATGTAGTTGACAAATTCCTTTGGTGTGAGGGTGTGCGATGTGAAATATGTCAGGCGTCAGGTTGTGTATTATTGTGACAACCGGTGTATTCGATCTATAACACCTATAACATGCCCAATGCGGAATGAGTTTGGAATAAAAATGGAAAATCCAAAGATTACGTCACGTTGCCAATTTGTTTCCGGTATACCCCTGTCTCTCTGTCATAAATCAAGGGTTGGTTAGGGGACCCGAGTTTTATTTGGGGAACACTTAGGTCTCTGACATGAGCAAAATGTTTGTAAGTGGAATAGTTATGTCTCCCTGTCATGAACCCCGAGTTTATTTAGGGAACACATTCTGTCCCTGTCATAACCAAAGGTTGGTTTGGGGGAACACTTCTTGCCCTCTGTAGCGCGACAAAGGGGAGATAATTACGTCATGTACAGCAGACACAGGGTGCGGCGTTCTGCCCCCTACTGCACCCTCGTGTGCCTAGCTGCCGGGCACAGGATAACGAGACTTCTCCATTTGGACAGAAGCAAGAGGCATCTCCATTCATCTTATACAGTAGACCACGATACTGGGCGGGTGGAGGCAGGAATCATGGCGTATCAACCATAAGCAAGGGGTCATTTGTTTGATCAAATCCCCTGATGACCATGTAAGTGGACTCATGTGTTCTCCACGATGGATGTGGGCGTGTGGTCCGTTTCTTATTGAGCTGACCATTGGGAGTGGTAGTTAAAGTGCTCGTCAGAACAGCGGTCAGTCTCTTTGAAATCTACCCTATCCTTCCAGCAAACGCACCGCTAATTAGAGGCTGCCTTCGGGCCCGATGTCCGGTAGTTCTGTGCGATCTAGAATGACCAGCATAAGACAGGGCAATATTATACAGTTTCTCCACAACTGACAGAGATAACTGATGTACAAAGGCGTAAAGGTGTGGTCGTGTGTAGCACATTCCTGACACATTACTTGTACAAGCCTCGCAGCGGTTCCTTCACCGTATTCGTGTACAGAAACAATAAGTGCAGCTTACTGACCCCAGAGCTGAATTTGATAAAACATTCACCCCCAATTAATCATCCGCTTAAACAATTGTTTGAGCAGCCAGTACTCATCCACTTTCAGCTCTAGGAAATATTTAGTATTTAGTATTTAGTATTTAGTATTTGGGAACTTCTGAAGTACATTAGCATTCCTTTATAACATTAGATTTGTTTGATCTTATATTATATATATTTGATGGACTAAATGTTAATCTATAAACAAACTCACAGCTAATATTTTTATTTCGCTAGGTAACTGTATTATTGCCCATGCGACGTTAAACAGTAGTTCGCTTCACGGTATGTTAGTTTTACGCCTGTTTGAACAATATTTTAGTTATCTCGCGGCGAATCTGGGACCCACGATCATGAGTTTCAAGAATGCCAAAGGGACGCAACTCTAAGAGCGAATCGCGGCGCCTCAGCCGATAAGATAGGATCATTTTTTTGCACATACATGACCAGAAGTCTGTACAAACAGTTATGACTTTATGCTCAAAAGAAAACAAAATATGAGCCTTGTGTTTTCGAGAATTACCTTCAGTTTTATTAGAAGTTTCAGCTTTGTTGACGTCAGTATTTTGTTTGTGCAATCATTCATTTAATTTTCAAATTATAACCCACAATGAGTCGAACTGGATTACAGCATACCTTTCTTGGTGCAGTGTTTGAAAACTTATCTCATATTAACATACAGCCAGCGTCAAAATTATGTATGAAACGAAAGATGGGAATAGCACGCCAACATTCGGTATGGGGGGTGAGGGTGGTGGTAGGGGGTTTGGAGGGAGGGAATAGACTAACATTAGTCTATGAAATCTTCTATTACACAATATTCTTCTTGACTCTAAAAATTAAAAAAATCCCCTATGCTGATGTGGAATAGAGCTAGCTTGAGCTGACTAGACTTGCCTTTGTATGCATTTCTAGATTATATTTTTCTTCTTATAAAATATAAATTCCACAGTCATGGTGCAGGACTAGGGAAGGAAGGGCGCCCTGTATTAGGGGCATCTCTCGGTGGAGTACTGCAGCCCGATTCCCATCAATCACCACTGGAGATCCTCAGGATGTAACTGGCCGCAGATATATTATACAAGACATGTTTGGGATGGTTTATTGCTGTGGCTGTATCGTGTTTCCATTTACGGAAATTACGCAAAACGTCACCGTTTTGGGCCTTTGTCCGGTTAGAGTTTAAATCATGGCAAGGTTAAACCAACAGCAGCAGTCGGGAAGATTTATGACTCTGTTGGAACCAAATCTGGATTTAAAAGCCGCCTCCGGATTTTAATTTCAAATGTAAATAAACAAATGTGGCTTTAACAGTCTCTTCATCTATCAAATCACGATCAAATACGACAAAAGCCAACGGTTTGATCAGACGGAACAAGACGGCTGTCACTCCGCCAACAGGTACCCGTCAAATGTGACAATCACTTTAGATCAAAGACTCGACCCGCCCCTTTGTCGATCTAACTGCCCCTGCAGGAGTGTAGAATTCAATTTTAGAAAAACGGACATTTCTACAAATGTAATCCTGAAGAGGCAGTTGCTACCGTATTACTTTCAGTAGGTCCCCTACAGTTTCATTATCACTTCAACTTTTCGTTCCATTCGAAATCAGCGTTAAGTTTACAACTGGGGAATAAAGACGGACACGTACAAACAAAAAATAATTTGGAAGCACGTGGTGCCATTCAAAATCAGTTCAGTTCTCATTAATAGTCGCGAGGACACTGTTATGTCCAGTGTTTCCGGTGGTGCGCGAGGACAAGATGAGGTGTCACATAGATTAAAGGTTTACGCCATGCCATTGTGGCGAGGGCACCTTCAACTCCTCTGGTGGTACGCTTGTTACAGTATGTTACGCCACTCTCACATTCGGTTAAATCGGCGGAAAGGCAATAAGTTTTATGACAAGGAGGGGGTAGATGACCGATGCAGCATGTGCACGGGGTGAGACAGCCTCAATGTAGAAGACATCTTTGAAGTGGCGTGATCAGACTTGTAATCTGCCGATATTAATACCAATCACGCAAAACCAATAGCATTCGCTGCTCTGGCCTGTGCGTTCCATTGTGGTTAGATATATTTAACCTGTAGTCTTTATCCTGCAAGTCAATTTTCCTCGAGCGAATAGAACAGTTTCATACAAATACTATTTAGTGGACCTAATTATGGCCCTACTCTCCCAAGCAGACCCTGACACAAATGCTAGTTTATCTATCTGAACAAGCTCACAGAAAACTAATATTTTGCGAAGTCTAGATTTCTCTGGTCTCCTTCATAACAAAATATCCGTCAT
This sequence comes from Haliotis cracherodii, assembly GCF_022045235.1. Classification (NCBI taxonomy): domain Eukaryota; kingdom Metazoa; phylum Mollusca; class Gastropoda; order Lepetellida; family Haliotidae; genus Haliotis; species Haliotis cracherodii. The sequence goes on along the minus strand of NW_027266277.1, from coordinate 5,893,159 downwards.
TAAAAAAGTCTTCAAATTATCATCCTTATAAATTGTTCCCATTGAAATACTGTCATTCTGCAATGGATCTCTTATAAATTATGTGTTTTTTTACAATGGAGTTGCAGCATTACATACCGTATTTACAATATTTAAAAATTATAAATGTGACTGATTTATTCCGTTTGGGTCAACGCCGTTTTGAACAATATTTCCAATTTATCACGGCGTGTCAGCATAGTTTCGAAAAGAGAGCCGAGAAGGACCAAGCTCGTGTGCGTGTACCACTGTGGTAAAACCCATTAGGTCCGTCTTATAAGGACAAATAAAGAATCGTTTTTATACTGAAGATGGGATTCAAACCCGCTGGCAGCTGTATCTGGCGTGGAAGAAGGAAGAGGAAGAGAGATGCCAGGGTCGAGTTGCGTCAAAAATAGAAAGTACAACCATATTTGTTGTCGGCACACTACAGATCATGTCAAAGCAACAATTATTAATGTTTACACGTTTGTTTACAACTTTACTGAAAATAAATCAAAATATATTTTTGATCAATTACTAAGAACTACCTGTGTCAATTATTGTTTGTTTGAATGTGTTTCTTGGTGGCCAAAGAAGCGATACCACTGGTTAAAATGTCATCGATTTGCATACTGCAATCTAATTTCGTCTAACATTTGCTGAAAATAGTGAGAGTATATATATTTTCTTTTCCTTTGTAAACGAATATAATTTAATATATTCATTCCGATCGAGCTTTATTCTATAGGAGTAATGATAACCACTTGAAGGTCTTTCTGTGGTGCTCACAGCAGTATATCTTCCTCCGTTCCGTAGAGAGGAGAAGAGAAATGTGACACGATTCCATGCAGCATGCGCCGGGCATGTGTGAAGGACAGGATAGCTTCCAGGAACCATGACAGAGACATACGCCTCACAGTACAGTGACATCACAGGGTGGACACGGACAATCAGTGTCCAACTTCATTGTTATCGTACAGACAGTTCTACAACCAAGCCGACGGACAGCCTGATAGGGCACTGAAACGTGCTGTTCCCTGAATAGTATCACACAAATCAGGAACCACCTACAAGAATTGTCAAGTTTTGATGCCAGGACTATATTTCACATGTTTCAGCTAATACCAGCTCAAGAGATATTGGATAATTATGTGTCTGCCATTATCGGCGGTGCAAAATCCCAATCAGATCCCTTTATCTTCCATATGTACCCTGTTGAACGTTGCCAATAACTTTACAACTTGTAGACATCATTACATATGGATAGGGTTCTGTCGCCTGTATTTTCAGTTCCGTCATGGTTGCAGGCATGTATGATATGTATATATACCATGTTCTCGTCTCTGCACCAAAGAAATGTATTATTTTCGTAACAGGGCCCAAGTGGGCGTGTTTGTATAATAAAAATTCGTGATTCGTGATTCTAGTCGTGTTCTCTACTCCGGGCTGCAACATGCGGTCGTGTGTTCGAATCCTAGACTCGTTCTGGTGGTGTGTGTATACCCAGACCCGTACGTGTGGGTGTCAACTATAGTTTGTCGGGTAATGAAGTGCAACACTCGTTTTGAATCCTAATTTTCAAATTAGTCGCTCATATTGTCAACATCTTGACAGGGACATTTTAGCAGCTCACCCAAGTCAGACTCGATTATTTACAGCCCACCCTCATACAGCTGGAATATTGCTGAGTGCGGCGTTAAATAACAAACAAACTGCAAAACATGTCCTTTTTTGTTCGCTCCGAGAAGATGTCTTGGGTTCTGTTCTCTTAGCTTAATGTTAAGTTTGTAATACAGTTGATTTACGTATTTCATTATCACTCACTCACTCACTCTATCGTTCTTATCGAGAAAAGATGGTTGTATGTTATAATAGAAAATCAGAAGCAGAAGGTTATATATATAACGTCCATCTATGTGTAAACCCATCTGTCATTGTTGTCACAAATGAGTGACTGGAGGTTACGTTCATGTAACTTTGTGTTCAAGAACATCAGACACCTTTGTGTTCAAGTACATCAGACAACTTTGTGTTCAAGTACATCAGACAACTTTGTGTTCAAGTACATCAGACACCTTTGTGTTCGGGGACATCAGACAACTTTGTGTTCAAGTACATGAGACAACTTTGTGTTCAAGTACATCAGACAACTTTGTGTTTAAGTACATCAGACAACTTTGTGTTCAAGTACATCAGACACCTTTGTGTTCGGGGACATCAGACACCTTTGTGTTCAAGTACATCAGACATCTTTGTGTGCAAGTACATCAGACAACTTTGTGTTCGGGGACATGAGACAACTTTGTGTTCAAGTACATCAGACAACTTTGTGTTCAAGTATATCAGACAACTTTGTGTTCAAGTACGTGAGACAAGTTTGTGTTCGGGCACATGAGACAACTTTGCGTTCGGGCACACATCTGCCTTCTACAGCATACAGCAGGTTCCTGCAGACAGTGGCGATCAGCTGAAGGCTTTATCGCATGATAGCGACCACTTAGCCACCAATATAAACAACCACCCTCTTATCAGAAAGCTCAATGTTTGCCGCAGTGGGGCGCTTTGATACCTGTCAAATAAAATCAAATTGCTGTCAGTGATGACTGCTTTCTGCGTAATCCTGGGCAAATCAGCACTCGTCGATTGCATTTCAAACGCGTCTATTGTCAATATTTATGCACTGTGTTATTCGCATCACTGACTGTTGAAATATAACAAACGATTAAAGGATTAGGGACGGAAATGTCGGCGGCCATGCTTTCATCTTTGCCGGAGGTCCCAGCTGGGATGACGTCACAATGTTTATCTATTACGTCACTCAGCCTGGAGCAATGAAGGGAAAGAGAACAGTAAATATAGAACTAGCCGTGCACTCATTCTGGAGTCGTAAACATAACGGCAATATGCTTGTCTGAGTAGAAAAGAAAATTTAATTTATTGTACAAACGAAAAGGTGATTCAAAACATTGCCAGGCACACTTTGGTGATGGGTGTTCTAATGGCAGGGCATGTTCATGTTTATCTGGAACACATCTATAACTGTATATAAATACAGCAACCTCTGCATCAGCCAGACAGTTCCATGAGTGTGTTGTGGTCGCATCTATATACAAATGTACATCGACAGAGCCGACACTGGTTGTGTAATGGCCGCTCTGCAAGCACGTCGGTGTGTTTGATATGCGGTGGCAAGTGTTCCTGTTTTATAACACGTACATACTGGAGGACAAACACAAAGAGCTCTGCTTTGTACATGCCTCATAACTACGTCGGGAACTTTGATGTACAGAGCAGATTCCATGTCTTGTTTTAAGTGTTTTATATACCCACTGCACATTTACTGCAATATTAAAAGCGACATAAACCATTTATGATATAAATCGTAACTGGCGAATACTTTGATGTTTGATGGGAGCACCTGTGTCTGTATATGGACCATGAGTCCCCTAACCTACTCTACAGCCTGCACACTATCTAGTTCCACAGCAGTTGCACGATGTGCTCAGCACTACACAAGTATAATGTCTTTATCAATATCTCTTGATATAATATTAACAATGTTTAATAAGACGTGAACCTAAGACTGATAACAGCTTCTGTATTGTCTCTCATGTCTTCATGTTCTTCCACCTTCTTATTGCTTATCGTGAACTTTGTATGTGTACTTAGGTACTTAGGGTTGCTAGCTGCAGTATGCTTAGATCTATGACCTGTTTCTAAAAGACGTGTATTTAGATCTTTGAATTGATGCTAATATAAGTGACTTCAGACCTATGAATTGGTGCTATAGATGTGTATTTAGATATACGAATGGATGATGATACGTGTATATTTAGATCTATGAATTGAAGCTATTAGACTCAGGTATTATCGCTAATAGACATGCATTTACACCTAGGTAATATTGCTAATGGACTGTATTTTCACCAAGGTAATATTGCTAATAAATGTGTATTTAGACCCAGGTATTATCGCTAATAGACTGTATTTACACCAAGATAATATTGCTAATAGACATGTATTTAGACCCAGGTATTATCGCTAATGGACTGTATTTACACCTAGGTAATAATGCTAATAGACTGTATTTACACCTAGGTAATATTGCTAATAGATTGCTAGTAGATATTGCTGCTTAGACTGACAATTCTTAAAATCAGACAGACTATTTGCTGCCCTATGTGTATACTGACAAATGTTATCAGCTGAGTGGATAAACCAGGTGATATGGGAGTCGCCATGTGAAGGGTTCACTTGTTTTAGGAATCGTCAGGTACATGCTCTCTGGGTTAGTCAGTATTTTGAAAGTTTTTCGGGGCACGTGTTGTTTTCGGTAATTGCGGTTGGAATTTAACCAAGGTGAACATAAGGTTTTGAGTCGAGTGATTGCACTGATTGTCAGACATCATAAACTGTTGACCGTTCTTTTCATGACTGCGCGAAGACTGCGAAGGATACTGGCCTAGTGTGTGATGTACCTGACTTCAGGCATCAGATGAGGGACAGATAAACTTTCCCTCTGGGTATGCTTGTGATCCTTGACCCATGAACAAAAGAGGGCCAAAATACTAGACAACTGAGAAATCAAATCCTTAATTGGCTGAGTGAAGTTATTGAGATATAGCAGATAAGCTAAGGCGCGAGACAAGAAAATAAACTTTGCCCTCAGCTATTTGAGCAAACGTCGGAGATGTTTCAAACTTTGGGCCTGGGTATGCGGATTACCAGCAGAGTCAGTTGATAAGCTCATGGTTCAGAAATAGCGTAATTACGATACGGTCTTCTTTGTGGGAATGCTACGGAAGAGACGTCAACAAACGACATGAAGACGAGGAGGAGGACTCTCTAATCCTCTCATTACTTTACGCCGCACATCCCTTTGCGAGTTTAATATTTCCCGTGATGGACTCCACCCGAATAATCCTTTTACGAAAACCTTAAACCCCGTTTTAAATAATCTGCAATTTATGTAGACACCCGTGAATATACAGACAAACACAGAGGCAGCATTATTTCCACAATAATAGCAATACAGGAGGCGTTCTCAATGATTATTGTTTCCGCTACGGGCGAGTTAGGTATTGTATGTTAAACTCTGACACTGATAAACGAGGTGCTGGTGTCACTGGGAGACTCCCACTAATGTATAGTGTCACCGGGAGACTCCCAGTGCTGTATAGTGTCACCGGAAGACTCCCACTACTGGATAGTGTCACTGGGAGACTCCCACTACTGTATAGTGTCACCGGGAGACTCCCACTACTGTATAGTGTCATCGGGAGACTCCCAGTGCTGTATAGCGTCACCGGGAGACTCCCAATACTGTATAGTATCACCGGGAGACTCCCACTACTGTATAGTGTCACCGGGAGTCTCCCACTACTGTATAGTGTCACCGGGAGACTCCCAGTGCTGTATAGTGTCACCGGAAGACTCCCACTACTGGATAGTGTCACTGGGAGACTCCTACTACTGTGTAGTGTCACCGGGAGACTCCCACTACTGTATAGTATCACCGGGAGACTCCCACTACTGTATAGTGTCACCGGGAGTCTCCCAGTGCTGTATAGTGTCACCGGGAGACTCCCACTACAGTATGGTATCACCGGGAGACTCCCACAACTGTATAGTGTCACCGAGAGACTCCCACTACTGTATAGTGTCACCGGGAGACTCCCAGTACTGTATAGTGTCACCGGGAGACTCCCACTACTGTATAGTGTCACCGGGACACTCCCAGTACTGTATAGTGTCACCGGGAGACTCCCACAACTGTATAGTGTCACCGGGAGACTCCCACTCTGTATTGTATCACCGGGAGACTCCCACTACTGTATAGTGTCACCGGGAGACTCCCAGTACTGTATAGTGTCACCGAGGGACTCCCAGTACTGTATAGTGTCACCGGGAGACTCCCAGTACTGTATAGCGTCACCGGAAGACTCCCACTAATGTATAGTGTCCCTGGGACACTCCTAGTACTGTATAGTGTCACCGGGAGACTCCCACTACTGTATAGTGTCACCGGGAGACTCCCAGTGCTGTATAGTGTCACAGTGAGACTCCCACTACTGTATAGTGTCACCGGGAGACTCCCACTAATGTATAGTGTCACAGTGAGACTCCCACTACTGTATAGTATCACCGGGAGACTCCCACTACTGTATAGTGTCACCGAGAGACTCCCAGTGCTGTATTGTGTCACCGGGAGACTCCCAGTACTGTATAGTGTCACCGGGATACTCTCAGTACTGTATAGTGTCACCGGGAGTCTCCCACTACTGTATAGTGTCACCGGGAGACTCCCAGTACTGTATAGTGTCACCGGGAGACTCCCAGTACTGTATAGTGTCACCGGGAGACTCCCACTACTGTATAGTGTCACCGGGAGACTCCCACAACTGTATAGTGTCACCGGGAGACTCCCACTACTGTATGGTATCACCGGGAGACTCCCACTACTGTATAGTGTCACCAGGAGATCCCCACTTCTGTATAGGGTCACCGGGACACTCCCACTACTGTATGGTATCACTGGGAGACCCCCAGTACTGTATAGTGTCACCGGGAGACCCCCAGTACTGTATAGTGTCACCGGGAGACTCCCACTACTGTATGGTATCACCGGGAGACCCCCAGTACTGTGTAGTGTCACCGGGAGTCCATGGACGACACTTGTGGGGCCTTCTCGCACTACTATTTATCTACAAACCACATACAGCGGGAATATGTTTTGATTGCGTCGTAAAACTACAAACTTTACATGGTAATGATGTGACCAGGTGAGTAACTTAGAAGCACACGCGAACCGTGTACATTGCTCGTTGACCTAAGGTTCCGTGCCACTGCATGAATCTATTTTACAAATTTTGCATTCACCACAAAATTCTATTATCATCTTAATGTTGATAAGCATCCTTGCTACCAATTACGGGGTTACAGTCCTGAACAGGTGCTTATCGGGCATTGTCTTTCATCTAGGCGTAGACCCACGTGGTCGTGGGTGGGGATGGGGGAATAGGGGGAGAGGCGCACTGCTACCGACGCCGACACAGTATCGAGCAGAGAAGAACCGCCAATATTCCTCAAGGCCCAGGCTTGTCAACACAGCGTGAACAGTGGGACGGATTCCCAGGAAGTTTATGGAATCACGTAATACGGCACTGCAGAGGACGAGGTCCTCAGCCTATCTTAGCCCACGATTCTCTTTGATCTCAGCACGTCTTGCTGTAATGATGTGTGACAACTGACCGGTGGTCATCCCCCAAGGTGTCACGTGACGAATATCACGCTGTGGACGCTGAGAGCACGTGCAATGATTGCGTAATGTGATTACACCGAGGGCGTCCGTGACTAGCGGTCTTGAGTGATAAAGGGGGACGGTCGTGCTGGTCCGAATGTTGTTGCTTATATTCAAAATAAGTTCAAAAGTTTAACTGCGCTTTTGATGATGAAAGGCTAAGCACTTTAATGGCGCCGTCAGCGGCTGTTGCATAAATATGCTTCCATCCATAGTTCAGTATAATATACACATCGCAACATGTTTAAATTGTCGACATGGAAGCAGTGACATTCGATCAACAAAATCTGTCAGCAACACATAACAAACTTTCCTACATGCTCTGACTAGAATAATTAATTTACTAGTTTCTTTGAAGGCTGTGTTTTTATCAAGCAGGTTCTTGTGGACATTAGCCTCTGTGAAAAATACATACCTCCAGATAGCATCGTTCAGAGTTAGGACACGCATCTGTACCCCCGGCTTGCAAATTAACCTAATTACATGTTCTGGTTAATTAATTATCTTTGATCTCTGCCCCTCTCATATGTTGAAAAAACAGCCTGTCTTTATGAGGGGAACACGTGGTGTTAATCAAAGGCATTTCCCTGAGATTCGGGGCACCACCGAGCCTTGTCGACCCGATTCCCTGCCTGATGTAGGGGGTCTCCACTTACTTGCACAAGTCTCTAACGCAATAATTATTGGTTTAAATCATAAGTTCTAGATAATGTATATTTTAATAAGAACAAATAGTCCTATAAGAGACTGGAGTCCCAATACCTAGACTTGCCTATTAGGAGGATAGAATTAATACACATCCATGGACGTTTCTTTCAGTATAACTTTGGAACAAGGCTAGGTCTCCAGACACGGGGAGAGATACGTCGAACGTGTTAATAAATTTCTTGGAAACATTTCCGCCCTTCATCCCTGCTTTTTAAAAAAATTAGCCTGGGCTAGCGCAACCTAACCCAAACCTTACATAAATGATTGTTTGTACTTCTATCGAATTTTTATAATGCTATGATACTTTCTAAACACAGTACATTTCTATTGTAGGAAGCGGCAATGGCGCTGACGACAGTCTCGGGTGGTTACGGACAGGTTTGCTGAAGAAGCTGACAGCAACATCATGACAAGTATGCGCTACTCCGTGGTTGGTGACAGCGTTCGTCGCATTAGTTCATGGGTACCCGTGAAGTTCCGGGGTGGAATAGGTCTTCAGCAACCGATGCTTACCGTAAAAAGGCGACTATGCTTGTCGTTAGGGGGGCTAACGGGATCGGGTGGTCAGACTCGATGACTTGATTGATGCATGTCATCGTGTCCGAATTGCGTGGATCGATGCTCAGGATATCAATCACTACATTGTCTGGTCCAGACTCGATTAATTACAAACCGCCGTCATATGGCTGGAATCGTGAGCATGATGAGTATCGATGTCCGCTGTTAGATTGGTTGGTTTGTTGTTTAACGCCGCACTCAGCAAATGTCCATCTACGGCGGTCTGTAAATAATCGACATGCATCAACAAGTCACCGAGCCTGACCACCCGATCCCGTTAGTCGCCTCTTACGGCAAGCATAGTCGCCTCTTATAACACGCACGGCTTGCTGAAGACCTATACTAACACGAATCCTCACGGGTCTCGGAGAGTCCTTGAATGGCGACCGTGTTCGGCAGCTTGGTGCCTGAGAGTTTCCAGGGCTTCTGGAGTCTCCTACGGGCGATGGTCTTGGGACGGGTTTATTGGAAGTGGTTCACATGGTGCAGGGCGTCCATATAACTTTTACGCCTACTTCTGTGATAGCTGTTGTTGTCTAGATAAGCACCACGCGGAGAAACAGGCACCCTCGCCACCACGTCCTAATGCAGTTCGTGTTCAGTGGTTCCGCCGACCAGATGAAGTAAGTAGAGCTGACAGAGTTACCCCCCTTTCTACATTCTCAGTCTCACAACACCAGCGCTTTCTGAATTATTGTAGACATGCTGCTGTGAGGAGGTCCCACCAAAATACCTCGAACTAAATCGTATGTGTTGACTATGACAATATATTCTTTGCATTTCTGATTGATATATTGGAATAGGATAGAAGTTGCAGTGCAAAATATTACTCAGTGACCGTTAGCTGTGTTTTCCTGTACAAGATACAACACAAGTTTTAAATATGAATGTAATATATCCACTATTATTACACGTATCCAACACAAAGGAAATGAGTAGGTTAATGAACAGCAAAAATAGCCACATTCTTCTCTGACTTGCAGTTTTTATTTGCAAGATTTCTTTTAAAGAAAGATGATACATTGAATATTAATACAACTCAAATGTGCACATCTATTCACTTACAATATACACGACTAATTGTCCTACACCAAAATGTCGTTGTACTATTGGCCTCATGGCCACACATACGAAATAAATATGTCTGTAATATATCAACAGCATAAGGCAATGCTGGATATGTTGACGATATTTTATTGATCACTCCCCTCGCAATATACTTGAACACTTGGTCAGAGACGGCAATGCAGATTCTCATGCGGCTCCATGATGCAGCCTTCAACCCTCACCAATACAGCCGCCGACCGCAGCAGGGGGCACGCCCTGTCCAGCGGGGAGCAGATTCTACAATCAATATACGTGTGCCCCCTGTTGATGGCACTGTGTCTAAAGTCAGTGTCAATAAAATATCTATTTTTGTTCTGCTTGTTTTGCGGCGCAGTCAGCAATAATCCCAGCTCTATCACGGCTGCCTGAACATAATCGAGGCCAACCAGTGGATGATAATGTGAACAACACCCAGCGCCGTCAATGTGCGATGACACCCAATCAACAAAGTCACCGAGCAAAACCACCCGATCGACAACTATACACATCCGTTATGCAGTACAGAGATGAAGATGACACGCTATGTCCTTACTAGCAAACATACGAGTCACCGCGATACAGCTGATATACTTAAACGACGATGGCGGTTCAAATGCACATGCACACAACAATATATATATATATCAATATCCATTACATAAATTAGTTCCGCCCCACTACTCCAGCAATGGTAGATTGCCTGCCTATGGAAGAAAATTTATCTTACTTCCCACAGTTCCCTGAAAGCACACTTCGAGATCCCAGTAACGTGTGTGTTTAATTTCATAGAAAATGTGTTAAATCGCAGTTGTATCGATCATACATATATTGACATTTAACTTTGTCAACTGTCATGTTACTACGAATGAAATGTTTCATAAATATTACAGTTATTCGGCAAAATGTTCACGTTTTTTCAGGGTCGGTAGGGCAGCCAGGCTGGGCTGGACCCAACACATGGGTACAATGTGTGAAGCCGTAATATCGCTAAAAGCGGCGTTAAACCAATCTCACTCAAGGTTTTCATGTTTCATCCTGCAATGCTCATAGTTCAAGCAATGGTTGAAGTCACATGTTTCCTCCTGCAATGCTCATAGTTCAAGCAGTGGCTGAAGTCACATGTTTCCTCCTGCAATGTTCATAGTTCAAGCAGTGGTTGAAGTCACATGTTTCCTCCTGCAATGCTCATAGTTCAAGCAGTGGTTGAAGTCACATGTTTCCTCCTGCAATGCTCATAGTTCAAGCAGTGGCTGAAGTCACATGTTTCCTCCTGCAATGCTCATAGTTCAAGCAATGGTTGAAGTCAGATGTTTCATCCTGCAATGCTCATAGTTCAAGCAGTGGTTGAAGTCACATGTTTCCTCCTGCAATGTTCATAGTTCAAGCAGTGGTTGAAGTCACATGTTTCCTCCTGCAATGCTCATAGTTCAAGCAGTGGTTGAAGTCACATGTTTCCTCCTGCAATGCTCATAGTTCAAGCAGTGGCTGAAGTCACATGTTTCCTCCTGCAATGCTCATAGTTCAAGCAGTGGTTGAAGTCACATGTTTCATCCTGCAATGCTCATAGTTCAAGCAGTGGTTGAAGTCACATGTTTCCTCCTGCAATGCTCATAGTTCAAGCAGTGGCTGAAGTCAGATGTTTCCTCCTGCAATGCTCATAGTTCAAGCAGTGGTTGAAGTCACATGTTTCCTCCTGCAATGCTCATAGTTCAAGCAGTGGCTGAAGTCAGATGTTTCCTCCTGCAATGCTCATAGTTCAAGCAGTGGTTGAAGTCACATGTTTTGAACGTCATACTGGAAGCGTAACGTTAAACTCAAAAACTTCATCTTAAAAATTAAAACGGTCATTTATATACTTGTTATCAACAACTCGTACTCCGAGCGCGCCGTAACGACACTGATCTCCAGCGTGTGAAGGTCGTTCACCACGCCACCACTGTCTATAGTGGAGTCCTCGGTGAGCTCGTAGATGCTACAATATGTAAACGTTGGTATCCTTGTCATGCGCCATTACGTTGTACAAATCATGTGGTAACGAAGAAAAAAATAATCGAAACCATTTTAACATTTTCAAATATTCGCATGGTCCCTAAAAGCTTGGAAATAATCTATATGTTGTGTTTTATTACGTTACGTATGACGATGTTCAAATTGAAGTAATGAGATAACCTTTTGGTGAGAAAAACTGAAATCTGGAGAGGCATGTGTGTCCTTGTTCGGGGCTCTATGCGTCTTGTTATTCCCATAATATAAGCATGTACTAAAAACGCACACGCGACTGCTGTACTCGTTTAAGACCTACGTCAGTCCTGTACCACAACACAAATAGATGTTCAGTTTTACGTTCAGGGATTTATTTTACTCAATTTACTAGTAAGCGATTCATGTGAAAATCTGATGTAAAACGTCGTAGTAAACGTAACACAAGTACTGCCTACGCAACTCGTTTACGACAATCCCATTGTGCCTACATTCCATTTTGACAGCATCCCAATTTGCCTTAGAAAATAATGTAGGCACAATGGGAACCCAGGTTCATCCCCCTATTGTATCTGAATGGACTGAACCAATATTGTTTGACTTATTTTTTTAATATGTGTTGACAAATCAAGTCAGGCTTGTACTGTTATATAAAATGTTAGTAAGGGATAAAACTGAGTAGACGTATTACTGTTCAAAAAGCCAGTTCTTTAAGCTGAGCAGAGATGTTAATACATAGGACTGTATGAACTACAGATCAATGCAACTGACATTAGACTGAGTAAAATGTGGCAATGTTTATCACTTCCTTTATTTTAATCGTATCGCTTTTAAAAGCATGGATACGTGGATATCGGAGCCCTTCCCCAAATCCGAAAACGTGTGTACCGGGAATTGGACAGCAGGTTGATAAAACTGAAGAAACATCACGACTCCGGAAGAAAGACACCCATGCAGTTCCCACATGCCACTGGTCACCTTATCAAATTTGGACAATAACTTGTGGTTAATTGATTCAATGTGAAAGTATTGCCAAAACTATTGTTATGTATGTTTCTTCTGTGTTATATTATAGATATAATGTATCCGTGACTTTCATTACGTGTTAAGGTTTTATTTATCACACAAGTGTTTCCCATTGCGCCTACACTGTTTCGTTGTCACAGTATGGACCAGTTTATCGCCTATCACAGGTGAAACAGGTAACAGTCATGTTCACTCATCCATCACTTTCTGAGCATTAGACCGTATCATTTCATTATTATACTGTAGGCAGAATGGGAAGACACCGTCTGTGAGGTGCTTAATACATCACTAATTGCAGTGTATCTGTGGGGTGTTATATAGATCACATATTGCAGTGTGTCTGTGAGGTGCTATATACATAACATATTGCAGTGTGACTGTGAGCTGCTATATACATCACATATTGCAGTGTGTCTGTGAGGTGCTATATACATCACATATTGTAGTGTGTCTGTGAGGTGCTTAATAATCACTTATTGCAGTGTATCTGTGAGGTGTTATATACATTACATATTGCATTGTGTATCTGTGAGGTGCTATATATATCACATATTGCAGTCTGTATCTGTTTGGTGTTATATACATCACATATTGCATTGTGTATCTGTGAGGTGCTATATATATCACATATTGCAGTCTGTATCTGTTTGGTGTTATATACATCACATATTGCAGTGTGTATCTGTGAGGTGCTATATACATCACATACTGCAGGCGATGTAGGCGATTGTGCCGAAATATGTTTTGACATAAACACAGGATTCACGAACGCGATTCAAGGAACGTGTTAAGTGGTGAAAGAAACACTTCGCCAAATCTTGAGCCAATTAATTAACTATTTCACGACCAACCCAGAAGGCAAAGACGATTTAGCTCCAGAAAACTCGTGCCGATCTGAAGGTGTCCTTCTGTGACGAACACTTTGCACTGAGCGATGCTCCCGATGTCGGTGTTCCTCATGTCTGTACTCCCAATGTCGGCGTTCCCCGTGTCTGTACTCTCCATGCCGGTGTTCCCCATGTCTGTACTCCCAATGCCGGTGTTCCCCATGTCTGTACTCCCAATGCCGGTGTTCCCCATGACTGTACTCCCAATGCCGGTGTTCCTCATGTCTGTACTCCCAATGCCGGTGTTCCCCATGTCTGTACTCCCAATACCGGTGTTCCTCATGACTATACTCCCAATGTCGGTGTTCCCCACGACTGTACTCCCAATGCCAGTGTTCCCCATGTCTGTACTCCCAATGCCGGTGTTCCTCATGACTGTACTCCCAATGCCGGTGTTCCTGATGTCTGTACTCCCAATGTCGATGTTCCCCATGTCGGTGTTCCCCATGTCTGTACACCCCATGTCGGTTTTCCCCATGTCTGTACTCCCCTTGTCGGTGTTCCCCATATCTGCTTCCCCATGTCGGTGTTCCTTAAGTCGCTGTTCCCCATGTCTGTACTCCCAATGTAGATGTTCCCTATGTCGGTGTTGCCCATATCTGTACTCCCCATGTCCGTGTTTTCCATGTCTGTACTCCCCATGTCGGTGTTGCCCATATCTGTACTCCCCATGTTGGTGTTGCCCATATCTGTACTCCCCATATCGGTGTTGCCCATGTCTGTACTCCCCATGACGGTGTTGCCCATATCTGTACTCCCCATTTTGGTGTTGCCCATATCTGTACTCCCCATGTTGGTGTTGCCCATATCTGTACTCCCCATGACGGTGTTGCCCATATCTGTACTCCCCATGACGGTGTTGCCCATATATGTACTCCCCATGTTGGTGTTGCCCATATCTGTACTCCCCATGACGGTGTTGCCCATATCTGTACTCGCCACGACGGTGTTGCCCATATCTGTATTCCCCATGTTGGTGTTGCCCATATCTGTACTCGCCATGACGGTGTTGCCCATATCTGTACTCCCAATGTCGTTGTTGCCCATATCTGTACTCCCCATGTCGTTGTTGCCCATATCTGTACTCCCCATGTCGGTGTTGCCCATATCTGTACTCCCCATGACGGTGTTGCCCATATCTGTACTCCCCATGTCGGTGTTGCCTATATCTGTACTCGCCATGTCGGTGTTGCCCATATCTGTACTCCCCATGTCGGTGTTGCCTATATCTGTACTCCCCATGTCGGTGTTGCCCATATCTGTACTCCCCATGTCGGTGTTGCCTATATCTGTACTCCCCATGTTGGTGTTGCCCATATCTGTACTCCCCATGTCGGTGTTGCCTATATCTGTACTCCCCATGTCGGTGTTGCCTATATCTGTACTCCCCATGTCGGTGTTGCCCATATCTGTACTCCCCATGTCGGTGTTGCCTATGGTATTGCTGCCCTATGTATGTCCACACTTGACCTACTGAGATGTAACACTCAGTTATGAGTTATTAAAGATCCCAACGTGACCCTGCTGTGTGTTGTGGCGTGAGAACCACGGGGGCCATGTGACCTCCCCAGGAGCTTTGAAGTGGAGGGTAAACCGCACGCTTTGCTCAAGTGCTCGACGGGCCTAACGCAGTGCACGCGCATGTAGGCGACGGGCTGTGGTGTAGGAGGTCACGGGGTACGGCCTCACGTAATACACGTTTGTCGCTTGCAGCAGGAGATCTATGTCCAACGTAGTACGGTTCTATGTGGCTGGTCAGTGTAACACGTTATCATTGTTTTATAGGGCTGGTCTGTGTAACACGTTATCATTGTTTTATAGGGCTGGTCTGTGTAACACGTTATCATTGTTTTATAGGCCTGGTCTGTGTCACACGTTATCGGTGTTCTATAGGGCTGGACTGTGTCACACGTTATCAGTGTTCTATAGGGCTGGTCTGTGTAACACGTTATCGGTGTTTTACAGGGCTGGACTGTGTCACACGTTATCAGTGTTCTATAGGGCTGGTCTGTGTCACACGTTATCGGTGTTCTATAGGCCTGGCCTGTGTCACACATTATCAGTGTTCTATAGGCCTGGTCAGTGTAACACGTTATCAGTGTTCTATAGGGCTGGTCTGTGTAACACGTTATCAGTGTTCTATAGGGCTGGTCTGTGTCACATGTTATCGGTGTTCTATAGGCCTGGTCTGTGTCACACATTATCAGTGTTCTATAGGGCTGGTCAGTGTAACACGTTATCAGTGTTCTATAGGGCTGGTCTGTGTAACACGTTATCGGTGTTCTATATGCCTGGTGTGTGTCACACCTTATCGGTGTTCTATAGGGCTGGACTGTGTCCACGTTATCGGTGTTCTATAGGGCTAGTCTGTGTAACACGTTATCATTGTTTTATAGGGCTGGTCTGTGTAACACGTTATCAGTGTTCTATAGGCCTGGTCTGTGTCACACGTTATCAGTGTTCTATAGGGCTGGACTGTGTAACATGTTACCGGTGTGCTATAGGGCTGGACTGTGTAACATGTTATCGGTGTGCTATAGGGCTGGGCTGTGTAACATGTTATCGGAGTGCTATAGGGCTGGACTGTGTAACATGTTATCGGAGTGCTGTAGGGCTGTAGGGCTGGACTGTGTAACATGTTATCGGTGTGCTATAGGGCTGGACTGTGTAACATGTTATCGGTGTGCTATAGGGCTGGACTGTGTAACACGTTATCGGTGTTGTATAGGGCTGGACTGTGTAACATGTTATTGGTGTGCTATAGGGCTGGACTGTGTAACACGTTATTGGTGTGCTATAGGGCTGGGCTGTGTAACATGTTATCGGTGTGCTATAGGGCTGGACTGTGTCACACGTTATCGGTGTGCTATAGGGCTGGGCATGGTAACATGTTATTGGTGTGCTATAGGGCTGGACTGTGTAACACGTTATCGGTGTGCTATAGGGCTGGGCTGTGTAACATGTTATTGGTGTGCTATAGGGCTGGACTGTGTCACACGTTATTGGTGTGCTAAAGGGCTGGGCTGTGTAACATGTTATCGGTGTGCTATAGGGCTGGACTGTGTCACACGTTATCGGTGTGCTATAGGGCTGGGCATGGTAACATGTTATTGGTGTGCTATAGGGCTGGACTGTGTAACACGTTATCGGTGTGCTATAGGGCTGGGCTGTGTAACATGTTATTGGTGTGCTATAGGGCTGGACTGTGTCACACGTTATTGGTGTGCTATAGGGCTGGACTGTGTAACATGTTATCGGTGTGTTGTAGCGCTGGTCTGTGTATCACGTTAACGGTGTTCTATAGGGCTTGTCTGTGTAACACGTTATCAGTTATCTATAGGACTGGTCAGCGTAACACGTTATCAGTTATCTATAGGGCTGGTCAGTGTAACGTTATCGGTGTTCTATAGGGCTGGTCAGTGTCACACGTTACCAGTATGCTATAGGGCTGTATCCTATTTTTGGAGGATGTTTCAGGAGTAATTTAATTATTACTTGCGTGCATCTGACGTATATCTCGTGATCACACACTGCATTCATCCTTTTCCAAACGGTTTTATCATGCTCGGTTTGAGCTCTGGCGTCTACATTCAGACCCGCGTTCTGACACGCAGGTACTGTGGACACCAGAAGGATTCCTTGTTTCATGAATTCCATCGACAGTGTACATACATACATTATTAGGTGTTAATGGGACGTTTTCTAAAAGATTCAGCATTACTGCTGGGGGAACGTGAACATCGCTACGTGTTGTGGAGCACACACCTCCTTCACATCAATAGCTCCGTCATGGCGAGTATGTCGTTCACATTCGCCACAACGGCCATTCTGTCACGGAGACTAAATGAAAAGACTTGGTGAAAGTTGGCAGCATTAACAACGCCTCGCCTTATGAAGTGCTCTTCCATAAAAAGTTTCGCGAATTTTAAAAAAGTTGCTTTCCTTCTGCTTACAAATCGGTGATGGCTATGAACACCACTCTCCTTCACTATAGTGATCTGTTGCATATTCTGTGATTCATGCTGAGAAAAGGCGAAATTACTGTGCCTATGAAACTAATTTGGTAGAATATTACTTTTGAATGGTACACAATTTAAAAATCTTCATCACTTTTGTAGTTCGCTGTCACGGCCTTAGGTCAGTAGGTTGACCTTGCACGTGTTGCCATAGATGAGAAAAGCAAACATCCAACACTCTCACAACACTCACTCAATATCCGTCCTCCAGACCAGATTCACAGTCAACAGTCGCACCATAATTCACATCTCATACAATGTTTCTGCTCGTAGGCTGACCACAGTGAATCAAACAATGGCCATACGATAATGACAGTCGCCGATCTCTCTCTCAGACAACACTGCCCAAGGTCACGTGAATATCCGCCATCACGGATGCGATGTCACGTTCTTGGAGACTTTGATGAACAAAATAAAAGAAAATCACCGGCTTGACCACGGCTTAAATAAACAGATCCATTATTCCCGTGCTGTAAACCCAGGTCGAGGGAGCGTGGTTTGTGACCATACTTACATCCCAACATTGACGTTACTGGAACAAGATGGCGCGTGGCCCTTGTCTCTTTGATCGTGTCTCGGATATCATTGTTGCCTTCTGGTGAGCCCGGGTTGCGTGAAAAGCGACTGTCATTCTACACCGCATTTCCTTCCTGACGTCAATTATTCCCGTCATGATCAACTGTCATTTGCCATTTAGACTCGGTCGCCGTACCACTGAAACACAATCTAACACACACACAAACACCATCATAAGACTCTCACAAATTGAATATATCCCCTCAACAACGAGTTTTACTTTGATTACAATTTTTGTAAGTTTTGTCGCCTCCATTTTGTGCCGGCTGGGTTTGGAGTCACTATGGACAGCTAGTATATCAATATCCCACCCAAACCTATGGCAGCGCTGTAGTGCTGATAGTTCCATATCTAAGTTTACTGGGATTCAAACCAACGAGTGAGTGAGTATTCTTTGAACAGTATTCCAGTTAAGTCACGAGTGTCAGCTTAATGAGTGATGCAGGTCTCAGACGCTTACCATTTTGGTGAAACCCACGAGTACGGACATGGTGCTGACAAACCTAGAAACATAGTCGGGGCGAATCGGGATTCGATCCCTCAATCATAGGTTTCTGGCGTGCTCAATTAAGGGATGCAACTCTGACAGCGACTGTCGGTGCCTCAGACGACTGAGCCACCCGCGCCCCCTTCAAACCAACAACCAACGAATCTTGGTAGCTAAAGTATGCAGCTATGCACCTGAAATTCGGCGTTAGTTATCAATAGGTAACCTACGTCTCGCTCCTGATTGAAGTGATTCGTCATGAATAATTGGGATACGATGACATGCATCAACCAAGTCAGCGAGCCGGACCACCCGATCCCGTTAGTCGCCTCTTACGATAAGCACGGGTTGTTGAAGACCTTTTCTCTATCCTGATCTTGACGGGTTTGGACATAGTTGTATGAATATAGTTGTAAGAATAGTTGTCTGAATGTTGTATGAAACTGTTATCAACGACAAGTACGACTTAGGTGATTAGTAATAATCACCAATGTAAAATACAAAACCAGGTCTTTTTTAGTGGTGCTGAGTTTGTCCTTCGTTTGGAAAGGGTGACGCGACGCGGTGCGTTTATCGCGGCCATACTTCACTGTCTGTCATGCATAACAAACAAACACACGACTGATGACTTGTGAAACTCTGTCATCTATCTTCTCAACGACTGTGCCATCTTTCCGTCTACGCCTTCGCCTCTAGTGTTCCTTCTACACCGTCACAACCAACACTCGGTCTACATCGTCAGCCCTAGCGTTCCTTCTACGCCGTCACCTCTTGCGTTCCTTCTACGTCGTCACCTCTAGCGTTCCTTCTACACCGTCACAACCAACACTCCCTCTACATCGTCACCTCTAGCCTTCTACGACGTCACCTCTTGCATTCCTTCTAGGCCGTCACCTCTAGCGTTCCTTCTACACCGTCACAACAAACACACCGTCTACATCGTCACCCCTAGCGTTCCTTCTACACCATCACAACCAGCATTCCGTCTACCTCTAGCGTTCCGTCTACGCCGTCACCTTTAGCGTTCCTTCTACGCCGTCACAACCAACACACCGTCTACATCGTCACCTCTAGCGTTCCGTCTACGCCGTCACCTCTAGCGTTCCGTCTACGCCGTCACAACCAACACTCCGTCTACGCCGTCACCTCCAGCGTTCCTTCTACATCGTCACAGCAAACACTCCGTCTACGCCGTCACATCCAGCGTTCCTTCTACACCGTCACCTCCAGCGTTCCGTCTACATCGTCACAACCAACACTCCGTCTACGCCGCCACCTCTAGCCTTCTACAACGTCACCTCCAGCGTTCCTTCTACGCCGTCACCTCCAGCGCACCTTCTACACCGTCACACCAACACTCCGTCTACATCGTCCCTTCCAGCGTTCCGTCTACACCGTCACAAACAACACTCCATCTACATCTTCACCTCTAGCGTTCCTTCTACACCGTTACAACCAGCGTTTACTATGTGTCCGCATTTCGCTTCATGACTTTTGAGTTGTTTGTTTGTTGTTTAACTCCATACTCTGCAATAGTACAATATTCACGGCGGACTGTAAATAATTGAATCTGATCCAGACGATCTAGTGATTCACTTCATGAACATTGATCTACGCAATTGGGATAGGATGATAGGATGATATGCTTCAACCAAATAAGCGAGCCAGTCCATTCGATCCCGTTAGAAGTTATGAAGACCAATTCTAACCTGGAATTTCACTTCTGAGGTGTGTTTAATTACAACGAAACCCACGATTCCTTCTCAGATAGGTTTCGTGTGCACTGAGGGACTAAAAGAGGACAATGCAATATTAACTGCGCATGCATGTGCAAGGTGAAAAAACACACTATAAAACTGATGCGTCGCTTACGTAAGTATGGATATGGTCGTATTTGGAAGGTTTGGCGTATTTGGCGGTAAATCTGCGAGAACAACAGAGATTCATGTGTTCATGGTAAATGTTGCTTATGCGGAACTTGGCCTATCACGGAATGGCTGCCTGTGTATCCATTCAAACTTCCCTCTGAAAACACGCGTAGTGTGGCCCGCGAGGCCTGTTATCTTTAGCTGCAATCTAAGAAAAGCCTATGACAAATCCAATTTTCTTTGAGTGCCCACTTTCCCATTCACACACGTGGAACAAGGTTACTGAACTCATTAAACGTTGTGTGATGACATCCAATCAATATTATGAACAATGTCCGGCAGTAGTCTCATTGAGTGACCATGTTGGGTTTCATCCAGTTGGTAAACTGCAGTTCCGGGCACAGTAGCCGGAGGACATGTTTCCCGACACACCTTACGTCACTGCCTAGTGAATGGTCAGTCTGTTGTGCATGTCCGGTCAGGCTGAACTGTTGCTATAACGTGCAGGCTAATTGTGTGACCATTTGCTCCAAATTGCACAAGTTTGATGAGACGTGGCAGGACGTATTTTTCCACGGATTAAAAATGGTGTGTGTGTGTGGGGGGGGGGGGGGGAGGGGGGAAGGGGGGAGATTGGAATTGAATTGGATGTCTGGTTTACAGAGTCATGGCCGGCGCAACATATATTAATTGTGGCAGTTGTTATGCATCATATGGTGTGGGAAGGTTGCTATGTAGGAATCAGTCACTAATCATTCACAGAGAGTATGTCACCAGTATACGGCCTTTCACATAAAATGTATGTCATATACCTGCTAACAATTTACACTTGACTTAACAACCTAGTTTTCGTGCGTCATGACTGGACGGAGAGTTACAGGGTGTGCATATCTTGGTCTTTCTGGGTGTGCGTCATGACTGGCCGGGGAGTTAGAGGGTGTGTATATCTTGGCCTCTCTGGTAGTACGTCATGATTGGTCGAGAGTTACAGTGTGTGTATATCTTGGTCTCTCTGGTAGTACGTCATGACTGGATGGAGAGTTAGAGGGTGTGTATATCTTGGTCTCTCTGGTAGTACGTCATGACTGGACGGAGAGTTACAGGGTGTGTATATCTTGGTCTCTCTGGTAGTACGTCATGACTGGATGGAGAGTTACAGGGTGTGTATATCTTGGTCTCTCTGGTAGTACGTCATGACTGGTCGGAGAGTTACAGGGTGTGTATATCTTGGTCTCTCTGGTAGTACGTCATGACTGGATGGAGAGTTACAGGGCGTGTATATCTTGGTCTCTCTGGTAGTACGTCATGATTGGTCGGAGTGTTACAGGGTGTGTATATCTTGGTCTCACTGGTGGTACGTCATGCCTGGTCGGAGAGTTACAGGGTGTGTATATCTTGGTCTCTCTGGTAGTACGTCATGACTGGATGGAGAGTTACAGAGAGTGCATATCTTGGTCTCTCTGGTAGTACGTCATGCCTGGACGGAGAGTTCCTTGGTGTGTATATCTTGGTCTCTCTGGTGGTACGTCATGACTGGATGGAGAGTTACAGGGTGTGTGTATCTTGGTCTCTCTGGTGGTACGTCATGCCTGGACGGAGAGTTACAGGGTGTGTATATCTTGGTCTCTCTGGTAGTACGTCATGCCTGGTCGGAGAGTTACAGGGTGTGTATATCTTGGTCTCTCTGGTAGTGCATCATGACTGGCTGGGGAGTGTGTATATCACGGCTTTAATGGCAATACGTCAAAACTTATTCAAAGTGTGTGTATATCCTGATCTATCTGACAATACGTCATTGCTAGTACAGTTTATGCATACTATCAGACTGTCTTAATCGCAAAACGTTTTAACAAGTTCTGAATTTGAGAACGTAATAATTAAGAAACGTATGCGATGAAACATGTTGTTTGTCCATCTTGGAAGCATAAGACGAGACCTCGCACTGAGTTCATAATGCGATCTACTGCATCGATCTGTCTCTCTTTCTACGACCAGCCAAAACAATGCGTTATGTAAATGATGATATATTTCAGTTGTAAGTGAAGGGTATCTTGTAGCCGAGGAAGCTTCCCCTGCATCCATAACACCATGCCACACCCCATTATCCAATATCAACTGTTTTATTTCTGTACTTAGGAGGAGGCGGACTTATAGAACAATGCATAAAAAAATAATATTAGTCCAATAATATGGCGCTGTACTCCATGCATAAGCATGCTCTAAGTGCTCAGACATTATTACCCTGTCAAAGGATCATTTTCAGCTCCCCGGGGAATATACATCCAAAGCTGTCCGCCAGGCGCTAGAAGGTTAACAACCACGTTGCCTTCTCATCCTACCGGGTACCCATTCACTGCTGATAAACAGAGGTACATTTCCAACAAAGTGACTTGCCCAAGGAGACACCAGATGTGTGTATATACGATGTGGAGAAATACATTAATGTTACATGCATTCTGTACAGTAAGCGTAGGGTACAAATACATGGTCATGTATTTGTTTATATTCTATAAATTGTATATATATATATATATATATATATATATATATATATATATATATATATATATATATATATTTGGATGTACAAGGTATTCATATGGTGTATACTTAATTCTAAACTGAGAAAAGAATGGACCTTAAAGCAGAAAATGATATCAATCTTCAGCTCTATTAAGGCGGCACAGTGAACATATTCTCGTATTCCTTGACATATTACTATATTACCAAACTCTAAAGCACGTCCATGTCCCTTAATAGCGAGACCCGATAACGATGTATATGTTCCCTGTCTGCATATACCACATGCCGCGTTATCCCCCTAACATCATCTTTACTCCCCATCCAAATGTGCATCTCCTTTCAACCTCTTGGGTACCGATACAGACCACTACCCCCACTCAACAACCCACCCCTGCACCTCCTACCCCTTTCTCCCCCACCCATGACGAATATTGCCCCTCCCACGAGTGTACTTCTCAAACTGAAATCGAGGAAATCCGTTTACAGCGCCAAATGCAATCGACCACGTGCAAACACAAAGGCGTGATTATCAATCTCGCGCGGCATTGTGTTGCACTGACCCACACTGGTTTCAATTTGTAGAGACCCGAGTGCGATCATTTGCTCAGGTACACAAACAAACCAGTGTCGGACTCGCTACAGTGGTGCTGTATGGAGCGGGGCAGGCATTGCTCAAGCCACACACCTTTCCCACGACCAGTTGAAGAGCTAGTTACGTAATGACTACCTCCCATGGCGGTTTAGTCCGGACCTTTAACGCAATTTGTACGCCTGTTATCTTTGGCAAATGATCTTTGCCACACCTGCCTTTTGACTAGTTGTGGGGATAATATGACATGGTGACAAAAGACGCGCATGAGCGTTACACAAGGACGATGGTGTCACATGACGGTAACAGTAGCCAAATGTGTGTACGGTTCCGGAAGAGTTATGCTACTTGAATGCTGGGTGTTCTTGAAACGTTTTCAATAGTTAAGTTATTTGATGAATATTTCCGTTTTGTGATCAAGAGTTGACACGTCTTGTAGAGATGTCACGTGCTCCATGCTACACGGTCAGATTAAAACAGTGGCGAGTATTTGCGACAGTTATTGGTAAAACCAAGTTATTCACCACAGGTCTTATGAACCAAACTTTGGACAGCGAGATGATAAATTACAGAATGTAAGCCAGGGTTCGTTCAGGTACTTCAAGATTTAGATTCATTTTAACCCCAAAAATGAAATCTTACTGAAGGCAACTGTTTATGATGAGTTTTGTTTCATATGCTGAACGCTTTTTACTATACCGTGAATACATATACTAATTTGCTGAACAAAAACCACACAAGTATGTTTTGTTTCATATGCTGAACGCTTTTTACTTTACCGTGACTCTACATATACTAATTTGCTGAACAAGAACCACGCAGTTGTTTTGTTTCATATGCTAAACGCTGTTTACTAAACCTTGACTACATATATACTAATTTTCTGAACAAGAACCACGCATTTATGTTTGGTTTCATGTGCTGAACGCTTTTTACTAAACCTTGACTACATATATACTAATTTTCTGAACAAGAACCACGCAATTATGTTTTGTTTCATATGCTGAACGCTTTTTACTATACCGTGACTACATATACTAATTTGCTGGAGAAATACCACACAATTATGTTTTGTTTCATTTACTAAAAGCTGTTTACTAAACCTTGACTACATATAAACTAATTTGCTGAACAAAAAACACACAATTATGTCTGTTTCAACCTGTTTTTACTAGATAACAGTAAACGTTTCTTCAAACACGTATTTCGCTATTTGATTGTTGGACCTTGCTGTCCGTATATGACTGGTGGTCTTCTTCTTATTAATCGAGCTGATCGATTGTATTACATACTTGCAGGTTGATAAATGTACATCGCAGATAAATAGTAATATCTGTGAATGAACGTTTGTTTCTTCCTACATTTCATGATATATATTTTACATACCGTCACTGAGTACATCATATATTTAACCAAACAGAAACCCTGTTTACCACCACATGACATATAGGCCTGTACACATTTTGGCCAATTTCGGTTTCCAATATATTTATACATTTTCACCGATTACCATCACCCTTTGTCGTGAATACGAGATGTCAATTCCTTGAGTTCATTTCATGTCAGTTTCAAATAGTAATATGCGTTGTTCTCGCATTCCAGATCATAGCAACAAATGCTGTGTGACTGAGTGTGCCACGCATCTATTGTGGGAGTCTGATCCCAGCCCAGCTCGTGCCGTCACCGACTGCCGGGCCGTCATTACACGCGTGACGGGGATATAGTTCAATAAGTGTGTTCTTTCTCTCCCTGATGTGGTTCTCAAACTACACAACGTCTTACGTGTCGCTTGTCATGCTTGCGCAACCATTTGCAATGGATCACTTGAAGCTGACGTCTCAAGAGAAATGATAATGATTTCTTGAAGGAAACACTAACGAGTTCCACGTCTTTGACAGTGTCGCGACCCTTGACCCCCAACACTGTTATTACGAGCCGCAGTGTTGCGCATGCGCTGGTAATCCTGTCTTCTCTCTTTTGTTAGGGAGCTGACATGGGCGGTGGCATCCTCTGACTGTGTTCCGTCGTGCGTGAATGTTGGGGGATGCCAGGTCATTACTTTATAATTAGGACGATGTTACCTATAATTTCTCAGAATTATGGAAAATGTTGTAAATAAATGATTTATGATGGTTTGTCCGAATGTTGAACATCCCCGTCTTGGCTCCAACCTGCCTGGTCACGAGCTGGATCAGTACAATCACGTGTAGGTCGTGCCTTATCATACTACATACATCATCATCATCATCAGCATTGTGTCAATACAACTCTTGAGCTGGCCCCATGGATGTGGTGTTGTAAGTGCATGATTTGAAGAAGGCCGGGAACACTGTAGTGTGCAGCAGTTGCCGTTCTTCCAACAATAACCAGACATATTGCAGATAACATGCATCTTGAAATTAATCATTTCACCACATCCAGACATCACCAATGAACGTATGTAAGGTGTATGTCTGTCTGTGAAAACACGTTGTGTGGGTGAACTCACTCCAGAGTAGAGACTGCATACAGCCACGTGTGTCATGTCAACACCATGTGTTCCTTGGGTGGGAACTGTGTGGACGTCATGCTTTCGCAGCGCAAGGCTTGTCCTTGTTTCATCTGGGGTTGTCCTTATTCTAACTGGTATACCAACACATCTCTGTCACACATGCTGTTTCGGGTTTCACATGTGAGGATTAAATAACCTTAATGCAAAACAATGGGCAGATGAATCCTTAATCGTGTTCTAAAACAAATGTCAGATATGTTGGTAGTACAACATCCGTACAGTCCGCATTCTCTCACACTAAGTTCTCGCGAGATTCATGTCATTCCCCGTTCAGAGGCACGTGCTAAATGACGACATGATGACTTTTACTTTATTCTAAAGGGCGGTATGAACGTAGGCACGTATACTTCTTCAAGAAGACAGAGAGGAATTGTAACGTATTTCGTCATGTCGCGGTTTGACATTGTTAATGCCCAAAGCCACTGCGAGTGACAAGTAAAGTATTGCTTGCTGGTGCAGTTACAGACGGATAGAATCAGTCAACACGTATAGAGCTTGCTGGTGCAGTTACAGTCGGACAGAATCAGTCAACACGTATAGAGCTTGCTGGTGCAGTTACAGACGGACAGAATCAGTCAACACGTATAGAGCTTGCTGGTGCAGTTACGGACGGACAGAATCAGTCAACTCGTATAGAGCCTGCTGGTGCAGTTACAGACGGGGAGAATCAGTCAATACGTATATAGCTTGCTGGTGCAGTTACAGACGGAGAGAATCAGTCAACACGTATAGAGCTTGCTGGTGCAGTTACAGACGGACAGAATCAGTCAACACGTATAGAGCTTGCTGGTGCAGTTACAGACAGACAGAATCAGTCAACTCGTATAGAGCCTGCTGGTGCAGTTACAGACGGACAGAATCAGTCAATACGTATATAGCTTGCTGGTGCAGTTACAGACGGACAGAATCAGTCAACTCGTATAGAGCCTGCTGGTGCAGTTACAGACGGGGAGAATCAGTCAATACGTATATAGCTTGCTGGTGCAGTTACAGACGGAGAGAATCAGTCAACACGTATAGAGCTTGCTGGTGCAGTTACAGACGGACAGAATCAGTCAACACGTATAGAGCTTGCTGCTACAGTTACAGACGGACAGAATCAGTCAACTCGTATAGAGCTTGCTGGTGTAGTTACAGACGGACAGAATCAGTCGACTCGTATAGAGCCTGCTGGTGCAGTTACAGACGGGGAGAATCAGTCAATACGTATATAGCTTGCTGGTGCAGTTACAGACGGAGAGAATCAGTCAACACGTATAGAGCTTGCTGGTGCAGTTACAGACAGACAGAATCAGTCAACTCGTTTAGAGCCTGCTGGTGCAGTTACAGACGGGGAGAATCAGTCAACGCGTATAGAGCTTGCTGGTGCAGTTACAGACGGACAGAATCAGTCAACTCGTATAGAACTTGCTGGTGCAGTTACAGACGGACAGAATCAGTCAACACGTGAAGTGCTTGACGGTGCAGTTACAGACGGACAGAATCAGTCAACTCGTATAGAACTTGCTGGTGCAGTTACAGACGGACAGCATCAGTCAACACGTGAAGTGCTTGACGGTGCAGTTACAGACGGACAGAATCAGTGGAGAATATGTCCTCCAGTACATTTTGTTCTGCCTGATGACTGACATATCTGGATTAATGTAAGTGTGCCTTCAAATGGGCGTAACATACCCGTTACTGTTAGGAGCTTCATCAGCTTCAGAATCAACTCATTCATGTGTCGGCGTATTTCACAAAATCTGAGCATCCGCCCCGCCCCACACCTGAACCCTGGTATTATCTCCCCTTGTCGTCGCTGCTTGGTCAGGGGGAAAGGGGTGTCGGGTATTTGGAGCAAGGGCCACGCCCACTTCCTAGTGTCCGAGATTACAGGTTAGGTCCTGGACTAGCCACTTAGCCAGCACTTCTGTGCCTCCTTGTGACAGCCGAGCAAATAATGATGATACTATCTCCCAGTATACAGCGTAAATACTTTCTCAATAAAGCAGACCTTTTGGTGGTTGGTTACTCACAATTTAATGTTGCCCGTAGAGACGACACAATAGGACGACAACATCAAAGTGTGAGCCCCAGGGGACGCACGTGCACGAGACAGCTGAGGCATGGGTTCACATCTTCAACAGGTCAAGTCGTACTCCAGAGACACTCCGATATATGTGAACCCACTTCAGGAATATGCCTTCTCTGGGACTCATGACGTTGTAGAAAATCACGCCTTTAGTAAACATTCGAGTTATTTTACTTAAAAATATATTTGTAAAAACTCAAATGTAAAATCTAAATGGAGCCAAGGAGTATGACGACTGTCCTTGAGCTGGGGCAATCTAGACTTTTCAAATGATTTCAGAGGGAGTTAAATATCTTTTTCAACTTGTGGCATATACTTCTAACGAGTTAATAATCACATCTTTCAGATGGGGAAAACTGATTTTAATCAGTGTTCTTTCAACATTCCTGGGTTCCTCTTTTACGTCACTCCTCGGTCGCTCCTCTGAAAACCTTTGTTGTAAACCACTACTTGATGTGCATAACGTTGTATTGCCATGTCTGCAGCTCTATAGAGTATGTATATATAGAACATGCCACCAATATATCAAAGTTACAAACAATAGCTTGCTGTCCAAAATGTTTTAGTCTGGTATATAGTCTCTAGTTTGAGAACATACACTGAATAGTCACAGTAACCTGTGTCGAAGACCATAGAACGGTTCCACACCAGTTGTGTACTGAAAACGTTACATATCTATCAACACTGGCAAGTCAAACGCCTTTCATCAACCACAACAGTTTACACTTTGTTTTGTGATGTCAGAGACCATATAATAGTCTATTGTATGGTATCTGGTGATGGGTACAGTCTGTCCCCCTAGAATATTGTTTGATCACCGTGTCCCCCGGACCTGGTGTCCCCCGGACGGGCGTCCCTGCCGGGGTGCGCTCCCACATATACACTGCGCTACACGACACCAGACTGCTGGGATTGAAGGAACGTGTACAAGAAGTATATGGCGTTGTACACCAGGGTCCACTTGAACAAAACGATCTTAGCGCTTAGATTATCGTTACATAGGCTTGCGATAGTCACAGAGCTAAGATCGTTTTGTGCTAGTAGACCCTGATGTGAAGATGAGTTTGTGTGTGTTGTACAACAAGAATACATCAGTGGTTGGACATGTCTGGTTATCATATTCATCAGCTGGTGGCAACTCCAGTATGAAGCAAGGAAGGTTCATCTCCGAGTTTAATGAGGCGCTGATTACAGCCGCTGGTGATCAGGGCGGACCTCACCACCAGGGGGCGCCTACTATCAGGTGAAATCATCCCCGTATCCATATTGTGTCGCTCAGATCAAAGTTAAACTAGCCATGTTAATTATCTTCTTTCGTCAGACAACGTGATAACATCGTGCAGTACCGTGGGGGCAAATCAGAGGTGCAAAACGTTTATTACAGGGAATTAAGCTGGTTAATCAGAGGCCACAGTAACTAGTCGTTGCTTTCATGCTAACTAAGCCCTTAACACAGCGACACGTGTATTTGGCGTTTAGGGTTAACTGGATAATTGACCCTCGGACCCCCGAGGCTGTACAGAGCAATGCCTGAACATTTTGTTTAACAATTCGGAGATTTGAAGTTCATGCAATGGTGTGCTTAGTTTTGTGGCAGGGTCTACATTATATTGTTACGGTTAATATACGTATTTAACTTATCTGTCTATCTACTAACTACATTAGAACTTTGCAGCAGCAGCAGCAGCATCAACACGTAACCGTCAACCACTCCAACCAGCCATGTACACAATATACAACGAAATGAAAGACTGTTTTAGCATGGCAGATACGTTAAGTTGAGACGGAGTATTTCAGTTCTTCTGTGCTGTGTGGGTTATCAGTCCAGCGTGAGCTAAGGAGTCTAGTGATTGATTCTAAAACATAATATAACATCAACACCGGGTAAATAGCATCCAGGATAAAGTTCAACAGTTTTTATTTGTCCTGTCTGAGATAAGATGCTGACCAGCCTTGTCTATTTCATTGTTTGTCATTTACACGGTCATACACATCTAGAAGCGGTCTCCACTCATGTGGCATATCAAGCTATTTGTGTATGTCCGTTGACCCAGTAACACGGTGGCTGGTGTAGGCCTACACAGGTGTGTGTTCGTCGTTATTTCCGATGTCAACATGGCTGACAGCGCCATCTATCACGCAAAAGAGCTGTTTATTACATTCACATTAAGATTTAGTATCAGAAACACAAACCTATCCTGACGCATTGTGTTGTTTTGAGAGGTGGGGTGAAACTGGGTTTAACGTGAGAAACAGAAACTACATGATCCGTTAATCTCTTTTTCTAAAATGCGACATTTTAACTGGTTTCATTAACAACCATAGGGGAAAATGGATCTGATCGTGGTTACTGGAATGTGAAAACATGGCGCTAATACACGAGTATGTGACCGTCTCTCCTTCGTGACAGTGGAGATAAGACATGCACATGCATGTTTGGTGGGGAAATGAGAAGAGGTGGTATGGGTGTTTATATCATTCATAAGTTCATACTTGTTTACTTGTTACAGAATGTGGAACACGGGTGACATTTTACATTCATCGTCTTTTTCTAATTGTATCGAGTTGATACTGAACAAGTCTGTGCTGTCATAGTCTTTTAAATACAAAGTTAATGTCCCTATAGCATAGTCTTCCAATGTATGCCTGAAGAGAAATTAAACCAAGACAGTCTCTGGTAACGGCGGAAGGAGTGCGTCTGGACAATCCTTGAATCTTATCACAAAAATAACGTTGACTAATTTGAATCATTTCTTATCCTTTGATGGCAGTTTACACCATAATTCATAAGCAAATAATCCACATGGTAATGTTACCCTTTCCCATATACTTAACAACAAAAGTTCATGTAAGATTGAATAAGATTTAATGCAAAGTTATGTTTTTTACCAAATCTGAAACAATTTCGGTTTGCAACAGATAAAAGACTCCTGTAAGTGTTCAAATGGTTTAATTTGCCATACTGACTTCAGAAAATGAATCATTTCATAAAAAAACCCATGAACATGCCAAAATGTCAATTTACAAATCAATAGCGTGTGTGTCCACCTCTGGTTGCGATGCAAGCAACACATCTTTGTCCCATGGAATGGACCAGGCGTCGCACAAAGTCCCTTGGGATATCTGTCCATATCTGCTGGAGCAGTTCCTGGAGTGTCTGTGGAACACGTGGTTGACATTCACGTTGTTTTGTTGAAGAGAATCCTGAACAAGTCGAGCAATATGAGGCCGGGCGTAGTCATGTTGAAAGGTAATGCCTGGGCCATGAAGACGCAAAAACGGTAGAACAACAGGGTCGATGATCTCGTCGCGGTAGCGCCGTCCATTGAGATTTCTCTCTACCGCTATCAAACGGGTCCTCTGTCTTGCTGTAATCCCACCCCATACCATAACGCTGCCGCCCCCGAACCGATCTTTTTCCATGACACAATGATTGACGTAACGTTCACCTCGACGTCGGTACACTCGAATCCGTCCATCGCTGTGACTGAGGTGAAAACGAGACTCGTCAGTGAATAGAACTTGCCCCCACTGCATGGCCGTCCAGCGTAGACGCTGTCTGCACCACTGTAGACGTGCTTGACGGTGGTTTCCTGTCAAAATTGGACGTCTTGCGGGTCTTCTGGCGACAATCCCTGCACATCTGAGGCGACGACGTAAGGTTTGTGAAGATATTCGTCGAAGGCAAGGGATGCTTCTTGCAGTCACTGTTGCTGGCTGGAATCGATTTCGTAGGTGTGTTGTTCGAATCCAGTTCTCTTGCAGATTATTGGTTACGCGTGGCCTGCCACTCCGAGGATGGTCTCTGACTGCAATCGTCTGTTGCAAAAGTTGCCATAAACACCAAATGGTTTTTCTGTGGACGTTAAATTGTCTTGCAACATCACGTTGACTCGATCCTGCTTCAAGCATACCAATGGCTCGCAGACGCTCATTTTCGGACAGGCGTGGCATTTCGTAATGTTGAATAATTGCGTAATTTTGTTGTTTTTCAGAGTGGTTGTTGTCAGCACGATGCTAAACAAAGCATATGGAATCCCATTAACGCACATGTTTTTATACCCATTCTTGGGTAGTGAAATGCATGGGGCTTGCATAAAAGTCAACTTTTGCATGAAATGCATGCTTTTCTGTAGCAGTTGCGTTTTTGTTACTTGATTCCATACATGTACTACAATATTGAACACAAAACTTTACTTGTTTGAAAAATACACTAAAATATTGGTGTCACAGGAACTTTTGTTGTTGAGTATAAGAACAGCTGGGATGGGATTTAAACCCCCAAAATATAGAATATGATTATTATTTACATTGACTAACATTCTGAGTTTCAACATTCACGTATTAAATTAGTACGTTCTGAGGTTTTCTTTAGTGTGTTTAAAAACAATCCAGCATTAGTTACGCTTTTCTTCTCAGGAAGTACTTGCGCACCAATGTAAACTTGTTGACCGACAGGTTTAAGTAGACATTGCAGTTTTGTTTTTTTAAAACTGTAATATACTTTCGTGTGATGTTATAACTTATTACAACAATACATTTAGTTCGAACATCTGTAAGTTGGTTATACATGTATATTTTGAGCGATATGTGATACCTTAAATATATTTATATCTAGCAGCTTGAATCTATAATTATCTGTCCTACGATCACATGCAGTATTCATATATCTGTCTTTCCCAAACTTACCCACGGAAATAAGTAAAAAGGAGACGCGTCAATGTAGTCACTGACATTGTGTATAATCGACTCCTCTTTAATTCGACCATCACGGGCATGGCAACTTGTGAGACAATTATAGGTGACAGTTGAACGGAGTATCATATTTAAGTGCGTCTACAAGCTGATTAAGTTAGCAGCTTTGTGAGCCGATTAGGTGGCAGTATCTCACCAACCGTGTAGACCACAGACACAGTGGCTGCAGAACGGCGCAAATTCATCAATAGTTGAAGATACCGCTCATTATGACGAGGGACACTTCCTTATTGCCAACACGCGGCACCATTCATCATTTAACGTTAGACAAAAACGGACATTTCAGAAAGTCAGTAACTAATTATGCTCTGTTAGGATCGTTGATTGGTTGCACTAAATATAGTTGTGGTATGACACATGAACGTTCTCCAACATTTAATGCGGAAGTTGTATAGACTATAAGTGATGACAATAGCTTTACTAAAAAAAACATTGGTTTGTATGGAGTTAAACAGCGACCAATCGGATGTCAGTGTCAGCAATCGATCACCGACACGAGGAAATGTCTCAAGCCACGAGACTAACGGAGCAATAGGCGACATCAGCCACCAGTCGAGCGTGACAGTATCTACATTTGTCAATAATTATTCTTGTTACACACACGCTTATTGTCTGTAATTGCCAGTCATGATCATTTAAAACTTTCGGTAGTCTGTTGAAAACACTCCCAACAACGAGTTCCGTCATATTTCTGATTTCTGTTTGACAGGCACGTTGTAAATCACTCTGGTTTAGATACAGGCAGCGGGGGAGGCTATGTCACATCAGTGTCACGTGCTTTGCAAAGACAATTAATAAACGTGTTCTGCAGTACTGTCTTTGGTCGCTTCTTGTACATTTCAATCTTCAATGACAGAATAGCTAACGCCCGCAAGTGACGCCATCACAAGTATAATGAATTGGCCCGAGATAGGTTTTCTTTTTAGTTTTTTCTCGGTTATAAAAAAAGGATGTCAAACACAACATGAGACGTAAAGGGGTTTTTAACAAGAAGAAACAGATAACTGTGTTTCCGAGTGGGCTATTATTTTATTATCTCCGACAGTTTTTGCATATTCTGATAAATCGAAATGTCTCGTAAATATGCAACAGTAACATATAAACAGCAATATGTGCTTTGTGTCAAGTGTATTATAACTGGTTACTGTGGCGATCTTTTCGGAATAAATTATTTTTAGGCGACGGCCATGTTGTCAGCATAAGTCTAATTTAACAACTGTTTTTATCTGTTAAACATGTTCATTTCAGAGACAAGATGTAAGTCTAGACTTGATTTTGGACCAGGTATTGAGAAACTGATTTTATATAAGGCAATTAGTTTAAATCATAATTTCTAGATTATCTAAATATTAAGTTGTCCCTATAAGAGACTGGCGCACACCCGTGAACTTTCCATTCACTACAGCCTTGGACCAAGGCTAGAAATATCCATATGATATGGAATACCCCGATTGTAACCACGTGGTCAAAACTCAATGATGATGTTTATCGCTAATAAAATGGAAAGTTCTTGAAAAGCGCACTTTTCAAGGTTTTTTTAAAAAATGGTAAGTAATATTTCTTATCGCCGAAATGGCTTGGTTCCATATTATAAGTATTAGAGCAGGTGCAGTTATCTGTGTTAATTAATAGTCGCAATATTTCGTAATTATATTTCAAGTGGCGAGGACTATATATATTACGCTTCACTCGTTTACTGTCCCCTTTGTGAAGAGATCAATAACATGAACATAATATTCTCTTGCCAGCGGCTTGAAGTGAAATGTTGCTGTACCTGCCAGGTACAGTTACGTTGTTCACCACCCTGCTGCTGATGTCTTAACAAACGCATCCAGTAAATAAGAATGCGGTAATATTGAATAAACACTACATCAGGCTGTCTGTGCTGCATGCCACGCTCCTGCGAAGAAGCATATTTTGGCGTTTCCTGTTTCAATCTGGGCAATAAGTTCTTAGTGTGTGTATAACACATCATAAACGATACAGTCTAATTATTTGAGAAGAACTAAAAATGTGGATGATGCAGGAATAGAATAGAATAGAATAGAATTTTATTGTACTGAACACCCTCATAGGGCAGGGTACAGACTATCTACATATGAACATGTATATAATTATAGATATGACAGGTATATGTATATGATGTACATTTTGTATAGAGGCATTATTTCATTTACATCATCTAAACATTTATGTATATTAGGTTATTGCTGGCAGCGTACACTTAATTGGATTGAATATAATAGAATTTTCTTATGGCCTCAGCTTGAACATGTGGTATATAGTCCGGGCAACAAGACTTGACCTTTCTTTTGGTGGATTCATAAAGTGTTTTAAGAGGCTGGTTTTATCGGTCTGGGAAGGGTCGCCTATTTCTACCAGTGCCATCAGATTTCTCCTAAGGTCTGTATATAGTGGGCATGAAAGCAGGAAGTGTTCTTCATCCTCCACGGAATGGCTGTCACAGTGCGGACAGAACCTATTTTCAACTGGGGTGTTGGAGTATCTCCCCCTCTCAATTTCCAGGCTGTGCAGACTCAGTCGGAGCTTGGTAAGGGCCCTTCTGTGACTTGTATTCTTTACAGTTGTGAGGTAATTTTTTAATCCATATTTGTCATTTATCTGCCCCAGATGTCGCAGCTTATGGTTTACACCGGTTGGAATCTGGTCAGTTTCAATGAGATAAAAATCTTCAAACTTTGATATCAGGCTTTTGCAGGTGATACTTACTTATTTTTTGGAAGATCTGTATCACTATAAAATATATCATAAATATTCTTACCTCCAGGCAACTGTGAAGGGTTGGCCATTTAGCAATATTAAACATAAACAAACAACAAACACGCTTAACCTGCCCAGTTTTGACATTGAGTAAATGAGTCGATATGTAAACCACATGCACTTAACATGACCTTATTATCGGTGAGGCTGCATGGCGTGGAGAAATCTGCTCGTATCTTGACAAGTTTGTATGGGTGTATGACATGGACGGCGTTAGCACTTTTCATATGGCAATCACTAATTACGGAGAGACGACTGCGTGGTAATAGACAGATCCACTACAGAGATGTACACTTAATACATCGACGGATGAAGATAACGGGGATATGCTCTAAAATTGATTCATAGGCGGATATAGACTCGGGATTTTGTCAAATAAAATTAGGAGGAAGAATAAGAATATTTGATTATAGTGTCACAATTTAAAAAAAGTTGTGGACATCCAGTCAGTGTGGCTTAGGCACAACGGTGTGAAGTGTTGGTGCTGACAACGGCGCGAGTCGTGTGTCGGGCGACTACTAGTCACAAACTATATTCATTGCCGCTGATGTGACCTGTTCTAAGGGCGTCCGCACCTACTAAATTTACCTTTCATAGAAGGGAAGTGGAATAAAATTCGAATTGATACCAAGCTGTGAAAATAATTGTACTTTATTAACGGATAAAATATCTTTGATAACTTTATCACAAGGGTGACGTCTTCCTCGTAAAGCTATAATCTGAGGGTTTGAAATACGCGACGCACATACTTGGCATGCAATCTACAGGGTGCCACATAACACTGCTATGGTGATTGTCAGTAGCCAGCACCACGCCACAGTTTCGCCGCCATCACACCTGTGTGTGGAGAGATATGTATTTACCACCTCCATAAACGGAGATATCAAAGGGTAAAAACAGAACCTCGTAAATACATCATAGACAGTGACTTATATTGCCACTAAGATGACAATGACTTTGATTAGATGAGGATTCTAGGTAGTCATCCTACAAACGCGTTCCTCGTTAAGCCGCTGTTGAACAGTTTCGAGTAGATGGGATGGGATTCCAAGTTCGGAAACAATTGCCTCCCATGGTAACCACGCGCCAGAGAAGACCCGTTACAACACGCTGACACTCGCCTGTCCCGCTGCCGACTCCCGGACCCATGCAGTACTTAACTAGTGGAAGCTGTCTTACGCAAATGAACAAGATGAAAACACTGGTAGCGAGAATGACAGTGAGCACATGCACAAGAATGCAGACGGCAAGATGTGCCGAATGTCTTGTCTTCGTTTCCCAGTAAAATAAAATAAGATATTTATTGCGTAACATTCGATTGTGAAACAGTGGCAATATTCTACAAACTACAAATATATGAACAGTAAATACAAAACATACCTGTGTATTCTGGTGTTAGGGAAGGTGGTGTTTTGTCGCCGACTCTCTTTGCAGTGTTTATGAATGATTTAGATCTAATAACTAAGGTTAATAACTTAAACGGTGGTACTTCGATGCTGATATGTTCAGCATTGTCATGTATGCTGATGATATCCCTCTTACTGCGCTATGAAACTCTTCAAAGCTAATGTTAGATAGTGTAGCCCGCTGGTGTTCACAGCGGTGTCTACTTGTCAATATTAAGAAAAATAAGGTTGTATATTTTTTGCCCCTCTACAGTTAATATATCTTAACTTACTATGACATTGGTTGAAAGTACTCACGCTTATAAATATTTGGCTGTCTGGTCAATGAAAAGCTCGATATGACTTTCACCGGTCAAGAAATGGCTAAATCTGCAGTTGGCGCTTGGTGTTTTAATATGTAAATTTAAAACAGTCGGTGGCTTGGCTTATAACGTATACAATTCTTTGTATGATATTCTAGTGCAACCTATCTTATATCATGGGTCAGCTATCTGGGGTACAAGGGAAGTCAGCTGTATGAATGCTGTCCAGAGCCGAGCATGAAGATTTGTCTCAGAAGTCGGCAGTACAACCCCAAACTAAGGTGTTCGTGGTGAATGGGCGGCTGGTGGTGACCTTCATTAACCAGTCGCAGAATTGAAATAGCACGGTTTTGGCGCAGGCTTTATGCTGCCTATCAATCACGAATGCTAAGCGCTATTTGCAGATAGTCCGTTAATTTCCGTAAATCCGTGAATAACAAAGTGTTCGCTTTGCTACACAGTCTTCAGTTACCAGTGTTTGATTTATACGATGTTTCTTGTTCAGATTTTCATCTTGCTAAACACGCTTTTCTTTCTTTAGATGGCTATGACCGGTTTACTGGTCTTGACATGGTAATGGCCAAGCAAATGGTGATACATTACGTACATGAAGATTATTTAAATCACAGCAGTAACTGTTGAATCATAATTTCGTTTTGTTTTAAATCGATCTCAGTGTAGCATTATGGGCAAGTTTCACTGTAGCACTCTGTCTTTGCAAATAGAACTATATGTGTAAGGTAGATTTACTCGCCCAAAAATCCACTTCCAGACAGAACATGTAAATTTAGTAACCGGATCGTTGTGGAAGAGAAGCACAAACTCCAGCTGACTGTAGTTTCTACTCAGAGCTCAGCTACGACCTTTGCAACATTACCCTACATATTTGCAGATGTGCTCTTAATGTGGAACTCACGCCGAAGACCCGGGTTCGCCGTGATATTCCAGGAAAATTGCTAAAAGCGGCGTACAACCATACTCACTCACTCACTTGATGTGGAACGATTGGTCTATTAAACCCCTTGCCGCATTATTATATCGAATGTCTCGACGAAGAAACCAAAAACTTACTGTATAACTTTACCTTTTCCTAAGTAAAGTTAAAACACATGAATCTATAGTTTGATCTATATATGAAACTTGTTTTTTATCCGTATTTGTATTGATGTTGTGTTGAGTCTCATAGGCCATAAACCCTGACATTGTTTGCTTTTTATGAATATTTTGTTGTTGTCATACATGCATGTTACAATGCGTGACACGTTGATAGAATAATTTTCGAGTTCTACATCTAACTGTTTTAAAGATGAATGTGATGTTGTGAAAGTTTGTTTTATCCTGGCCAGTCCCAGCGTTGTAACGCTTAGTGCCAAAACCAGCCACTTTTACAGCTGCGTAGTTATATTTTACATAAAGCCTAATATATTTTCTAATTTGCATATATGTTGTACATAATTTTATCTTCGATAATGTTTCTAAACTATGGTTATACTACTTCTAGTAGTTTTTCTCTCATAACTCCAATGGGAGTGGCTCATTTTATTTTATTTTATGTTATTTTTATAGCATTTTATATGTAAATTGAGGCGAGACATAAATAAACTATCTGTCTGTCTGTCTGTCTGTCTAACTTACATTGAGTCTAGTATTTAGACAACTGGTGGTAATTAGGTCATTTGTTATGCTTGGTTGGGTCCACAGAAGTAGGTGAAATAGTCCACAATTCGTGTTATAGGGAGTTTGAGTAATGGATGATCGGGGTATATAATCCCCCAGCCCCACAGCTCGTAATTCACTGTGTCTAGTAAATAACCCCCCCCCCCCCCCCTCCTTCGCAGCTATTACACCACGCCAAGTAAACAACATACCCCAGCTCCCCGAGTTTATAACATCTGCCATCCTTCTACAAAACACACTGTTTCGAACTTTTTCTAGCATGTTTAACTGACTTGTCGCTTACTTTTCCCCCATTCTGTCAAAATTACCCCCCAAAATTTGTTGTGCATTATTTAGGAAATAATCTTGGACAGCGGGCGTTGATGCCTGCCTCACCGCCCCTTCTTGGTGACGTGGCCGGCTCCAGTGACCACAAGGTGTGAGGAAGTCAGGGTTCTGTGTTACTTGGATGATGGGCGACGTTTAAAGGTAGATAAATTAGTCCAACACAGATTATCAAATAATATTATGTCACTTGTATGTGAAGGCAAAGGACATCAAATAAACATACATGTATTTCAGGAACACCCTTCAAACACGTTATTCTGATACAGGAGCGCGTATAACAGCGAGAGTGAATCGGATACCATGACGACATCTTGCAGTCACGGCGCCTCAGGGAACGTAACATGACCACACTGCAGTCACGACAACACAGTTGGGGAACTAAGCACCTTGACAATAATACTGTGGATAATTGTAAATTTAAGATGACGCCATCGCTGCAAACTGCATCACTACAATACTCCTAACCGACGCCCGACGCTAGTGTCACACGCTACAATACTGCTAACTGAGGCCCGACACTAATGTCAGTCGCCACAATACTGCTAACTGAGGCCCGACACTAATGTCAGTCGCCACAATACTGCTAACTGTGGCCTGACGCTAGTGATATTTATTGCGTAACATTCGATTGTGAAACAGTGGCAATATTCTACAAACTACAAATATATGAACAGTAAATACAAAACATACCTGTGTATTCTGGTGTTAGGGAAGGTGGTGTTTTGTCGCCGACTCTCTTTGCAGTGTTTATGAATGATTTAGATCTAATAACTAAGGTTAATAACTTAAACGGTGGTACTTCGATGCTGATATGTTCAGCATTGTCATGTATGCTGATGATATCCCTCTTACTGCGCTATGAAACTCTTCAAAGCTAATGTTAGATAGTGTAGCCCGCTGGTGTTCACAGCGGTGTCTACTTGTCAATATTAAGAAAAATAAGGTTGTATATTTTTTGCCCCTCTACAGTTAATATATCTTAACTTACTATGACATTGGTTGAAAGTACTCACGCTTATAAATATTTGGCTGTCTGGTCAATGAAAAGCTCGATATGACTTTCACCGGTCAAGAAATGGCTAAATCTGCAGTTGGCGCTTGGTGTTTTAATATGTAAATTTAAAACAGTCGGTGGCTTGGCTTATAACGTATACAATTCTTTGTATGATATTCTAGTGCAACCTATCTTATATCATGGGTCAGCTATCTGGGGTACAAGGGAAGTCAGCTGTATGAATGCTGTCCAGAGCCGAGCATGAAGATTTGTCTCAGAAGTCGGCAGTACAACCCCAAACTAAGGTGTTCGTGGTGAATGG
The DNA here is from genome assembly GCF_022045235.1 of Haliotis cracherodii. Taxonomy (NCBI): domain Eukaryota; kingdom Metazoa; phylum Mollusca; class Gastropoda; order Lepetellida; family Haliotidae; genus Haliotis; species Haliotis cracherodii. Next base: position 5,852,369 of record NW_027266277.1, on the reverse strand, counting down.
GCGGCTGGTGGTGACCTTCATTAACCAGTCGCAGAATTGAAATAGCACGGTTTTGGCGCAGGCTTTATGCTGCCTATCAATCACGAATGCTAAGCGCTATTTGCAGATAGTCCGTTAATTTCCGTAAATCCGTGAATAACAAAGTGTTCGCTTTGCTACACAGTCTTCAGTTACCAGTGTTTGATTTATACGATGTTTCTTGTTCAGATTTTCATCTTGCTAAACACGCTTTTCTTTCTTTAGATGGCTATGACCGGTTTACTGGTCTTGACATGGTAATGGCCAAGCAAATGGTGATACATTACGTACATGAAGATTATTTAAATCACAGCAGTAACTGTTGAATCATAATTTCGTTTTGTTTTAAATCGATCTCAGTGTAGCATTATGGGCAAGTTTCACTGTAGCACTCTGTCTTTGCAAATAGAACTATATGTGTAAGGTAGATTTACTCGCCCAAAAATCCACTTCCAGACAGAACATGTAAATTTAGTAACCGGATCGTTGTGGAAGAGAAGCACAAACTCCAGCTGACTGTAGTTTCTACTCAGAGCTCAGCTACGACCTTTGCAACATTACCCTACATATTTGCAGATGTGCTCTTAATGTGGAACTCACGCCGAAGACCCGGGTTCGCCGTGATATTCCAGGAAAATTGCTAAAAGCGGCGTACAACCATACTCACTCACTCACTTGATGTGGAACGATTGGTCTATTAAACCCCTTGCCGCATTATTATATCGAATGTCTCGACGAAGAAACCAAAAACTTACTGTATAACTTTACCTTTTCCTAAGTAAAGTTAAAACACATGAATCTATAGTTTGATCTATATATGAAACTTGTTTTTTATCCGTATTTGTATTGATGTTGTGTTGAGTCTCATAGGCCATAAACCCTGACATTGTTTGCTTTTTATGAATATTTTGTTGTTGTCATACATGCATGTTACAATGCGTGACACGTTGATAGAATAATTTTCGAGTTCTACATCTAACTGTTTTAAAGATGAATGTGATGTTGTGAAAGTTTGTTTTATCCTGGCCAGTCCCAGCGTTGTAACGCTTAGTGCCAAAACCAGCCACTTTTACAGCTGCGTAGTTATATTTTACATAAAGCCTAATATATTTTCTAATTTGCATATATGTTGTACATAATTTTATCTTCGATAATGTTTCTAAACTATGGTTATACTACTTCTAGTAGTTTTTCTCTCATAACTCCAATGGGAGTGGCTCATTTTATTTTATTTTATGTTATTTTTATAGCATTTTATATGTAAATTGAGGCGAGACATAAATAAACTATCTGTCTGTCTGTCTGTCTGTCTAACTTACATTGAGTCTAGTATTTAGACAACTGGTGGTAATTAGGTCATTTGTTATGCTTGGTTGGGTCCACAGAAGTAGGTGAAATAGTCCACAATTCGTGTTATAGGGAGTTTGAGTAATGGATGATCGGGGTATATAATCCCCCAGCCCCACAGCTCGTAATTCACTGTGTCTAGTAAATAACCCCCCCCCCCCCCCCCCCCCCTCCTTCGCAGCTATTACACCACGCCAAGTAAACAACATACCCCAGCTCCCCGAGTTTATAACATCTGCCATCCTTCTACAAAACACACTGTTTCGAACTTTTTCTAGCATGTTTAACTGACTTGTCGCTTACTTTTCCCCCATTCTGTCAAAATTACCCCCCAAAATTTGTTGTGCATTATTTAGGAAATAATCTTGGACAGCGGGCGTTGATGCCTGCCTCACCGCCCCTTCTTGGTGACGTGGCCGGCTCCAGTGACCACAAGGTGTGAGGAAGTCAGGGTTCTGTGTTACTTGGATGATGGGCGACGTTTAAAGGTAGATAAATTAGTCCAACACAGATTATCAAATAATATTATGTCACTTGTATGTGAAGGCAAAGGACATCAAATAAACATACATGTATTTCAGGAACACCCTTCAAACACGTTATTCTGATACAGGAGCGCGTATAACAGCGAGAGTGAATCGGATACCATGACGACATCTTGCAGTCACGGCGCCTCAGGGAACGTAACATGACCACACTGCAGTCACGACAACACAGTTGGGGAACTAAGCACCTTGACAATAATACTGTGGATAATTGTAAATTTAAGATGACGCCATCGCTGCAAACTGCATCACTACAATACTCCTAACCGACGCCCGACGCTAGTGTCACACGCTACAATACTGCTAACTGAGGCCCGACACTAATGTCAGTCGCCACAATACTGCTAACTGTGGCCTGACGCTAGTGTCACTCGCTACAGTACTGCTAACTGTGGCCTGACGCTAGTATCACTAGCATACAATACTGCTAAATGTGGCCTGACGCTAGTGTCACTCGCTACAATACTGCTAACTGTGGCCTGACGCTAGTGTCACTCGCTACAATACTGCTAACTGTGGCCTGACGCTAGTGTCACTAGCATACAATGATTCTAACTGAGGCCCGACGCTAGTGTCACTCGCTACAATACTGCTAACTGTGGCCTGACGCTAGTGTCACTCGCTACAATACTGCTAACTGTGGCCTGACGCTAGTGTCACTCGCTACAATACTGCTAACTGTGGCCTGACGCTTGTGTCACTCGCTACAATACTGCTAACTGTGGCCTGACGCTAGTGTCACTCGCTACAATACTGCTAACTGTGGCCTGACGCTAGTGTCACTCGCTACAATACTGCTAACTGTGGCCTGACGCTAGTGTCACTAGCATACAATGATTCTAACTGAGGCCCGACGCTAGTGTCACTCGCTACAATACTGCTAACTGTGGCCTGACGCTAGTGTCACTAGCATACAATGATTCTAACTGAGGCCCGACGCTAGTTTCACTCGCTACAATACTGCTGAGGCCTGAAATGTTTGTACCGATCTTATCAAAATATCAGGTAACAAGCAGTAAATTCTGCATGCTGAATTCACTCTGAACTCTATCCATGATGTCACTCGCTACAATACTGCTCACTGTGGCCCGACGCTAGTGTCACTCGCTACAATACTGCTAACTGAGGCCTGACGCTAGTGTCACTCGCTACAATACTGCTGAGGCCTGAAGCTAGTTTCACTCGCTACAATACTGCTAACTGATGCCTGACGCTAGTGACACTCGCTACAATACAGCTCACTGTGGCCCGACGCTGGTGTCACTCGCTACAATACTGCTCACTGTGGCCCGACGCTAGTGTCACTCGCTACAATACTGCTAACTAAGGCCTGACGCTAGTGTCACTCGCTACAATACTGCTGAGGCCTGAAGCTAGTGTCACTCGCTACAATACTGATAACTGTGGCCTGACGCTAGTGTCACTCGCTACAATACTGATAACTGAGGCCTGAAGCTAGTGACACTCGCTACAATACAGCTCACTGTGGCCCGACGCTGGTGTCACTCGCTACAATACTGCTAACTGAGGCCTGACGCGAGTGTCACTCGCTACAATACTGCTAACTGAGACCCGATACCAGCGTCACTCGCTATAATACTGCTAACTGAGGCCCGACACCCCTTGACATATTCCAGTCAGGTCTTTGCGATGTATACTTGTTTAACACTCATATATACAAGCTTCACTTTAATCTACATTATCCTTACATGTGGTATATTACGCAGACATAATATAACAATTACTCTCTTCTATCTCATATACTGTGTACGGTAAAGCAATACTGCCTTGTGTTCATGATGTGTTCGTTATTCTTCGAGTTTCGTTAACGCACCAACTTACGAATTTACATCTTAGTACTGCGATTACCTGGTGTGAAGAGACAGGACCGGCGCGTGACTGGTGCAGCACCGACTACTCACACACTCGTCTATACAGAGGACAACAACACAGATGCATTTCAAATGGTGGTTTAATTTGACACAATTATCTGAGCTTACACTCAGAGAGCACTTGGAATATTCCCTTTCCATAAAGTCAACAGTCAACCAACCCCCTCTGGCGGCAGACACGTGGGTAAGAGGAAAGAGTGACGTCACCAATATTTACGAAGCACGTGAATCTGTGGAAGTGATATATATCGCGGATAATCAAGGTACGTGTGTGTGACACAAAGACATCACGGATATACGTGGCACAAAATGTCCCTGACACAGTGATATCACGGATATTGAAGGCACGTGTGTGTGACACAAAGATATCACGGATATACGAGGCACAAAATGTCCCTGACACAGTGATATCACGGACATAAAAGGCACTTGTATGTGACACAATGATATCACGGATATACATGGAACGTGTGTGTAGAACAATATCGCGGTTATACAAGGCACTTGAGTGTGACACAATGGTATCACTATTATATATACGTGTGTGTCTGTGTGACAATGATATTACTGAAGTGAAAGACGTGCAACCTCCCTGCTGTGATAAAACCTGCATATTAAGTCAGTGATCTTGTTTTATAGAAACTGTTTTCATCACCAGGGTCGCCACATTTTATCACCCTCGACTTCCAACTGTTGTTCAAGTTCTTGTCGGGGCGGAGTTGTCTCCCTTTCTCTTTTCACGGAAATCAAAGATGGCGATGCAGATACGTATGGAGGTGTATACATTTCACACTGACGTCTTGAGGAAAGGTCCATATCACTCTTTGAGTCCGGGGAAGACACAGGTGATGAATTTGGGGAGGAACGGCTCTCAGGGAGAGACCTACTCTCTGGAGACGGTGTAAACCTGGGCCGGTCCATTTTGGAATATGGGGAAACGTTTATACGAGCATGTTGACTGTGGACCTGGTGAGTGACGGACGAGGGGACGATGTTCCACACCGGCGTGCACGGGCCAAGGCTGTTGACGGGGAACGCAGGCTGGCTGGCTTGAGGGATGACGTGGAGGGCTTGTAGGTGGGCCGGGTGGATTTGGGCCTCGGGTGGGATCTGAGACACACAGTTGGCAAGGTGGTTGAGAACGCGTGACTTGACGTCATGATTGACGCTAACAGCATCGAGGTATCTGGCGACTTCACCTGCACATTCGTTGAATCCAGCTCGATATTTTCCCATCAGGAACGGATCGGAGGACATGGCCGCTGAAGCAAGAAAGATAATACATTAGTCCACGACTTGAACGGCGCCGTACTCAATCCTGACTCAGCTTGTCTGTTGTCTTCTTACATAACCAAATACCATATCAAAACAACATGATCCCAAACGCATACATTGACTGATCGTGCTGCATATAAGTATCGTTCTAGCTTGCATTAGTATCAGGTGTTGTGTTACTACGATTTGTCATATAGCGTTTATCATTGACGTTCATGGACCAATATTCAACAGTGTAGTTACCTGCTATCTGTTGTCGCTGGAGTAGCTTCAGATGTTTCACGGTCATCTCCAGGATGTCGGCCTTTTCCAGTTTAGAATACTGGGTGCTCTGAAATACACAACGGCGAATTAGACGGATGTGTCTGTAGAATAATCTGCTTCATCTACCTGAGAATATCAACACTGTAATACACTAAAAGCAAAGTTCTTACATATTCTGTGAAAGCAATGTCCAAACAATCTGAGAAAATCCAATCACGGTCGCCCTGATTGACCCTATAAGTCACCATCAATATGAAATCAAATGTTATATGGCTCTGCACTTATTTAAATGTGAGTGTGTGCGTGCGTACGTGCGTGTGCGTGTGTGTTAGCATTTCATATTGATTCTGATTTCATGGCCAATAATCGAAGGCCAAACAGGATGAATTCCGTCGAGGTTGTTTTTTTTCCGATTCCGTTTACTTTCTTGTCCGAAAATATTTCGCAAAGTTTCACGACTTTTTCGCTCCCACGCTTTTGCTGAAGGCAATGTTGGCCGAAGTTCAGAATTGTTAGCTCTGTACAAATCTCTCAGTTTGCGAGCCGGCGTAATGTATTTGCAATGCTTCGGTCGCTCACTTTGTCGCGAGCCACGCTTATCAACAGCGAGTTGAAAACACCGTGAGAAAGTGATAACCTGTGTAACCTTGCGACATTATTGTTGGTGTATTTCAACAGTAAACCTGTCTAAGGGAGGGAACTCCCTGCATTCGTACTCATCACGTTGAATGATTGGGGTTTTGGACCTGTGTAAACATTCATGCAGATTATAGACTGGGGTTATGGGATCTACAATCAAAGGGAGATAACTAGTGTCTAACTGAAAGAATTACTGTTAGCTCAATTGTAAATATCTCCAAGCTTGAAATAAAGAAGTGGAGACTCGCTGACCCATGAGAAAGAAACTACTCCAAACTAAATGACCCATTAACTATCTTCTGCATACGATATAATCGTCCTCTATGAACATATAGTGTTGACATATCTGTCATTGAAATTTGTAATCAAATATTGTGATTGTACTTGAGATATGACCTACGAGCGTGAGAGTTTTATATATGACCGAACTTTATACATATATATGATGTCACTACACATGATTGGTACCGTAAAGTATCCACGGCAATACAAGACTGTGCGTTGACTGACTTGATGATCTCACAGCCACAGGTGTCAGTCAACACAGCTAGAGTATAGCACTATCAGTGCCGGACGTCACCTGTGTGATCAGCTGTTTTCACTTACGTCTTTCTTCAGAGCCTGTAGGACAAGAGATTTCAGCTGCCCGAGACACTCATTTATCCGAGCTCGCCGTCTTTTTTCCATGAGCGGTTTGTTACTCTGCAATAAATATCCACGCGCATGTAGTAGGGCAATTTGTAAATACATTTGTAGAATGACCACGTACATGTGCGTGAGTCGTGAAACACACGAAACACGAACATCAAGTTGAAATGCCATCGATGTCAACGTTTATAACGACAAAAGTTACTAAAAATGATGCATTAAAAAAACTATCGCTATAAAAATAATGAATTAAGAAAATGAAAATAAACTTGTTAATTATAAACTCACCCTTCTAGAGGAGGCGCCTGATCGCTTGTCATCACTGCAGGTATCCGACATGGTTTCTGAAGAACACATCCACACGACTGTTGAAATGAGCAACTTTCCCAGTGAAATGTCTACCAATGCAACAGGTAGCCGAGTGAGCGTCGGCATGTAATGTATCGGAATTTAGATGTCGATTACCGTCCTTATACATCAAGCTCACTGTGAAGGCACGAAGTCTTGGTTTCCCACGCTGAGAAGACCCACTGGCTGTCAATCAAGCTTTGCGGGGGGTGGTGGTCGTGCGCGACACCAGTTTTGATTGGCTAGTGGGAGCGCGCGCAGTGGAATGAGCACTCCCAGGCGTCAATCAGTGGCGAAATTTACGAGATAAACTCTCCGCACGCGCCGAAACTTACACCACCCTCAGATTTCGTCTGTGGGAATTTCCCGCCCTCTTTGCCCCCAAAGTGATTAGAAACCAACCATACCACGCAGTACATGATGGTCTAAATAATACAATTCAAAGCCCAACTTAGTGTTTGTTTTCGGTTTACAGGGAGAGTGCGCCCCGCGAGTGTGTTTCGCTTCAAATGCTTTCATCGCAAATCGTGGGAAAGTACTGTACTTCGATGAACGCCTCTGATTGTGCTGCCTTCGTTGATTGCCCTACAATACAGATTATGAACTTTGCCGATTTTCACACATTGATAATCTTTTGTTTTCAATTTTTTGCGCCTCAAACTTTACTGTTTTAAAGTTTGAACCCCACATCGCACCACTAAATAGTGTTTAGTCGACAAGCACCGTTAATTTATAATACTCTTTGGTGCTGTATGAAGTATTGATATAATCATCAGTGCAAACTGAAAGTTCTGACACTGGGAGCCTCGTAATGCATATAATATATTTTCTATCATTGTAACTGTGGTATGATTTTAAGCTTTCATAAATTTATGTGTCAGCCTGTTTTGTTATGTCTTGCGAGGGCGCTACTCTCAGATGACACAGTGCTGTAAATAGTCTCCGCCATTAAATCAAAAGAGGGGACAATATGTTTGTGATGGATTATCACAACATTCAACGACATACTTTCTGAACTAAATCGACAAGACTAAAGTTCCCGTACGAAGTGACCCAAAGAAAGTGACATTAACAAGAATGGCCACAATATATAGGATTCATGTTTCATCATCACTTATTCAGTTATATAATGATCAGTCTGCATTGTCTTAAATCCACAAGGAGCTAGCGTCAGGACTGGGTGGAACGCAAGGTGAACAACGACCCTTGCTTCCTTGCGGCTCCGTGCACACTCGACACACCTGTTGATGAAGGAACGGAAACGAGCAGTCACTGCTTGTCAATGTTCATTTGCGACCAGTCACAACTGGTCAGCGATACGACTGGACACACGTGACTCCAGTTGACGAGACGGACACCTCTGTGACGTCATCAATTCTTTTCGGAGGTTTCTCATATTCGTATAATCACCTCTAATAATACTGATGTGGGTTCCTCTCTGCTCGTAACCTATTCCGTGTTTGTTTGTTTTTTAAAAGAAGATTTATGATAGATATAACCTGATATGGTGTTTTGAAACTTTGTTGTCATCTGTTCCTTGTCATGGGGAAGGGTACCTGTATGCCGCACTACATGTCGTTACTGATTCGACGGTCACCACTGGTGTCCAAGTTAAGCTTTGGAATCGTTTAGCATTCTTATCTTGAATACATAACAAAATGAGTTAAATATGTTAATGCTTTTTAAAATAAAAATTAATCATGAAAGTTCACAAGGTGCCGGTCGAGTCCACTTTTGTGTAAGGGATAAACAATGCAATTATTTTTATTAATATGTTCGGACACACTTGTTGGTACCGGAGCTAGATAAACTTTTGCTCGGTTATGGTTTGGGACTGTAAAACACTCGAGTTGTAGGGATAGTAAAACTGAGCTTCGCTCTCGGTCTTACTGACCCAGACTACGCGTTTTATCCTTTTCAACTAATCAAGAAGATGATTGGTTAGTTCGTTGTTTAACGCCACACTCAACAATATTCCAGCTATATGACGTCGGTCTGTAAATAATCCAGTCTAGACCAGTCAATCCAGTGATTAATATCATGAACATCGATCCACGCAATTGGGATCGATGACATGCATCAACCAAGTCAGCGAGCCTGACCACCCGATCCCGTTAGTCGCCTCTTACCACAAGCATAGTCGCCTTTTACGGCAAGCATGGATGCATGGGTTGCTGAAGTTGACGACTCAGACTATCATATGTGTTTGTTTTAGCTAAGTACATGTCAAATGATAGTGTGGTTTTGTTTGAATACGAACATCTTACATAACAATTTTTTAGGGAAATGTTTTGTTGTCAAATGTTAGATTATTTTTTCAAAACCAATTTAACACACGCGCATCAACAGTGACTTTCGAGGAAATTGACATAATTTCAGAAATATAAGTAATAAGTAATAAGTATCAATTGTTTAATTTTCCACATGTGAATCTGGCAGAATGAAGACACAAAACGAGTCATGACTTGAAACTGACACGTTTATATACTCTTGAATTTAAATATGTTATGAAGAATGTTTAGACTTCATGCTTAAAACTTAGTCGTTTTTAAAGCAGCTACAGAACTGAACAGACAAAACAATCTTATTCTAGAAAACTCAAAAAGGTAAATAACAGAGAGAAAACGACCAGAAAAACGGCAATAAATCGCCGTGTCCTGTCCAATTAACCAACCGTGGGAATTACGGACGTCAGGCGACGAAAGTCTATGAGAGCACGTGCGGCGCGTGACCCAAATAGCCGCCAAACAGGCCTCCCTCGCCCTTGTGTCTCGCTCCCCCACGGATCTCGACGACGCACGGGCGACAAGCTTTGCATAGGGATGGTCAAGGGTAACCGAATATCTGAACGGTGTGGTTTGTTCTGTACCAGGACGATAAGTCTTCATATTTACTCTGTGGGGAAACTCACTATCAGCAGGGTTTAGTAATTGCGATGAACACATTTGATAGCCAATCGTGTCGCACAGTGGTGATCAAATGTGATCGGCAGTTTGTGTCTTTGTGTATATGAGTGCCACAACGGTTGTTATTGTGTGCGCATGTAGATAATAATGGTTCAGTGAGCATTCGTCACGTGGCGGTATGTGTGTGGTCAACCTTCTGTCTCATTTAACCCCCGCTAACATACGAAGTATTTCCTATGTAGAGCAGCTTTACTTAGATAGATACATCTACCAACACACGCGAACATCCGGGTAGAATAGGTCTTCAGCAACCCATGCGAGCCGTAAAAGGCGACTGTGCATGTCTTAAGAGGCGAATACCGGGTGGTCAGGCTCGCTGATTTGGTCAATACATGTATTGATGTTACAAACAAGTATATGGGACAGAATACTATGTTTCAAATAAGATGCCCAAAAACTATAAATCGGCACTAGCCAAGTTTAGATGTGGTGTGGCTCCTATTCGAGTGGAAACCGGTCGATACGAAGGTGTACCTGTCAATAATAGAAGATGTTTTCACTGTAATGACAGCGTAGAAGACGAGGTCCATGTTTTGTTTCACTGCGCATTATATGATGATATCAGGGCAACTCTTTTTAATGAATGTATTGCTAAGTCTTATAATGTTTTAGATATGCCTGATGTCGACAAACTTTGTTTTATTTTCAGTGACTCCAGTGTGTGTTTTATACTTGCCAAAGTCTGCTTTTTAATTCTTAATCGTAGAAAACATCTTTTATATGGATAACTTTTTACTATATCATCTTTATATCATTTATGTATAAATTCTGTGATAATTCGTCTCTCATAATTCTATTGAATGGTTCTGTACATTTTATCTATGTCAAGTTGTATAAAGCTGTTTTATGTATGTACAGGAGTGAGACGTTAATAAACTATTGACTGTCTGTCTGTCTGTCATCCTATCCCAGTTGCATAGATCGATGCTCATGACGTCAATGACTGGTCCAGACTCGATTATTTACAGACGGCCGTCATATAGCTGGTACATACAAACAAGCCAAAACACGCAGTGTATTACCCATATACGGCAGCTTCACTTAGACGGGTACCGCTATCAACACAGACAGTATTTTCTGTATGCCGCAGATTTAATATAATGGCGACCTCGACATACAGCAGATTTATTAAAACCTATCCTACAGTATTCGTGACTTAGATGATGAAGTGATGTATTATTGAGGTAGATGATGAAGTGACGTATTCGTGAGGTTGATGATGAAGTGATGTATTAGTGTGTTAGATGATCCAGTGATGTATTAGTGTGTTAGATGATCCAGTGATGTATTCGTGAGATAGATGATCTAATGATGTATTAGTGAGGTAGATGATTTCGTTATGTATTATTGAGGTAGATGTTCCAGTGGTGTATTAGTGAGGTAGATGTTCCAGTGGTGTATTAGTGAGGTAGATGATCCAGTGGTGTATTAGTGAGGTAGATGATCCAGTGGTGTATTAGTGAGGTAGACGATCTAGTGATGTATTAGTGAGGTAGATGATCCAGTGGTGTATTAGTGAGGTAGATGATCTAGTGATGTATTAGTGAGGTAGATGATCTAGTGATGTATTAGTGAGGTAGATGATCCAGTGGTGTATTAGTGAGGTAGATGATCCAGTGATGTATTAGTGAGGTAGATGATCCAGTGGTGTATTAGTGAGGTAGATGATCCAGTGATGTATTAGTGAGGGAGATGATCCAGTGGTGTATTAGTGAAGTAGATGATCCAGTGGTGTATTAGTGAGGTAGATGATCCAGTGATGTATTAGTGAGGTAGATGATCCAGTGATGTATTAGTGAGGTAGATGATCCAGTGATGTATTAGTCAGGTAGATGATCCAGTGGTGTATTAGTGAGGTAGATGATCCAGTGATGTATTAGTGAAGTAGATGATCCAGTGGTGTATTAGTGAGGTAGATTATATCGTGATGTGTTAGTGAGGTAGATGATTTCGTGATGTGTTAGTGAGGTAGATGATTTCGTTGTGTATTAGTGAGGTAGATGATTTCGTGATGTGTTAGTGAGGTAGATGATTTCGTTATGTATTAGTCAGGTAGATGATCCAGTGATGTATTAGTGAGGTAGATTACGACAGTGTGATGTATTAGTGAGGTAGATGATCCAGTGATGTATTAGTGAGGTAGATGATCAAGTGATGTATTAGTGAGGTAGATGATCCAGTGATGTATTAGTAAGGTAGATGATCCAGTGATGTATTAGTGAGGTAGATGATCCAGTGGTGTATTAGTGAGGTAGATGATCCAGTGATGTATTAGTGAGGTAGATGATCCAGTGATGTATTAGTGAGGTAGACGATCTAGTGATGTATTAGTGAGGTAGATGATCCAGTGATGTATTAGTGAGGTAGATGATCCAGTGATGTATTAGTGAGGTTGATGATCTAGTGATGTATTTGTGAGGTAGATGATCTAGTGATGTATTAGTGAGGTAGATGATCTAGTGATGTATTAGTGTGAAAGATGATGAAGTGATGTATTAGTGTGAAAGATGATGAAGTGATGTATTAGTGAGGAAGATGATCCAGTGATGTATTAGTGAGGTAGACAATCGAGTGATAAATTATTGAGGTAGACGATGAAGTGATGTATTCGTGACTTTGATGATGAAGAGGTGTATTAGTGAGATTGACGATAAAGTGATGTATTATTGAGGCAGATGATGAAGTGATGTATTAGTAAGGTAGATGATGAAGTGATGAATTAGTGAGGTAGACGATGAAGTGATGTATAAGTGAAGTAGATCCACTGATGTATTAGTGAGGTAGACGATGAAGTGATGTTTTAGTGAGGTAGATGACGAAGTGATGTATTAGTGAGGTAGATGATCGAGTGATGTATAAATGAGCTAGTCGATGAAGTGATGTATTAGTGGTGTAGAAGATCCAGTGATGTATTACTCAGGTGGTCGTTATAGTGAAGCATTAGTGGGGTAGACGATCTAGTGATGCATTAGTGAGGTAGATGATGAAGTGATCTATTAGTGAGGTAGGCGATGAAGTGATGTACTAGTGAGGTAGGCGATCTAGGGATGTATTAGTGAGGTAGAAAATATCGTGATGTACTAGTGAGGTAGATGATGAAGTGATGAATTAGTGAGGTAGACGATGAAGTGATGTATTAGTGAAGTAGATGATCCTCTGATGTATTAGTGAGGTAGACGATGAAGTGATGTATTGGTGAGGTAGATGATGAAGTGATGTATTAGTGAGGTAGACGATGAAGTGATGTATTAGTGATGAAGATGATGAAGTGATTTAATAGTGAGGTAGCTCACGTAATGATGTACTAGTGAGGTAGACAATCTAGTGATGTATTAGTGATGTAGAAGATTTCGTGATGTATTAGTGAGGTAGACGATGAAGTGATGTATTAGTGAGGTAGATGATGAAGTGATGTATTAGTGATGAAGATGATGAAGTGATGTATTAGTGAGGTAGACGATGAAGTGATGTATTAGTGAGGTAGACGATGAAGTGATGTATTAATGAGGTAGATGATGTAATGTTGTATAAGTGAGGTAGATGATTTCGTGATGTATTAGTGAGGTAGATGTATTAGTGATGCATTAGTGAAGTAGATGCTTTTTGTGATGTAATAGTGAGGTATCTCACCTAATGATGTACTAGTGAGGTAGACAATCTAGTGATGTATTAGTGATGTAGAAGATTTCGTGATGTATTATTGAGGTAGACGATGAAGTGATGTATTAGTGAGGTAGATGATGAAGTGATGTATTAGTGAGGAAGATGATGAAGTGATGTATTAGTGAGGTAGACGATGAAGTGATGTACTAGTGAGGTAGACGATGAAGTGGTGTATTAGTGAGGAAGATGATTTCGTGATGTATTAGTGAGGTAGACGATGAAGTGATGTATTAGTGAGGTAGACGATAAAGTGATGTATTACTGAGATAGATGAAGTAATGTTGTATTTGTAAGGTAGATGATTTCGTGATGTATTAGTGAGGTAGATGTATTAGTGATGTATTAGTGAAGTAGATGATTTTGTGATGTAATAGTGAGGTAGCTCACGTAATGATGTATTAGTGACGTAGATCATCTAGTGATCAATAGTGAGGTAGCTCACCTAATGATGTATTAGTGAGGTAGATCCTCTGGTGATGTATTAGTGAGGTAGACCATCTAGTGATGTGTTAGTGAGGTAAATCATCTAGTGATGTATCAGTGAGGTAGATCATCTAGTGATGTGTTAGTGAGGTAGATGATCTAGTGATGTGTTAGTGAGGTAGATCATCTAGTGATGTGTTAGTGAGGTAGATCATCTAGTGATGTATTAGTGAGGTAGATGATCTAGTGATGTATTAGTGAGGTAGATGATCTAGTGATGTATTAGTGACGTGAACCATCTGGTGATGTATCAGTGACGTGGATCATCTAGTGATGTATTAGTGAGGTAGATGATCTAGTGATGTATCAGTGAGGTAGATCATCTAGTGATGTGTTAGTGAGGTAGATCATCTAGTGATGTGTTAGTGAGGTAGATGATCTAGTGATGTATCAGTGAGGTAGATGATCTAGTGATGTGTTAGTGAGGTAGACCATCTAGTGATGTGTTAGTGAGGTAGATGATCTAGTGATGTATTAGTGAGGTAGATGATCTAGTGATGTGTTAGAGAGGTAGATCATCTAGTGATGTGTTAGTGAGGTAGATCATCTAGTGATGTGTTAGTGAGGTAGATCATCTAGTGATGTATTAGTGAGGTAGATCATCTAGTGATGTATTAGTGAGGTAGATGATCCAGTGATGTATTAGTGAGGTAGATGATCTAGTGATGTGTTAGAGAGGTAGATCATCTAGTGATGTGTTAGTGAGGTAGATCATCTAGTGATGTGTTAGTGAGGTAGATCATCTAGTGATGTGTTAGTGAGGTAGATCATCTAGTGATGTGTTAGTGAGGTAGATCATCTAGTGATGTGTTAGTGAGGTAGATCATCTAGTGATGTGTTAGTGAGGTAGATCATCTAGCTATGTAGTACTGAGGTAGATGATCCAGTGATAAATTAGCGAGGTAGATGTTGAAATGATTTGTTAGTGACGTAGATGCTGTAGTGATGTATTACTGAGGTAGATTACGACAGTGTGATGTATTAGTGACAGTGACGATACATACGATATGCTTATACTTGCTCTTGTGTCTCTGACATATTGTGCAGTATAGTACACGCCACTGGAGACAGGTTCAGTGATGCGTGGACAGGGAGTGTGACATCATGTCCGTCATGGTCGTATGCGTTTCTGTCATCAGAATCTTAGGGCTAACACACAAGTGGCCCAACTTTTGTAAACATATTTCAGTGGCCACAGGATCTGTCAGCTACCAGGATAAACTACATGTATGCAGTGTGCACATCGCTCGTCGCATTAAAACTTCCATACACGCAAAAAATATCGTTAAATAAACATTTTGAATATACAGAAAGTATATAAACGCCTTCGAAAGATCGAACTAATCAGTAGAATTTATTCCTAGTATACCGTCAATTGGACTACAAATGGAAGCTTTGTAATATCTTAATATATTTTAACCTCCTGACTTCCCAAGCGCCATTTCCAAAAAAGAGGAATGAATTATCTAAACGGAGTTTGACCGGGGGAGTTATTGCACACGGATCATATTAAAGTACATATCTGAAGCTGGACACGCCTGGACTAACCACAGCGCCACCCTATCCGTGTTTCAATCTCATCTATAAGCTGCCAACAAATGGGTTCGTTGTAGAAACGTAAATAAAAAGAACGCTACATTTCCAAGAACAAAATTCTTCCAATCCTTAAACTTCGCAATGTCTTTAGAAAGCAAAAAAAATCCCCCACACGCGCCGAGCATTCCAGGCTTATGCAGGATTAACCAAAAGGAACAGAGGGTTCATGTCTTGAATAGAGCTACATAGAAGATGTCAGATTGTACCTTAAAGAATAATACCCAGGGGTATTTTTTAACCGATATTAGTCAAGGTCACTCGCACCCACCCAACCCACCCACCGCACACCTGGCGTAGAAAAGAATTCCCCGTATAAGGAAGCAACCCCCCCCCCCCCCCCATGTCCCCCGCGAGGGGGATGAATTACCTGATATCCCACACCTGACCCTGCGTCAACCGGAACCCCCCGTGTTACAGCACCTCGGTGATAATCAACAACGTGTGGGGACGTTAACACATTTTTCGTTATTTTCTATTCACTTTTTTAGGGAGTGTGCCTTTGTCAACTGGGATGTGTATGTGTGGGTGCAGATGAGAATGACTGGTGAAAGATGATCGCCTTAAATTGCTTCACCCTTGAAAATGAATTCTGTTGTAAAAAGTGCGCACTCGTGTTTGTAGGTGGACTTTATTCAGTCAGTGATTCATGGACTGGTAACCTATCGAGGTTTTTCTGGGTTTCAGTGTTCTGTAAAAGAAACAAGAATATATTGTACAAATTATACCAACGCGGGGGCAGATAGTCCTGCCCCAGAACTGTGGAATATGTACGTATTTTATGGAATCAAAACCGATCTAGACTCCCATAACCAGCAAGTCAAGCCAACTAGCCAATTAATTGTTTTGTGTTAATCTATGGGGCAGAGTACACATGTCTATCTGTAACAAAATGGTTACAAAGATTAGAGATACTAGCATGGGAACAGGGAGACAGAGGAAGTAAACATACTGATGATGATATGAGTTACACATTGCAGCGGATAATAATAAACATAGACACAACTGAAAAAGGCACGTTAGGAGAAGTGTAATGTTTTAATAATGCGACGAATCTGTCGGAAAGCCACGGAAGTTCGGTGTCTTACAAAGTTGTGCTGTGAATGCAATGCTGTCTGTGTAATATATATTTCCGTGTGTGTGTGTGTGTGTGTGTGTGTGTGTGTGTGTGCGTGTGTGCGTACGTGAGTGAGTGAGTGAGTGAGTAAGTACGTGCGTGCGTGAGAGCGTGCGAGCGCGCGCCTGCCTGCATGTATTGGAGGTTGGCATACATGTACCTATAGGTGTTTAACTCATTGCGCATGCATTGGGATATAAGTTAGGCATATGTTTGCCGCGTGTGTTCTGTGTTCTGCATTCGTGTACGTATAGGGTATAAGTGTGTATTGGTGTTATTCTTTTAATATTTTAACTTTTATGTTATTTTATTCAGAGTTTTGTGTTGATAAAGTCTCTCAATACCCTTGGTTGGCCTGTGCGTGTGATTGTTCCAACTGTATCTATTTCATATATGTATATGGTGAGAATGTAATAAACAAATTCTCTCTGTGTAAAAATAACAAGGTAGGCAGGACACGGGTACTAATCACAAGGTACTCAGGTACCGACTTCATGAAGTATCGTGCAGCAGACATGCTGTGGGTAAACAGATGGCAGTGCTCCCTTAAACCTTTTCACAGGAACACCCTGGCTATACACTCTCTCTCATTGCTTCTCTTGGATAAAAAAAAAATGTCTAATTTTTTTTGTCATCAATGATCGTATATGAAACTCTGAAAAGAGTTTACCAGATACTTTCTCCGTTTTTCCTAGACAGGAGCATATTTGAGTCCTATCAGAGCTCGCGCCGAAGTACCCCAGTAACCGAGTCATTCCTTGTAAAGCTGATGACTGAATAGTACTTGCAGACGTTTTGAACTGTGTCAACTATTTCGAAAGAAGTTGTACAGGAGTCCACAAGTTGTACAATAATGACAATGCCATTTACAAAGCCCAGGAGGAACATGGACAAGTCTGAATCAGTGCTGGATAATCTGAACAAGTTCTTCCCGAGTAATCTAACTCACATCACTCGACCACGTGTAATTGTGAAGACAAATTCCCCTACATGTGTTCGCTGTGTCAATGGGCCTGCAAACACCCTTGTCCGTGCTGAGAACTGAAGCCAATGGGCAGACCAATCCTTCATCAGTACGTCACTGCACACATATGTAGGGGCAAGGCTGTCAAGTGCCGCGTTCAGTGATGTAATTGTACGCAATATGGCGGTGAACCGCGAACCCCCTCGCCACGTCACGTGGATGTTGTATTGGATTCCGACACATGTTCTCGTTGCTGTAAATCCAGGGCGGAGGTTGACATGGTGGGTCAAGGGTTAATTGCCTGCACGTGCCTGTGGAGCGATACGGAGTGCGGGTTCGCGTGGGAAAGTAGTCCTTAGAGAAAACAGCCATCTTTGTTTTGACTCCCGTGATCCCATGAATCAACATGAGGTTACGTCGTCCCACGAAATACCGTTCAGTCGATGCAACCACTTTGCGCCTTGTTCACAAAGCCGTCTGTCGCGACAGACAGTGTTTTTGAAACCCTGAGCACTGGCTTTGGCCACTATGTCACAATGTTTTTGCAGGTTTAAAAAATCCCCCTCCACGTATGTGATTCAGATTTATCAACGGCTAGATTTAATCACACCGTCACCCAGCAGATTGACAAACCCTTGCAAGCGCGCGAAGGGCTGATATCGCTGCACGTGGGGATTCCGGATACAAATAGTAATTGGTCCCCAGCAACCTGTGAGTGTGTCTTTAGAAATAGGCCGGGTGGTCAAGCTCATTGGCATATCATCATATCCCGTTCGATAGTCAAGAAGTCAATCACAGGATTGTCTGGTCCAGACTTGATTAATTACGTACTGCTGGAATATTCCTGAGTGCGGCGTTGAACAAAAAACAACAAACACATATTACGATGACGTCTGATAGATAATTAAAAGTACACACATTTCTATGACATGCTGTCCACACCCCAGCCTGCTCATCCTCCTGACCTGGAGTCATAGCCTTGCTCCAAGGCTGTACTGAATGATGGGTGTATCGCCCATGGGTGGACAGTAATTCTACCCCTATTATAGGAAAGTCTACATAAGCGGACCCCAGTCTTTTATAGGGACAGCCAGTTCTTATTATTTATATAATGTAGAAATTACGATTAAATAATGAGTGTTGTGTTAAAGACTTGTTTCAGTCTATTTAAGTCACGGCTATTGATAATACAACTTTTACATACGAGCCAGTAGTACCAATTATAAGAAGATATGGATTCTTAATTCCAAAATGTTGCGAAATGTGGCCACAACTCTACGACGAAAGAGTATCACGCAGAGCACGCCGAAGCCTTTAAACAATAACCTGCAACTGAGGAATGTAAATGATGTCCCACTCCCGACACCACCTTGGCAGCAGATGGACATTTACTGTAGTCCCCCTTTGTTTCAAGGTGCATCACGAGTGATGTTTAATCTCGCCCGCATGTGTTATTGCTATTTCAAAAGATGCGACGTTTCCGCAGATAAAGTTATTAACTGAAAACACTTTGATGAATACTGGGTGAGTTATGTGAAAAATCCTCACGGCAAGTGGTAAGTTTATGGTCCACGCGTGACCAAGCTGCCTCCATGACCCGTGTATATACCGGCAATTGTTCAATTGACGGGGTCACATCGACATTGCAATACTGTCTGTGGGGATATACATTCTGGTGTAGCCGTCGTATAGCTGAAATACTGCTGAAGGCGGCATAAAACCACTAACACTCACTCACCCACTTCTAGAACGTGATGTGAGCGACAGTGTTCTCATTGAATAAAAGCAAACATAACTAGTTAGACACTGCGTACTTGATAGATACACGCTTTAGTTTATATGTAACTACCTATGTGACGGTTGTGGTTCTTGTGTTGTCATGACATCGCTAATTCATACTGATACACCTTGAGTAATCATCGAGTAATAGTTGTTGAATGTTGCTTTCTGTGAGCAGCAAAGCGATTTTATTCATCTAGAACACTCACAGACACGATGTTTGCAAGTTCCCGACCAATAAGTATATGCACACGACAGAAGATATATACAACTTAACAAGTCAGCAAGTCAGAGAAGTGCCCCCCACTACACCCCTCCCCCGTGATGGTCCCAATAAAGGTACTCAAAGTACACGTGTGTGGCCAGTGACATTCAACGATAGGTTACAGCTGACGTTGATTTCTTGACGTAGTACATTCACAAATAATATTATTTATTTTTAAAATGCACAGTTAAGAATTTCTGACGTAATTATTTTTGGATACATCTTTTACTCGTGAATGCTCTTTAATCACATTATTAACACACCCCCCCCCCCCACACACACACTCACACACACACCACCACCGCAAAAAAACCACAAAGCAAAAACAACAACAAAAATAACACCCAAAAAACAAAACAAACCAAAAACACACCCCACCACAGCACACACAACCCTTTCGGCGCTTTGATCAGTATTTCAGTGATAAAGTCGGAAGTAATGTCAATATAATCGTCATTTCAACGATGTATATGCTTTTATGTTATCCCGGGTCATTTCCCCTATTGCGCAAGTTCTTGCCTAACCCAGTCGATTTAATGTTTAAGACAATCTAGGATACGCTGTTGATTGTCAGGCTGTGCTGTGTGTGCTTCTGTGACAAGAAGCGACCAACTGTGCCTGTGACAAGAAGCGGTCAACTGCGTCTGTGACAAGAAGCGGTCAACTGTGTCTGTGACAAGAAGCGGTCAACTGTGTCTATGACAAGAAGCGGTCAACTGTTGTCTGTGACAAGCAGCGATCAACTTTGCCTGTAACAAGAAGCGATCATCCTTGTCTGTGACGAGAAGCGATCAACTGTGCCTGGGACAAGGTGCGATCAACTGTGTCTGTGACAAGCAGCGATCAACTGTGTCTGTGCGACAAAAAGCGATCAAATGTGTCTCTGACCAGAAGCGATCAACTGTCTCTGTGACAAGAAACGATCAACTGTGTCTGTGCGACAAGAAGCGATCAACTTTGTCTCTGGGACAGGAAACGATCAACTGTGCATTCGTAACAAGAAGCGATCAACTGTATGTCTGTGACAAGAAGCGATCAACTGTGTCTATGACAAGAAGCGATCAACTGTATCTGTGACAAGCAGCGATCAACTTTGCCTGTGACGAGAAGCGATCAACTGTGCCTGGGACAAGCAGCGATCAACTGTGTCTGTGACAAGCAGCGATCAACTGTGTCTGTGCGACAAAAAGCGATCAAATGTGTCTCTGACCAGAAGCGATCAACTGTCTCTGTGACAAGAAACGATCAACTGTGTCTGTGCGACAAGAAGCGATCAACTTTGTCTCTGGGACAGGAAACGATCAACTGTGCATTCGTAACAAGAAGCGATCAACTGTATGTCTGTGACAAGAAGCGATCAACTGTCTCTCTGACAAGCAGCGATCAACTGTATCTGTGACAAGAAGCGATCAACTGTCTCTCTGACAAGCAGCGATCAACTGTGTCTGTGACAAGAATCGATCAACTGTGTCTGCGTAACAAGAAGCGTTCAACTGTCTCTCTGACAAGTAGCGATCAACTGTATCTGTGACAAGCAGCGATCAACTGTCTCTGTGACAAGCAGCGATCAAATGTGTCTGTGCCACAAGAATCGATCAACTGTGTCTGCGTAACAAGAAGCGTTCAACTGTCTCTCTGGCAAGTAGCGATCAACTGTATCTGTGACAAGAAGCGATCAACTGTGTCTGTGACAAGAATCGATCAACTGTGTCTGTGACAAGAAGTGATCAACTGTGTCTGTGCGACAAGAAGCGTTCAACTGTCTCTCTGGCAAGTAGCGATCAACTGTATCTGTGACAAGAATCGATCAACTGTTTCTGTGCGACAAGAAACGATCAACTGTATGTCTGTGACAAGAAGTGATCAACTGTCTCTCTGACAAGAAGCCATCAACTGTGCCTGTGACAAGAAGCGATCAATTGTGTTTCTGTGACAAGAAGCGATCAACTGTGTCTCTGACCAGAAGCGATCAATTGTGTTTCTGGGACAGGAAGCGATCAACTGTGTCTCTGACCAGAAGCGATCAAATGTGTTTCTGGGACAAGAAGCGATCAACTGTGTCTCTGACCAGAAGCGATCAATTGTGTTTCTGGGACAGGAAGCGATCAACTGTGTCTGTGACAAGAATCGATCAACTGTGTCTGTGACAAGAATCGATCAACTGTGTCTGCGTAACAAGAAGCGATCAACAGTGTGTCTGTGACAGGAAGTGATCAACTGTGTCTCTGTGACAGGAAGTGATCAACTGTGTCTCTGTGACAGGAAGAATCAACTGTGTGTCTGTGTCAGGAAGCGATCAACAGTGTGTCTGTGACAGGAAGTGATCAACTGTGTCTCTGTAACAGGAAGTGATCAACTGTGTCTCTGTGACAGGAAGGATCAACTGTGTGTCTGTGACAGGAAGCGATCAACAGTGTGTCTGTGACAGGAAGCGATCAACTGTGTGTCTGTGACAGGAAGCGATCAACTGTGTGTCTGTGACAGGAAGCGATCAACTGTGTCTCTGTGACAGGAAGCGATTAACTGTGTATCTATGGCGTCATATGCACGCCTTCAAGTCCAGCATTAGTCTGTCTCACAGTCCCTGAACCATATTATTTTCCCTTTATCCCAGCCCTTTCTGTCATGTAAAAGCCCTAAATAAGGCAAGTCATCAGGTTCTGATTCTCCCATCTCACTGGGGCTCCTTTTCAGTTTAAATGGAGTTATTTGTTTACATCAGAATTATATATTGTCAGATACTATAAACGTTGGTCTATTCCACCATATATTTGATGTGTTGATCTAGCCCGATGTGACCGCGTGTCGGGGCACAAAAAGCCTACAGACACCAGATCCCGCCAGCCACAGAGAGCTCCATACTGCTTTAATAAAATCCCTAGTTAATGACCCCACAGGAGATGAAAGGTTATCAACAATAATAACAGAGATTGTAACAACTACATCAGCCTTCAGATAATGGGTATGGACAAGGCATATCAGCGAAGTCTAGATCGAGGGGCAAATCTGTCTGGAGTCATCGACTGTGACGTAACCGACAGACAGTGACGTCCGCGCTTCCTCTCCGCTGGTCACTGATGACGTCATGCACAGACACCAAATCAACAGCAGACAGGTTTATGGAAGTGGACATGGCATGCAGACCACACAGGAAATGTTACACTGTGGAAGATCAATCACACTGACCACTGGCTATTCGACGCTGTATGGCCCATGTCTGTGCGACGGATGAATCTCAGACAGGGCTTGTTTTACAAATCGTACAATTATCTCCTAGTTTCCAGACAACTGACAGTAGTGTCGCCCATATCTCGCCACCCAGAAACATACATTTGTATGGACATTTCATGTTCTGTCTTCACGAATAGATGTAGGTCCCACGCTTCAGTTGTGAACCAATGAACCCAGTGACACGATAACAAGTTGTCGGCCGTATCATCTTTAATATCTAGGAATAGGAATACGGAAATATGAAACAATCTTTAAAATATTTACACTATATTTTGTAATATTTCGAATTATCGGGAACGGGCGTTTCTGCCAGGAAACAAGACGAGGGTGGAAAGACAACACTGGACTCTCGTTATGGAATCTATGTTTTCCAAGTAATATCAGAAAAACGCTATCAATTACAACAGGTCAATGGTTGATAATTATGTCAAATATGACTTGCTGATATTTCATTCATTATGTCTCGGTGCAAATGTATATAATAATCTATATATCTTAGAACTATCTCATTGTGTCATGAATTAGTAAAGTTGTACACTACTTTATTGATATTATTAAAAATAATATGTGGAGGTTGATAATTGTATGTCCGTGTAAAGTCATCCCATTTCAACGACTTGTTGTGGTGACAGGCGGACCGGTATTCTCGGCTGTTCTACAGTACAGTGTGTTTAGGTACTCCCCTGAAGGCGACGAGACACAACCATGCATTAACATGGAGCAGGGGGTGTTTCTTATGTCTCATTGGCCAAATGCAATATGCATGTCACAGGGGGAATAGGTGACCACAATGTAATGTTATTCTTCATTGTAATAATCTGAGTAATCATGACTTAAAAACAAACCAACCTATATATCAACCTTGTATTTGAAAAGCACACGTCAAATTTAGCCTCGACACAAAGCTATACACGTAACACAAGATACGTGTAAGCTGGTAAGTTTAAAGTATTCCCGACTTACGAGGTAATAAGTATTCAAGCGACAAGACGCCGGAAACAAATGTGTTCACGCCACCCTGATGAACACGTGGCGAAAAAATCAAACTCCTTGTCCATATTTGAAATGCAGTTTCAGTTTTATGACCACCCAAATGATCAAAGGAGATTAAAGATAGTTCCCCCTCTGGTCAAACTTTAATTGGACGCTTGACCAGGCTAATAGAGCCTGCGAAAGAGTCGAAGGGAGTTTACAAATGTTTGAGGCAATTTCCTTATAATAAAGTCCCGTTTACACTGTCGCGCCTCACTGACTGTGCGAGGGGTGGCAAGGTTGTCTTCCCATCAACACACTACTGGCGGTCAATGATTGTGCTCAAAGACGCCCGTCTCTTTGACTCCATCAAAGACGGTTATGGTTATAAAAAAACAGACTTTTATATGCGAAACATGTTTCTCAATTTGTTCCACGATAAAGGTTGTCATAAAGTCTGAACAGAGACGTATGGTGTTAACAAAGTGCGAAGTTAGGTTTTCAAATTTTCACATCAGTGTGAAAGTTGTAAGATTACATCCCTGCAGCTACCCTCGTGTCTATCAACACCAACTCCTGTGTATGTCACGTGCAGGTAGACTGTCACCATCGCTCCTCCAGTACTAGATACGAGCAGACAAAAACAGAAGTAGTGACGACGAGGGCGCACAATGTTGTACATACTGGCTCCCCATTTATTTCTCTCTCCTCAGAAAATACATATGTTTAAGGCCTTACCATCACAGAAAATAGCTTAAACAGGAGCAAATAGACATAATCTTCTATGGCGTATACAACTTCATATAAATCCGAAATACTCAATACAAATAATCTAGGTTATAACATAAGGGGCGGCCGGGTAGCCTAGTGATCAAAACGTTCGCTCGTCGCGCCGAAGACTCGGGTTCGATTCCCGACAGGGGTACAATGTGTGAAGCCCATTTCTGCTGTCCCCCGCCGTGATATTGCTGGAATATTGCTGAAAGCGGCGTAAAACCATACTCACTCACTATAACGCATAATATGTTGTATTAGTAATTTGTATTAATGTCTTCACTTATAATGTAATTGTTTTTAGAGTTTATACAATATTGCCACTGTTTCGGCAGGGAACATTTGCACAGATATCTTATATTTTGTATGCTACTGATATCTACATTCACTACGACTCCAGATTAGAACAGTTCTTGTTCAATCCTAGCATGAGTGCCAGCCATTCTTTGTATCATGTGTTTTGTGGCGTTTTCAATATGAAGGATTGGTCGCCATCCAAACTAGTGTTTAGTTTGTACTCTGAAATTATATATTGAATGTCGATGTGTCTTACTGCGGTGTTCCTACACAAGCCCTTCAAAACAAACGCAAGTAATCAGTTGGAGGCGAGCAATCAGATGCACCTTCTGTAAAGTCCCTCATCAAACTGGGATCAGCCGAGAGTGATATATTCAAACAACTAAATCGTAAATCGTAAATCAAACAAGCCGACAATATTTAAATGCAGTTCAAGTAGATTCTAATATATTTAAAATCTCTTCCACCAGAAGCCCTTGTAGGCTGTGTCCATCCTGTTGAGAGATTTATAATTTCCGCCATTGTGGCCAATTTCCCCGTTTATTGCCTTCAGCTTAATTCGGTCATACAAACGGTGCCGACATTTGATTAATACGTTATTAATGCACCGACCGAGGCAGTGGTATAATGTCTCAATGCCCATGCCGGCGGGACAGGAGATGGCGGGGGAGGGCTGCAGGGCTTGTACTCGCCCCGTGCACGTGTGGGCATTGAACGTCCCGGCTTTGATGTTTCTAGAAATATTTATGACCTTTCTAATTTACTCCGATATGGGCATGTTGAGATGAAGTGACCGCTTGTGTACATGTTATAATTGTATATGCCTTGCATGGTCGTGCAGGCTTGCTGGATGAAACGTCTCAATGACTGACAGCAGGAGCTGTGTATGAGATATATATGGCCAGTGTATGTATCACGACACCTTGACTACCTCAAAATGTACTTGAAAGAACAATTCCAAATGTAAAAGATAAATAATATATTCAGTTTGTTGCTGCAGTGTAAGTCTTGGTTGATTCATGTCATCGTATCCCAGTTGCGTGGATCGATGCCCATGATAACATTCACTTGATTGACTGGTTGATTATTGACAGACTGCCGTCATATAGCTGGAATATTGCTGAGTGCGGGGTTTTCCATATATCACAAAGTAGATACAACTTATGGATAACAACTTCTTTAAATACTGTAAAGGCTGTAAGTTGTTATCCATAAATTGTGTCCATTTTGTCATCCGCCAACTTCTAAGTAACTGCAGTTAAACAATTCAAGTTTTCCATATATGGTATTATGAACCGCATATATTATCTATATTTTGCATGTATAAACCGGATATTGTATCTATATGTTGTGTTTATGCATATATTATGTCTATATTGTATGTATGAACCGCATATATTATCCATATATGTTTTTGTGAACCGCATATATTATGTCTATATTGTATGATTGAACCGCATATATTATCCATATACGGTATTGTGAACCGCTTATATTATCCAGATAGGGTATTATGAATCGCATTTATTATCTATATATTGTATGTATGAACCGCATATATTATCTATATATGGTATGTATGAACCGCATATATTATCTATATATTGTATGTATGAACCGCATATATTATCTATATATGGTATGTATGAACCGCATTTATTATCTATATATGGTATGTATGAACAGCATATATTATCTATATATTGTATGTATGAACCGCATATATTTTATTTATAAATGGTTTTACGAACCGCATATATTATCTATATATGGTATGTATGAACCGCATATATTATCTATATATGGTATGTATGAACCGCATATATTATATATATGGTTTGTATGAACCGTGTCTACTACTTGTAAAGTGGGCGTCGGATGTTTGCATGTTCCGCCAAGCGGTAGTGTGGCACACCGCACGTACAGAAGGTTCCCGTAAGTTCCAGTGCTGGTATTGTTACACGGAACGTGTGCTGATGCGTATTTGCCGTATGTTCCTACGTTATGACAGTAAGAAGACATTTATATTATATCTACTCTTTCGTTAGACACACCAATAATAGGCTGATATTCCCCATTGAGCATGATTCCCGTTACCCGTCGTTTTGAGGACTTCCATGATAAGATGATGGACTTTGAAACGTGCACTAAAACGCCTTCTTTATTTTTACCTGTAGCTAATAATACTAGCACGGCCTCTTCAATCACCAGCGACGTGTTGGTATATTACAGATACACAATAGGCAGTGTTCTACTACTTTACCTGTCCCTCCTCTCACAGGGTTCCAGACAATCAAAGTCCATCTCCGGACACTGGTCAATCATGGATTTATCACGGACTAAAGTGCTACCGGTCAATGTTTTACCCCTAGTGGAGTTTTATGATACTATTTTCAACTTGACAATATCTGATTCTGATGAAGAAATGGGTCTTTTGTAGTTATTTACATCCAAATTCCTTGTTAAACGATCTACTTAACATCTTTCTGCCTGCCGCCAACTTGCTAATTGTCGTGGACATCTTGAAATAGACAACAGGTAAAAGCGGCGAGATCAAAGGTCGCGATAGCACAGGTGAGCAAAGTAAAATTTATGGCCGCTACCAGTCTCCTAAATTAAGATTGAACTGTTTTATTTAGACGCACCGTAGCACATGCGTCGAAGCAGGATTAATGCCGTTTAAGCTAATCTCACTTTCTGTAAGCCTCCCGGGATCGATATCTTCCACGCTTGGCCTCCAGGTGACCACACATCAACCTGGGTGCTTTTGCTTGATTTACGTTAAACACATTCCTTTAGAAGAGTCCGTTATTTCCTTTAGCTATGTCAGTAGGCCAGGGATAACACCAGATATTGGTTTGATCCACAGGCTCTGTCTAATGTGTAGCCTCTACGTCACGTGAATATATTCCGTTCCAGGATGGATCAAGCCACCATCTTTGAGAAAATGCATCTTTCACAGTTATGATGCAATTACCCCGAGGAGTCTATGAGATATTTTATTATACAATACATTTCTCTCCTCTTTACACAAATAATTTTCCTAAAGCTGATTTCATGTGGAATAGAGCTTGCTAGAACTGGCTAGACTTGCTTTTATATATATATATCTAGACATAGACTGTTGTGTCCTCGAGTAACCGTGTAGGTAGTATGTGTAGACTCTTGTGTCGGTCAGATCGATTATCCTCGATCTGTAATCGTTTCTTTAGTAGGATTCTGGGATTGTCTACACACAGTCTCATAAGTAATTCACGTGAACGTCAATAGAATGACAATGTAAACCTCTGGTAATTATTCGATAAGTTTACTGTGGGGAAAGATGTGAAATCTCCATTGTCAATAACCTACCCGTGAATTCTCGCGCTTGAGGTCACCCTTTCCGCTCCTTTGTAAGTAACATTAACACATGAACTAGTACTGCAGGTCTGGTCAAATTTAGAATACTAGTAGTTTTAAACATCTTAACGGCTCAATTTCATGCTTTGTTTCCATTTGTAAATATAACACAGAAACACAGTGAGGCGATGAATACCGCACGGAGATAACCGCTTCACCACTTGTCTCTCCTTAAAGCACTTTCCCACCCCATGTCCTGGCACAAAGGATATGTCACCTAGGTCAGATGTCCTCCCAAGGTGAACGTGACTTTGGTCAGTGTCACGTTGACCGCTACTATAAATGTTAATGTCACTGCACTGTCAGTTGCGCTCCCCCCCCACCCCCCCACCCCCCCACCCCCCCACCCCCATACACACACACACACACTACTGTTCACTGGTTCACGATACTACTGTTCACCTACTCCCCATCCTCCACAATAGGCCGAGTTGACTGGTACACGATGCTACTGTTCACCTACTCTCCATCCTCCACATTAGGCCGAGTTGACTGGTTCACGATACTACTGTTCACCTACTCCCCATCCTCCACAATAGGCCGAGTTGACTGGTTCACGATGCTACTGTTCACCTACTCCCCATACTCCACATTAGGCCGAATTGACTGGTTCACGATACTACTGTTCACCTACTCCCCATCCTCCACATTAGGCCGAGTTGACTGGTTCACGATGCTACTGTTCACCTACTCCCCATCCTCCACAATAGGCCGAGTTGACTGGTTCACGATGCTACTGTTCACCTACTCCCCATCCTCCACATTAGGCCGAGTTGACTGGTTCACGATACTACTGTTCACCTACTCTCCATCCTCCACATTAGGCCGAGTTGACTGGTTCACGATACTACTGTTCACCTACTCTCCATCCTCCACATTAGGCCGAGTTGACTGGTTCACGATACTACTGTTCACCTACTCTCCATCCTCCACATTAGGCCGAGTTGACTGGTTCACGATGCTACTGTTCACCTACTCCCCATCCTCCACATTAGGCCGAATTGACTGGTTCACGATGCTACTGTTCACCTACTCCCCATCCTCCACATTAGGCCAAGTTGACTGGTTCACGATGCTACTGTTCACCTACTCTCCATCCTCCACAATAGGCCGAGTTGACTGGTTCACGATACTACTGTTCACCTACTCTCCATCCTCCCCATTAGGCCGAGATGACTGGTTCACGATACTACTGTTCACCTACTCTCCATCCTCCACATTAGGCCGAGTTGACTGGTTCACGATGCTACTGTTCACCTACTCTCCATCCTCCACATTAGGCCGAGTTGACTGGTTCACGATGCTACTGTTCACCTACTCTCCATCCTCCACATTAGGCCGAGTTGACTGGTTCACGATGCTACTGTTCACCTACTCTCCATCCTCCACATTAGGCCGAGTTGACTGGTTCACGATGCTACTGTTCACCTACTCTCCATCCTCCACATTAGGCCGAGTTGACTGGTTCACGATGCTACTGTTCACCTACTCTCCATCCTCCACATTAGGCCGAGTTGACTGGTTCACGATGCTACTGTTCACCTACTCTCCATCCTCCACATTAGGCCGAGTTGACTGGTTCACGATGCTACTGTTCACCTACTCTCCATCCTCCACATTAGGCCGAGTTGACTGGTTCCTGCTATGACTACCGCCCCGTCAACCAGCCATTGTGTCACTCTGTGTGTGGAGAGTCTGTGAAAGTATAAAATCTTTAATCATTATTCCATGAATTGTACGCTGAAGCGGAGGATATTAGCATAGATGTGTCAACTGTTTGTAGAGGGAGTGTCAGCAAGGCCGGCGTTTGACAGCGGTGTCAGGTTAAACCTGAACAGACACGAGCGTGAAGAATATCTCTGTTCATTGTACGTTACAGTAGATAGTTGTGGTTGTAGTTGTATAGACAATCAACAAGTACAGAGGAGTCCAGGCTGTGGTGGGGTAACACACATAGTTACATATAGAACTATTAATATGCACACTGATACAATAAAACAATTGTAAAGTTGACGTACATAACGATATAATTCGTATTTTGCGCATAGCATGGCATTCACGAGGCTTTCGTGTTTACCACATCAGATCAACAGAGAGGTTCCTCCATCATAGGAGCAGCTTACTGCACTCCGTCTCCCAGACCTTAGAGAACAAAACTTAACCAGTCCAACTGACTTGGCAAGACTGGATTGCCTCGAAATTAATTAATGTTCTGGGTTCCATTTGGCTTTTTATATTTTGTAGATATATATTTGTAAATATAACTTTATTTGTGGCACGAAATGTCAGTCTCAGCTTACTGCTGCAGTAGTTGGAGGGGGGGGGGGGGGGGAGACACGGTGACACGGGCCAACTTGCAGAGTTACCAGGATATAGTTTACCTATGAAGGAACCACAAGCAAACAGTAAACACTGTCACTATGAGTTGTGGGATATACACATTACACTATGAAATCCTGGAAATTTATTGTGCATGGCTCAAAATAGAGCAAGATTATTGTCTCAGTTTGTTCCCGTTTGCTATTTTCTTTGATAGAACACTACTACACATACCTCACAACAACGTATACTAGTACAACCATTAGGAGAAGTGAGGATGCTTTCGGGGATCATGCAAGTATTAACATGAACATACCACGGTGACGATCATTTAGCGTCATTCACTACGATGGTGGTGAGCATTCAGCGTCATTCACTACGATGGTGGTGAGCATTTAGCGTCATTCACCACGATGGTGGTGAGCATTCAGCGTCATTCACTACGATGGTGGTGAGCATTTAGCGTCATTCACTACGATGATGGTGAGCATTTAGCGTCATTCACTACGATGGTGGTGAGCATTTAGCGTCATTCACCACGATGGCGGTGAGCATTCAGCGTCATTCACTACGATGGTGGTGAGCATTCAGCGTCATTCACTACGATGGTGGTGAGCATTCAGCGTCATTCACTACGATGGTGGTGAGCATTCAGCGTCATTCACTACGATGGTGGTGAGCATTCAGCGTCATTCACTACGATGATGGTGAGCATTCAGCGTCATTCACTACGATGATGGTGAGCATTCAGCGTCATTCACTACGATGATGGTGAGCATTCAGCGTCATTCACTACGATGGTGGTGAGCATTCAGCGTCATTCACCACGATGATGGTGAGCATTCAGCGTCATTTACTACGATGATGGTGAGCATTCAGCGTCATTCACTACGATGGTGGTGAGCATTCAGCGTCATTCACTACGATGATGGTGAGCATTCAGCGTCATTCACTACCATGATGGTGAGCATTCAGCGTCATTCACTACGATGATGGTGAGCATTCAGCGTCATTCACTACGATGATGGCGCGCATTCGGTGGCAACTCACAACTCACAACAACTACAAATATAAACTGACTAGATCACAAGTGATGTGTGCCTCGTCGACTCTCGTATTAATCCTTACTCTATGACGTTTAGATAAATAAATCTAATATGTCCTCATTCACTATCACTAGATTCTATTTTATCTGTCTGTTAGTATATATCTAGCTGATCCGTTCACTGGCCACAAGGCGTTGCAGTGTCCGAATCGGCTACATACTATAGGTGATGGCCATCACGAACTACAACCAGAGAAGCAGTCAGTCCTCTTCAATCACCTGTAAAACATCAGCAATCGCATGCCGCACAACGTAAGATTTTACACTACGCTATACGTCACACAGTTTACACACCTGCTGCATGCCTCGAGTTAAACTCATTATACATATACAAATATGTGTGAGATTTTGGCATGGTAATACAATTGTTATATAATTCAAGAACAATTTACGTTTAGTTTGCGTGTTGTTTTTGTAAACAATATATCACAAAATGAGTTACATCAATAAACCTGATAACCACCTTATAACACATTTGAGCCACCTATAAACAGGAACATCTGACGAGGCATGTTCTTGTCTGAAGGCTAGCTGCAAGACCGGAGATATAACCACACAAATCCAATGCTCATTTGTTGGTGTAACTGTCATTATCGTTGACCTTGTTTCCTGACCTTTCCGTATCAACAACCTGTTGCTGCGTGTCCCGCGTGCTGGCTACGGTAATATCTCACATCAATGTGCTATTTCCGACATGAGACAGAATGTCTCACAATGGCGGGGGGAGAAGGACCACGGGGATACTGACCAGTGCCCACACTGCTTTCACTACATATTGTTACAGCGGTCAGATCAAACACTGACCCCTGAACACACAAATCACCTGCAACAAGACCTTTTTTAAACTGACCTGTCGCTTAATTAAGTATTAACAGTAGGCAACGGCTCTCAATAGAGCGGCTAGAATATCGGTAATAATCACCCACGACAAGTATTGCATAAGCCAAAAGGCTGAAGCCTTTTCACGAGCGGTACCCGACTGGGGTCTTTTTGAAGGCCAACTTTCTCTTGTTCGCAGTGCATGGGTCTTGCCTGCCGATATTGTCAGTTGAGTCAACGAAGGCCGCGTGCAAGTCACCCGCGTCACATTATCAATCTCCTTCAATCAAACCTCAATCAGCTAATCTTAGAGAGGACATTGGGTGAACACTTGCCTAATTCCGAGACTTTACAGGTGGGTGGTGGAAGTAATAGCTCGCTGGTATATGACGTAACATTGGAAATGTTGTAAGCTCGACAAGCACAATGCTGTGTTTACTGGGAATCAGGCACCAGACTGACGCATCGTTGTCTGACTATATTGTCGTTTGTTTCATCATGGAAATGACAAATCTTGTTGTATATAGATATGTTTCGAGGCTGTTCTACCCCGAACAGGAAAACTATGCATTGATCTCGGTTAACCCACATACATACTGTCAGCACAAATACATAAATACATACCGTCATCACAAATACATTCTGTCAGTACACAAACATTTTAACAGCACACCTACACTCTGTCAGCACATCTACATTCTGTCAGCACAAATACATTCTGTCAGCACAAATACATTCTGTCAGCACAAACACATTCTGTCAGTACACAAACATTTTATTAGCACACCTACATTCTGTCAACACACATACATTCTGTCAGCACAAATACATTCTGTCAGCACAAACACATTCTGTCAGTACACAAACATTTTATTAGCAGACATACATTCTGTCAGCACACACACATTCTGTCAGCACAAATACATTCTGTCAGCACACATACATTCTGTCAGCACACATACATTCTGTCAGCACACATACATTCTGTCAGTACACAAACATTTTATTAGCACACATACATTCTGTCAGCACACACACATTCTGTCAACACAAACACAGTGTGTCGGGGGGCATGGGTGGCCCAGTCGTCTAAGGCGCCGCGATTCGCCTTGCAGAGTTGCGTCCCTTGGGCACGCCAGAAACCTATGATTGTGGGTTCGAATCCCGGTTCGCCCCGATTATGTATCTAGGTTTGTCAGCACCATACCCGTACTCGTGGGTTTCACCGAAGTGGTAAACGTCTGGGACCTGCATCACTTCGGGCTTTCCTCCCACATTAAGCTGACATGCCGTGATATAACTGGAATACTGTTAAAAGCGGCGTTAAACCCAACTCACTCACTCACTCACAGTCTGTCAGTACACAAACATTTTATTAGCACACATACATTCTGTCAGCACATATACATTCTGTCAACACACATACATTCTGTCAGCACACATACATTCTGTCAACACACATACATTCTGTCAGCACATATACATTCTGTCAAAACACATACATTCTGTCAACACTCATACATTATGTCAGCCAACAAACATTCTGTCAGCACACACACATTCTGTCATCACACATACATTCTGTCAGCACACATACATTCTGTCTGCACACATACATTCTGTCAGCACACATACATACTGTCAGCACACATACATTCTGTCAGCACACACACATTCTGTCAGCACACACACATTCTGTCAGCACACACACATTCTGTCAGCACACATACATACTGCCAGCACACATACATTCCGTCAGCACACATACATTCTGTCAGCACACATACATACTGTCAGCACACATACATTCTGTCAGCACACATACATTCTATCAGCACACACACATTCTGTCAGCACACATACATTCTGTCAGCACACATACATTCTGTCAGCACACATACATTCTGTCAGCACACATAAATTCTGTCAGTATACATACATACTGTCAGCACACATACATGCTGTCAGCACACATACATTCTGTCAGTATACATACATACTGTCAGCACACATAAAATCTGTCAGCCCACATTCATTCTGTCAGCACACACACATTCTGTCAGTATACATACATTCTGTCAGCACACACATATTCTGTCAGCACACATACATACTGTCAGCACACATACATTCTGTCAGCACACACACATTCTGTCAGCACACATACATTCTGTCAGCACACATACATTCTGTCAGCACACATACATTCTGTCAGCACACATACATTCTGTCAGCACACGCACATTCTGTCAGCACACATACATACCGTCAGCACACATACATTCTGTCAGCACACATGCATTCTGTCAGCACACATACATTCTGTCAGCCCACATACATTCTGTCAGCACACACACATTCTGTCAGCACACATACATTCTGTCAGTATACATACATTCTGTCAGCACACATGCATTCTGTCAGCACACATACATTCTGTCAGCACACATACATTCTGTCAGCACACATACATTCTGTCAGCACACATACATTCTGTCAGCACACACACATTCTGTCAGCACACATACATTCTGTCAGCCCACATACATTCTGTCAGCACACATACATTCTGTCAGCACACATACATTCTGTCAGCACACATACATTCTGTCAGCACACATACATGCGGTCAGCACACATACATTCTGTCAGCACACATGCATTCTGTCAGCACACATACATTCTGTCAGCCCACATACATTCTGTCAGCACACACACATTCTGTCAGCACACATACATACTGTCAGCACACATACATTCTGTCAGCACACACACATTCTGTCAGCACAAATACATTCTGTCAGCCCACATACATTCTGTCAGCACACATACATTCTGTCAGCACACATGCATTCTGTCAGCACACATACATTCTGTCAGCACACATACATTCTGTCAGCACACATACATTCTGTCAGCACACATGCATTCTGTCAGCACACATACATTCTGTCAGTATACATACATTCTGTCAGCACACATGCATTCTGTCAGCACACATACATTCTGTCAGCACACATACATTCTGTCAGCACACATACATTCTGTCAGCACACATGCATTCTGTCAGCACACATACATTCTGTCAGCACACATACATTCTGTCAGCCCACATTCATTCTGTCAGCACACATACATTCTGTCAGCACACATACATGCTGTCAGCCCACATTCATTCTGTCAGCACACATACATTCTGTCAGCACACATACATTCTGTCAACACACATACATTCTGTCAACACACATACATTCTGTCAGCACACATACATTCTGTCAGCACACACACATTCTGTCAGCACACATACATTCTGTCAGCACACACACATTCTCTCAGCACACATACATTCTGTCAGCCCACATTCATTCTGTCAGCACACACACATTCTGTCAACACACATACATTCTGTCAGCACACATATATTTTGTCAGCACACACACATTCTGTCAGCACACATACATTCTGTCAGCACACACACATTCTCTCAGCACACATACATTCTGTCAACACACATACATTCTGTCAGCACACATACATTCTGTCAGCACACACACATTCTGTCAGCACACATACATTCTGTCAGCACACATACTTTACGTGAGGACACATACATTCTGTCTGCACACATACATTCTGTCAGCACACATATATTCTGTCAGAACACATATATTCTGTCAGCACACATACATTCTGTCAGCACACACACATTCTGTCAGCACACATACATTCTGTCAGCACACATACATTCTGTCAGCGCACATAAATTCTGTCAGCACACACACATTCTCTCAGCACACATACATTCTGTCAACACACATACATTCTGTCAGCACACATACATTCTGTCAACACACATACATTCTGTCAGCACACACACATTCTGTCAACA
Organism: Haliotis cracherodii; assembly: GCF_022045235.1. Taxonomy (NCBI): domain Eukaryota; kingdom Metazoa; phylum Mollusca; class Gastropoda; order Lepetellida; family Haliotidae; genus Haliotis; species Haliotis cracherodii. The sequence goes on along the minus strand of NW_027266277.1, from coordinate 5,815,758 downwards.
CACATACATTCTGTCAGCACACATACTTTACGTGAGGACACATACATTCTGTCTGCACACATACATTCTGTCAGCACACATATATTCTGTCAGCACACATATATTCTGTCAGCACACATACTTTACGCGAGGACACAAACATTCTGTCTGCACACATACATACTGTCAGCACACATACATTCTGTCAGCACACATGCATTCTGTCAGCACACATACATTCTGTCAGCCCACATACATTCTGTCAGCACACATACATTCTGTCAACACACATACATTCTGTCAGCACACACACATTCTGTCAACACACATACATTCTGTCAGCACACATACTTTACGTGAGGACACATACATTCTGTCTGCACACATACATTCTGTCAGCACACATATATTCTGTCAGCACACATACATTCTGTCAGCACACATACTTTACGCGAGGACACAAACATTCTGTCTGCACACATACATACTGTCAGCACACATACATTCTGTCAGCACACATGCATTCTGTCAGCACACATACATTCTGTCAGCCCACATACATTCTGTCAGCACACATACATTCTGTCAGCACTTACACATTCTGTCAGTATACCTCACATTCTGTCAGCACACATACATTCTGTCAGCACACATACATTCTGTCAGCACACATGCATTCTGTCAGCACACATACATTCTGTCAGCCCACATACATTCTGTCAGCACACATACATTCTGTCAGCACTTACACATTCTGTCAGTATACTTACATTCTGTCAGCACACATACATTCTGTCAGCACACATACATTCTGTCAGTACACATACATTCTGTCAGCACACATACATTCTGTCAGCACACATACATTCTGTCAGCACACATACATACTGTCAGCACACATACATTCTGTCAACACATATACATTCTGTCAGCACACATACATTCTGTCAGCACACATACATTCTGTCAGCACACATACATTCTGTCAGCACACATACATTCTGTCAGCACACATACATTCTGTCAGCACACATACATTCTGTCAACACATATACATTCTGTCAGCACACATACATTCTGTCAGCACACATACATTCTGTCAGCACACACACATTCTCTCAGCACACATACATTCTGTCAGCACACATACATTCTGTCAACACACATACATTCTGTCAACACACACACATTCTCTCAGCACACATACATTCTGTCAACACATATACATTCTGTCAGCACACACACATTCTGTCAACACACATACATAGTCAGCACACATACTTTACGTCAGGACACATACATTCTGTCTGCACACATACATTATGTCAGCACACATATATTCTGTCAGCACACATACATTCTGTCAGCACACATACATACTGTCAGCACACATACTTTACGTGAGGACACATACATTCTGTCTGCACACATACTTTCTGTCAGCACACATACATTCTGTAGGCACACATACATTCTGTCAACACACATATATACTGCCAGCACACACACATTCTGTCAGCACACATACATACTGTCAGCACACATACATTCTGTCAGCACACATGCATTCTGTCAGTATACATACATACTGTCAGCACACATACATTCTGTCAACACACATACATTCTGTCAACACACACACATTCTCTCAGCACACATACATTCTGTCAGCACATATACATTCTGTCAGCACACATACTTTACGTTAGGACACATACATTCTGTCTGCACACATACATTCTGTCAGCACACATATATTCTGTCAGCACACATATATTCTGTCAGCACACATACTTTACGCGAGGACACAAACATTCTGTCTGCACACATACATACTGTCAGCACACATACATTCTGTCAGCACACATGCATTCTGTCAGCACACATACATTCTGTCAGCCCACATACATTCTGTCAGCACACATACATTCTGTCAGCACTTACACATTCTGTCAGTATACCTCACATTCTGTCAGCACACATACCTTCTGTCAGCACACATACATTCTGTCAGCACACATGCATTCTGTCAGCACACATACATTCTGTCAGCCCACATACATTCTGTCAGCACACATACATTTTGTCAGCACTTACACATTCTGTCAGTATACTTACATTCTGTCAGCACACATACATTCTGTCAGCACACATACATTCTGTCAGCACACATACATTCTGTCAGCACACATACATTCTGTCAGCACACATACATTCTGTCAGCACACATACATACTGTCAGCACACATACATTCTGTCAACACATATACATTCTGTCAGCACACATACATTCTGTCAGCACACATACATTCTGTCAGCACACATACATTCTGTCAGCACACATACATTCTGTCAGCACACATACATTCTGTCAGCACACATACATTCTGTCAGCACACATACATTCTGTCAACACATATACATTCTGTCAGCACACATACATTCTGTCAGCACACATACATTCTGTCAGCACACACACATTCTCTCAGCACACATACATTCTGTCAGCACACATACATTCTGTCAACACACATACATTCTGTCAACACACACACATTCTCTCAGCACACATACATTCTGTCAACACATATACATTCTGTCAGCACACACACATTCTGTCAACACACATACATAGTCAGCACACATACTTTACGTCAGGACACATACATTCTGTCTGCACACATACATTATGTCAGCACACATATATTCTGTCAGCACACATACATTCTGTCAGCACACATACATACTGTCAGCACACATACTTTACGTGAGGACACATACATTCTGTCTGCACACATACTTTCTGTCAGCACACATACATTCTGTAGGCACACATACATTCTGTCAACACACATATATACTGCCAGCACACACACATTCTGTCAGCACACATACATACTGTCAGCACACATACATTCTGTCAGCACACATGCATTCTGTCAGTATACATACATACTGTCAGCACACATATATTCTGTCAGCCCACATTCATTCTGTCAGCACACACACATTCTGTCAGTATACATACATTCTGTCAGCACACACACATTCTGTCAGCACACATACATTCTGTCAGCACACATACATTCGTTGACATTTAAAACCATTCTGTTTAGGTACATCTGTAGATGCCTTTCAATGCTGTGCATAATTGTGCCACGACACGACATTTTAAAGTCATCCAAGTCATACAATATCCTGATTGTAATGATCAGACAGGGTTACACCTACTCATTTGGGTCTGTATGTGACTCTTTATGATAAAACATGAGGCAAGTGGCCTCTCAAACCACACTCTTGTATTGCTTCAGGTATCACCATACGTTTCTTCATGATTGAAAAAGATTGAGACATACACGTTGTTTATTTACAATAAAAATGTTACCAAAGGATTCTAGTTGTACTAAATGATCGACATCACGTCGATTTTTGCGGACGCCACATTGAATGTAGGTTTGCAAAAACCAAACTAAGCTAATATTTCGCACCATGTTTTTGCATTAGGTTTATAGATATAGGTCGATAATTAGAAGGATGAATGATCTCGTCCAGGTTGTGGTTTAGGGACAACAATGGTATATGTCACGAAGAAAGGAAATTAAATAAAGTACATATTTGATAGAATATATACATTTTTTATTATATAAATGTGTCTTGAGTGTGTTCGGGTCCATAAGGACACCCTTACATCTACTATTGTCCATTCCGCACTATTATTTATACGATCCCTTATTTACGTCTATTTATCAACTCATGAACATTCATACACTAAGGTGTCCTTCCATTGTGTCAATAAGGTAACCTGGACAGGGTATGCAACAGAAGTCTAGGGACAACAACAGCGCCCCATGTGTGTCAGATATATTGCTGTTTAGGTAACTTCATGTTAATACAGGCCGCCTCCGTGGCCGAGTGGATAGGGCGTATGTCCGTAGACCGGAAAATCAGTCGTTCGATCCCTGGCCACGTCATACCAAAGACGTCAGTGATGGTCATTGTTTTTACCCTACCTGGCGCTCGGTGTTATAATAATAAAAAAAGGACTGGTCGGCTCGGAGTGGATATTCTGTATTGAAGTTAAAACTGCGGCATGGTATCTAGGAGGAATTAGGCAGATAGACAGACAGACAGACATATATGCAGGCACAGGCGCACGTCGCTATATGAGTGCTTAAGTCTTGAAGACGGCGTTGAACCCCATTTCACAGCACCTTTAAATACATTATATGATGCGCGTGAATTCCCGGATCGAAAAATCATTATCCCATCTAGATTGTACATTTAACATTGTCTGTAACAGAATCACCAGAAGGTGTAGTTCTTATCTTAGCTTCTGTAAAATCTTTGTATTCATCTATCACTATCACGTCTATCAAGGTAACATAATCAATTATGGGCGTTCTCCCACGAGTAGTGTAACATTTCCGTGTTGAAGTGATCTACACACCAACCCACGTTGCTCGGGAAGGGAGGGGGACTATAGAAACTATATGACGACAGTTGTGTTTCTGATTTCGTCTTTACTACTTGATCCATCGTCCGTTCATCCGCTGGTTGATGCAGAAGACAGTTTGGTGGATTGTTTGTTTTTGGCGATGCAGTCACCATTAGTCCACCACTATTACGGCGGAATATAAAAACGAGTTGAACAAGCACTAATTGATGTTATGAGCATCTCCCCTGGATACGATGACCAACAATCAACCACGTCACTGACCCTGAAATACCCATCTATTTAGTCGGCTCTTACGACAAGCATAGATAGTCCTATAGTCTATCCAGAAATCCACCCTAAGATCATCTATATTACTATAACACAAAACCTGTCATACAGATCTTGAAACAAATATATCCAATATAGCTCATGCAAGTCTATAATGTGGGCAAGTCTAGATCACTGCATTTGAAAATGAAGAGAGTATTTGGGCTCCTTCTTATTATGTTTTATTAGGATAATTTAACAGTGTTTTTTCTGTAAAATATGTTAATTTCTGACACTATGGATATTGACCTAAATTACAAATTATGCATTATATATTATGCGAACCTGTGGTAAGTGGCAATGTAAGCTTAATTTTCTTGCAACACATGACTAGATAAAGCACACCAATATGTCTGGGCATATATGCAAGTTGCCTGACTAAGCGCTTTATTAGAACAACCATTGGTGTTGCTGTTTCGACGGATACTTCTGATGCTTTTAGTATCAGTAGGGCAGACACACACGGGTGTCACATGAAGTTGACCGTGTTCACCTGACCGTGACACGCCCCACAGAGCTGCAGGGTGCAGGCAGAGGTGGCCTGGGCAACGGAAATCCCCAATCCGATCATCCGATCTGGTGTTATTACCACATTTGTCAAATGGATGATGATTCTGTGAAGACTGAACTCTCTGGTTAGCAGAATGTGTAAACAAAAATGGAGCCTGCTCTGGAAAACGTTTATCAAACAGCAGATTTTCTTAAAGAGGCGTCTATTTCGCGCAAGTTAAAAAATACGTTGTTTTCTCCAAATTTGTGTTTCAGAAAAAAATGCGATGAATATCTAGAAATATATTCATACGCAGTGAAAAATTCAAAAGATTTCAAAGTTCAAATGCCATTAAACAACGTGTTTCAACCAATCAGATTTCAGCACACATCATTCAGGACTGGACATGTAGAGTGTAGGGGATGTGCAGCATCTTGTGTTAGTTGAGACGCGACACGTCACCTCCGACTTGTGAAGAATACAATAGCCATTATGCCTACACATAGCTAGCGTGTGCCTTTATGGTAGAACTCGGATATTATTCATATTATGTCGAGTGTGAGTGAATTAAAAGTTTAAGTCATATTGTGTACTATGACTACAGGTTCTGTAACCAGCTATACATACAGTGGTTCCTTGCACCCCGTGCCCGGCGTGAGATTGCACCCACCCGGGGAAGATACTGTCCCGGGACGATGACTGGATACGGGGGCGACTGTGTGACACATCGGTGGTAGTTTAACTGAACACGCGGTTATGAGACCCTTGGATTACCAGCTTGTCACGAAGTGTCTCCGCCTGACTTTACAGCGCGAGATCGGGCGTCATCAGAACCCCATAACTTCCTCTTGTAATCCGTCATAATAATTGGGGTAGCAGTTAGATGCTGATTTAATCTGCTATTCGAAATGAGGATCGTCATCAAGCATCAACAATTTCTTTTCGCAGAACACCCACGTTGGACAGAGTACAATGTCTACCTACAAGAAAGTGTGAACAAAGTTGCCTAGTACACATGTATTCACATAGATTTGTATATGACACATTCATATGTGTAGATGGAGAGCTATTAAACATAATGATGATGATATGTAAGTAACAAAACAAATTCCCATATTTTCTTAAATTATGTTCATGACAGTCAAACCAAAGTGTTACCAATTCATCCTGACTCCATGATGAATGACAAATTGGTGTCGATGATGCAACGGCGTGCCTCACCAACATTTTCCTCGATGCTGGTCAAGGAACAATCAAACTTGTGCAAGTAAGAAACCGAAGCCAAAGTAGAAAACATAAATGGTTCAAAACAAACTGCAAGGAGTTATACGAGGGCTGGCTGAACAGTTCTAAGCCTAAGTTGGATATCTCAATCCGATTGAATCAAACTTTTGCCACCAACAAGTACAATCATTTAATGAATCATAGACATAAGAACTGCAACTGTAGTGTTATTATTGTCTCTGTACCAGACCATCGGGTGAACCTACCCATTGAAATCACCAGAAGTGGACAAAACTGACTATAGGGCAGTCATCAAGTACCTGCAACTGAAAGTACCTCCAACACAGATACATGTTGACATGGTCTCCACTTTAGGGTATGATACCCCTTCCTTTGCCACTGTAAAGAAGTGGGCTGTGGAATTCAAGCGTCCAGGAAGGCCTTCAACAGCAACCATTCCGGAAAACATTACCCGGGTGCATGACATGGTGATGGCTGATTGACGATTGACCACTCGACATATTGCCAGTGTTGTGGGCATCTCTCATGAGATGGTTGAGCTCATTATCACCAACAAGTTGGGAATGACAAAGGTCTTGATGGGTGCCAAAACTCTTGACAGCGAATCAGAAACGTGTCAGATTCATGACGTCCTGTGACAATTTATGCCGTTTTGAAGCAGATCCCGAAGATCTTTTGGCCCGATTTGTGACCATGGATGAGACCTGAATTCATCACTTTCAACCAGAAACCAAAATTCAGTCTAAACAATGGAAGCATCCGGAAGCATCCCCCCAAAAAGCCAAGTCGGTTCCTTCTGCTGGAAAGGTGATGGCTTCGGTCTTTTGGGATTCCAAGGGTATTCTGCTGATTGACTATCTTGAAAAAGGCCAGACTATCAATGGAAGATATTATGCTGACCTACTGAGACAGTTGCGTGAAGCTATCAAAGCTAAGCGACGGGGAATGCTCACTAAAGGAGTCTTGTTCCACAAAGACAATGCTCCTGTTCACAAATCGGTGTCGCCATTTTCCCAGTAATGATGACGTCATTTCCTCTGTGAAGGACTTTTTTAGGGCGGCTGAAGAAAATTTCTTCTTGACCGGCATCCAGGCATTGCAGCATCGCTGGCAAAAGTGTGTGAAACTGGAAGGGGACTATGTGGAGAAATAAATGAAAACCATCGACTTGGTACGAGTCTTTCACAGTTAGGCTTAGAACGTTTCAGCCAGCCCTCGTATTATTCCATACACAGAGTATTCTTGAACGTCGCCAGGATTCACTAGGAAAAATATCATACAAAATGTCTACCAGGCCCATAGAAGCCACGAACGTAGAAAATTGGCGGAAAGACATTACACTGAAGAGTTGCAAATTAAAAGATTTTCCATCAAGGAATACTGGGAATACTGGGAACTTGTGATGGAACGAGATCTTGAGGTCATGGTATAACGTCAAATGTTCCCTTAAATCAACACCACAACTCCCACTGAAGCCACATTACGTTTATTCAACGTTCAATGTGTTCCCATTACAACGTGTAGAGGGGCTTTATTATTTTGTAGTATTCTCCTGAAGTATTCCAGAACTAGTTCAAATTTCTGTGAAACAAAATTTCAGATACAATTGCTAAACATAGGATTGACTTAAAGAACTATACATATTGGATGCCTAAGCGATTAGGCTTATACCCGTTATCTATATCAGCATATGTGGTCATGCACAAATACTCCAGGCGTTTAAAGGATATGGACTGCGACAGACTGGTATAAACTATGTACATCTCACGAAGATTGGTTGGTTGGTTGGTTTGTTGTTTAACGCCGCACTCAGCAATATTCCAGCTATATGATGGGGGTCTGTAAATAATCGAGTCTGGACCAGACAATCCAGTGATTAATATCATCAGCATCGATCCACACAATTGGGATCGATGACATGCATCAACCAAGTCAGCGAGCCTGACCACCCGATCCCGTTAGTCGCCTTTTACGACAAGTATAGTCACCTTTTACGGCAAACATGGGATGCTGAAGACCTATTCTACCCCGGAATCTTCACGGGTCTCTCACGAAGATGCCCATATTGGTTACATATCCCTAAAATTGTTTTAGGCATTATTGTCGTTCTTCCAGAGCTCGATTATAAGATTATACGAGCAATATATTTTGTACGGAGGGAGGTGGAAGATATAGAAGTGTTACTGATTGGTAAGTTAAGGTGGGAGGGTGGGGGGTATAGAAGTGTTACTGATTGGTAAGCTAAGGTGGGAGGGTGGAGGGTATAGACGTGTTACTGATTGGTAAGCTAAGGTGGGAGGGTGGAGGGTATAGACGTGTTACTGATTGGTAAGCTGAGGTGGGAGGGTGGAGGGTATAGACGTGTTACTGATTGGTAAGTTAAGGCGGGAGGGTGGAGGGTATAGACGTGTTGCTGATTGGAAAGTTAAGGTGGGAGGGTGGAGGGTATAGACGTGTTACTGATTGGTAAGTTAACGTGGGAGTGTGGAGGGTATAGAAGTGTTACTGATTGGTAAGTTAAGGCGGGAGGGTGGAGGGTATAGAAGTGTTACTGATTGGTAAGCTAAGGTGGGAGGGTGGAGTGTATAGACGTGTTACTGATTGGTAAGCTAAGGTGGGAGGGTGGGGGGTATAGACGTGTTACTGATTGGTAAGCTAAGGTGGGAGGGTGGGGGGTATAGACGTGTTACTGATTGGTAAGTTAAGGTGGGAGGGTGGAGGGTATAGAAGTGTTACTGATTGGTAAGCTAAGGTGGGAGGGTGGAGGGTATAGACGTGTTACTGATTGGTAAGCTAAGGTGGGAGGGTGGGGGGTATAGAAGTGTTACTGATTGGTAAGCTAAGGTGGGAGGGTGGAGGGTATAGACGTGTTACTGATTGGTAAGTTAAGGCGGGAGGGTGGAGGGTATAGACGTGTTACTGATTGGAAAGTTAAGGTGGGAGGGTGGAGGGTATAGACGTGTTACTGATTGGTAAGTTAAGGCGGGAGGGTGGAGGGTATAGACGTGTTACTGATTGGTAAGTTAAGGTGGGAGGGTGGAGGGTATAGACGTGTTACTGATTGGTAAGCTAAGGTGGGAGGGTGGAAGGTATAGACGTGTTACTGATTGGTAAGTTAAGGTGGGAGGGTGGAGGGTATAGAAGTGTTACTGATTGGTAAGTTAAGGTGGGAGGGTGGAGGGTATAGACGTGTTACTGATTGGTAAGTTAAGGTGGGAGGGTGGAGGGTATAGACGTGTTACTGATTGGTAAGCTAAGGCGGGAGGGTGGAGGGTATAGACGTGTTACTGATTGGTAAGTTAAGGTGGGAGGGTGGAGGGTATAGACGTGTTAGTGATTGGTAAGTTAAGGCGGGAGGGTGGAGGGTATAGAAGTGTTACTGATTGGTAAGTTAAGGTGGGAGGGTGGAGGGTATAGACGTGTTACTGATTGGTAAGCTAAGGTGGGAGGGTGGAGGGTATAGAAGTGTTAGTGATTGGTAAGCTAAGGTGGGAGGGTGAAAACATAGAAGTGTTAGTGAAGTGTTAGAGTTAGAATGTGTTAGAGATGGCTGTGTACGTTAAGGTGGGAGGGCGGAAGATAAAGAAGTGATAGTGATGGCCAAGTTAGAATGTGTTAGAGATGGTTGTGTAAGTAAAGGTGGGAGGGTGAAAACACAGAAGTGTTAGTGATGGGCAAGTTAGAATGTGTTAGAGGTGGATGTGTAAGTTAAGGTGGGAGGGTAGAAGATATAGAAGTGTTAGTGATGGGCAAGTTAGAATGTGTTAGAGGTGGATGTGTAAGTTAAGGTGGGAGGGTAGAAGATATAGAAGTGTTAGTGATGGGCAAGTTAGAATGTGTTAGAGATGGTTGTGTAAGTAAAGGTGGAAGGGTAGAAGATATAGAAGTGTTAGTGATAGGCACGTTAGAATGTGTCAGAGATGGATCGGTAAGTTAAGGTGGGAGGGTAGAAGATATAGAAGTGTTAATTGTGGGCAAGTTAAGGTGGGAGGATGAAAGATGTAGAGTTGTTAGTGTGGGTAAGTTAAGGTGGGAGGATGAAAGATGTAGAGTTGTTAGTGCGGGTAAGTTAAGGTGGGAGGATGGAAGATGTAGAAGTGTTAATTGTGGGCAAGTTAAGGTGGGAGGGTGGAAGATGTAGAGTTGTTAGTGCGGGTAAGTTAAGGTGGGAGGGTTGATGATGTAGAGTTGTTAGTGTGGGTCCAGTTAAGGTGGGAGGATTGAAGATGTAGAGTTGTTAGTGTGGGTAAGTTAAGGTGGGAGGATGGAAGATGTAGAGTTGTTAGTGTGGGTAAGTTAAGGTGGGAGGATGGAAGATGTAGAGTTGTTAGTGCGGGTAAGTTAAGGTGGGAGGATGGCAGATGTAGAGTTGTTAGTGCGGGTAAGTTAAGGTGGGAGGATGGAAGATGTAGAGTTGTTAGTGTGGGTACAGTTAAGGTGGGAGGATGGAAGATGTAGAGTTGTTAGTGCGGGTAAGTTAAGGTGGGAGGATGGCAGATGTAGAGTTGTTAGTGTGGGTAAGTTAAGGTGGGAGGTTGGAAGATATAGAAGTGTTAATTGTGGGCAAGTAAAGGTGGGAGGTTGGCAGATATAGAGTTGTTAGTGCGGGTAAGTTAAGGTGGGAGGATGGAAGATGTAGAGTTGTTAGTGTGGATACAGTTAAGGTGGGAGGATGGAAGATGTAGAGTTGTTAGTGTGGGTAAGTTAAGGTGGGAGGATGGAAGATGTAGAGTTGTTAGTGTGGGTACAGTTAAGGTGGGAGGATGGAAGATGTAGAGTTGTTAGTGTGGGTAAGTTAAGGTGGGAGGTTGGCAGATGTAGAGTTGTTAGTGTGGATAAGTTAATACTAGATCTGGTTAATACCAGATCATCAACAAGTTTGATCGTAAACTAGAATACTGATATCAGTAATTTCCCGTTATCCAACACCAGTCAGCAGAGGTAGACTAATTGCTCTAAAAGTCGGTTTGTTGCATTAATCATTTTGAACCTTCCATACATACAAATTGATCAGTAACGGTATGATGGAAGATCCTTTAACGTAACAACCACTAGGCTACCCCACCACCCCATATTCGGCATTTACTTCAATTTAGTCATGATCAACTTGTAAACTAGCTTTGAATGTCACAGCATGTGTTACATCGCACCAGACCGACATAAGACACAGTCTCCATACATGTTAACAGTTTCATCTCCTGTATCTTGGCGACCACCAGAGTACCAACATAGTACAGGAAGTCACTGAACTATGCACACGTTTCAGAAACATCTCATTGCCTGTCAAAACCTTCTCTCGTCACTGACAAGCTCTCTGTGGTCGCCTGCGTCACACAGGCTGTACATGGTATATTTTAGAAGCGCTTCATACAATTACACGCTGTATTCACGAACACTCTATCCTCCGCGTCGGAGCTCTCATCTCACTCATACCAGTGAGCACCAGCTATCTCACAGCGATATGTATTATTTTGGTAAAGGTCGACAAATTGGTAATTATATTTACATATCGATATTCATATTGGTTTATAATCGTGTATCGTGATAAATAATAGCGACAAAACCATTTCCATAATAATAAGAAATCCGCTTAAAGAAGTGTCCATTGTACGAATCCGACTACAGCACATGCGTGTGTTTATGAATCAACTACCGAATACTGATGATACCCGGTGTTCGCGAAAAGGTTAGCGTATCCTGCTCCAAGGGTGGCACCCGTCACAAACACATACAAAGGCAAGGCACTTGTTCAGTTGAAAAACCCGGGAAGCTCGTGAATATAGGGAATTGCATCGGGTATTATTTGTGATATTTTGGAGTCAAATTTGGAAAGTGTCTTCCACATATCTACCAGAAAACGTTTGAAAGCTGAACTATGGTCCTGCATCTGAATCTTCACCACACAACGTTTTCAGACCAAGCGTCGTTAGACTGTCTTTAAAATATTCATGGAACGAGTATGCTCGAATGTATCTCAACAGCTGTTCAAAATTTGAAACCAAACGCTGGACTTGTTGGACAAATGCTTCTGGAATTGTGAAGTCATACCTCATGTCGTACAGTCTTGTGGATTCTGTTTTGTCACACTTGTGTATTTCTAGCCTAGGTGGGTAAATCAATGTAAGGGAATGGGCTGTTTGCCGTTATTGAACGTTGTCAGATCATCACTATACCTGAAGCTACATCTTGGCAAAATTCCCTTGTTTTGACTTTGCCAATTCCGACTCGTATGCAGGAGGGGATGCCTACTTCTTGTCTGTAAATGTCATGTCACAAAGATTTGTATCTATGAGGAAGTCCAACATCTCACACATTGTTTTCTCATTTAACTTCAAGATGCCTACATTTTCAACAGATTGTTCTGAACCCTTCGACAAGAGAGATGTAACACCAACTCTTACCGTTGGTGACCTCGTTTAGAGAAAATAATTCATTGATCAAGGAACAACGTTTTCCCTTTAGTTTGTGGGGTGGGATAGCGGTGTATAAAGTTGAAAAATAAAATGTTTTTACATTCTTGAACTCTCAAAAGGGCAAGCATATCCTCTTTGTGTTTGAGAATCCGCATGGTATCTTAAATTCCACTTGTCTCAAATACTTTCCGCGAATACAGGAAAGGTTCTTCTGCTTGTATTAAGGATGATGGTTAATCGTGGAGAAAGGGATTTGGTCTTCATGGCACCCGAGTAACACCTTGTTATATATTTTCTTGCAGTCACTCCGTGATTGTAGCGTCTTCATGGCACCGGAGTAACACCTTGATATATATTTTCTTGCAGTCACTCCGTGGTTGTAGCGACTTCATGGCACCCGAGTAACACCTTGTTATATATTTTCTTGCAGTCACTCCGTGGTTGTAGCGACTTCATGGCACCCGAGTAACACCTTGTTATATTTATTCTTGCAGTCACTCCGTGGTTGTAGCGACTTCATGGCACCGGAGTAACACCTTGTTATATATATTCTTGCAGTCACTCCGTGATTGTAGTGTCTTCATGGCAAGCGCGTATCGCTTGAAACAATTGTTTTCTTCAACCGGTAGACAGGATTATGACATGATCAATGGCATTTGAGATATGATAGAAGCTGTATACTAATGATATAGACAAAGAGTGTAAACCTCACGCTCTCTGGATCAGTACATATGTCAGATGGTCGCACTGACACAGTAAGATGTATCCGGATGAAATATATGAAGGCAAAATTGATCGTTGACTGTAGTAAGGGAGGTAACTCTGATGACCTTGTCCAGCGCCATGCACCGTGGATCGCCTTCTCCACAGCTGCTGCTGGTATAAGCAGTCATCACGGCACACAGCAGTGGAGGTGTGCCTGAAACTGGGCGGGAACCATACTACTATAATTTGACTTTGACTAATATGTTGAAGTTATGTAAAATGCGGAATCTCGGAAATATTGAAGAGCCTATAACATAATAAACACGTCGTGTCATACGATAAGTCATCATACAAGTCAGCTTGTTCAGGTGTAAGTAGTAGAGAGGGTCTTATCGTGTGGCAGTTTCTCTACTATAAAAAAAATCAATATTTGCTTCCAGATATTTAGGAAAATTGTATGACGTCTAGTATAATTAATTGTATTAATTGTACATTTAAAAACAATTACAGGCCAGTCATTCAATCAAGTGTGTGATCATGTCTCCGTCCACAATGCAGAGATAAGGTGTTAGGCTCTGACTGTTTCCCATTCTGCGTGATAACACCGTCACGAAGACGTACCTCTTCCCACGTGACCTACCTACCTACCCATGCACTACCCATGCACGAGCAGACTACCTGTACTGAACCAAACTCCCTCTTCCGAGCTGACATTCATGGCGTCCCCGACACACCAGCTCACCCAGCCTCTGGTAATTTAACGTAAATCTCAATGCTATAACAGAATTTACAAAGTGTAAAATAATTCCTGAATGTACCTTGATGTAGAGAATATCTCCATCCACGAACATGTATACAGCTAACCTCTGACCAATTCAACTGTAATAAAGCAAAATAAATATAACGTATTATGTTATGACAAAAGTCTCGCGTGTAAGCCTTTACAATTGTGTCTGTGAATTTAGAATAACTCTTGGCAAAAGCAGTTTAAACATACTGCTTAATGATATCGCACAAAGTAGGTTTTGAGATTTGGAAGAAATCTGACACTAAATCTCGCCGTTTTGTCAATAGTGTTTTAATACGCGCTGTGCCAATGACGTACTGTTCTTTATTCATGAACGTGACGTCACATGCATATAGTCAACATCACATTCCGTTTTATAATCAAGTTGTATATCCATAAAACTATGTCCCTTGTTCATTACATTCCAGGTTTCACAAACAGATACAAACTGTATGATGTATGTATTAAACATAGCGATGCTTACTCTTACATAACCAATTTAACGTCTAATATTTTTCTTTCGAAATTTCTTTTTCTCTTGTCAATATTATATTTAGTGCATGTAGCAATTTTGTTTATTGGGATTCCATTAGAACTTGAAATAGGCAGATTAAATTAAAAGGGTGACATCTCTCAACGCAGGACAAACTAAGAAGACATGGAATTCGTGATTGATAACATCATAACCACATTTATGCCAATACTCTCTGTGAAAGTATTCAATGTTTCTCTCCCTCTCGACATTCTGTTCTAAAAGATCTATTTAGATCCATTTAGATAGTTTTGTTCCAGCTCGAATTTATTTGTTTTCATGTGAGTTCATGTTCATGCTCTACAACGTTGAAAAACATATGACTGGAATTATATAAGTTTTATGCCCCTAGTTTTACATCACTGGTGAAATAGGTCGATAAATGTATTGTCAATTAGTACCAAATCCTGTATGAAATTGGCGATGTCTAACAAAAGAAGCCCATATCCTACACTCAGACGTTAACACCAATAGTTGACACCGGTACATACCAGCGAACTACATGGTACTTCCTCCCACACTTTTCCAACACGCGAGAAGTAGATGTAAATGTATTTACTCATAGAAATATTTTAAAATAATGTGCTTGTTCTGTTTGTCCTGTTTTAAATCTCTGAATACTGTAATGCTGGGAGCATCGAAGAGTCGGGTATCCGCATAGCGGTTATGAAAAGACAAATTTGAATATATAAGAAAAACAGGTTGGGAAACATCGCATTTCTTGCCTGTATAACGATGTTTATACAAACCAAATCATTCCCGATGACAAGTGTAAAGGTGCAATATATAACCTTGAAATTGTCCCCGAATCAGAAAGATGATTAGAGATACAATGTTCGTATGATATTCCTAGACGGACCCTGTTGACAGCCCCAATGTCACAGCAGGTGTGGACTCTCACGGGACTAATACTCTAACAGTATTCATCTTGGAATGTCATACTTGCCAAGGTTCATGTCAATTATACGAGCAAACATCCTGTTTTAGATAAACCAAAGCATTGGCTTTAAAATGCCAAATAGGTAAATATGTGAATGTATTTATTTATGTTCACTGTTGATGAAGTACATGTTTTTATGAAGTAGCAGACACAAACTGTTCTGTTCATATAACTGAAATAGGAATTTGAGTACAGCAATATGGATGGGCGTGGTCCATGTTCATGCAAACTAAAATGTCGGAACACCGCCAAAATGTTTTATAACCTCTTTTTGTTTCACCTGGAGTACGAGAAGCAGCCAAAACAATGAGTTGTTCCACATCCCCTGGCGGCATAGATAACCACGTGACTACATGAGTACTGTGTAGTCTGTATGTCTGTCTATCGACATGTGCCATTTGAGTGTCAGCACAAAATGGTCTGAGACCAGAGGGGAGGGGCTTCCTGCGACTGCCACCCAGGGATTGTCTTCAGGGTTGTGCTCGTGAACATCATTGTCAAGATACAGGAGTATCGGACACTTTGTAAACTGTGGTAGCCAAAGTCGCTGTTCTTGTCTACTCCATTATCTTTAACCTCAAGCCCACCCGAACTGACCCTCGACCAACAAAGTGATAACTCACATCGCCTCTATCACCAAGCTTTGCGTGCTGTCGTCCACGCTCTATGACAGTTGCGACGTCACGTGATATCGTAGCCCGGCGCGTGCGCCGCAATGGTTTCTATCGAACGGACCACCCATTTCGGCCGTGATCACTCGAGCTTAGGTCTGCTTTCTTCGATGAAAGATTCTTGTTTGAGTTCAAGTCGGTAGTTCTTAGATTCGGTGATTAGCAGCCTATACTGTTGTACATAGTCGACTGCAGTTCGGATTGCGGGTTACGTCAAGGGTGACCGCTGTCCGTGGCCGCCATTATGTCTCACGAGATTGAACACGAGATTACGAAACACGTTGTTAACACTAAAGGTAACCTGAGATCCACTGACTTACCCGCGCGTCTTCTCAAGTTTCCTGGACGTGAAGTGTACAATGAAATCTACCTATTGTATGAAGATCTGCCCTTCAAAGTAAACTTATGCAAGATTAAAAGCTACTTTTAGAATACACCCATAAGCCTTATTTAATTGGCTGTTGATTAAACGTTGAGTTTCTCTATCGTATACAGATCTGTATTGATTTCTACTACAGGGCACCGCCTATTATTCGCTTACCTAATCGGTTCTAACGCGTGCTTAAACTAAGATGCTATACTCCTGAAGACAATGCTGAAGTCGGAGGCGCGAGCAAAGGCGATATCCTCTTGAACAAAGTCCTATTTGTTGAAACAGATTCCTGCAGCACCTTAAGACTTCTTCATAAATACTCGAGGGAATTTGGTCATCATGAGGGTTTTAAGCGCACCATGTCAAACTCATTAGCAGTAAGGTAAATACTAGAGTGTCACTTTCGTCCCCCCAGGTCTGCACGCAAGAGGGCTTGTTAGAGTAGATTAGGTCATCGCTGTTGACAAATTAGGTTATGTAAATTATAGGATAACACAGAGTTGGCGAGACAACTCAGGAAACGTCTACACATATTGACACTGAGTCGAGCATATAGTCAGTCTGATGTTTTAATGATGGTTCTATCTGAAACATGGTGTTAAGTACGGATTTCCCCCTTGTACCACGGAGAGGCCTAATGCGGAATGTTCCGTCATATAGTGCAATAGCCAAAGGAAACTTGGATTTCTTAATCATAGAAAACGCGTAGAATCAAATTATTTACTTTTGTCGATCTAAATATTGCAAAACTTAGACCAGTAAATTTCCAAGCAGATACATACTGTTAGATATTTCACTAAAGCAGTCATCTTTCTGAACTAGTATATTGATAACGTTGTACAACTACTAATATGTGCATCCATGTATCATTTGTGTTGCTTAGAGTATCTCAGTCTGCGGTTGTATGGAATTTATATTTAAAAAACAATAACAGGCAGAGAGTGTTTTTGGTTAATATCCAACTTGAACGAATGCCACTATTTTGAGGCTGAACGGATATTGACTGTAGGGGTAACGTAAGTGAACGAGTCAATCGACGGGATAGGTCTGAAGGATAGCTACTTCCTTACCGTTTGTAACGACGATTCAGTGCCACATTTTGTCCCTTCTTCAGATGAATACCGTGTTTACACAAAACAGGATTAATGTACAAAGGTAACGAGGAAGGCAACGGGATGAACGGGAGAAAATCGGATAGAGCACAGTGGAAGTAGAGTGATGGGTCTGGCGTTATGAAGAGCTGACGATGGTGACAATATAGCAAGAAGATGATAAAGGAGTCTATGCAGTAATGATTTTGTTAATGCACAATGTAGTTGAAAGTACATACTGGGCAGGCACGTGTCCTGTACTCCGTTAGTGGCTGGCCTGATTCTTTGGATTTTTATAATTTTTTAAATATTCCTCGTTTTCCCATTGATTAATATTGGTATGGAGAATCTTGATTTGGTGGCAGGAACTAGTGTAGTCAAGACTGCTGATGAGGTATTCTTAAGGAAAGATTTCACCTGAGGTCTTGTGAATTAGTTCTGATGACTATGGGGCGCGACGTCTCTCCAATACATCTGTCAGCGCTGTGATCTCACAAACACATACACCTGGTGTTCGGGGTGGTCCGAGGGGCACCGGTACCTCGGGCACGTAGGATATTTCTAAGTGTCGTGTCGGTGGTGAAGAAAAACAAACATTTATTACCCAATTATACAAGAATTCTTATTCTTCTCGATCTCTTTCAAATAATTTCATTCATTCATGTCAGTGTAGTTAGATACATTAATACTCCCAATATTTTGAAGCCACAGACAAAAAATATACTTGCCCTTCGATACATCACACACTACAGCAAATATCATCAGACTCTTCTCACAACTTGAATGCAGTGGTATTACAAGCAACTTAAACTAAAGCTTGATTTCACATGCTCAACAAGAGCCAACATAGGTCAACAGAGTAGGTAACATTCAACACCACAGTCTTCATCTTCAGCTGCCCTGACAGATACCTCTGAACAACCATTGGCCACAACTTCAGACGTTGTACATATGCTCATGAGATCCCTCTTTACAATGTCAAGGTACTTATTAGGGTAGCCTAGTGGTTAAATCGTTCGCTCGTCATGCCGAAGGCCCGGATTGGTTCCCACATGAGTACAATGCCTACTTTTACCGCCGGTACACACTTATACTGGGACATTTTACGATGATGTCCACACTTTCGTGCCATGTCCTGTCATCTAAATAACAGTTTCAACGATACATTCATGCTGCTGAATTAACTTTCAAATAGGTTCTGACAGTTTCCTCTTTTATAGTTATATAGTCTTTCCTATTACATGTGTATAGACTAACAACGATCAGAGATGGAGGTTAGAGTATGTTCCAAAACGAACGACAATGATCCTTTACATGAGTGAGTGAGTAACTATTGCTTAACGCCGCATTAGCTATCACGAGTCTATACGCGGCGATCTGGTACGTGACTACCTAAGTAGATCAACCATGTCCTGTTATAAATAACCATACTATAAATAAACAAATCTGCATATCCGAAGGGTCGCATTAATCGATAGATAAGAATAAATGTTTCCTGTGTCCCTTATCTTAAACTTACTTGATATGCATAAATACATTTCTTGATTCAGAGGGAAGGAAAAAACATATTCAAATTTTGGGAATTTTTCGACGCATCCATAGACCTAGCTAATAATTATATAAACACGCAATGAGGCGTGTGTACTGTGGCGTCTCGACATTGATGAAGGCATCAAACCTGTTCCAACACGAATACAGAACCGATTTGGGGAGAAACATTCCTCAAATGCAACTGTAAAGGGGTCCCTGTAGGGAAGAGTAGAGGTCAGCACGGGTCCGCCTGCACATAGGAGGAAGCCATACACCTCCATGACGGGGGCGGCAGACAACAGACTTGACATGTGTTATTGTTATTGTTATTGTTATTGTCACTGTGCTTCGAATGTATTATAGTAGTCAGAGAGGTTTCAGGAGGAATGTCAAGAGTTAGCGCGTTGCTAGGGTATTTGCGTGGGATTTATTGCTTCGGAATGAAGCTGAACTGGCAAAAAGCACGCAACAAATCTCACGTAGATGTAAATATCTGATGCATCATCCCTTTCATCATTCAGGGGGAAATTGCTTCTCATCATCAAGTATACTGAATGGAATGCACATGGAAACTGCACCAGCAGTGCATCAACGCATCAATGTAAGAATCATGCATTATAAACTAAGCGGCAAAAGAAAGTATAGGTTCAACTTGGCAATTTGTAATTTTCCTAAAAACAGCGATAACTAGTGGAAAGTGGGTATTGGGAATATGACTGCCCAGGAACAGGTACCAAAAACACCTCACCCAAAAAAATGGTGAAAGAGGTTTCCCGCCTATGGCATAAACTGCACGTGCATGTTAGCTGTATAAATGCGTTCGTCTGCAGGGTGAAAGCACACAAAAGAAATGCCACGACTGTCACAGGAGCAGAGAGAGAGAGAGCCATCGGTATGGACGAAATGGGGGCAACACAAGTCCAAATTGCCAGAAGGTTTGGTTGTTCACCATTGACAGTAGCCAGGCTGATTCAACGGTACAGGCAGACGGGGAGGACACAGGTCAGGCCTAGAACCGGACGACCCCGAGTGACCACTGGAAGACGGTCAGATACGGCTCATTCACATGCGAAACAGATTCGTAACGGCGACAGCGACGGCAGCAACAGCGTTGGGACATTAGCCAACGTACACTACTACGACGACTTCGTGCTGCTGGAATCCGAGCGTATCGTCCTTTCCGAGGAATGGTACTGACTGCTCAACATAGACGCCTGAGACTGAGATGGGCTAGGCAGGTTCGACGCTGGCAAGTGAGAAATTGGCGTCGAGTGCTGTTTACTAATGAAAGTCGGTTTAACTTGTTTCGAAATGACGGCAGAGAACGAGTTTATCGGCGCAGAGGGGAACGTTTGGCTCCGGCTTGTATTCGAGAGGTCCATCCATTCGGCGGGGGAGGTTTTAAGGTGTGGGGCGGTATTTGTGGAGATCAGAAGACTGATTTGGTGATTATACAGGGAAACATGAACGCAGTGCAGTACAGAGACCAAGTGTTGCAGCCAATGGTGCTTCCGTTCTTACAAAACCAACAGCAGGGGACATTGTTTCAACACGACAATGTCAGGCCCCATACTGCAAGACTGACTCGGAATTTTCTAAACCAGCAGAACGTTGACGTTTTGCCCTGGCCTGCCCACTCACCCGATATGAATCCTATTGAACATCCGTGGGACGACCAACTCGACAGACAGATTAGAGCACGCCATCTGCCTCCCGTCAACAGACAAGAATTGCAGCAGGCCCTGAGAGACGAGTGGCAACGGGTTCCAGTCCAAGTCATCAGAAGACTGACGTCATCGATGAGGCGGCGTATCACAGCATGCATTGATGCGGCTGGAGGTCATACACGCTATTGAAGGCAACTGTGTCTGACAATGTTTTAGTGACATTTCAGACAACTTTCGAAAATGAAATTTTGGATTGCACAATTTCTTTTAAACTGTGGTTGATCACTCGTTTGTTACCCCTCCCTAGATTATATTTTAATTTACAACAAAACCTCTTCTTGTTATTTTTTATCGATCATGGAACTCGACATATACTTTCTTTTGCCGCCCAGTTTATTATACAGACCTGATAGGCCAACATGGAACAATCATGCATTATACTAGACAGACGTGATAGGCCAACATGGAACAATCATGCATTATACTATACAGACTTAATAGGCCAACATGGAACAATCATGCATTATACTATACAGACGTGATAGGCCAATATGGAACAATCATGCATTATACTATACAGACGTGATAGGCAAAAATGGAACAATCATGCATTATACTATACAGACGTGATAGGCCAACATGGACCAATCATGCATTATACTATACAGACGAGATAGGCCAACGTGGAACAATCGTGCATAATACTATACAGACGTGATAGACCAACATGGACGAATGATGTATTATAGTATACATACGTGATAGATCAACATGGAAGAATGATGTATTATACTATACATACGTGATAGACCAACATCGAAGAATCATGCATTTACCATACAGACGTGACAGACCAACATGGACGAATGATGTATTATAGTATACATACATGATAGGCCAACATTGAACAATCATGCATTATACTACACAGACTTGATAGACCAACATGGAAGTATGGTGTATTATTCTATACACGGGTAATAGACCAGCATGGAACAATCATGCATTATAATATACAGACGTGATAGACCAACATGGAAGAATGATGTATTATAGTATACATACGTGATAGATCAACATGGAAGAATGATGTATGATACTATACAGACTTGACAGACCAACATGGAAGAATGATGTATTATACTATACAGACTTGATAGACCAACATGGAAGAATGATGTATCATACTATACAGACGTGATAGATCAAAATGGAAGAATGATGTATTGGAGTATACAGACGTGATAGACCAACATGGAAGAATGATGTATTTTACTATACAGACGTGATAGACCAACCTGGAAGAATGATGTATTATACTATACAGACTTGATAGACCAACATGGAAGAATGATGTATTATACTAAACAGACGTGATAGACCAACATCGAAGAATGATGTATTGGAGTATACAGACTTGATAGACCAACCTGGAAGAATGATGCATTATACTATACAGACGTGATAGACCAATATGGTAGAATGATGTATTATACTATACAGACTTGATAGACCAACATGAGAGAATGATGTATTATACTATACAGACTTGATAGGCAAACATGGAAGAATAATGTATTATACATAACAGACTTGATAGGCCAACATGGAAGAATGATGTATTATAATATACAGACGTGATAGACCAACATGGTAGAATGATGTATTATACTATACAGACTTGATAGACCAACATGGAAGAATGATGTATTATACTAAACAGACGTGATAGACCAACATCGAAGAATGATGTATTGGAGTATACAGACTTGATAGACCAACCTGGAAGAATGATGCATTATACTATACAGACGTGATAGACCAATATGGTAGAATGATGTATTATACTATACAGACTTGATAGACCAACATGAGAGAATGATGTATTATACTATACAGACTTGATAGGCAAACATGGAAGAATAATGTATTATACATAACAGACTTGATAGGCCAACATGGAAGAATGATGTATTATAATATACAGACGTGATAGACCAACCTGGAAGAATGATGTATTATACTATACAGACTTGATAGACCAACATGGAAGAATGATGTATTATACTATACAGACTTGATAGACCAACATGGAACAATCATGCATTATACTATACAGACGTGATAGACCAACATGGAAGAATGATGTATTATACTATACAGACTTGATAGACCAACCTGGAAGAATTATATATTATACTATACAGACCTGATAGACAAACATGGAAGAATTATGTATTATACTATATAGACGTGACAGACCAACATGAAAGAATGATGTATTATAGAATACAGACTTAACATACCAACATGGTAGAAAGATGTATTATAGTATACAGACGCCAAAGACCAACATGGAAGAAAGAAGTATTTTACTGTACAGACTTGATAGACCCACATCGAAGAATGATGCTTGAACAGTTCATACTTGAAAAGTACACACTTAATACATACTTTTGTTTGTTCTGCTTGTGTGTTTGTCTCATCTTACCGACACGTTGAATATATGGCGGTATATATGTAATGCAAGTTTGGGTCAGTCTTTTCAGGTGTATAATTGTAAGGAGTAGTAAATCTCTCGAAGTATGTCTAGGATAAGTGTTCCCAGAACAGAACAGGTCGTTGGTGTCACCAATTGCCAAAGCTACATGTTGCGTTCCGCTCCTCTCTACCCTGGCCTATCGCAAGACTAATCAGTATTTCCTCAAGGTAAATGTGAAATCCTATCTACGTTTTCATTGCATATCTTACGAAGAATTTACATATTTGTAGGATGAAGTCACATGTCGCGATAAACGGGCATTGTTCGAAAAACACGGGACGCCTGGAGGGTGCCCAATCTGTCACGTGACTCCCCCACGCTGCGGGCTACTTCTGTTTGTCACGTGAACACTCTATCAAATCAGCATTAAAATCGTTACAAATATCGTGTTCAATTCCTGGAGACAGGTCGGCGCTGGGGGCACTGTTAATGTAGTCATGACTCACTTTCCTTTTAGGGTTTACGTTCGCCATTAGATCCTGATTTAAATCTATCACGAACTCTATAAGCATTGATACTGTGGTGTGGAAACTTTCTTCATGCACCAAACCACTGTCGTTGCTTCATGTCAAGTCTAACTGGCTTTCAAACGTTGCATGTTTGTATTGAACCCTAAAATACACGAAGTCGGTTTGGTTTTAAACTGCCGGGCAAAAGAAAGTATACAGCCACGTTTGATGGTGGGAAATAATTAAACAAACAAGAAATGGTCATTCGATGGTGATGTATTAGAGACGGGTATCACAGCTGTGTTTTGGACCTCAAGTTTGCAGTGTTTCGGCGACTGCTTTCAGCCTTGTAACGTGTTAACCTTTGTGAATGTTGTAACGTTTTTTAGTCAATCAGGACACTAGGATTACAACCAGTGGAATTGTTAAATTGTCCCAGATATTACATACTATTTGAAATGAACATCAACCATATTAAAACAAATGGCTGTTTTCGTGGCGTATTGATTTGTTTTGTGATTCATTGAAAGAGGAACATGGTCATCTTGATGACAACAATAACTGATGCAAGATACATCTCTGGCAGGGTCAACACATTGTTCATCATTGAATTCCACCCATGTAGCTGGTGGGCGGAATGACATGGGCCAGCCAGTGTCCACATCCTTACATATTCCCCTGCTGAAATGTGGTATGATGTCGTACTCAGCACGTACCTCACTAATGGTAACAAAATTGCCTTTTCACAGGAAACGATTCCCGCAATCTTTATCAAGATCGCATGGATGCTATTATTTACTTTTGACATTCCCCGACACTCCCATGAAGGCATATACGCTTTTCATGACCATTTAAAAAACTACCATTCAGAAACGTTAAATTGAAAACTAGCCATGTCAATTCTTTCTCTACAACCAATCGTGACCCCACCCAGCGCCCCGGCACAATGAAACACGTGAAATGTACACCGGGGCAGGAAGAATGTTAATCTAAAGGGTTAACATTATGTACCACTTGCTATCATAACGTTGTTAATTGAATATCCTGGTTTGTGAGTGGAAAGTGTAAGTTTATGTTTTGACGTGACAATATCGGTGGTGATGTGCCGTGCCTGCGATGAATATACTTGTGTTTGACGTCCAGCCAAGTCGTATGGTGAAATAAGCAATTTGGCTACATCGTCGCCCCCGCAAGAGATATTGACACGTCGGTGTCAATTTCATGACGGCAATCTTTGAGGAATGCCACTTCTTAACCGCCGCTGCCTTCATGGTCCCCATGCATTGTGTACACACGGTGATGATTATCACATCCGTGGTAGTTTGGGGTGGAATTCACACTGATAGTGAATCAAATCACGCAACAAACTCTCACAGTGAAACACAAACTTTCATAAATACGTCCCTCGTTCAAATCACACATACATCTGCATAAGAGTGTACGCGAGTGTATTAGAGTGTACAACAGTGTACTAGAGTGTATCAGAATGCATAATAGTGCACTAAAGAATATCAGAGCGTACAACAGTGTTCTAGAGTGTATCAGAATGCATAATAGTGCACTAACGAATATCAGAGCGTACAACAGTGTTCTTGTGTGTAGAGAGTATCAGAGCGTACAACAGTGTACCTGTGTGTAGAGTGTATCAGAGTGTACAGCAATGTCCCAGAGTGATGAGTTTATCAGAGCGTACCACAGTGTGCCTGTGTGCACAGAGTATCAGAGCGTAAAACAAAGTACTTGTGTGTAGAGAGTATCAGAGGGTACAACATTGTGCCTGTGTGAAGAGTGTATCAGAGTATACAACAGTGTACTTGTGTGTAGAGAGTATCAGAGCGTACAGCAGTGTACTTGTGTGTAGAGAGTATCAGAGCGTACAGCAGTGTACTTGTGTGTAGAGAGTATCAGAGTATACAACAGTGTACTTGTGTGTAGAGAGTATCAGAGCGTACAACAGTGTACTTGTGTGTAGAGAGTATCAGAGCGTACAACAGTGTACTTGTGTGTAGAGAGTATCAGAGGGTACAACAGTGTACTTGTGTGTAGAGAGTATCAGAGTATACAACAGTGTACTTGTGTGTAGAGAGTATCAGAGTATACAACAGTGTACTTGTGTGTAGAGAGTATCAGAGCGTACAACAGTGTACTTGTGTGTAGAGAGTATCAGAGTATACAACAGTGTATTTGTGTGTAGAGAGTATCAGAGTATACAACTGTGTACTTGTGTGTAGAGAGTATCAGAGTATACAACAGTGTACTTGTGTGTAGAGAGTATCAGAGTATACAACAGTGCACTTGTGTGTAGAGAGTATCAGAGTATACAACTGTGTACTTGTGTGTAGAGAGTATCAGAGTATACAACAGTGTACTTGTGTGTAGAGAGTATCAGAGTATACAACTGTGTATTTGTGTGAAGAGAGTATCAGAGTATACAACTGTGTACTTGTGTGTAGAGAGTATCAGAGTATACAACTGTGTACTTGTGTGTAGAGAGTATCAGAGTATACAACAGCGTACTTGTCTGTAGAGAGTATCAGAGTATACAACAGTGTACTTGTGTGTAGAGTGTATCAGAGTGTACAACAGTGTACTTGTGTGTAGAGAGTATCAGAGTATACAACTGTGTACTTGTGTGTAGAGAGTATCAGAGTATACAACTATGTACTTGTGTGTAGAGAGTATCAGAGCGTACAACAGTGTACTTGTGTGCAGTGAGTATCAGAACGTACAACAGTGAGTTTTGAGCGTATCAGGACGTACAGCAATGTCCCAGAGTGATGAGTGTATCAGAGTGTACTACAGTGACCAAGACTAGAGAGTATCTACAAAAGCGTACTTGAGCACATGAGTCATAGAAGGAACAAGGTTCATCTAGTCCGATGTCGCATATATTGCAAACAATAATCTTGCATCTATCGATACATAAGGAAAATATCACTTGTGCAACAAGGACGCTTAAGTGGAGAATTAATTCTTCAGCACTCTACATGAGTTCAATGCCAGTTAGACGGATGCAGCAGCAGGAGATGCCTCGGCAATAGGGATGTCCTAGTTCAGGGGTTCCGACTAGTCTGACCTACTTAGCCCACATAACATAGGACATGGATTCTTTCATGATAGTATATTTATTAATATATTTACAAAACATAATCTGCTTAGGAACACACTGTACACGTTTAGCCACGTTTCATGGAATAGCAGAGGTGAATGTCATCACATGCATGTCTTGTGGGGAAGGAAGGAAGCGCATGGGTCCGACAGAACATAGTATATGTTGGGATAGAACATGGTATCTTTTAGAACAGAGCATGTTATCTTATATAGATAAATAAATAGCACAAAGTAGCCTAAAGAATAGATCATGAAATCTTAACAATAAGAGTGTGTTATCTTAAAGGATAAAACACGGTACCTCAAGGGATAGAACATGGTATATTGTTGTTTTAATCCTAGACATATCGATGTGAAGGCATGCCATCAGCCATATGTTGCAAGCAATGGTATCGTCAACACAACACCACAAAGTTAACACTCCCTTCCCATGACGGTCTATGTTGGAATCCCAAAGTAGTCTTAAATGCACTTGTATTACACAGCCCATCTCACCCTCTTGAACATATACACGTACACACCCACAAACAAACAACCTCTGTAAACCCACTTTAACATACTCTGCATTGATATATAGAAATATTATACACAAATTAAAGCTGCTGATTTCGTATTTGCCTTATCGTCGCACGAAGGTATTTAGTTGGTCACCATGGTCTCCACATTGACGCTGCTGTCTGCTGACCAGCCACGTGACAGTTCTCAGCCACAGGCTGGCCGTTAGTAATGATGTTCCCAAGAGGAAGTTGGAGTTTGTTCTGAGTATGACTGTGAACTTGGATTGGCTGCATGCAGGTGGGAATGGCGCTCGCAAAAGGGATTCCTGCAACTGGAATATTGGAGAGTCTATATACAGGGTACGGAATGGTTGCTGGAGCAACACTTCCGCTCGTCATGTTTACATTACATGCCTGGTACGCTTCCGGAAGCGGTTGGACTGATGATGGCTGACCGAAGTGTATTTTTGGAATGGTGGGTGGATTCATAATGTTTGGTGTCGACGCAGAATCCAGAAGAATTAGAATGTCGCCTCCACACACAAGTTTGATTGGGCCGGACACCTGCTCGAGAGTTGCCTGCTTCACCGGGGATGTCTCGGGGCTGGGCTGTTGCAGTAAAGGCGTCACGTAGGCCGTATTCTGGACCGGAAGTCGTTCTTCCTGTTTAATGACATCAACAGGGGTCGTTGATTTTGCAATATCAGGCGACGACGATTCACTGGCTGATTGGTGATCACTCTCGTCGTCAGACTTCTCCCACTTGATGCCCTCCATTGGTTCAGCAGTCTGGGCCTTCTCCTGTAGCTTGTCCTGACAATGAGTGGTAATTTTGGCGCGGATGTCATGGGTGATGTTGTTGTGTGTCTCCAGGAACTGCATGACTTCCTTGACACACTTCTCGTAACCCGCCACATACTGCTGCTGGAACCCGGGGCTTGGCACACGGGAAGGAGCATCTGCACAAAGAAAGTTAGAAGTAAAATAACAACCGAGAACAGTACATCAAAATATAAAACACGTACACCCTATATGTAACGCTTTATCGCCCCCCCCCCCTACCCCCCCCCCTCCCCACACACACATACTTATACACACTCACACTCACATACGCACACACACACAAAACACATACACACTCTCACACCCTATATGACCAGTTAGAGTACTTGCTTCAGCATCATACGCTTCCTTTTTTTACTAACTAGAAACATTCAATAAGACATATTTTTTCAACGATTGCCCTGTCATCTCATTTTCTCAGGTTGAAGTACCTTCATGGCATTACCCCAAACCTTTCAAACATACAACACCGGGCAGTATAGCATTATCAAATGCAATTCTGTGGAGTATCTTGCATGACATCACTGTTTGTGAGCAAGTTCAACACAGTTGTGGAGTTTTTATCTTGTCGCTCTAATCCATGTCAAACTCCCCATCAACTCCTTTGTACTCAGCAAGATAAGCACAATACACATTGTATGCAAGGTAACACTTGAGCCCTTGAACATATCTTGGCCGTGTCAGGTTAAGGCCATTAGGTATTCTTAAGGTGACCATTATGTGGTTTATCCTGTGTCCACCATCTTGGTCAATGCCTTGGTTAAGCCAGGGATTACCTGTTGGCAGGTGGTTTCACCATGTCGGGAGATTAATAACACCGAGGTGAATGGCAAGTTTAACTACTGATAATAAGATGTATACACATTCTTTTGTATTACTGTGGCGATCTATATGTATGTATGTATGCATGTGTGCGTGCGTGCGTGCGTGCGTGCGTGCGCGCGCGGTTGGTGGGCTGCTTGATCTCATTGTTCGCACTAATAGGCATGTGGCGTTCTTACAAAACTGAATTAACGCTGTATTCCGTTGCATACCCATACAGTTTGGGTCCCCACTTCCTACTACACAGCTACATTTCACATTCGTCGTGAACACTGTCGAGTATCACTAATGTAACATCAGCGATACCTGGGGTTCTACACGCACCACAACAGACCCGTATCCAGGTCTCTACATTCCTTCAAACACCAAGTGACACTAGATCAACATCACATCCCATAACGTGTTGTAATGTCAGATCAATACAAATCTCCTTTCTTGCATTTTTGTCAAATATATCTTATCAATCGATTGTTCATTTCCGTCTGTTAATCACTTAAAACCAAAATTTAAAATTCAAATTCCTTTACGCTCTTCTCTAAATCTTCGGCGAGGTTTACAAGTCCCATATGGCCTTGCCGTGGCTTCCATAGAGTATGAGGTCAGTATAGTTCGCTATTCATCCCTTTTCTCAAAGCCAACACTGACGGGCGCCAATCGCTTCCAGATCCTCGGAGATTAATTCCTAGTTGTAAATATCTCACACTGGGGTAGCTTCTCGTTGGCTTGGTATCTACGTTTTCAAATATACCCTCAACCGCCTTGCCCTTTCCTGGCTGCCATTGCGAGTTGCTAAGACGCTATCGAGTGAGGATTTACTAGTATTACCCGTTAATCCGCCTACCCCTAAACCGGCGTTCGGAGGAGGAGGCTAATGATTTAATTTTACTTTATCGCAGATAATTTGTTGAAGGCTTGGCGTCGTTTTTCACTGGTATAAGTGTTCTCTCTTTGGTCAGAAGGATCATGTCGCTTTGGCCATGTCTCAATCGAAGTCTTTACAAGGAGGAAAACAGGATAGGTAGACAACAGAAGGCTTTCTAGGATCTACTGTTGTCCAGTGTTCTTATCATGGACGGATGTAATGAGAACATCACATGAATTCGCTACTTGCCGCGAAAAGGACAACCACAAGAATGTCGAAATGTGTAAAGTCGACCCTATTCAAAATACACAAGGACGCCAATATCGCTCTTACCAGATGCTCAACGTAATACACAAGACACGCGTTCTATAGGCGAGCATGACAATACATCGAGCGGACATAATATCATTTTTTGTCTTCATACACTTTCATATTTTTTTCCAAACCGCCAAACAAAGAATTTGACCCGTATTTTATAAAGAACATATGAAATGCGATCCAACAAAGTATGTTTATTGTCCAATCTCACATTGAGCTACAAATGATCATAAATCATATCGCCTAAGTATTCAATTGTATGTTTGAACTCTGTTAATGACAATATATTGAAATGGCCCCGCGAAACGCCCATCGCCAGCTGAAAGCATCCTGAAGCCGTCCACTTGTGGGTTCACTGCAGAATAGATTTTCCATCACAGCAAGTGGTAATATCGCATCCATAAGTAAGGGATAAGGGTGATAGTTCGAAAAGTGATGAAGTACCATTTTGTTGACAGTTAGTTGATTGATACTGACAAAGTGTTATCTATCAAACAACAAATACCTTGACGAGTGCGTATTTCAAAACCGTGTGAAAAACATGTAGCAAATGAAGGAATCGATGCGTGAAATAGCACAGGGACCGGCATGTATTGACGCAGCAGGGGTTAAGCAAAATGGAAATTTACATGCTTTTGACAGTGATCAATTTCTGTTGACCTGTTTTCTGAGGCATGTTTGACAGATAACGTTACACATAATTTGATCGATTTGGGTTTCGCTAAGCAATAGGGGTTTTGTTCCATGGCGTGATATGGATGCCAGATAAGCGAGTATTACTCGGCGAAGCATGTATCGGAACTGTGTATCTCCAGATTTCTTATTAACCGAATTATTTAGATGAACAGACTCGTGGGAAAAAGAGGTTCCTGTGAAATACCTGACCTTAAAGTACGTAGTACAACGCAGATTTATTGTTGAACGGTTTCTGGAAATGTATTATGTATTATATTTTTATTTAACTGATTGACTCATATCATCTATTGCTTTCCGTATCATTCAAAATGGCATAATCAAATATACGTTTTTATTTGTCATTGAAAATATCTCGTTTTATGTTAAAGCTATACATGAATAGGTCTTGCCCTACGCTGGCGACTACGGGGAGTTCTTAGTGTGAGGTGATTAGAGTGAGCGTGTGGCGACGTGTGGGTGAGAGTCAAGCTGCTGTCCCCGTGCCTCCACACGACCTGTATACGACCACTGAACATTCCTACGTCCGCAGCAACAGGTTAAACATCGCCACTCTACGATTAATCGCGTCTCTCGACATCCATGTAGGAGAGCTTGGTTAGGTTAATTTACATGAGGACAAACCTGCCTGGACAGGGAGCTGTCCATACAACAGTTGTGCTTTGACTGGAGGCTTACACTCACCTGGTTGTAATCCGTTTCCCCTGATCTCATTAAATACAGATCCAGGAGGAAGCTTCCCCACTGTGGCCATATCTCGCATTAATGGAATGTCGAAAGCGCATCGAATCCTTTTGGTTTTTCGTAAGAACTAAAATGGAATATATTGAGAGAACATCTATTGTGTTCTTTTGAATAGAATAATTCCAGTTACGAGTAATTCTGATGCCAGATCGTATGAAGCGAAGTTTGCAAGCATGGGTATTCATCCTTTGTACTCGTTTGCTCATCACGTTCAAATAGCTGCTAGGCATCATTTGATCAGATTGTTTGACAGACACCTCAAATAAGCATAAGACCGATATAAACAGTTAAGTCAGTTAAGTTTATCATGTGCTTTATTGTCACTTGAAAATATCTTAAGTTATCAATATTATATACTGCAGTGTAGTCAGCACTGACAGAACACTTCTACATGGTTATAGGTTTTAAAACATAATTTGATTTAAAACGCCAATAGTTGTCCTGTTTATTCCTTAACGTGAGAGTGTAGCGGTGTATGTAGGTGTGGGCTGGGGCTGGGTGGGGTTAGACAAACGTCCCCGGGATGTCTTGTTGTGTCCCGGCATGCACTGTCGTCTCGATGTCGGCACGGTGGTAGATCAAAGGACACATCTTGTCAGAGATGGACATGACAAATTAGGCTTTGAGTGCAACCGAAGGTTATGCCTACTCCAACCAGAGTATTACAGTCTCTCAGATAACAGTAGTTATGTGGTTGTTACACCTGATGTAGGACGACATCCTGCCTCACCGCGATGCCCGTGGGGAGATCAGGGCGAGTTCTTACCCAAGTCAAAGGCCAGCCCCTACCCAAAAGGGTCACTGAACACACGGGAACATCCTTTGATTTGAATATATTTCAAGATAAAAAGGTGAAAAAGGATTGCGAACAAGTTAGAGAATCTTTACATACTGCATCAACGCATTTCACTGAGAAATTAGTTATTAATTTCCTTGTCCACTCAGACACTAACACGTTAGTAGACCTTACTAATCAGTAAGTATGTTCTTTACTCGGTTGCCTATCGTCACTAACTCAAGAAAGCATAAGTTGTGATCAGATTTATTTTCATTGTCAGCTTACTATATCTCTGCACAAACTGTGTGTCTGTATGGAGTCATGTATGACTTTATCTCTGCACATACTGGGTATCTGTATGGAGCCATGTATGACTTTATCTCTGCACATACTGTGTGTCTGTATGGAGTCATGTATGACTTTATCTCTGCACATACTGGGTGTCTGTATGGAGTCAAGTATGACTTTATCTCTGCACATACTGGGTATCTGTATGGAGCCATGTATGACTTTATCTCTGCACATACTGGGTATCTGTGTGGAGCCATGTATGGCTTTATCTCTGCACCCACTGCGTGTCTGTATGGAGCCATGTATGACTTTATCTCTGCACCCACTGCGTGTCTGTATGGAGCCATGTATGACATTATGTCTACACAAACTGTGTGTCTGTATGGAGTCATGTATGACATTATGTGTACACAAACTGTGTGTCTGTATGGAGTCATGTATGACTTTATCTCTACACACACTGCGTGTCTGTATGGAGTCATGTATGACTTTATCTCTACACACACTGCGTGTCTGTATGGAGTCATGTATGACTTTATCTCTGCACCCATTGCGTGTCTGTATGGAGTCATGTATGACTTTATCTCTGCATCCACTGCGTGTCTGTATGGAGTCATGTATGACTTTATCTCTACACACACTGCGTGTCTGTATGGAGTCATGTATGACTTTATCTCTGCACCCATTGCGTGTCTGTATGGAGTCATGTATGACTTTATCTCTGCATCCACTGCGTGTCTGTATGGAGTCATGTATGACTTTATCTCTACACACACCGTGTGTCTGTATAGGGTCATGTATGACTTTATCTCTGCACACACTGCGTGTTTGTTTGGAGTCATGTATGACTTTATCTCTGCACACACTGCGTGTTTGTTTGGAGTCATGTATGACTTTATCTCTGCACACACTGCGTGTCTGTATGGAGTCAAGTACGGCATTATCTCTGCACACACTGCGTGTTTGTTTGGAGTCATGTATGACATTATCTCTGCACACACTGCGTGTTTGTTTGGAGTCATGTATGACTTTATCTCTGCACACACTGCGTGTCTGTATGGAGTCATGTACGGCATTATCTCTGCACACACTGTTGTTTTGTAAGCTGTATAGAGTAGTTGATGTGAATCAGGTACTCATGTTATCTCTGCACGCACTGTTGTTTTGTAATCTGTATAGAGTAGTGGATGTGAATCAGGTACTCATGTTTTATAGAGTGGTGGATGTGAATCAGGTACTCATGTTATCTCTGCACACACTGTTGTTTTGTAATCTGTATAGAGTAGTGGATGTGAATCAGGTACTCATGTTTTATAGAGTAGTGGATGTGAATCAGGTACTCATGTTATCTCTGCACGCACTGTTGTTTTGTAATCTGTATAGAGTAGTGGATGTGAATCAGGTACTCATGTTATCTCTGCACGCACTGTTGTTATGTAAGCTGTATAGAGTGGTGAATGTGAACCAGGTACTCATGTTATCTCTGCACACACTGTTGTTTTGTAAGCTGTATAGAGTAGTGGATGTGAATCAGGTACTCATGTTATCTCTGCACACACTGCAGTTATGTAAGCTGTATAGAGTAGTGGATGTGAATCAGGTACTCATGTTATCTCTGCACGCACTGCTGTTATGTAAGCTGTATAGAGTAGTGGATGTGAATCAGGTACTCATGTTATCTCTGCACACACTGTTGTTTTGTAAGCTGTATAGAATAGTGGATGTGAATCAGGAATCAGTGAAAGAACCAGGTGTAGGCTCCATGGACATTGATAGCTGACACATGAACAAACATAATTTATAATTTATAAGCCTCCGTGAAATCAAACTACTCCAACACGGTGCTGGTGTAAAGGATAGCAGTTAGGGTATGTTTCCCAATGAAAGTATGTTCTTACAGATGCCAGTCAAGAGACGTAACTCCAGTGTGTGGTGTATAGCATAGGATTCAGTCTTTTCTGTGGGCCGAAGAACACAACACTGTATAAACATCTCAAAATTTCGGTATGACATTCCACACGGGGTAAACGTCAGGGAAGGCGGCAGTTACTTCATCTCATCGTCAACTGTATCGCAGTTGATATTCCACATTGCGAAATCCCCCTGACATTTGATAAATCAGTTTGAAATATTATACCATGGTTATTTTCTTTAAGCGCTGGGAAAATGTATAAAAGTCAGGATTCATGGTGATATATTTATATCCAACAAAGTGGCTGTTACTGTGGCTACGAAAGTAAATACGTTACCCCGCGGGTGGTACTTTGGGACATACAAGGGTCATCGTGGGAGACAGAAGCCAATCACCTATGTCACGGGTCACGTGAATTAATCTCCGGGTGCTGTGATATACGCGTAAGATGATGTACATGGCATGGAGGGCGTCTTCATCACTGTGGGGGTGCGGCATCACAACAAAGCTTACTCCGCACACTAACGACCCAGAGGTCTCCTGTGTCACGTGATCTGGTGTAGGTTATGTCGGGGGTTGGCAGCTCCAAGCTCGATTCACTGTTCAGGACAGCATTACAATTATATATGTCATAGTACTCGTTCGTTCCTTCGTTCGTTCGTTCGTTCGTTCGTTCGTTCGTTCGTTCGTTCGTTCGTTCGGAAACGTAATTTACGATTAATTTTGAAATATACAGCTCATCGGATCAAAGCTAATCGCTGTTGTTTTTTTCAGATTTCGGTTGTAATTCACATAAAAAAAACCCAGAAATGTTCAATGACCACCAGAAATCCAAAATCCCGCTTTTCACTGTACATATGTAGTTGCCTCGTGTCAGCAGGTATCATACCAGCGTAACACTAGAAGCACCCGAACTTAAATTATTAGTTTACTGAGGGTACATACACGACCTAAAACAACAAACATCTATGAAAAGAAGGATTCCACTAAATCTTGGATTAGCAACTCAACACGGATCGATGTCAAACAGCGAAAGCGGTAATCCTTGTTGGAGACTCGCGAGTGTGTTAGCCTGTCCGTCTAGACGGACTACTGTCCGGTCCGAGTCAAATGGACCGTGGTCTATACCTTATACGTTCCAATATACTATGTGTATATGGTCAGCTCCGTGGGGATATCTAGCCTGCAGTCAGTGTACGTACAGCAGAACACATTATTGTACTGCTTGTGTACAGCTTACCATTCACGTTCTTGTGTGCTGTATGTTCGCTTACAGATGAATTACCTCTCTACCTATATGCTTGCCAGGCCTAACCCTGACCGAGGCAGTGTTGGTATGGGCATCTACACTTGACGTGGGGCGTTAATCAGTTGTTTTTGTACATAACTAAACTCACTGCTGATACTATTTAACCTACTGATCTATCGCTTTCAAATCAAAATCTCAATTGTAAGGGGTAACATTGGCAATGATAAGCAATATATGTATGTAGACTGATAAATTAAATCATGAGGGTAGTCTTTGGAACGCGACGGGAACAACCGACAGCTGCATCTGATGCAGACATGTTGACTGTGCACGTGAAACGACATCCTCATCACCTCGTCAACTATGACCGGCCAATTACTGTTATCTGTCACTGGAGCAGAGGTATATATGTAATACTGATATGTAACCTAAGTATTTATCTGAACAGCGCCAACGCATTTGCCTGTGAACAGATATCCACTCTATGGTGCATTGTAAATGTTTTTATCCCCCCAACCCGGACACCACAGTGATCACCCTATCTTAATCAAGAGTCATTTTGTTATAGAGATGTATGTCATCTGGCATATTCAGCTACAGGCGAGTGTTACAGCCATGTTAGCCCGGTGAGACGCCTCTACTCATTGATGTGAATCTAGGAGCGTCATTATTTCCAGCATCTGTCATGACTGTATGGGTCTAGACGAGGCTGCACATACCATAAATAGCATGCCCAGAGAACTTACTCAAGTGTATGTATATTACAATAGTGTTGTTTACAGCGACACGCAGGTCAACATACTAAGCTGAATTGATAGGCGACCCATGAAATTAACAAACCTGTATGTTATTATTCCGATGTTTCTCGGTGTTGGTTGTGACAAGGATGTACATCATTAGGTAGATGATTGCAGGGCCCCTCCACCAGGGTACGTGCGTGAAAGCACTGTACAGCGCAGGGTGCAGGTGGAGGGTAACCACACGCTTCATAGATTAGAACCATAGCCGCCTGCTGCCCATCAGTGTGGAGAGAGACGGCTAATGTACGTT
This sequence comes from Haliotis cracherodii, assembly GCF_022045235.1. Classification (NCBI taxonomy): domain Eukaryota; kingdom Metazoa; phylum Mollusca; class Gastropoda; order Lepetellida; family Haliotidae; genus Haliotis; species Haliotis cracherodii. The sequence goes on along the minus strand of NW_027266277.1, from coordinate 5,778,412 downwards.
TTAATGAAAGTCCACACATTCACATTGATTAACTACTGTTTCGCATGGTCAATTATGTTAAATATAATTCTGTCAGTATTATATATCATTATTTCAGGTAGTCCATGTTTTAAGGTAATCTTGAAACCGTACAAAGATTTGACTGCTCTCCTAATATTTATGATCTTACAAGCTTAACCTTTTTCATTCCTGATTTGAAATTACGTACATGTTTGAAATGAGGTTGAGGTGGTGACGGAATTACTGAAATACTATTATCTGCTATAATTCTGCCTATCTTTGCTGATAACAAGGCGGAGATTGCCGAGGAGAACGTTTCACGCTTCAGTCGGTAATAATTCCGATATGTCACGACTGTGTGTAAATATCGACCCAGTGGTTGATAGCATGAACAAGGTCTTATGATAGCGGTTGGCGATCTGACCCCCCAAAAAATAAAATAAAACTGTCTGATCACGAAAGCATGTTTCGGTGTTTACATTGTAACAGAACAACACTTGTAAGCTGGTGTGGGACAAAAGTAAAATATCCCAGATACCCAACTTAACAAACCCTATCTGAGCCCTAATATTTGATAAACCGACCGTGCATTGTGAGGTCGCTCGCTGTTCCAGCGTTACACCAACACTATGAGCAAACAGGAGATCGTATAACGGCGTTCGAGTTTCGTGTTATATATATACTTGGTATCAGCTTTCATCAAACACAATTTACTGTTTCAACATTGGTGATCGAGTGGACATCATTACTGGACACTGTCATCCTCGTCGGTATTTTCCCACGGCCAACATGACACAGCCAGTCTGCAAACAGGGAACGCCCTCTCTGGATATGTACAAAGAGGAATGTGGAGAAGCTGTCTTCTTGACCACTACGTATTGTTTATTGCTATCAGGTGAAGGGTTAAGCCATCGGGCACACGCGAATATTCGAATTAATGTGGTCAGTGCTGACCTGAGCACCTGTACAAGTGACCATTGATGGTTGGTCAGTTGGATACGAACAAAAGCAGGTCCGTAGCATAGGCCAGGGGTTAAATGACTGGCATCTTGGATAAATCGCCACGAAGAGACGTGTAATCCATTCTCTTAAATCAAACTAGCACTACAGTGCAACCGTGTCTCGTCCACGTAGTCCAAAGCCATTTCGCGTGATTTAAGAACTATTTTGTTCTACCAAATACCAAATGACAATTGATGTCAGAAAAACATTATCTCCCGCCACCTAATCTCTAAAACCCCAGGGGCGTGAACACATTGCCCTTCTTGAAGCACATGGTATAGCGTGGACACGCGTTCTTTAACAGATGGAACATACTGGCAGTGCCAGTGCGGTGGTCCGCGTCATTGTGCTCTTGCAGACATCAAACCTTTCACAATAATATCTGCGTCAGGAACTGCAGTTACATATGTATCAGGTTATTATCTTGGTCAAAAAGTAGAGTTTGACAAACACTTGACTACCGTTATTACATGTCTATCTGTTTTGTTAACAACACACAAGGGATTATCCAGTATCAATTTACTACGCATGCATGAAGATTAGGGAAAGTTTGAAAATAACAAATAAACCAAAACGTAAGCAGCCAATACATGGCCGTAAGCAGGAAACACCGGTACCGCGACACAGGTGGGTGGCAAGCATCATTGGACCATACAACACATCTTGTCCGACCGCAGTTGTCCTTACGCCTGCCCCTGACCCTGTTAACCCCAATTAAATGACCCTCAGACCGTCAATAATGACTTTAATCCAACATATTACATTAAATCTGTGAGTAATACAACCATTGCTGTCATTTAAAAACAAGACAAAGGTGTCAAAATAAACCCATTACGTTGTGGAGTGGGTCTCGACTCGTGTCGGGGTGGGTTAAGTGTGACAGGCTCTGTTATCTTGCCCGGGGGTCATAGATTAGCCCGGGGGTCGGGTGTTCTAAACAATGGCTGGAATGGTGCATGTACCTGTATGGGTGATTTAGTGGACATCACACTGGACAATATGAAACTTACAGCACACTCATGGACGAAATATGTCCTCCACAACGGCCAGTTCTCCAGAAGTAGCCACACGCTATATACAGGGGACGGGTAATTGCCATCTTCCAATCAGTACAACTCTACGCTGATTCGTCTTGTCATTTGAATAAGTGGCATATTCCCCCACAAAACGATACACTGAATGTAGTCCTTGGACAGGTTAACGATGAATACATACAGTTACGCTGAAACAGCTCTGCACAATGTTTGTAACACAAATACATAACGGCATTATGTATTCCGACACCAATAACCAACAGTAGACATATTGTCTGAGCGTATGTTTATAGAGGCCTCTTGAGAATTACGTACAAATGATTATAAGTATTTGCCCCCCTCCTCATAGATAGTAGGATAGTTCTTGAGATATATAAGTATTAGTAGGGGGTCACGTCCTCCCCTAAACGCCCATCTTGATGCCGCATCTGTGAGAGCTGTGAGTGATGAGGCTTCCAGACAGATCGCATCTAAATGTAAATGATGGACGGTAGGTACGTAGTGTCCCAAACAACAGGATGCTGCATATACCCGTCTTGGAGAAAGAGGGGCAGAACAGGAGAGGGTGTGTGTGTCAGGGTGGGGTATGGTGGCGGGTGGTTATTGGGGTGGGATGTGTTGGATGAGAATCGAGCAAGACATACATGGCACACTTGACTTGTGTTGTGTTGTGTTCACCAGCTCTACTTACCGTCGGGGACAGAGCGGGTCTTCTTGATGTAATCCACTGTCATTTCCAAAATGTCCGCCTTTTCAAGCTTACTGGGTCTTGGACCCTGCAAATAATAAAAAAAAAAATACATTTTCTCTCGACCATTGTGTTTCACCGTAGAGATCTAGTGTTCCAAACTTTCAAAATGAAAGCAGATGCTTATTATATATGTCTTTGCACCTGATAAGATTGAACCAAGCTACCACTAACTTGTGAAGAAACACGTCTACTTTCCCTGTCACACTGTTGTATAGGGATGCTAATGGTGGGCGGTGGTGAAAATGTCGAAAACAGATTTCGTATAATAATAAACAAATAAAACACTTGTATGATACACTTTCAACTAAACTCCTGCAACCTGAGTCAATACTGTCAGTAAAGTTGGCAGTGTACTGCACTTGCTGTACTGTGCAGCGTGGTGTATATGAACGCGTCCTCAACATCACACCCAACCCCACTCCCAACAACACCCCCAACCCCACACCCAACCCCAACAACACCCCCAACCCCACCCCCAACCCCACCCCCAACAACACTCCCAACAACACTCCCAACAACACCCCCAACCCTACTCCCAACAACACTCCCAACCCCACCCCCAACAACACTACCAACCCCACCCCCAACAACTTCCCCAACCCCATCCCCAGCAACACTCCTAACCCCACTCCCAACAACACCCCCAACAACACTCTCAACCCCACCCCCAACAACACTCCCAACAACACCCCCAACAACACTCCCAACCCCACCCCCAACAACACCCCCAACCCCACTCCCAACAACACTCCCAACAACACCCCCAACTCTACTCCCAACAACACTCCCACCCCCACCCCCAACAACACTACCAACCCCACCCCCAACAACACCCCCAACCCCACCCCCAACAACACCCCCAACCCCACCCCCAACAACACTCCCAACCCCACCCCCAACAACGATCCCAACCCCAGCCCCAACAACACTCCCAACCCCATCCCCAACAACACCCCCAACCCCACTCCCAACAACACTCCTAACCCCACCCCTAACATCATTCCTAACCCCACCCCAACAACACCCCAACCCCACTCCCAACAACACTCCCAACCCCACTCCCAACCCCAACCCCAACAACACTCCCAACCCCACTCCCAACAACACTCCCAACCCCACTCCCAACAACACCCCCAACCCCACTCCCAACAACACTCCTAACATCACTCCTAACCCCACCCCAACAACACCCCAACCCCACTCCCAACAACACTCCCAACCCCACTCCCAACCCACCCCAACAACACCCCAACCCCACTCCCAACAACACTCCCAACAACACTCCCAACAACACTCCCAACCCCACTCCCAACAACACCCCCAACCCCACTCCCAACAACACCCCCAACCCCACTCCCAACAACACTCCCAACCCCATTCCCAACAACCCCCCCCAGCCCCACTCCCAACAACACTCCCAACCCCACCCCCAACAACACCCTTAACCCCACCCCAACAACACCCCCAACCCCATCCCCAACAACACTCCCAACCCCACCCCCAACAACGCTCCCAACCCCACCCCCAACAACACCCCAACCACACTCCCAACAACACTCCCACCCCCACCCCCAACCCCACCCCCAACAACACACCCAACCCCAACCCCAACAACACACCCAACCCCACCCCCAACAACACACCCAACCCCGTCCACCACCCCAATCAATGTGTAATGTGGAACACAAACAAAAGAAACAGTCGAAATGAAAATGTGGTAATATTTCGGACATTCTCAATATCATGTGGGTCATTCGACTGAGATGTATCATTTAGTGGCCGTTGAAATATTGGAAAACTGCATCAATATTAACATTCACTCTGTGTCATTTCCAAGGTGCACATAGACCCCAATTTGTCTGACGTTGTGGTGGAGAACTGAGAATACCCTGCAAAGGGCATGAGTAGGACGGGCTGGTGCCACACAGTTGTTATGTGACTTCATCTTCTTCGAGACGACTTTAAGGGGAAGAGCTTGCACGGTGTGGTTTTAAAACAGCTTATGGTATTGTTTCCTCTAGCAATCCCCGGCACTTATCTGGAACCCCTGGAACATGACCGCTTCACTTACACCACGAAAACGTTCTCAGCAGACATTTGTAAGCTCTTTCAATTGATTTAGTGGAACAGTTACATTGGAAATATTCTGTACTGAAATCAAAGATGGCGGATTAATTTTCATTAGACGAGTTATCTTTCTATGTTGCCCCTCGTTTTCTCCTATAAATGTCTGTCGTGACACGTCCAAGCGCTTCTCGTCTTGAAATAAGCCATTAATTTAACCTAACGTATTGTTGATTTCTGTCTTGGCATGATTGGGATTCTGCTGTGTTTGGCGATGTATGTTTTGACGGATGACAGAAAACATTTACCTACCACAACAAGCAACAATTAAACGATTGGGGTGCTACAAACAGACTTTACAACAGACTGTTAAACTTGCTTCCTCCTGCGACACGGCGGCTCCGACACTTGGAAAAGGACAGCTTAGTATATACATGCAACTTTAGTAACAATAGAATCTTTACCAAACGGGAATGAGTTTGATCGAAATGCTTTATATCAGGGTACAAAGTTTCAGATTGTCAGATTGGCAGCTGACTTGATATCATGTAAATTTTGAGAAGGGATGACAATTTTATTATTTATTCTAAACACCTGCAATTTAAAAAAAATACGTATCCTTGATGGACAGACAAGCTGTTTCCTGAGTCTGAGTGTGCACAAAGCACCAGGGGCACTAAATAATAACCATAATTACAAGGTGGGGTCTTCTCTACTTCCAATAAGTGAAAACATTTCTTCTTTAAGTCTCCTTTATGTGAGATATGATAAGCATGGTCCATTATAGTACCTTTCATCTGTCGTGCTTATTGTGATGTACGGCAGATACAGCATGTACGTGCTCTTTGACATGTTCTAAAACCTCGGACAAGCTTTTGGCTGGGTCACGAAACCCCAAACACTGCTCGACACTTTAACATTTCTTCAACATATTGAAAGACGATGACTCCACGGCTTGAAGGCATATGAATTCCTTACTATTGAAGCGACCAAGCAATACATGAATTAATATGATGATATATGTAAATGGATTTTACATCAATTAATATACCCATTCGCATGTTGTTCAACCCTTGGTTACGTACTTGCTCCTGATCAAAGTTCAAGTAGCTCATTAAAGCATTTCTGAGAAAAAAAACATACAAAGAGTAGGGAATCCGTTTTTTAAACGGTTAAGGGATCCTCGAAACGTAAGAACGTGAAAGAGACACACTCAGGTAATGGCTAGGTGTACGTCGTGATGTCAGGATATTTCGAAATAAAATTGTGATCTTAAGCTATAACGCAGATTGACGATGTATTTATGTAGCCCAAGGGTCGCGGAGGTCATCCACAGGACAAGACAAGTTTCCTCCAGTGCTGGCTGACGTCATGACCCCCCCCCCCCCCCCCCCTACCCCACCCCCACCAGCCCGGGGCCATGATATCAACGTATAGCACAGTCTGTCACAAACACTAACCCTGTTTAGGGCAACGGATGCTATTTTAATGACTATTATTCACAACGTAAATGTCGTTTCAAGAAGGGTGTCGTAATTCTATGGCAGCGATGAATCCTGAAGGTTAAAACAATGAATCGGGGCGGTCGGGTAGCCTAGTGGTTAAAGCGTTCGCTCGTCACGCCGAAGACCCGGGTTAGATTCCCGACATGGGTACAATGTGTGAAGCCCATTTCTGTGATATTGCTGGAATATTGCTAAAAGCGGCGTAAAACCATACTCACTCACTCACTAAAACAATGAATCTGCGGAGTATTAACGCATCAGGTTAAAACAAAACCACAATTATTGATAGAACAAACGGTTCCCGTTTTAGAAACACTGCAGATTTTCTGCAACGAACATACATCGTTAATAACAGTTTCATATTGGACCATGTAACAATTCATTAACACCATACCTCGATCTATGTACCATATGCTAACACCCATACCTCGATCTATGTACCATATGCTAACACCCTGGCCTTGATCTGTGTACCCATAATATTTATGGAGTCATACGTTAACATCCAGATCTCGATTAATGTAGTCTCTCTTCTTATATATATAAAACCTGTTAACATCAAGTCCTAGGTCTGTGTACCCATATGTTAACCTCCATAGATAGGTCTGTACATAAACCTGTTAACATCAAGTCCTAGGTCTGTGTACCCATATGTTAACCTCCATAGATAGGTCTGTACATAAATCTATTTCCATCAACTCCTAGGTCTGTGTACCCATATGTTAACCTCCATAGATAGGTCTGTACATAAACCTGTTAACATCAAGTCCTAGGTCTGTGTACCCATATGTTAACCTCCATAGATAGGTCTGTACATAAACCTGTTAACATCAAGTCCTAGGTCTGTGTACACATATGTTAACCTCCATAGATAGGTCTGTACATAAACCTGTTTACATCAAGTCCTAGGTCTGTGTACCCATATTTTAACATCCATAGATGAGTCTGTACATAAACTTGTTAACATTCAATCCTTGTGCTGTGTACACAGATGCTAACATCCTGTGCTTAAATGTTAGACAAACTTGTGCGTTTCACCTGTACTCAAGATATTAGCCCTGTATCCATCCGGCAGTAGAAGCTATGCATCCACACCACGTATTGAACTACAAATAAACTATTTACCTCCAGATTGTATTACCAGTTAAATCCTCAACTCTCCTTCAGGTTGGACAAGTCACATAGATAACCATGGCCCTAGTAAGTGGAGCGATCAGGGCAATAATCTATGTCATTTCACAGCCTCAGAATTTCCAATAAAACACCATTTCGGATTAGTAGTTGATCCCTTGTATTTTATATTAGCCCTATCCGTCATCTCTATCATTTAAATTGCTTGAAAAAAATTCCAAAAAGTATAATAAAATCCCTGCTCTTATCACGATGGCGGGAAACTGCACGCGATAGGCAAACTTGTGTGTAATTCTCGAGCCCTCTCGATAGAAATTGGTGCCCTTTATCGCTGACCCATGTGCCCTTCGATTCAAACAGTCACCAATTGACACATAGGCCAATTAATATATTTTATATTGGCCCATTGGGTATGTCAAAATGTGAACCAGGCTTTCAAGCTGAGTAACAGATGTGGCCGCACGCTATGGTGGATTTAAATAAGGCTTCGTTCCTTTAACTAGTCGCTCACGACCCCGTAACTTGTCTCAAAGGTGCAAGAACTTGCACGAAAGCCTAGAAAATACCTAAGATTTAGAAGAGACGGGTGATAAATTTACTCAAGGATTGGACTTTTTCTTTAAGGCCACCTGGGCATGTGTGACCAGACAGGGGGTTTCTTTAAGGGGATGGTTGCTTTGACGGACCCTTCGCTTTAATTAAAGAGAGACATTTTTCTGCAGCTTGCACGTGCTTGTTTTCCTTTGGCACACGAAGACCTTCAACCTTTTCGCTGTCGACGCACCCTCTAATTAATGGTGAAAATCTGCTATCAACTCGTGCTGTGTACCTACGCCTGAACTGATATGAAGAAGCGAGGCTCTCGTCATCAAATAAAACTCATTACCAACATAACCTCAACATATTTCTAACTCTCGGGACTGTAAACTGTGTACGAGACAACCGGGAAACGACAAGTTCAGTTCGAGTTAAACCACTGTTTGCAGGGACCGGGCTGTGCCTACAACACGACCGGGGATTCGGCAAATCTGAATTCGACACAACGGGCTTCGACTTTATAAGCTGTGTCTGTATGCCTCGTAATTCAGAAGGTTGACACATAGGTAGCAAAGTCACGATTCCTTGTCATGTGAATCCAGATCTGATTTTATCATATAGTCCCTTAATTAGTAAACGTCATGCAGAAGTTTTCTTTGCTTCGGGGATTTTTTGAGAAAAACATGGCTTTATTCCCACGGAATTCACTTCCGTCCACAATATCAATACAGCTTGAGACATCTGACAGTAGATGTAATCTGTCGTGACTATTTGAAATACTTTCAACCATTAATTATCAATCTGCTCTTCGTGGTTTCTTCTTTTCAATGATAACTGACAGCTGAGCAGACGACAGTTGTTTACTGGACTAGCGGAACTAACAACAAATAGTGCGGAACAATACGTCAATTAATCGCATCTCCAGGGGATTTTTTCGCTACATGACAGTTACATGCTACACCGAAACCTACAAAACCGGTATATCACTCTGGCATCGCAACACAATTTACCCCCAAGGAAGCAGACGACTTTGGCGGAGTGATACAAAAGATTGATATCGACATGTGACAAGTGAAATCCATCCGCCGATGGCGATGACAATTTAGTACGATTAGATAGGCGGGGCTTCATTGTGTTCGGTATTGTTAAACAAATATTTGCAAATGTTTTGAGACCAGTGTATCTGACATTCTATTTTGACAGTGACACGAGATGTAGACGATACGGACGTGAAGACATCCTTCGTCCTAAGAAAGCATCGTGAGGCTTTGCGTATATCCTATGTTATCTAATGGCGCTCAGACAGCTTGGGGAGGACCCCGATCAGGCTTTGGCATTGCCCCGGGTTGTAAGGAGGTTGATCTTACTCTGATACAAATCTTAAAAGTTGGTGGGTCTATATATCGCCTGAATCTGTCAGTTGTGGCTGTTGCCTATTATATTTGAATTCTCTAACATCGTGTAGAGATGTTTATTGAAATAGTTTCTAATGTTCAAAGTGAATATAAGTCTTAGTTAAGTATCTCCTTACAACATGACGTACACATAAATATGCTGGACCCATGATCGTTGGTATCCACACAACAATTAGAGAGATACTTATAAAACTGTGAGCAAGACACAAGGGCATAAACCGTTTGGGATTCTATATGTTTTAAGACATGCCAATTGGTAGACACGTGAGATTAGTTTGCTCATGAGGAGACATTACGTCCGACTGAACTGTAGGATCAGTTGGGTGACGAGTCATCTCAGAGACAACCAGGCTGCGTTCCTACGTATGTACGTATCAGTGTAACTGCAGATCGACATTACCACGTTACGTAGCGACGTGACCCATCCCCTGGACGCCTTCAAAAGCATAGACGTAATAGAGTGAACTGGCTCTACCATGGGCCGCGATATAGGCCTATACAGGGGGAGAAGGATTACGTCAGAGATTACCGACTTAACGCAGGTAGTGAAATTGTATTATTTCCCCCTTAAAACGAGCCGCTGTCTCTGATGTAGAGGTGTGGAGACGCTGTACTGTTATCTTCAAGATTCTCTCGATTTATTCGCGGCCGCATAAAATGCTGGAATGGCATATCCGTTACTAAAACGAAATACTAAGGGAATTTTGCGAATTTTGTCATAATAATTATCAACAAGACTGCGCGCCACAACGTTTGAAGTAGAACGTAAATATATGCAGCTATCTCATAACAAATGTACCGATGTGTGTCATTCGACTTTAATCTTACTTTTATTGCAAGGTGATAACTGTTATGTTCAATCAGTCCAATCTGCAAGTCAAAACGGGGGCTGTGTGTTAAATTGTAATCAAGGACATTACCTGTAGTAAACAGCTGCATACATGGTAAGCCCTTAAGTGAATAATGAATAATGATTTTTGTTTTTACAATCGTTTACTTACAGGCGAAATTTGTGTGTGAGACTGCTACCTCTGGGAAAAAATGTTTAAGCTATGAAATATGGACTTTAAAAAGGAACCCTTGGATCTTTAGAAACAATTAGTACATTTGGAAAATACTAGTACCCCACTAATCTAATCTATTGGTAAAAATATTATTTATATCCATACATAAATGTAAAAACTGTTTGTCACAGAACAGGTATTTATGACTTGTATTTTCGTTCGTTCTTGCGGAGACCAGCGTGCTAAATGTCACATGTGACTTAACGGGGATAGTAGGGGCGGACGTACCTCGGTGGTAGTAGCTTTCAACACCAGCGACTGAAGTTGGGAAAGACATTCGTTGATCCGGGCTCTTCGTCGCTTCTCGATCAAAGGCTTGTTATGCTGAAACAGAAAGCATGCACTAGAACGACACCGTCACATCAGGAACACGGAGCAGATGCTGTCGATAAGTATAGGAAAAGTCTACCTAAGAAATGCCAATGTTAAAACGCAAAATACATACCATTCTGTCTTATATTAGAGACAAGTGAAATACACGGGATCTAAACGTGTCATCGAACACCCGGTGTCGTCTTATGCCTGGAGTCCACTTCTCTCCTACCTTACATTGCACATCCACCCACCCCCAACTCATGCATACACACGCACACACACACACGCCCCCCCCCCCCCCCCCCCACCCCCCTCTCCCATCATTCCTTCCCTTACCCAGATATTTTGCTCTTTAGTTAATTTAGATTGAAATAGCTGATATCATGATATTTGATCCCTATGTCAGTCGTCCGTCATCTGGCGTGACACCGTATTTCCCCAGGTAATCATAGTCATGTGATTGAAGGAGATGACACATGAATCACCGCACCTATCATGGGAGAAATACAACATCAGAGGCATGGCATAATGACAGGTGACAAATTGACATGTACATCAGTCGCTTGTAGATTATCGGAGACAGTAGATATCCCTGCTAAGTGACGACCATATAACTATAGTCAGGACTGGGACTCTTTGCCCTGTGGCTGGGAACTTTACATCTTATGTTTAAAACATTCGTCATTTCCAGCAGGTATACCATGAATGTCACCAGGGGGAACTGTTCGGTTGTCAACCCAGGTCAAACACGATGGTATCTTACTGCGCAGTGAGAGTTTGTTACTACAATCTCCGACTACAGGTGAGGTATTCAGGCAGATATATGTATATACTTTGGAATGGACGGTATCGTTTTATGTATTAGTAAAGGTGTCTTAGACATCAAGGTTAAGATTGCTTTTATCCAATGACCTTAAAATGCATACAAGTGATAACTATAAAACTAGACGAATCATGCATACAAGTGATCACTATGAAACTAGACTCTTCACGCATACAAAGGATCGCAATGAGACCATGTAAATCACGCATACAAGGGATCACTATGAAACTAGACTCATCACACATACAGGGGATCACAATAAGACCATGTAAATCACACATACAAGGGATCACAATAAGACCCTGTAAATCACAAATACAAGGGATCACTATGAAACTAGACTCATCACGCATACAAGGGATCACAATACGACCCTGTAAATCACGCATACAAGGGATAACAATAAGACCCTGTAAGTCATGCATACAAGTGATCACTATGAAACTAGACACATCACGCATACAAGGGATCACAATAAGACCATGTAAGTCACGCATACAAGTGATCACTATGAAATTATACACATCACGCATACAAGGGATCACAATAAGACCATGTAAATCACGCACAGAAGGGATCACAATAAGACCATGTAAATCACGCATACAAAGGGATCACAATGAGGCCATGTAAATCACGCATACAAGGGATCACACTGAGACCATGTAAATCACGCATACAAGGGATCACAATAAGACCATGTAAATCACGCATACAAAGGGATCACAATGAGGCCATGTAAATTACGCATACAAGGGATCACAATGAGACCATGTAAATCACGCATACAAAGGGATCACATTGAGGCCATGTAAATCACGCATACAAGGGATCACAATAAGACCATGTAAATCACGCATACAAGGGATCACAATGAGGTCATGTAAATCACGCATACAAGGGATCACAATATGAAACTAGACAAAAAAAAACCAAGTGATCACTATGACACTAGACAAAATCATAGACACGTTACCACATGAAACTACACAAATCTCGCATACAAGTGATCACTGTGAACAGGACAAACACTCAAGGCACCATCAAAACGGCACTTCCCATTTACCCGTCTATCTCAAAACATGCGTTCGTCATACATTTGCCTCTGTTTTCTATACTCACACTTTTATAATAGCATAACATTTCTATTTTAACAGTTTCACCAACTGACACGGTATGTCATCATTTGAACACATTAAACACTACTGACGCATAATACTGTGACATCAGCTTGTGTGTGTCAGATTCACAACCTGAAGTGACGAGGCTGTGCACGGGTTACACGACCACAGTTCGTCCACAAATAATAATTGTTACTGGTATACAAACAAGCCAATGTCGCAAGGTCTGCTGTGACATTGGAGTTGACACCAGCACCGAGTCCCCGATGTACACGGGACCGGAGTTGTCAAACGATGTTCCCCCTGACTGAGTTGTCAGCCCAGGTGCGAAATGTCAGGTACAGGGAGATCATGGCTATTAATATGTGGAGGCGAATATCTGAAATAAGAAATCTGTCAATCATATATGACATTATTTGCAGATTCAGTAAACAGACACGCGTTCATCAAATTCGACGACATTCGTTTCTTCATTCAGTTCTTTTGAGTGGGTGTTAGTTTGAACTTATAATGTAAACTTTTGTATTTTAACCTAGTCGTAAAAATGTTAATGAAATGAATTCAACATAATTTAAATTCTCTTGTGAAATAATAATTTTAGATCGTTTTAATTGATTTCAAATATATCCATTTCTACATATATTTAAACAAATGTTTATTTACTCAATAATATACAAGGGGAATTTCTGTGACACGTCCAACATCAACGAATCAGAAATACTGACGTCATATACAATAAAAAGTACATATAGGTTTATTTTACGCAAAACTAACCAATAACTTTCCAAGGTATGCCTGTTTGACGTCATGCTTACACTGTCACTCAATACACCAGTGACAACATGAAGTGCTCTTTGCTATTTTGATAGTGAGTACTACTGACACCCGACATGTCGGGGCAGAGGGGGCGAGCTACCTTGTGGAGCTGCTGGGGTGTATCCGCGGAACAAAGCAGGTATTAAGCTGATACTGTAACACATTAGTGCTTCTATTGCAGGCTACTGTGACGTGAAGAAGTGCTTTCTATTGGTATGTCTACATGTACTTATACTATCAAGTGCACATTTCCACGTGTCCATTTCAGACTTTACATTACATATGACGGGATGTCACGGACAAGGGAATTTTACACTGAAAGTGAACTTGACATGGGACCCTTTATTTGAGTGGCTAGTGAACTCTTAAACTTGATACATCTCAAATGTTAATTTAGAACTTACAAGAAACAGCAGTTTGAAGCCACAACATAATTAGCTGGTCTTTGTGCTGTCGTCCCACCTGAAACGTAGACCCACTAGCTCGACATACGTCGTATCAATACTCAACAACACGGAGACTGCATAAAGCTGAAACTGTAGGTTGTTTTACGATATTATTATTAGTTGATAGGCGTGGTGTTGCCAGGAACGTTCGTGTTTACAAACAGTTCACTGTTGCAAGAGAAAGGTATGTGAGAATTATTTGACTGGTACGTTGCCAATTCGTAGTAAGATGCGCGGGACATTGACACTAACTGTAATAGGCTGTAATTTGTGCTTTATAATTACTTTGCGGGATTCATCTGAACATTCTGTCCCTCGGATACCGCATGTAGCATTGTAACCCTCCGCATCCTTGCACCCCTACCCTATCCATACCCATATCCCCACCCATATTGTAGCCCCCATCCAAGTAACCTCTTTCATATCTGTAGGAGAGAGAACGGAAGTCTTCGGACCAGTGAAACAATGTGTCCACTCCGGCCACGTACCGCTACAGATAACAGCCATGCCGACACAGGTGTATATGAACATGCAATACCAGAAAATCCGGATTGGTCACGGGCGCCCTGTTTGAACTCTTTCAGGCACGTGCTGTGTTCCTGATTTTCAACAATTTATTATCCTTCCACGGAAGATTGAACTTGATTTGGACAATCAAGTATCCTTCCTCTGACGTAGTGTGACGTATAGGACGACCCTTGTGGGGACGGGGGACGCGGGGTGCATAGTCAGGGGACGTCTTACTGATCGCAAGTTACGGTACCCTATCTCACATCTGAAACTGGATATTTCCTTGAACCATGTAATCAAGTTAACACAGTGTGCAATTTTTATCGCAAATAAAAATTAAGTAACATCGCCAAGGTAACTAATTGCACAATATTATAAAGAAATGCTTCTCAAGTGTCCGTGCTATCGGAATGACGAAGGAGATTGCATCAGGGTATATATCTCTTTACACATCAATATCTCTGATCTACAAATAATTACAAGTTTTGGTACCACACTAAATCTGTGTTACGAGTAGCTGTTAATCTCTGTCGTTTGATCACTTGCCCGGATGAATTTATATGGCATGATCTAGCGACGCGATACTTGACGCCGGACAGATACCCGACCTCCCCGGTACACCACAGGCAATCACAGGGTGTTAGTTTATCTAAAAGGCGGCACATTATGTCAGAGTGGTGGTTTAATGTATGATATCGCTTAACATTTGTGAAAAAAACATAAGATAAAATTAGTGTCACTCAAGATTGTTTATCACTGAGCAGGAATCTCTCAACCGAGACGTGTTGGGGGAGAGAACGAATGTGTAGGGGACATTCTGTCGTGTGGGGGAACAGGTCGGGAGAAAAGGCGGTGGTGGCTATTCTGTACGTATGGGGGACGTCGCGACCAGGATGTGGAGAATGAGTGAGTGAGTGCGATTCACAAGTCAGTGTTTGCGTACAAGTGTTTTTATCACACGATACATCATTTTTTTGTTGATGGTAAAAAGGGTTATCCTTAATGAGAGGGAAGCAAACAGCCAAGAGATGGCAATGAAGATTATTGGTTAATCTGTCACATAAGAATTGCATATTGGCCTTTTAGCCATCTTTAGTGTATCATAACACAAATTACTGAACCAGATAGTTTCAGTTCTGAAAAACTTATCCATAGCTATAGTTAAATTGATATAAAATGGCATCCACACGAGCTATTAGCCAACACGCATTGTTATATAACGCAATGAGGCACACACTTCCCTTCACACACTTGCTTTAGCCCGTGATGGCACAACATGCATTCAGGGTTACCTCAACACACTACATTCCAGGAGAGTACTGCCAAGTTCAAGTTTGACATGCCCATGTATTGTCTGCTGGACGAAGCCCATTGTTGCAGGGTGTCCGGCCTTGACAATAGCTGTGCTGTCACCAGGGTGTGGGTAGTGCATGTGCACATATTTACTTCTTGCATGTAGATGCGCTCAATACAACAACGTGGGCCTGACAAGCATAGATGTATGAAACTCACGTGGCAGTCCCACAAAGGCACAAGTCAAGCGCGACGCCATAAATGATTATTGACTTTTAATTAGTTGGGTCCGTTCACACGGTTTGGAGAATTGTAAACGTTGCTGGGGTAGCTGACGTGGCAGAGGAGGTCGCGGGCTTGGTGACAGCTTGATCGGCTTTAGTGATATATGATATATGAAATGTATATGTATATGCAGGTTACATTCACATTATAATCCTTAATCAATGAAGTGTTATCAGTTTTATAACACCAGAATCTCGGTGACATGTGCACACATTAACCTAATCAAGTAAATATGAAACAGAAGGGGAAATATATAAGGATGTATGAAAATCAGTGATGACACCGGGTGTTCATGAGAAGGGAAAGCATGTCCTGTCCTACCTGTCACACCCTGCACTTACACAAGTTGGTAAAAAAGTGAAGCATGACATTTTCACTAATATCAACTTAATAGATACGAAACTAATATATTGTTGTTTTTTTCAAAAAGAAACACAGACAAACATATATATTAAACATATTTATATATATAAATATATTATAAATAGATAAATAAATAACATATATAACAGTAAAATTGGAAACTTTACTGTGCTTTCTCTCTCTCTCTCTCTCACTCTCTCTCTCTCTCTCTCTATGTGTGTATATATATATATATATATATACATATATATAAAATATATATATATATATATATATATATATATATATATATATATATTCAAAAGATGCGCAAGAGTGAATATTATTCTGTATATTTCGGTATATAAAACTAGCAACCATGTACGAGTGCAGCAGTATCCTAGTTAAACAGGGCTTGTCTGTGAGTATCTGTCAAGACCTGTTGCGGGTTGGCTGGAGACGCACTACCTAATACATATAGAACATACGGAATAAGTTTTAACATACCCTTCTCTGGGTGCCGTTAGCCGGCCGCTTCCTGGGCGAATCTTCAGTCGCCATGTCTAAACTATTCCACGCGAATCCAGCACGATTATAAAATGTGAAACGTCCAGTGGCACGCGAATCCTAAACTCTGCTGTTTGTAGTCAACTTGCATGGACGAGGGCACGAGCCTGGCCCAATGCCAAACTTTCAACCAATCAGCTTAGCCGTCAGAGCTCGCGAGGGCGTGTGCACAATCTCGCTATACTCTCTGCCCCAACCTAAGGGTGACACGCGAAAACTACGGCCACATCTTACTCATAATTCAAACACTGAAAAGCAGACATATCTAGCTTGAAAGTGACACTGGCAGAAATCTATCTACTAATCTAGTCTACGTGGAATATAATTCGTTATCTTTAATCCTCATAAGTGAGTTTCCTATCAAACAGTGGTGTAACGCAAGGCGACCGCTCTGTTCAGACTTGTTCTGTTTGAGGCGGTGAACTGGGGAAATCTTCAAGTATTTCCTTTGTCAACACATGTAGATGGGAACGTGTTTTCAAGTAGGAAAAAGTCTTGAACCAAGCCAGTAGTACGTTTATAAAACACAACAAGCGGTGCCCGCCCTATTATAGTGTGATGGCGTGACGTGGTGTGGTCCCTGCATACAGGAGTATGAATTAAAGATATAAAGAAACACCACCAATATAATGTAATCTGTAAATCTTTGGTGACTTTTACGTACATCCAGTAGCATTTTGTGTTTGATATTAACAGTACAGATACAGGTTTGTTATATAAAATGGGTTTGATGACAACTTGTTTAACAATTTGTTCTGAAATAACGGTATTATGTGTAGTGAGGGTGGCGGCAAACACTAATCTTCATCTGAAACAAATATCAACGGGAATAATTTCATCTGATGACTTGCAAGTGGACACGTGGTTTCATTGTGTACAGCAATTAACAATTTCAATTGATTAATACAAAAATCATATTTCAAAATAAGGAACGGAAAATTGACAGTTTTTGAATATCCTTCAGATGAAATAAAAACTCAGTAGACACCAATTTTACATATGCGTTTATTGACATTATTGAGAGGACGCCTTAAAGCTGAATGTAAGTAACAATGAACTGAAACATAAGGTAAACTCATCAATACAACTATCTTGGCATGTATCAGTATTTACAAGTCCAGTACAGTATACATGTATGTCACGAAAATATGACAATGTCTGCATTATTTGTCTTCTGTGAGACGATGAAAATATTAAGGAAATACTTTTCAAAGCGGCGTTAATCCCAACTCACTCAATATTCTGAGACGAGCACACACCACGAAAACTTAGCATTTTAAGGACATGTTAAGACACGCTTCATATTGCATACATATTCGCTCGTACACTTGTACTCTTACTTGCACATGTGTTTTCTTTATATAATTGTAACGTATACACATATCTCTACTTAGGTTTTGTACCACAATATGAATATGATATTTCAACAACACTGTTACTGATCAACACCATTGATAAAATATAATTTGTTGATATTATTTTTATTCAGCTCAAATTAAAATAAACCAATCAATTTAGATTTTTTAATAGCATGAACACATTGGGCACACGATGCAGGTAGAAGAATGGACATACTTAAACACATGGTGATTAATAATAGCTTTTCAAAACTAATTGATTTGACAAATTACTATCATGCTTGAAAGCGTTCCAAATAAATCTAAATAGCCGTTAATGTTGTGTTGTTCATTTCGCAAAGATACATCCATCCTGCTTTTGTGTCGAGAAGGTAAAGTGTGTTCCTGATCTGGCTGTAAGAGGAAGTTGACGGAGTCGCAGTTAGGATCTGAATTCTTGGAGCGACTTCACTTCTCTGTGAAGTGTCCGCGGGGCGAGGAATCCTCGCTATCTGTATGGCAAACAACCAGCGTTGATAGGGAATGTGATAGGGGTAAATGAAGCTGCCCTCTTCAAATCCCGTCTTTGTACAATCGCTTAAGAAAACACAATTTGTATGAAAATACACATCCACTGCAAGTGGATAAAACGCAAAGTGAAATATTTGATCGTCTTAAGGGTCGTAGATAGTGATTACCTGACAACTTCTTTGCACCTTTGACATGTTAGTACTATTTTCCTACGCGTGCTCTTGCATCTATTTCAACTGAAATAGATTGAAACGTGAACAGAAAAAGCAAGGACCTAAGCGATCTCCCTGCCCAATCCCAATTTTGAAACAGCTCGCGTTAAAATCTCTCTGTGTTACAAGGCGCAAAGGTTACAGCTGGGATCGTACCGACATATGAAGATGAAATTAGGTATGAATCGGTGGGGTACTGGAGTGGGATTACCTCCCCACGGCTGCAGCTACAGGTGGGCGCGCCGTGTGAACGGTCTACATAACTCCCAGATCGTAACCAACAAGGCGACTGTAACACAACACGGACACATTGGGCGCGTATAGTTACAGCCCTAGTAATTGCCCCTTTTTGATCCGACAAATTACATTATTTACTCAAGTGTTTGTCTTACCAAATATAAGAGAAAATGTGTGAAGTATGAATTTGTTATTAGTTCTTCTTTCTTATCCCAAAACTGTCACTATAGTTCACGCAATGGACCTCGGAATATGACTACCATGTTGAACGTGATCCCTGACAAGATACAGTATCATTACATGTATATACACGAATACATTACTGGTAGATAAACCCCTAGGTAATATAGCTAAATGAAATCGGTGAGTGGCGATCTTACAACATTCCGATGCATCTTTAAATGTTTCATGAATGTCATCTTCACCCGCCAGTTAGACTGTTTGGTTAGCCACTGAAACCAATGTCACGACACCGAGTGAACGATACTTAAAAAGTTTGACTTGTCCACAGTGTGAAAAAGAAAGTTCATATTTACAGTTATAAAGCTAAGCGACTGAGACATTGGACAGAATTCTGAACGTTTGAAGCAGGTTTGACAGGATTACAGACAGTGGATAGACCCCCAGAGATAATGTCTATAATGGACAGTGGGCATTCCCAGACTGTAAACACAGACAGGGACTACTACCAGATATTAGACAACACCAAGAAGGTAGCCCTTCCAATTGCAATAAACTATGAATCAGGGCAATGTAGGCAGATGAAGGCGCCAGACGCCCGTCAATATAATATTCCTGTAGGTTTAGTTTACTCTGTGTCGGGGTGCTCCGTTTTACGATAAGCCATTATATTCCTTAGCTTTTGTTACGCTGTGACTTCTAGAGAGGGTCTTAGTGTGGAGTTGATACTTGATAAGATGGACACAATATACAGAGTAATTAGCTGCCAGACTCTGACTGGTCTCGTATTGCGGGATAACACCGCCATGGTGGGCGTACCCCGTCCCAGCTGACCGTGCAGCGTGTACCTACCTACCCATGCACGACTTACTGTAAAATGACATTCAACCAACCTCACATACTCACTTTTAATTTAAGGTTAATCCGAATTTTGTACCCGTTATATTATATCATTTACAACGTGACATGATTTCGGTATGTTAAGTCAATTGATGGCTCACCTCCAAATTGGAAAAAAACACCTACTGAAAATCAGGCAAATATGATTATATTTATATACTGATCCAGTGTGGATATATGGCATATTTGGGGGGATATATTCTTAAAAAGAAAGGAAAGATAACAGTTTTCAACTGTTGTGTATGGAAATTTGACATTATATTTTGACTGGTGGTGATGGGCAGATACGGGAGGATGGGTGTTCAAGAGAAGATGGGCGGCGGATGGGAGTGTCGCAGGATTACTGAACAGTTATTCGGCTTATTTTCCATAAGTGAACGCCGAAGGGCTGGAGTGAATGATCAATTCGTCACGCCTGGGTATCCATGTACCATCGGAGAAAACTGATAACCAATGTTGAAAAAATGTTGATACAAATATTGAGTGGAACAAAAGACTGACCACACACTTAGTACAGCGGGTTGCTCGAGTCGGGGTAGCTTTCTTAACAATAGACCCTTGATGTGGAGAGCTTTGCCTTGGCGTGTGATGGCTCAATTTCGGTGGGACTGTTTTACGAGCGGATTATGTCCAATGGCAAGACTGAAATAGACGATCTTTGACTCAGAAAACAACACTAAATCAGAAACATTATGCCGGAACCGTCTCGACTGTACATGAGACTTGTAACATACGCCGATGCAAAATATACAGCGCTGTAATCCTGTCCTTTATACCTGAAGAAACCGAGGTTTTCCCAGGCCACCAAGCCACCCCCAAAGCTGTAACTGTCGTGTTAATGCTGTCTTATATCGTCGAGGTCAGCAAATCTGCAATTTGGGTTGTTTAATCCTCTTGCGCCGATTTCGCTGTCAAAGATACGTTGAAAATGAATGTGAAGCAGAATACAAATCCACGGGGGATAATACTCATGGAATACTTAGAAGTTATATAAGAGCAGGAAGCAAACACATCTGATGGTATTAGTAGGTATCTTGAACGTCATCATTTCAACGCTTCGTGATAGTTAGTTTGATATTAAGAAACATCCATGTACATGGGCCACCTATCCTGGCACTTCCATCACAATTTGCCTGGACCGTCAACATGTTATAACATTTCTAAATCATTTGCAAGACCCATGTAAGTACATAAGTATAGGCCAGTGTCTATGTTATCTTCCATCATTTTATCGATCTGGACACAATGACACAATGTGTTTCCTATGCCCACGTCCCCAGTGAATCACTCAGGGCAAGAGACATTACTTTATTTACATCCGGACAGAGAACTGCTGCAAATGAAACTGTTGGCGGAAACACGGGACGTCGTCATGTTTCCTCCTTTCACGCCTCTCTTTCTTCCCGTCACCGAGCAGGTATCACAGGTTCACCTTTAACCCACGCCGAAAATTTAAACAGAAAGTAATCAGGAGGCGTCACGTGATCAGAATAACACGCCGAAATGTCCGACTTGCTAAGAGGCGGATATTTAAACAGCCTCTGGTCTGCCTGATGTGTAGAGTTTGGCTCCCATAACAGAGTTGCAGCACACTAGCGATTTAGGTAGACATTTAAAGCTACTTTCCTTGCTGTGACACTCATCACGTGATTGAAGCACTAAAGCCGTGTAGGTTTTTAAAGGCGCTTTTCATAAAAGTAGACTCATACCTGTTTTGCAACATATAGCGACGAAACAGTTTAAAGGAGCTGGTAGAATTATACCATGCTTGAACCTTTTATCCACGAAAATATTTAAAGGCACACTTCCTGTAAGCAGACGCAGGCTGTGTTTGCGACAAATATGTACCTTGCATGGAAATACATGTCAGTAGCTTATCTTGTCATACTTTTTGAAACTGACGGAACCACATTGGGGTCTCACCCCATTTGTCATACACCCCTATATAATTAACCCTAAACCAAAGAGCTGTACATTGAACCCTACAGATCCCTTATCGTATAGAGGGTTAACCCTCACGAATTCAATTTATAAGATTACTGTAATGTTCTTAATCAAAGATTACAATCTTAGGTAGAATCTACCGGTGTTTTGAATGATGCCAAAATGGTTTTAGAAAAAAGAGGTCCACTATGGACCATATTCACACGGTACGTTCAATTATAGAAACTAGAAAACGTATGAAAAAAATCAACGTTTACTGCTTTCACAGATTGTAAAAAAGCCTATGATTGTGTTAACAGAAATCTGCTATGGCATAAACTTCAGGATGTTGGAGTAAATGGATACATGCTAGTAGCGCTTCAGTCACTTTATCTCAATGTTAAATGGGGTGTGCGAGTAAATGGTATGTTTACATCCTGGTTTGATGTTAATCGTGGCTTGAAACAAGGGTGTGCACCAAAGTCCAACTGAACAATTTTGTCTGCTTTTTCGATTTTCTTAATGATCTCGATGAAAATGTTTGGGTGTCGGCGGGACAGGCTGGCATTCAAACGACTGCTATAACCTTCAAGGCTGTTGTTGGTTCCAGGACTGAACGTCTCATGGTGGTTCCACATTGGAATAGTGTAGAGTGGCCTACAATGCGCTGAATATGCGACTTGGGGTGCACCAGGAGACGATGATAGGCAGCAATGGTACGGCTGGACTCCAGGGCATACACAAGAGGATAACATGATGATCCTACTCTGGCATGAATGATATAAAGTTGATTCCACATGTCAGGACTGGCAAAAGGGAAGAGGGACATGTCAGCCGAATCTCTAAGACATTAACCTCTTTAGCACTTAAGACAACGCCATGATCAAATGGCTCATAAGTTAAATCTATACCGGTAGAAAAGTCATCAATATTCCTTTGTCAATCGACTGGGGTGTCTGACAAATCGGGTATGACCTCTGAGGTGCAGAAGTTCTGCCAAACTCGGCCGCACGGAGATGGTAACACATCTCAGCTGGCGTAGCCTGGTCAGAACCGTTCTAGCGCTTCCCATCATGTAATCTTGGACTTGACCAAAGTGGCACCCATCCACGCATGTCTTATTTTGAGAAAATACATTCTCCCTACCGTGTTATGATTACGAAACTATGAATGTCACAGCCACTAGCACTCACACGGTCGGCAATTGTTAAGTGTTTATGATCCCTATCCCGTTGGAATTCCGGGATGGAATTGGCCCTCAGCAACCTGTGCTTGTCGTATGTTGTATTAGGCGACTTAATGGTTCGAGTGGTCAGTCTCGGTGACTTGGTTGACTGCGCGGATGGTTATCTCGCGTATATAGTTGCATCTATCCTGGATTATCTCCTCTTGTGAGTGAAATTATTATTACAATGATATGTGTTTGAAGCATGTCCATTAAGCTTCCCCATTTAATGTTGGAGCTACTTATTACTGGCTCTTACAGCCAACCAATAAACATATTTTGGTCAACATCCTTCAGAACAATGGAGATAGCTCTATGTGACCACTTGCTTGATGACGGTGTTAGTATCAAACGTCGCATTCATTGTAATAAAGAAGTTGTATATCTCTAGAACTATCTCTCTTGTTCATCATGCCAACTTCTAACTGCAACTTAAAGAAGAATCCTGTAGGTAGGTATAAAATATTGACACAACAACATTGATTGTTCTGTTGACTGACTCCATACTAAACTGAAATCAAAGTTGAAGTAGCCATCTCACGCCTCAGACGGGAGTAAAATATATCAATGATTTGGTAGGTCATGAGGGCCGACTTCTTTCATGCTTAGAATTTAAGAATAGATACAATGTTTCGTGTAATCGTTTAACCTTTTACGGGGTAAGAAATGCTATAAATGTTTATTTAAAATCTTTAGAAACTTATGATGTTACACCATTGGTAGCCCCAATTTTACCATTTAACATTCATGTACTTATGAAGAGTCCAAAGGGTTCAAAATACTACTATGATGTGCTATTGAGTTCAACATTTCAGAGGACATCAGCCAATCAGCAATGGGAAAATGAAATAAAATATTATACAGATTATGAATGGAAAAATATAAAAGAAATACCCTTCCGATGTACTGATAGTATGCAATTGCGTTGGCTTCAGTACAGAATCATTAATCAAATACTTCCAGTTGGTAAATACCTATTTAAAGTGGGATATAAAGATTCTCCCTTGTGTACAAGTTGTGGTAAAGTTATTGCTGACATTTCTCATGTACTATGGAATTGTGAAAACGCTAACTCTCTCTGGGCCGAATAAGGCGGAAATTCATATCAATTTCACTAAAGCGTTTTACCGGGCTTTCCATTGAAATGAAATGATTCATTAAATGCTATATGCCTTGTCATTAAGGATACTATATTCAAATTTTATCTTAAAAAGAAAAAAAATGTCTTTCGAGTTGATCCAGAGAGAGTTGGCAAATTACTACTTTATAACTAAAGCGATAGCTTACTCTAACTGTAACTACAACAAGTTTGTGAAGTTTTGGTCCAGCTGCCACAAACTATTTTTGTAACCATATCAACTCAAATACTGAATTATCTGAGTTCATATGCCCACATGATGTATGATTCTGTTGTTGTTTTAAGATTCGCTGTATGAACAGTAATATGTATGAAATGCTGTACGACAAAAAAAGTGGAATAATAAAAAAATCAAACAAATCTCACGCCTCAGACTCGGTCACAAAAAGCACTATGACAATGTATGCCTGTCTTGCAATCAACCTGAAGCCATTGCTCACTTTTTACTGGAATGTCAAGACCATGCCCCAGCCCGGACTAGGGGTTGCAGATAGATCTGCTATATGTCGTCGATCTCATCAACGTTACGAGACGCAATAGCGAAGGCTTTTTTTCTGAAAGATGGGCAGCTGCTGGAATGTATATAAACGGAGTGGCCAAAGAAATTCTATCAATTTCTAAAATCCAAATCATATGAATACGAAATTTAAAATTTTCTCAATTAACAGAAATTATATGTATACTAAAACTCACAATATATATGTGTACCTTATACTCACACACATGGGTCCCAAGGAAAGAGACCCGTGAAGATTCCGGGGTAGAATAGGTCTTCAGCAACCCATGCTTGCCGTAAAAGGTGACTATGCTTGTCGTAAAAGGCGACTAATGGGATCGGGTGGTCAGGCTCGCTGACTTGGTTAAAACATGTCATCGGTTCCAATTGCGTGGATCGATGCTCATGATATTAATCACTGGATTGTCTGGTCCAGACTCGATTATTTACAGACCGCCGTCATATAGCTGGAATACTGCTGAGTGCGGCGTTAAACAACAAACCAACCAACCAACCCAAGGGAAGACATGTCAGATGAAAGTGCTAAGGCAGAAGGCGACCACTTAAATACTTAAGCAACAACAACATTGCCAGTATCAGCACACATACTCACCACACACTCACCACACCACACCACAAACACCACACACACACCACACCACACAACACAACACCACACAATACCACACCACACCACACCACATCACCACAC